>NC_080019.1:134569501-135184501 GCF_030020395.1 Manis pentadactyla | reverse complement strand
TTGCTAGATCTGTGTTAATTCTAATTCCTGTGGGGCCAGGATACCCTGGGAGTCCAAACACAAATGGAATCTTGGTTCCTCTGTCATATGCAAGCTCCTGTGGGACCTTGAAACCACCCTGTGATTTTTCTTTGCACTCAAGTGTAAAGGATATGCTGAGCAACTGCCAGAGTTGACTCTCTTATTTCCTACCCTAGAAAGCAAGAGCTATTGTGATAAAAAAGGACCAAGTAGCAACTTCTGGAACGCCCTCTCCCTAACAAATGGTACATCTAAGGGAAATACAAAGATCAGTGCTGTTTTCAGTCTTGAAAGAAATAGTAGTAATGAGTTCTTCATGCTTCCTTTTTGTTCCCTATGTCCAGTTTTTTTTAGATCTTTGATTTATTTCATCAGTTTTTTTTTTTTGAGAGGGCATCTCTCATATTTATTGATCAAATGGTTGTTAACAACAATAAAGTTCTGTATAGGGGACTCAATGAACAATCATTAATCAACCCCAAGCTGGAAGACTCAAAATAATAAAGTCAAACTGAAAAAAAAACCAACCATGTGTTTGGGTTAATATTTGACAATGTCGTATCATTTCTGTTCCCCAGTCATTTGTTTTCCAGTCTTCATCTTTAAGCTTTCTCAAGTCTCTCAAACTGCTCATCAATACTTGAACAGGGGTCACTGCACATGAGCAGTTACATTGAATAGAAAACAAAGACCTTTAACAAAAGATCAACTCATGCCAAGGAAAATTCATGCTTCCTTTTAATATGCCAGCTTGTGTATTGCTTACAGAGTTTGGATATAAACTTTGAGGATGATAGTGAATTGCTGGAAGCTTAATCAGGTGGTTGCTCCTATAGTAGCTGGAGTTTCCAGATGTCCTGGGTGCTGGTATGCAGCTACCCTTCTGGCTAAACTTTATTCTCTACCCAGCAAGCAGAGACTAGCTGCTGCATTCTACTTTCACTTTGAAAAGACAAATGATGACAGAGGGTAAAGGCAAATCTCATAAAAGTAAAGGGACTTATTAACTTTGTGTTAACAATACTAGGCCATAGCAGGCCCTGAAAGACAAAATGTACACCTGGGTTAGACGTGTCTGTTTTGGGTCTATTTTGCCACAGTGCCATCCTTCCTCAGCTTACCTCTTTAGCCTCATGAAGAGGTCCTGGGAGAAGTGGGCCTAGCATGACTGGAAATGTACTGTTGTGGTACAACAGCTGACTTCAGAGTTTGCTTTGAAAGAAAATGGAAAAGAAAATCTTCCCACTGGGCAGAATGTAGAGCAATGTACTCTGCTGTCCATATGGGCTGGTACGAGAAATGGCTTCAGCCAGTAGCTATCCTGCTTCCTGGGCCCCAGCCAATAGTTTGGTGGTGAAGTTGAGAAAATTAAAGGAAGAATGAAAGTCTCTAAGAAGTAAAAAACATATAATGAATATGTGTTTGGTTATAAGATTGTTCGATTCCATAGGAAAGCTCATCAGAAGAAAGGTCCCCTGGTGGTGAAAACTCGTCATAAACATAATAGAAAATAAGACCCTTGTTTAATCACAAGGTGGTTATACTAGAGACTTCTACTGGGTAGAATGTACAGTTGTTCCGTGCTGGGGTTTGCTTGCCTTGCCTTTCATGCATTTACTAATCCATGAATTTACCAATTTCCCTTTATACCATGGTGAGGTTTGCACACAATCTTGCTTGTGAGCAAGGAACTCACTTCACTGGACAGTGGTGGCCCATCAGAGTAACTGCATATGTCATGTACTCCATGATCTACCAGCTGTTGGCCTCTCAGAGTGGTGGAGTGGTTAAATAATTATCATGTCTGCTAAGAGGTCACAGTTGCATGTTTAGGATATTGTCCTCTAGGATGCATTGATATTCTTAGCCAGGAACTAATACAGGGTATTTACTTCTCCTGAATTGAGGAACTAGTGGATGAAATAGGGAGTGGCATGTTTCCACTGATAATCTGATTACAGCTGAAAATACTTCCTTTCCTGTCCCTAAAGCATGATGTTCTAAAGGAACCAGGATTAAAGCAGAATGTTGATTACAATATAGATCATCACTCCTTAAATAAGGTCTGTAGGTGTTTTCCACATAAGGGTGATAGTTATGGCATTAATTATGTAGCAACATTTTTTAATCCTTAAAAATTTGAAGATTATATGCACATATATATATTCATCAAAGAGATGAAGTATATCAATTGTTTTCTTTTTTTCCCTGAAAATCATCTCAACTCCCTTCTTATATTAGGGAATTTCCTATCTGACAAGTCAATGTAGAAGACAGAGCATCACCCCCTCCCTTTACAGAATCTGAAAATCAGATACTTAATGGCCCAGTCTGTCTTCTAGCTAGAGGGCTTGGCCTATTAGATGCAGTCACATGGAATTGGAAGGGTAATTGGAAGGGTAATTCAAGCAAAAAAAATGGAGACTCCATTTTGGAAGTGACACATATACAGCAGTAGCCACAAGATCAAGTTTGAAGGAGCAGCTGTGTAGTGGTCTCAGAACGGCATCAGGTGTGCAGTACTGTCACTAAGTTTTTAGGGGACTTACTTTTTGGCATGACCTTACTCAGCTATGATTCACTTTTTGGCATGACCTCACTCAGCTATGGTCCATATCTTTCTTTGCTGTCTTTTTCCACACCTGTTTGTTCCCCTTTTTAGAGATTCAGGAAATCTTTCTAGATGTTCAGGGATGCAACATATACTTTAAAGCTTAAAAAATGTTTAAGTTGGCAAGAACATTTTTCTGTTGCATGCAACAAAACCTAATTGATAGAGAAGGGAAGAAAGGCAGGAAGAAGGAAGGTGAACTAAGCATCTTTTCTTAGGTGATCCAAGGTGGAGTAACTGGAAAGAGCTCAAAATTCAAGAAGTAAAAGGCTAGAGGAACAGAACACATTCAGTACCTCAAAGTAGTTCTCCACTTGGTCAAGAAGACCAGAGTTAGTGCATTCTTGTAAGGCATTGCCTGGGAGGAAGGAGGTAAAGATGGAGGCAGCTACAGAGTCAGTAAGGAAAAAAAATGAGGTGCTTAGCTCGTAGGTGTTGGGCTGAGGGTGTGGTGTTGAGGATGAGCACTGAGATATATGCAGTGGGCACCAAGGATGCTGTTCATACTTTATTTGAAGAGTTTGGGTAAAGCAAGTGACTGTAAAGTTGTGTTAGAAGTAGTTTTGCTATTATTTGGATTTTCCTTGGCTTCCCTAGCTATGGATAGGTTTACAGTAGCACTGATGATCAAGTTTCACTGGCCTTTGCTTCCTTTTTCTAATGTAAGGCATTGACTTCATGTAGAGTGCTCTTCAAGTATTTCCAGCAGTCTCTAGGGGTGTTTCACATTGTGTGAGTTGGAGATGGACATGAATTCTTTGTCATGCTTCCCACTGAGAGGTTGTTCCCTTCCTTTTAATTCTGAGGTGACTCTGCAACTTATTTTCACCAACAGATGTAGCAGAAGTAGTGTCATATAGGGCCTGAAATCTGTAAGATCTGCGATCTTAAGAGATCTGTAGTTTCTGCCTTTACCTCTCAGAATGACTTTTTCTTGGACCCAGCCTTCCCATCCATCTCAGCTAACACAGAGAGCTGGCTCTCCAAATGCCGTCACTGAAGATTGGGGTCTTCATGGCACAAAAACTATAAAATAGGTTGTTTTTTCATACCATGCTTTAAAATGGGAGTGGGGGAAGTGCTGTTGTTTGTTCACCAGTATTTGGAATAATAATTTTATATTTCTCATTACCATCTGTCTAGTAGCAATTATTTCAATGTATCACCATTACTATCTTATGTACACATGTCCTCACCGGTGTAAGGTCAAAGACCCTATCTTCACATTCTCTTTATCTAACACAGTGCTTGCTTGAATCATAGAAACACTCAATAAATAAGTTTTGGTGAATATGTAACAATGATAATTCCACTTTTACTACCTCCAGGATTCAGAAGGATTGATGGTATGGAGAGAGCTTTGCCGAGTGTCACTGCCAGAGTGGGGATGCAGCTCCTTTCCTCTACAGTGGTGAACAGATCACAGCTTTGGGTTGTAGTCAGGAATCTTCAAAATAAGGAATAGGCTAGTCTAAAAAATTTTGGGAACAAAGGTAAGATGTCTTTATAGACATGAATGTAGATTGAGTTGCTTGAAATTAATTATTTAATTTAGGTTGTAGTATAGATAAGTAATTGATGAAGAATCATTTGCCAGTGGGCTGAAGGTATATTATAAACTATCACATAATTCATGAGACCAAATGTGGAAGAAAAATGCCATGTGACTTTGTGATACAAGTGTCTAAACCAGACTATACAGCATAAGGACTACATGGCTTCTGAAAGGAAAAACCTGTATTTGTATCAGCTTTCCTGTCTCCCTCTTCAGGTGTTTTGATTCTAGCATAAGAAGGTCTAAGATGTGAAAGTCTTCCACAAATGGTCATATTTTGTGAGTCAGTATAGAGAGTCTCTTGGAACTCAGTCATGCCCTGTTGCACCAGTTCACCAAGATATCACAGAGAGTGAAAGCTCAACACTGGTCTGTTAATTCTAGCACATTATACTTGCATATCCACCTAACATGGCCGTTGTTCTAGTTTGGATCTAAGTGAAAAGTAGACTTTCTGGGTATGTCTGGAGAACTTATGGGGTAGAACCAGAGAACTCTGAGGAGGCTTCTGCAGAAAAACAAATCCTAAAAAGGAAGGAGCTAGAACCAGTGAGTTTACTTCAATAAAGAAAAACTGAAAACCAAAAGCTTCGGCCATTGGAAGAATGGGAGCACATTGGGGATCTGTTACTTGGATCTGTCCCATGTTCCCATGCACCATGACTTGTGATTTATACTCACAAAATGAGGAATTTAAAATTATTATTTCAAAGTCTGGTGAAAAACAACAGTGCTCCCAAACCCCAATTCTAAAGCATATTACAAAAAATAACCTACATTGTAGTTTTTGTATACTTTTCTCTCTATTCCTCAGACTTTGGGATTATTTAGCAGTGCAGGCAAAGTCCTCTTTTCTTGTTATGTAATTTTCAAAACTTTCTTGATTGATGTCTAATCTTTTCATGGCTTTAATTATGTGTATATCAATGCATTAAATAAAAGTTTTCTGAGATCTGACCCATATGGTACCTGCAGGTGGATGTTCCAAATGTAAGTTAAAGTCAACATGTCCCTTAAACCATTCTCTCTTTCTGTTTTGTTTTTCCTCCCCTCATTTAGTAGTATCAGCACCCAGCATGTTGACCTAAACCAAAACCTGGCTCCCACACCTCTGCCTCCACCCAATCTCCAAGTTCTACTGAATCTGTCTTCTAAATATCTCTGTGATCTATTTGCATTGCCACCATTTTAGTTCTCATTTGTAGATTAATTCAAGATTGGGCCTTTTCCCTTCCTTACTGTTGGGATTAAAGGTAGAGAAATGTATCTGATAGATTAAGGGATCCCTAATGAAGGCTTTTCAGGAAAGGGAAGTTGGAAAGAGGAGTCTGGGATGAGCACTAGGCTCTGGGTCATTTTGGGGAGAGCTAATTCAAGGCTCCATTCAGGTGGAACCACCGTGCTGAAGTGGGTGATTTTTGGAGAGAAGGTTGTGGGTAAATTGAAATGTATCTCCTACTATAAAGCTGCAGCATTTGGGGCTCAGTTAGTTTTGACACTCCTGGATGAATGAAAATGACAGAAAGATCATCTTACTCTGCATAGTAGGAGATCATTGTGGCCTGGTTGAATGAACAAGGATTCCAACAGAAAGTGGAGTGCCAAGAGAAGCCAGAATAGATGGCTCCATTGGGCTCACAGTTTTGTAGATAGCCAGAGCTTCAGCAAGTAGCACCCCTAACACTGATTTCCTAAGGGGCTCAGCAAGGCACTAGAAGCCAAACGGGGTGGAAACCTGGCTGGGCTGTAGCAGTGCTCCACCATCAACAACAAAGAAGTGAGGTGACAGGTGATGCTACCTGGGCCCCTTCAGAAGCTCTCATAGTAGAAGCTTTTGAGTCACAGCTTCCCAACCCGATGGGTTACTGAGCTCCTCAGCCCTTAACTGACAAACTGTATGGATTGCTTTGGATAAGAGGGCTTCTATCCTAACCACACATTCATCATTCCCAAAGTTTCCTTGTCTCCTTTGTCATCCCTTCCTTCCATCCCTGACTGGCCCCATCCCCAGTCAACTGCCAATCTGCTTTCTATTCTCAATCCCACGGCCAGGCTAAGAGGTGTTAGGTAAGAGGCCATGGTTGGTTGGAGGGAGCTCCCTGCCTGCTTTACCCCATGAGGTTGTGAAACTGGTTGGGGGCTGATGCAGGAGTCAGCTTCCTATTTCCAGTTCAAACTTCACAGACTGTTTGTAATGTAGAATTCAAAGTGCTAACCCATGGATGTAGCCAAGAAAGGGGTTGCTTATAAACTGATCCAGGCATGAACCCTAAGAAAAGGGGTAATGTTGGCTTAAGATCTCTGTGAAGGGGTAATGGGGAGGATTTCTGAATGTGTAGGTCGAGCAGGAGGAGCGTAGGTCTAAGCTTTGGAATATGACATAGAGTTGTTTTAAAGGAAGAAGTTGCCCTCTGAAAGCTGCCACAGACTTAGGGGAGGGGCTTATGGAGGGCTACATAATGACAGTGGGGGACAGAGAACATAAAGTAGTGATAGCAATAAATAGAAATTCATGTAGCATGTAAAATTATGTTTGAGTATTGTAAGGAACATCACGGGTCATCTAGTCACTGTAATTTTAATCATGAAAATCAGGTATTTGAAATCATCCAGTTCTCATGTCAGACCTGGAGCTAGGATCCAAGCTTCCTGATTCTGAATTTGTAGGATTTTTTTTTCTCAAATAATTAATATTACTATAGATAATGGCTAAACGTATCTGGCTCTACTAAAATGAACTGCTGTGATTGACAATGGGATCCAAAAATTTAAAAGTCCTGGCATGGTAGCTGCAGGTCCTTTGTCCTTAGTGATCAGGTGAAAAGTATTCTCTAATAATTCTTAAGTAGCCCTAAAATCACTGCAGCAAGGTAAAAAATCTGTTCTTACAGACCTTTGAGAATAAAAAATTATTTTACCTTGTACTGACGGTACTATTAAAAGTGTAAATGATGGATCTATCACCGATATGAGGTTATTTTCTGGCTTAAGATTTCTGGCTTACCCTACATATGGGATAGAAAATAGAGTAATAGTATTAGAATTGGCTGTGGTAATTTGTTTCTTATATATAAAACAACATATATATTGTTATATGTAAATGTTTAAATATTTTCCTTTCTTGTCTGTAGCTGATTACATTTCTTATTTACTTTAGTCTGATCAGTATTGGAAAAGACCTCTGTGAAATCCTGATAATATAATGACCTTCGTTCTCTTAGCTGCCATCCATTCCAGCCCTATTTAGGAAAACTTTCAAATTGTATGTGTTTTTCCCCAATACTCACACTCCGGTGTGACCATCTCTAAAAAAACCCAGAGTGAGTATCTTACATTGCTTTTGATCTCAGGGAAGATGACATGATAAACAGCCAGGTGTCTTCAGTTACCTTTAATTATAAGGCAAATATTACATTCAGCTTTTCCAAGTTTCCCAAATTCATTCTTACTTTTAATCCTACTCACTGGCTATGCTTTTGGTCTTGGTGATTCCTCCTTTTCTCAAAGTCACACTTTTCGAGTTCTCCAGGTCCCTGTCTAGGGCCCTTCTCTTCCCTACATACATTCTTTCTTGGTAATCTCATCAATTTCCATGGTTTTACATAAATTAAGAAAACAGACTAGTGGTTGCCATGTGGGGGATGGGGAAAAAGGTGAAGGTGATAAAGAGGTGCAAATTTCCAAATATAAAACAAATTAGTCATGGAGATGAAAGTAGCATATAGGGAATAGAGTCAATAATGCTGTAATATTTTCGTATGTTGACATGGGGTAATTACACTTATTGTGGTGAGAATTTAATAATGAATGTAATCATCAAATCATAGTGTTGCATTATGTTGTACCTGAAGCCTATATAATATTGTATTTCAATTATATTTTTATACATTTTTTAAAAAGCAGGAAAAAAAAGCATGGAAGAAAACAAACACCATCTTCATGAAGATGACTCAAGTCCCTGCTGTACCTAGAATTCCAAGCTGATACAGCCACCTAGTTCCTTAACATTTCCACTTAATGTAGAGCCATCTCAAGATTAAGGCCAAACTCTTACTTTTCTGTTTCCTCAAACCTGCTCTCTTGCAGGAGTCCAGCCCCAGCCTAGGGGTGGGATGCCCGAAGGTGCAGGATGGAGTCGGCGTATGGAGAGACAGGACATGGAGTCAGTTGGAGGAGGTCTCTCGACAAAGTGTCAATGACAGCTTTATTTATACCATTTTGCACAAGGATATGATTATTTTTTATTTGTTCTTTTGATTAACAAGCACAGGCAAGCTTTTTTCTTTCTGTTTCCTTCTAATCTATACATGGTTAATCAAGTGTTAGACAGGTAATTTTTTTTCTGTTCCTTGACCGAAACTTTTCTTAGCAACATGGACTCTATTGTGTTTCTTGTTTCTATGCAAAGCGGTTTCTAAGTAATGCATGAGACCACAGAAACGTGCAGCATGTAGCAGTGACTATG
Source organism: Manis pentadactyla (assembly GCF_030020395.1). Classification (NCBI taxonomy): domain Eukaryota; kingdom Metazoa; phylum Chordata; class Mammalia; order Pholidota; family Manidae; genus Manis; species Manis pentadactyla. The sequence continues at coordinate 135,175,849 of NC_080019.1, read as the reverse complement.
GAGTCTATTAGCTCAGGGTGAAATACAGGTCACTCACTACTACAGTTAGCTAGGGAGGTATCATCTCTATATTTCTAATGCAATGGGTACATTTTATCTCCTCATAATATTTATTCTATCATAGGTAGATGCAAGATAAAGATAGAAAGCATGATTTAGAACTGTAAGAAGGCAAGTGTAGATTATCAGGTTTGTGCCTAAAGACTAGGTATTAATCTAAGCCAGACAAGGGCAACAAAACATCCACGGATGTAGATAGATGATTTCTCTCAAAACTAGGGGGTGAGGTTCTAAGCCTCACCTCTGTTGGCCCCCATTTTCTCACCTGATGGCCCCCCTGTGACTGTGCCTGTCTTAGGTTGTTCCTCCCTTGAGGAATCTTACCCGTCTAACTGGCTAACCAGCCATCTTCTGGGGCCATACAGGGAGATGTAAAGCTGGTAAGTGAGAGAGAAGTAATGTTCTTTGAAAAGGTTAGTTTTTCACTTCTTTACAGATTATGCTCCATGGCTTCTATGCCCAGCACTTGTCTTGAGGTATCTTTACCACTTGGAAGAATTATGGTACTTGGTAATTTCACATATGAGGCATGAATTCTAGTAAAGGACTGTAATTAGGAAGGAAGAAGAAGAACTATAGAAGTAGCAGAGGGAAGAAAACATGAGAAGATTGATTAAGTGTCAGACAGGGTTATTCCATTCAGTATTCCCCCATAACTCTATTTCTCTAATTTTCCTATAAAACTCTTCATCACTAATTTCACTAGCATTGCAAACAAGGGGGGCATTCCTACTTAGGTGGAGATGGGGTAGTCAGTTTTTGACTAACTGACTGCAGGTTTTGGTATTCTATGCCAAGATCACCATATGGCCCCTGCATGTTCTATTCTTCAGGAGCACAGTCCTGAAAAGCTTTTGGGAAGTTTATGTTCTCTTCCTTTCCATGCTGCTTATCAAAGGTTAGCTTAGTCTTTGGCAAAAATGCAAGCAAAAGCAAAGCCAATCGTATAATGGAGAATAACAAAATCAAGGTGGGTAATGGAGTCAGCTGCAAAGGCCCTTGATTTGTGGGGGTCTTCCTCCAGCCTGAGCTTTGCTACACAGCTTGAGTAGCATGGCTCCTGGCACTCCCTCACTTATCTTCCTCATTTCAGTAAATATCTTACATAGTGTATCTCTCCTGCAAATGGATTTAAGCTAAAAAATCAAGTTATCTTTTGATTCCTCTGTTTCCCTCATACTCACAGATCCAATTTTTTTTATTAAGGTATGATTGATATACACTCTTATGAAGGTTTCACATGAAAAAACTATGTGGTTACTACATTTACCCATATTATCAAGTCCCCACCCACACCCCAATGCAGTCACTGTCCATCAGTGTAGCAAGATGCCACAGATCCACTATGTCCCTTCTCTGTGCTACACTGTTCTTCCTGTGATCCCCCACACCATGTGTACTAAACATAATAACCCTCAGTCCCCTTCTCCCTCCCTCCCACACTCCTCCCCTTTGGTAACCACTGGTTCATTCTTGGAGTCTCCTAGTCTGCTGCTATTTTGTTCCTTCAGTTTTGCTTCATTGTTATACTCCACAAATGAGGGAAATCATTTGGCATTTGTCTTTCTCCACCTGGCTTATTTCACTGAGCATAATGTCCTCCAGCTCTGTCCATGTGGTTGCAAATGGTAGAATTTGTTTCTTTCTTATGGCCAAATAATATTCCATTGTGTATATGTACCACCTCTTCTTTATCCATTCATCTATTGATGGACACTTAGGTTGCTTCCATATCTTGGCTATTGTAAAAAGTGCTGTGATAAACATAGAGGTGCATATGTCTTTTTGAATCTGAGAAGTTGTATTCTTTGAGTAAATTCCAAGGAGTGGGATTCCCGGGTCAAATCGTATTTCTATTTTTAGTTTTTTGAGAAACCTCCATATTGCTTTCCACAATGGTTGAACTAGTTTACATTTGCACCATCAGTGTAGGAGGTGCATCCTCACCAGGATTTGTTGTTCTTAGTCTTTTCTATGCTGGCCATCCTTACTGGTGTGAGATGATATCTCATTGTGGTTTTAATTTGCATTTCCCTAATGATTAGTGATGATGAGCATCTTTTCATGTGTCTGTTGGCCATCTGAATTTCTTCTTTGGAGAAATGTCTCTTCATATCCTCTGCCCATTTTTAAATCAGGTTATTTGCTTTTTGGGTGTTGAGGCATGTAAGTTCTTTATATATTTTGGATGTTAACCCCCTTTTCAGATATGTCATTTATAAATATATTCTCCTATACTGTAGGATGTATTTTTGTTCTGTTGATGGTGTCCTTTGCTATACAGAAACTTTTTACTTTGATGTAGCCCTATGAGTTGATTTTTGCTTTTGTTTCCCTTGCTTGAGGAGATACTTTCAGGAAGAAGTTGCTCATGCTTATATTCAGGAGATTTTTGCTTACGTTGTCTTCTAAGAGTTTTATGGTTTCATGACTTACATTCAAGTCTTTGATCCATTTTGAGTTTACTTTTGTGTATGGGGTTAAACAATAATCCAGTTTCATTCTCTTGCCTGTAGCTGTCCACTTTTGCCAACACCAGCTTTTGAAGAGGCTGTCATTTTCCCACTGTATGTCCATTGCTCCTTTATTGTATATTAATTGGCCATATATGGTTGGGTTTATATCAGGGCTCTCTAGTCTGTTCCATTGGTCTATGGGTCTGTTCTTGTGCCAGTACCAAATTGTCTTGATTACTGTGGCTTTGTAGTAGAGCTTGAAGTTGGGGAGCATAATGCCCCAGGTTTATTCTTCCTTCTCAGAATTGCTTTGGCTATTTGGGGGTCTTTTGTGGTTCCATATGAATTTTAGATAGCTTTTCTCTAGTTCATTGAAGAAAGCTGTTGGTATTTTGATAGGAATTGCACTGAATGTATAGATTGCTTTAGGCAGGATGGCCATATTGAAAATATTAATTCTTTCTATCCATGAACATGGGATGTGTTTCCATTTATTGGTATCTTCTTTAATTTCTCTTAAGAGTGTCTTATTGTTTTCAGGGTATAGGTCTTTCACTTCCTTGGTTAGGTTTATTCCTAGGTATTTTATTGGTATTTTATTCTTTTTGATGAAATTGTGAATGGAATTGTTTTCCTGATTTCTCTCTTTGCTTGTTCATTGTTAGTGTATAGGAATGCCACAGATTTCTGTGTATTAATTTTGTATCCTGCAACTTTACTGAATTCAGATATTAGATCTAGTAGTTTTGGAGTGGATTCTTTAGGGTTTTTTATGTACAATATCATGTCATCTGCAAACAGGGACAGTTTAACTTCTTCCTTGCCAATCTGGATGCCTTTTATTTCTTTGTGTTGTCTCATTGCCATGGCTAGGACCTCCAGTACTATGTTGAATAGAAGTGGGGAAAGTGGGTATCCTTGTCTTGTTCCTTATCTTAAAGGAAAAGCTTACAGCTTCTCACTGTTAAGTATGATGTTGGCTGTGGGTTTGTCATATATGGCCTTTATTATGTTGAGGTACTTGCCCTGTATACCCATTTTGTTGAGAGTTTTTATCATGAATGGACATTGAATTTTGTCAAATGCTTTTTCAGCATCTATGGAGTTGATCATATGGTTTTTGTCCTTCTTTTTGTTAATGTGGTGGATAATGTTGATGGATTTTCGAATGTCGTACTATCCTTGCATCCCTGGAATAAATCCTGCTTGATCATGATGGACGATCTTTTTGATGTATTTTTGAACTTGGTTTGCTAATATTTTGTTGAGTACTTTTGCATCTGTGTTCATCAGGGATATTGGTCTGTAATTTTCTTTTTTTGTGGTGTCTTTACCTGGTTTTGGTATTAGCGTTATGCTGGCCTCATAGAGTGAGTTTGGAAGTATTCCCTCTTCTTCCATTCTTTGGAAAACTTTAAGGAGGATGGATATTAGGTCTCCACTAAATGTTTGATAATAAAATCAGCAGTGAAACCATCTGGTCCAGGAGTTTTGTTCTTTGATGGTTTTTTGATTGCCAGTTCGATTTCATTGCTGATATTTGGTCTGTTCAGATTTTCTGTTTTTTTCTTGGTCAGCCTTGGAAGGTTATATTTTTCTAGAAAGTTGTCTATTTCTTCTAGGTTATCCAGTTTGTTAGCATATAATTTTTCATAGTATTCTCTAATAATTCTTTGTATTTCTGTGGTGTCCGTAGTGATTTTTCCTTTCTCATTTCTGATTCTGTTTATGTGTGTAGACTCTCTTTTTTTCTTGATTAGTCTGGCTAGGGGTTTATCTATTTTGTTTATTTTCTCGAAGAACAAGCTTTTGCTTTCATTGATTCTTTCTATTGTTTCATTCTTCTTGATTTTATTTATTTATGCTCTAATCTTTATTATGTCCCTCCTTCTACTGACTTTGGGCCTCATTTGTTCTTCTTTTTCTAATTTCGTTAATTGTGAGTTTAGACTACTTATATGGGATTGTTCTTCTTTCCTTAGATAGAACTGTATTGCAATATACTTTCCTCTTAGCATGGCCTTGGCTACATCCCACAGATTTTGTGGTGTTGAATTATTGTTGTCATTTGTCTCCATATATTGCTTGATCTCTGTTTTTATTTGGTCATTGATCTGGTTACTTAGGACCATGTTGTGAAGCTGCCATGTGTTTTGGGGATTTTTCTTTTTCTTTGTGTAATTTTTTTCTAGTTTCATACCTTTGTAGTCTGAGAAACTGGTTAGTACAATTTCAATCTTTTTGAATTTACTGAGGCTCTTTTTGTGGCCTAGTATATGATCTATTTTTGAAAATATTCCTTGTGCACATGAAAGAATGTGTGTTCTGCTGCATTTGGTGTAGAGTTCTGTAGATGTCTGTTAGTTCCATCTGTTCTAAGGTGTTGTTCAGTGCCTCAGTGTCCTTCCTTATTTTCTGTCTGGTTGATCTGTCCTTCAGAGTGAGTGGAGTGTTGAAGTCTCCTAGAATGAATGCATTGCATTCTATTTCCCCTTTTAATTCAGTTAGTATTTATTTCACATATGTAGGTGCTCCTGTGTTGGGAGCATAGATTTTTATAATGGTTATATCTTCTTGTTGGATTGACCCCTTTATCATTATGTAATGTCCTTCTTTGTCTCTTGTTACTTTCTGTGTTTTGAAGTCTATTTTGTCTGATACAAGTACTGCTACTCCTGATTTTTTCTTTCTATTAGTTGCATGAAATATCTTTTTCCATTCCTTCACTTTTAGTCTGTGTATGTCTTTGGGTTTAAAGTGAGTCTCTTGTAGGCAGCATATAGATGGGTCTTGGCTTTTTTTATCCATTCAGTGACTCTATGTCTTTTGATGGCATTTAGTCCATTTACATTTAGGGTGGTTATCAATAGGTATGTACTTATTTCCATTGCAGGCTTTAGATTCGTGGTTACCAAATGTTCAAGGTTAACTTCCTTACTATCTAAGAATCTAACTTAACTCACTTAATATGCCGTTACAAACACAATCTAAAGATTCTTTTCTTTTTCTCTTCCTTTTATTCCTCCTCCACTCTTTATATATTAGGTATCATATTCTGTAGTCTTTGTCTATCCCTTGATTGACTTTGGATAGTTAATTTCATTTTGCATTTGCTTAGTAATTAACTGTTCTAATTCTTTACTGTGGTTTTATTTCCTCTGGTGACAGCTATTAAACCTTAGGAACACTTCCATCTATTGCAGTCCCTCCTAAATAGACTGTAGAGATGGTTTGTGGGAGGTAAATTCTCTCAGCTTTTGCATATCTGGAAATTGTTTAATCCCTCCTTCAAATTTGAATGATAATCTTGCCGGATAAAGTAATCTTGGTTTCAGGCCCTTCTGCTTCATAGCATAAAATACATCATGCCACTCCCTTCTTGCCTGTAAGGTTTCTGCTGAGAAGTCTGATGTTAGCCTGATGGACTTTCCTTTGTATGTGATCTTATTTCTCTCTCTGGCTGCTTTTAATAGTCCATCTTTATCCTTGATCTTTGCCAATTATTACTATATGTCTTGGTATTGTCTTCCTCGGATCCCTTGTGTTGGGAGATCTGTGCACCTCCATGGCCTGGGAGACTGTCTCCTTCCCCAGATTGGGGAAGTTTTCAGCAACTACCTCCTCAAAGACACTTTCAATCCCTTTTTCTCTCTCTTCTTTTTCTTCTGGTATCCCTGTAATGTGAATGTTGTTCCGTTTGGATTGGTTGCACAGTTCTCTCAATATTCTTTAATTTTTGGAGATCTTTTTTTTCTCTGTGCCTCAGCTTCTTTGTATGCCTCTTCTCTCATTTCTATTTCATTTGTCATCTTCTTCACCATATCTAACCTGCTTCTAATACCTTCCATTGTGTTCTTCAATGACTGGATCTCCGATGAATTCATTCCTTAGTTTTTGAATATCTTTCTGCATCTCCATTAGCATGTTAGTGATTTTTATTTTGAACTCCCTTTCAGGAAGAGTCATGAGGTCCATGTCATTTAAATCTTTCTCTGGAGTTGTATTAATAATTTTACTTTGGACCAGGTTCTTTTGGCATTTCATATTTGTATATGGTGCCCTCTAGTGTCCAGAAGCTCTACTCTCTGGACCTGCTCAGCCCCTGAAGCAATGTCAGGGGTCGCAGGGGAGTGATATTGGTGCCTGATGGGAGGAAAGAACTGTTTTCTGCTTCCCAGCTCTTATGCCTGCTTCTTCTGCCTGAACCAGTGGGCTGAGCACACAGGTATAAGCTTTTGTCCCAGAGCAGCCAGATATGGCTCTCTGCTTTCCACAAGTGGCCAGAATCCCAGTTCCCCCAGGAGCCCCACCTGCCTCTGCTTTCCAACCCCGTAATCACACGAGTCTCATGAAAGCACCATGAAATGTAGGTTTGTGCTTCCAGAGCAGATCTCCCGAGCTAGGTATTCAGCAGTCCCAGGCTTCCACTCCCTCCCTGCTCAGTTTCTCTTCCTCCCACCAGTCAGCTGGGGTGGGGGAAGGGCTTGGGTCCTGCAGGGCCATAGCTTTGGTACGTTACCCTGTTCCATGAGGTCTGGTCTTTTCTCCAGGTGTATGCACTCTGGTGCAGTCCTCTTTCCTGTTGCTCTTTCAGGTTTAGTTGTAGTAATTATGTATTTCGTATTATGCAGTTTTAGGAGGAAGCCTCTGTCTCACCTCTCATGCTGCCATCTTTAATCATCCATTCCTCCACAGATTCAATCTTCTGGACATAACTTCCTTGCTTGTCTTGTTCTGACCCTTGCAGCCCTTTAATCCTTTCTCCTTGATCCAGAGCGATCATGTCATACTTGTTTTGATCTCTCTAATCAACACTGATCACAAACAGAATAAAATCCACTTCTCCATATTCAGAACTAAGCTTTTGCCACTTTTTGAAGTGGTCTTCCTCACCACCGAACCTGAAGTAGTATACTTTTTAACATTATCATGTAATTTTCATAATTGCATAGTACTTGTCACTAGGTAATATTCTCATTGATTGTCCCTTTCTCCAATCCCTCAAAATGTAAATTCTGTGAATGTAGGTTTTTATTATCAGTGCCAGGAAATTAGTAATGCTCTATCTACCTATCTATCTGTATTAAATAAATGTTTGTGTCAATTGGTGAATTATAGCCCTTAAAGAAAAACTAGTATCTTAAATTTTCTAAAAATGATTTCTTTGTTTTGATCTACATTTATGAAGAATTTAACTTTATGATGAATATAATGACTATGAAGTTCTAAATGTATAAACTATTTTAGATGAAATGGTCACACATTTTTCCATTTTTTATTGATCTGTTTTGTAAAAGACTCCAAAAAAAAGTAATATATGTGAGATGAGATGTCTTCAAAACTACCACTGGACATACATTATTTTAAAAATCTTTTAATATATTTTATTATATATTTTCTCATAGTCACTGGATAAGGTCCATATACTGCATTAAATTCTTATAAAACATGCGTTTTCTACTGAAGAAGGATAATTAATTTGAGCAGTTTAAACATAAAGTTAGCATATTGTTGTGCCATTTTCTGGAAGAAATCCTCTGAGTTTGAATGGATAATTAAAAGGCTATGCCAATGTTTAGCAATTCAATAAATACCAAAAACCCCACCAACACATTTCTGCTCATGTTTTGGTATTTTTAACAGATTCTGTCAATGCCAGAGAAATTTACTATATCAATATGGATGTAGAAATAACATCACTAAAAAAACAGAACACCATTGAAAATAGCCTTACCTAAGTACAAGGTTGGTTTACCAAAAAGGTAATACATGTAGATTAGAAATAAAACACTATTAAAGCTAATGGCTGATATTTACAAAATGCATTCATCAAATAAATGTGCATTTCCTGTCATCCCTAACAGTGATGTTTCCATTAGAGGCTTATTCATTTACCAAGTTTAAGCTGTCTGTCAATTTAAAGTGGTTTCATTAATCACTTTATATTTATTGTTTGATATAAAGCAACATATTCTCTCCCATAGTTACATGTTCATTTAATCATCAATTTATGTATGTACAATTTACACATTTCTGTTTGGATGGCTATTTTGGTTTATGTACGAGATTATTGAGATAAGCAATTGGCTTTCCACGTTGAAGATTTAGGGCTTAGCCCCTGTGACATCTCACTGAGCAACACAGTAAGAGCCAAGCTTCCTGTGCAAGGCTGCTGGTGGGGGCATATCACAGGCAGGATGGACTGCCACAGAAGGCTGGATTAAAGATCTCCATCAGGAGATTTTCAGGTGTTCTTTCCTTTGGAAACCCACCCTCTCTCAGTGCTGGGGTAGAAGGTCTAAAATCAAAGATGAATGACATGTGCTGCCCTGGTAGCTGGTGAAGGCAGGAGGGCTTATTTGGCCTTAAATGCCATTTTTGCTCCTATTAGATTGGGTCCCTTAGCCAAACAAACTTCCCAATTAAGAGAACCACATGGAGTTGCCGCTTATCTGGAGCAGTAGGGTTCAGTTCCCTACTAGCCTGTGAAATTACTCAAACAAGCCAAGCATATCCTCCCATGGACTGTGGGTGGGGACACCTCACCCCCTACTCACAAAGCCCACCCCCACACCCCCTGGTAGTTCACTCTGTTCCTGAGTGTAATCCTTTGTGACTCCTGGGGTCCTCCTTCCTCCAAGCTCTAGTTATGTGTGACAAGCAAGCTGCCGTCATCCCATCTGCCCAGTGTCAGATGTCCTGTGTTTGGTTATTCCCACTGTCCCAAGGCAGGAATCCCTCTCTCATAAAGGAGGTGAATAGGAGGTGATCAGAGCAGGTGATACTGCCTTGCTCCCTACCCCATGCACTCTCTGAGTCTTTCTCAGCATGCTGCTGCCCAGCTTCCTTAGTCATCTTGCTATTTCACTGCTAACCTTGTATTGGAAATATACCCTCTCTTGTATCTATTCCCTGAAGGTCAAACGTGGCGTCCTGCTGGTAGCATAAACTTATGTGGTACCATGGGCTCAAATGTGTTTAACTGTGACTCCCATAAATAAGAAAATTATCTTACTTCTAATTCATTGCTGGGTTGGAATTTTAAGATTTTAAAGAATATTAAGAATTTTAATGGTGAGAATTTTAAGTGCACACTATCAAGAGGGCCGTTGGTGGAAAGCTGATGTACCTGAGAGCATACATAAGAAGAAATGACCTGCTTTGCACATAACCAAATCCTTTGAGGATGTTTTGGACATTTGGTGATCAAACTGGTAGAAGAAAGGTAGAAAGAGAAAATGAATAATGGTCGCAGTAAATTATAATAGCTAAACTTTATCAAGCATTTATGTGTACTACAATCAAAGACTTTGCATATATTTTCTCATTTAGTTCTTACAATAAATTTATGAACTAGGTACAACTATCATAGATTAAAACGAAACTCCAAGGCATAAAGAGTTAAATAAGTTGCCCAAAGCTAGAAAGTGGTAGAGATAATGTTAAAGACTATCAATCTGTCAAAATCCACATCTAGGATCTTGAAAAACACCCTGCCCCACAATGAATGTCCATGTCCATGCATGTATGGTGGGTCACACAAATCAGGACGGCACACTGATTTTTCTCTTTAACGATAAAAAACCAACAATCAAAAAGCACCTTAAAGGGTTGTTATAAAGACTTATTGACATTATCTAAAAGCATATGGGATGTTTTAGTTGTTAAGTTCATGTTTATTCCCAACCTCCTTTTTAATTCACTCCATCACACATTCAAGGAATATATTCTGAGCCCCTATTATGTTGCAGTTACTTGTTCTGGGTGGTTGGAATACATCAAAAACAAAGGACCCTGCAGTCATCCACTTCTTACTCCATTCACTAGATCAATTTTAAATGAATCAAAATCTAATATAAAACCTAAAACTATGCCATAACTGGAAGAAAACCTAAGTGAATACCTCTATAATCTAAAAGTAGGGGGAACTTTTTCTCACTGTGACTTAATATACATAAGTATTAACAAAAATATTACTAAATTTGATGATTCTTTTAAAAAGTGCTTTTTTTCATATGGAAGAGATCAACAAAAGCAAGTTAAAAGAACAAATAGCAGAGTTGAAGAAGAAATTGCAACTTGAACTTTTTAAAAAAGAAGAGACTAGTTTAAATCTCTTTGAAGAAGAACTTGTTTTATTCATGTATTTTGTTCCTGATTTCTGTTAACTCATTGAGTATCTTCTTAATTACCATTTTGAATTCTTTATCAGTAGAATTGCAATATTGCTTTGAATATTGAAAATTCCTATGCCTCTGAGCTTGGTTGCTAGATAATTGTCATTTTCTTTCTGTGATGCCGTGTTTCCTTGATTTTCATATTCCTTGTATTTATACAGTAGTACTTTCACATTTGAAGTAGCAGACACCTCCTTAACTTTGTGCTTGTTACCTTCAGCAGAAGGGGTGTTATGTTCAATGGTATTGCTATTACGTGAATTTTTCCTCTGTGTTTGTAAAGGTGGAACTTCTTCACTCTTCTTGTTCTCTCCTGTGATGGAATCTTTAAGCTTTTATGTCTTCTCTGGTTCTTGGAATTCACCAGGCTGGATATTGGAATCCTCTTTTTTGTTTTCCTGAAGGTGGCACTACAGCTTAAGTTTGTGGTTCCTTCTTTGCCCACCATTGACTGTTGCCTGTTTTCTGAGCAGTGTGTATCAGAGCTCACTTTTGCAGATGCATTTTGGAAAACACAAGGAGAGTGGTGGGAGGTGTGAAGTTAGCACTTGGTACCCTGGAGGTGTTGGCAGACCAGGTAGGAAGATTCCTGGGGGTGGTAGTCCCAGAAGCCTGCGGGTGGCCTTGTTGGTAAGCACAATCCCTCTAACATAATCTGAAATTCTTTTCGGAATTTCCGGAAATCTTCCCACACCCCCAAGGAGCTCTCACTTTAGTACTCCTCATGCTGGCAGAGTGAAGTGGGTCTCTCTAGCCATGTCCCACCCAGGTAGGGTACCTGGGCACTCACTCATGGCTTTCCTTTTCTCCATGGGAAGGGTTCCCTCCACCAGACAAATTACTTTTGTTCAATGTTTTGTTGGGGGAGGGATAGTCCTGGAAAATTTTCTTTTACTATCTTTACTGCAACCAAACTCATATTTTTCTATTTTTTCTCCATTGTTGTACTGGAGTTTCCCTTTGGGAAAACTGAACTTCTGCAAGTTCTCCCTCATGCACGAATGCCTTCCCAGGGCAGCACTCACCTGATTTTTCCTGGACAGCAATGAGAGTAGTCTAGGCTGTTTTTTGGCTCTGCTGGATCCACAGCCCATATGGGGCTTTTTCTCTCTTACCCGCTGCACTGTGGGCAAGATGCTTTCCAGGTTCTTTGGACTGAGGATCTTTTGGACCCCAAAACCCACCATCATACTTTTGTTTGTGTGTGGATGTCTACATCATTGATTCAAAAGGGAGGCTTAAAAAGGAGAAGTGTTTCATGTTGCCATGTTGCTGAGGTCATTCAAGAAACAAAGTATGGTCTGTGCACAGGTAATAAAGAAGTTAATATAAACTATCTTTGAAGATATCAGACATTGAACTCACTAGATACAGACTTTAAACACACACAGTGAGATGGTGGGAGCCATGGGTTTAGCTCAGAGAGCTAAAGGAAATCATAGACAGTGAACTAAAGAAAACTAGGATAACTATGTCTCAATATATAGAGACTTTCAAGGATGAGAGAAATTATAAAAAAGAAGGAGCAAATAGAAATTCTGTAAATATAAATCAGAATGAAAAATTCACTAGAGATTTTCTATAGCAGATTTGAAGCAGACAGAAAAAAGAATCAATGAACTTGAAGAGACGTCAACTGAGATTGTCCAATATGCATGGCAGAAAGAAAAAAGTGTGAAGAAAAATGGAGAGCCTAAGAGACCTGTGGGACACCATCAAATGTACCATGGAAGTCCTGAAGGTGGGGAGAGTGAGAAGTTGGCAAAAGGATAATTGAAGAAGTATAGGTTGAAAAACCTTCCAGATTTCATGAAAGACATGAATCTACACATCAAGAAACTCAACAGACTCCAAATATAATAAATTCAAAGATACCATGTCTTGACATATTATAATCAAACTGTCTAAAGACAAAAATGGAATCATGGAAGCACAAGAGAGAAATGACTCATCACATTTAAGGAAACTTCAATATAATTAACAGATTTCTCATCAGAAACCAGAGGCTAGTAAGCAGTGAGGAGACATAAACAGCTGAGAGAAAAAGAAACAAACCCTATCAACTAATAATTTTATACCTGGCAAAATTATTTTTCAAAAGAAAAGGCAAAGTCAAGATATCCCCAAATAAAACTGCGAGAATCACTGTTAGTACATTTGTCCCATAGAAGTGCTAAAGGGAGTCTTTCAGGCTGCAATGAAAGGACACTAGACAGTAACTTGAAGCCATTAGAAGAAATAAAGAACAATGGTAAAAGTAACAAAAGTAACTACATAGGTAAATATAAAAGCCACTATTATTGTATTGTTGGTTGGTAATGCCTCACCTTCTCTCCTCCATACATGATTTAAAAGCAAGAAGGAGAATCTCTGTTTCAGAGAGGGTCCCAGTCCCTCTTTGACACCTGATTAACTCAGGACCAGCTAGGATAATCTTGCTTTTGATTCAATTCAATTCAACTCAACCCAGTTCAGTTCACTTGTGTCATGTAATATACCATTATCACAGGAGTGATATTCCATCATATTCACAGGTCCTGTCCATACTCAAGGGGAGGGGTTTATACAAGGGAAAGAGTTAATTGGGATTCATCTTAGAATTCTGTTATATATTCCTGTACATTTTGAGGATGCTAGGGAACGAACCCATTTTTAAATCTGATAAATAAAAAGAATTAAACATTTGTCCTACCTTTCTAAATAAACCATTCTTTTGTCTAACCAAATATTTGATGAAAGAAGGTTCTCTTATAGAAGTGTTCTCTCAAAGAAAAGAGCAAGGGATGATAGAAAGAATGATATCATCATTTGGGAACTTCTATTGAATTAACTGAACATCAAATACTGTTTAGGAACTGAACATCAAATACTGTTAACGTGCAGAAAGAGACAACCTGATATCATATACTTCCTGAAGAAGAATAAAACATCACACATGAACTGGACTTGCCAAAGAAATTGAACTTGAATTTGATGAAGCTTCTAGGTCTACCATCATGTAGGAAATACAGACAGCAAAGGACCATGACATGGGCTTTCCCAGAGCATGTTAGCAAAATCTGTTCTGTAAAGAATTCTAGAGAACTCAACAAATAAATTGGAAGTTAGAAATAAATGAAAGATGGAGTGAAAACATTGAAGAGATGTAAGAGAGAAATCAAGCAATTGCAAATAAAGCTTCTCTGAACTTCAAGTACATGCCTAAGGACTTGTCTTCTACTTTATCTGGAGTCTGGATGGTGGAAGACGTAAGTTGTTATGCAGGTAAGGCCAGGACTTACTGGAAAATTCTTCAGAATCAGCAGTCCAGCCTGAGAGTGAGCACTGTGACTATCTGCAATCTGTGACTTAGCTGTGCTAGCTACTCAGTAAAGGAAACGGGAGTCAGCAACTTGCCTTTGCTCAGCCCCATCCTGAACCAGAAGCCAAAGACTTTGTTTTAAAAAGACAAATAGCTTTTCTTTATGATACTTTGAGGTTTTTTGCCTTGCCACAAACCCTATCCTTGCCTTGGTCTATGGGATAATGTTCTAAGCTGTTATATATTCCTGCACATGAGTGAATCTTCAGTACTGCAACTAATGGTCTCTGATTATTTTTTCCACGTACTCTGAAGACCCTGCCCCACAAAACTAACTCCTTTATGTTGGATTAAGTTTCCCTGCCTTACCTAGTTGTAAGCATAGCTTAATACCGTGTTTCAGATTCTCTTATTTCTTTTGTTAGTTATGGTACTTATTTGGATGTTGATTCAAACAAACATTTGTAAAAAAATCAACACCACAATAAATGAATTCAGAAGAGATTAGACAGTTTATGAAATTAAGATATTATTGTTAATTGTTAGACTTTCATTGCAACTGCATATTTTACAAAAAGTATCTTGTAAAAATACATGCTGAAATATTTACAGATGAAATGACATATAGTCTGGGATTTTCTTCAGCATAATCCAGGGTATATGTAGAATACATGGATATAGATATAAAAAGATAGCCATCAGTTGATAATTGTTGAACTAGGGTAATGAGTACCTGGGGGTGCATTATGCTATTCTTTTTACTTTGGCATATGTTTGAAATTTCATATGATAAAAAAGTCATTTTAAGAAGATTCCACCCTGCAAGGTCGTATATTCTAGTGGGAGTTAGCCAATAAACAATGACCATACTAAGTATAACTGTAAACTTACTATTTTAAGAGAGAATAAGTGCTGTTGTAAAGGGGATAGGTTATGGAGAATAATATTTAAGGAAAAGATCAATAATATGTGCAATTTTCAAATCAAAATACACTTCCACATGTAGTCTCTTATATGTATGTACATTCGTGCCTATACTATATGCATATTCATAAGCCTCTTATTTGTAAAGTTACTTTAATGTTGCCATTCTTAGTAATGGCTATGCTGTGGAATTCACTGTAGATTTATGAAACGGTATAATTCTTCTAGCCCCCTAAACTGAAATGGGTTATATTCTTTATCTAAATAATTTAGATGCCATTTAGTAGTTTTATGTTGTTTTATTAATTCCATGTATTGCCAGATTTAGCCCCATGAGATTATTTGTATTAAGACATTTGAGTTACATTAAATAAACCTGTTTTCTATCTTGGATATTTTTCACTATCAATTGCTGTATATTCCACAGCAATAATTTCTATTAAAAAGAGCATTTCTTAATGATAAAAGGAGAAGAAGATGGGTTTATTTTAATAAAATTCTATATAACATATTAAGAAAATTAAGTTTTATTTTAATAAGACTAAATATTTTATTAGTACTCACCAAAAACTTGACAAAGGACAGATGTTTTTTTCTTTTTAGCCATGCACCATTGTTTTGCAGAATTGCTTTTGGTTTATTGCCCTGTTATTCCAATACTAAGTTGATACTTTCTATGACAAGCCTTATTAATTTGAAAGAATTATTCCTTCTGGCAGCATATTCAGAATGCATTGAATTAAAAGGAGTTGGGGAGATGGAGAAAAATGGAAGTGAATTGAATGATTTGATGTATTAAAAAGGAAAATGCTATGCAATAGTATTGGAGGAAATTCCATGTATTTGAATAATAGATGGTAAAGGTTCTGGACTTCTTTAGAATATTAGCATCTCTGAAATAGGGCTTGAGACTCAGAAGGAACCCTAATAGGTCATCCGGCACTGTCATTCCTCCAACAGAGCCTCAACTAAAGCAGCTAAGGGAGAAGTAAAAATCCATTAGAAATCTTCTGCAGGAGGACATTCATCACACTTTCCCTATGGGTTACTTATCCTTGGGGAAATCATATTCAGATAAGTTTCTGATAATTCAGAAATGGTGTGATGTTCCTGGAATGGCAAGGCAAAAATGCATATGCATGTAGAGCAATAAAGGCAGCTTTATGACTCTACTATTCTCACTGTGTGTGTCCATGTATGAGATCCTAACAGGGCCTGTATCTCTACGACAGAGACCTTTTTAGCCAAACGTATTTTGGAAACTTAAGGATTTTCTTTCTGAACATGGATTTTCCCTGTCGCAAGGAGGTGGAATAGGTAGCAACTTGATATCCGTGTCTTAATTGGTATGTTTTTCCAGCTTTGATTTCTTTTTCATGTGATCATGCCTTTGTTGGGTAGTAAGTAATCCAGGTATTTACTTAAACTGTTAACTTCAGTTACTTCATATGTAAAGTGGTAATAACAACAGTATCTTTGTCAGAGGGTATTTTAAAGATTAAATTGGGTACTTATAAAATTCTTAATTTATAACCATTTACTTAATATAACAACAAATTAGAATGTTCGAAGTGCTAATAAGCCTTGTGAAAACAGTTGAATTTTTACACAGGGAAAATTTACATTCAGTAACAATTTCTTCAGTTACTTCTATCTTACTATTAACATATTTAATACTTGATCTCCCCTCATCTTTGTTTCAAACAATTACTTTAGATACTATTTCTTTAATGATGAATGTCATAGCATTACAGGACCCACATCATTACCCATTACATCTTTCAGCAGTCTCTCATTACCTTTTATACAGATGACAGCAAGAGCCTTATAACTGATCTGTCTCCAGTCTGGTCCATCTCCAACTCAGTACGAACACAGCAGCTCCATCTCCCTCCATCCTTCCTTCTCCCTTTATTCTTCCATCATTTTCTAAGAGAATTACCTTTCTTTTTCTTAAAAGTTACATGTAGTATAATTTTATTATTGTTCCTAATTGTTTTCCCTACCATCTCTGAAGGTATATTGTGCAACTTGCCTTACTGATTTCATTTGTGGTCATTCCTTTGGCCAGTGAAATGTAAGAGAAAGGTGTGTATGCCAGGCATATCCAGAACATTTAAGGGCTCTTTGTGATTTATTTTGATTGCTCTCTCTCTCTCTCTCTTTTTTTTTTCTTTTGCCATGAGAAACCTACATTATAGGTAGCTGGTATTTTTTCAATTTATATTCTGGAATGCAGAAAAGAACCATAGTGAACACAGCAAAACTATGTTAGAAATAAATATTTACTGTTGTTATGTACTGATAATTTGGAATTTTTTGTAATGTCAGCATCACCTAGAGAAAGCTAATATATACCTAAGTAATCTATGAATTTGTTTTATTTGTATAAGAGTCAGACAATATATAAAAGATGAAAGAAAATATGAAATCCCTTAGCATAATTCACTTCTGGACCCCTCTCCTATAGGTGTCTACCACCAACTATTTAATGTCCATTATTTATGGTCTCTTTTCCTAATGCCTGTGTGTACACTCAGGTACATGCTTGTGCAACTTGAATAGTCCAATTCTGTTTCATTTCGGCTGCTTTTGCTGTATGTACCAGAAAATGACTTCTGAGAACTTGCGTAAAGTCCACATCGATTTAAAGAACTGATCATTAAAAATTATGAAATAATTAGAAGAAAATGCACATATACGCATATATAAAATTTACTGTGTGTCTTTATCATTTTTGCATATCCTGTATCAGCTTTTATTTTGGATAATCTTTACAGGCAGTTTGTATAGCAACCAGTGTCTTCTTGGAGTAGAAAACAGATAAGTGTGCTATTGAGAATAATAAAGATAATATCTCCCTCCTAAACAAAGACTGGGCAAGTTTGCTTGCAGCCTCTAAGAAGATTCAGAGTTTCTAAGATTAAAGAAGCTCTGGGTTCCTCCAATGTGACGTAAACCGCGCTGTTTGTGCGGCATTGGCCTAGGCAGTGCACCAGTAGGAGCCAGTGTGAACATGGAGCCCAGGAGTCGCATGTCTTCTGTCAGCATTAATGAAACCATGTCTGGGTAATTTAGTTTGCAAGTAGGTTAAAATTTTGAATATATCTATATCTACTACTATAGTATCTATATTGATTATATATATATATCTCGATCTATTTATATTTATATATCTAGGCAATTGGCTTTGGTCGTGGGAATACGAAGATATACCTCTTCACACAATGATGAAGAAATCTGTATGGAGGAAAAGCACATATACTGCTTTCTTGTCCCTTTTTATATATACATATCTCTGCTTTCTACCTAGGTCCTTCAGTGGTTCTATGGCACCTTTATGATGAGGTTACAATTCTTTCACAATCTAGTAAGGGTTTCCTTTTCTGATCTTGCTGTTTTTTATACTTGGATGATCTCTTTTGCCATTTTCAGCCTATGGATCTCTCTGCTGCTGCTGGTAAAGTGGTGACTTCAATCTGTAATCCACCCAGGGAAGAGTGAGGTGGTTTAACGATGCTGACACCTTACTCCTGTAGTTGTACCTGTCACATTTCTTTGGGCCATGGTGCCTGGTTCACTGCCTTCAGATTGAACACACTGGGCTACACTAGAGGTGCAGCCTTTATACGACCCTGCAACCAAATGGCCATGAAACTCTCTGGTGTTAGTATATGGGCTGAGGAACAAAGATGGACATGGTATAGACTTGGAAGTTTCCTGATTTATGCAAGTGAAAACCCTTTCAGACCAGGGCCAATACTTCCTTTTACCTTTCCTTCCCCCTTCAGCTATCCATTAAATCCATCATGTGGAGGCTGTTATGTCCTCCCTCAAGGCATGCCCCCTTTCGCACAAGAGGGGGAGATTCCACCTTAAGTCTTGTAAACTTGGATGACACGTCAAGTTTCAGCCAAACACTAATGGATCTGTCCTTTGATCAAGTCATAGAAGATATATGATGGTGTCTTCTTCCTTTTGGGCTGCTGTAACAAAAATACCTGATACTGGATGGCTTAGAAGCAGCAGAAATTTATTACACTTATGTTCTCAATTAAGTTTACAATTTGTCCTTTGTCAGTCCTGTTAATTTAATTTTCTACCATTTTCACACATACCCTCTTAGCTCCAGCTATTTCAAAATCCTCATAGTTCCTTAATATAAGCTCTTGATCTCTATTTTTGTGAAACTTCACTCAAATAAAATCTTAGATGAAATTCAAAAATACAGAACAGTCAAAAACAAAGTTGCTTTTGTGGAAGGAAGGAGTAACCTCAAGACTCTACCCCAATACCTCCTTCCATTCCGGTTCCTAGACCATCATGTTCCTACTGAATTCTGTCCACTTATCTTTCTTTCATCTGACCAATTCCTTCTTTTTACTACAAGCTTCTCATTCTTGGGAGTCTTATCCAACCTGTAATGTCTGAGATGTCACAACAGTCCAATCTCCTCTATTATAATACATCATTGCTGTTCTGGTAAAGTGGGTCATCTCTCACAGGACCAGATACTGTTTGAGAAGAGGTATGACTCATTCATTTTTGTGTTGTTTATGCCTAGCATAGTACTCAAGACATGGTGGGCATCCAATAAGTATTTGCTGAGTCAATTTATGAATGAATAAGAGTTTCTTAAACACCATCTCTGCCTTAAAGAATATCTCTTTTGTATGTTAGCTTTATTCATACAACTACAATCAACTCTTGATTCTCCAACATCATAGAAGAAAAAGAATGAAATGCATGATATTAAAATACTTTGGTTTGGAATTAGGATTCACTTTTATTCTTTGTAACAATTATCTTTGATTTTATGGGCAGTTACAGTGTTTTGATCAAAATAGTTAATCCCTATTATAAAGCTGACTCAGAAGGAACTTGTCCAAGTTCACTGTTAATATCCTCTTTCAAAACACTTCCCGTGTACCACACTGCCTGGGCATGGGGAGCATCATCTCTTAGATGAGTGCTAATCACCACTGTAAAAGAAAGCACTTCTGAGCATTTTGCCTGGATGTTGACACTTTGCCCAGATAAATAATTATTTGTTACAAGTTATGTTTTTACTCAGTAGTTTATCCTGTGTTTGTGTGCATATGAGTGCTGAGACAGAAAGCATGTAATGTGTAAGCTTTGAAGGGTAGACCATTTACAGAGAAGCACATATACTCACTAAAGAAGTTACACATATATGCATATGTATATGTTCACATATATATGTGTATATACACACACACATACCATGTTCCATATATACAAGCATCATGTTACTATATAAAACATTTATAAACATATATATATATAAAATGTATAAGTAGTTTTTGTTATGAGGTCCAGCTAGTGATTTAATTGTGCTCCTCCCAATTCATATGCTAAGGCTGTGGATGCCAGTGTGATGGCATTTGTAGGTAGGACCTTTACAGGTGACTAGGTGCAGATGAAGTCATGATGGCGGAGTCCACATTATGGGATGTGGAGAAGAGACACCAGAGAGTTTGCTTCCTCATTCTCTCTCTCTGTCACAGCAAGCTAGGAAGAAAGCCTTCATCAAAGCCAGGACATGCTGGCACTCTGACCTTGAACTTTCCAGGCTATGGAACTGTGAGAAATAAATGCCGTTGTTCAAGCCTTCCAGTCTGTGGTATTTTATACCATATATATATGGTTATAGCAGCCAGAGCTAAAACAGACATGCTGTATAATCTATCTCAGTGTGATAATCCAATTGTGCTTAATTTGAAGTTGAAATGCCACTTACTGTGAGATACAGAAAAAATATTATTTTCTGCTCATCTCATTTCACATTTTCATTACACTAAATTATCAGTTTTTATAGTACAGCAATGGCTTGTTTTTCATATCTTTGCTAGCACTAATGATGAATGATGGGTGTGTTGGGTATCCTGAGTAGCCCAAATCATCCTCTAATATCCACTTACAAGGGCTTTAATCCACTGCCTGTTTGCAGTGTGAAACCAGCACCCTCTTCATTATTTCTGAGGATTTTTCAAGGAATTTATGTTTCCAGATACCTCTAATTTGATTTCCTTTCCCCACTGTGTTTTTATTTAGCTCTCCATCATTGCTTCTGTGATTGCTCTTTTCCCTCTACCCAATTTTTTCTTACTTATTTCCCTCCTCCAGAGAAATAAACTGAAAATAATTCTCATTGTTAGCATTTTTAAATTTAAAGATTCAGGGTAGTGGGTGAGAATTACAACACAGCCAACAACTACTTGAATATGTTAATTATCTTATCTTTCCTCATGTCTCCCTTCTTAGAACATTTTGGAAAGGGAACTTTCTCTAATAATTCACCCCAACTGTCAATATATTTTTGTCCTAATTTCTCTTATGTAACCACCCACAAACCCCAAATTCTTTATTCTGCAGAATAATTTTGTTTTCAGCCTTCATCCTGTACTAGGCCCTAGGACTAACTTGGTAAATCTGAAACAGTCTCTTAATTATTTTCCTAAATAAAATTGCTATTGATTTCTGAAATAAATGGTGTATTTTCCTGAGAAATGTAAGCACATTTCCAAAAAAAAAAAGAGACAGTGATCACATATAGATGTGTGTATGTGCATGCGTGCCTGTGTGTGTTTGTGTATCCTCCTTTCTTATATACCTGGAAATGCTGCCTTTCCAGGAGAAATGGTTCATTCAGGTAGTCATTTTTTAACCGTTTTGCTGACTTGTGTGTATGCACATCTAGCTCTATTATATACTCATGTATAAACATATACAATGCGTATTTTCATGTTTATCCACAGTAAGAACATTTTCTTGCTGAATAAAATGATAAAGACTCAATTTGTCTATGGAAGTTTAAATAGAAAAACTCCAAGAAAAAATAATTTTGTCTGAATAATTACACCTGACTTAAACGATGTACTGACAGATTTAATTTTGCCTTTTCTATGAAAAAGCATTTTGTTAGCCAAACAGATTATTTTTCCAACATACAATTTATATTCTGAATCACCTTATTGTTTTCTATAAGAGTTTTGGATTTATAAGCAATTGAAAGACATGTCCTTTCTTCTACTTTCCACAAAAAATACCTGTTTATTCAATTTATTTCCATATGTACATATATTTGAAATTTGGCACATACAAGCCCAAATTAAGCAAATGCTCTGATGCATGTCTAACTTAAAATACAGTATTTTTAAAGCTTTAATTAAGCTTCAATTAATATAATACATAGCTTATTTTTTTACAGTAACTACATTGTATTCTTGAAGTAAAATTGGATTATTACTATAGAATACACCCTCTCTACATTTTTTGGCTTAAATAACTATCAGTTAAAATATGACAAGTTTTTCTGTTATCATATTTATAGCCATATTGATGGAGATTTATTTTATTTACAGAATTATATTGATTTTGCAAGTTCCTAAAAGGCTCTTGGAAAGAACAGTAATGGAATGGATGGATGCTTTGCCCTGTAGATCAATCAGTGAAAATTTCATGGATTGTAAAGTGAGGTCAGCTTTTTTGTTCCTGCTGCTCTTTCTGGAACTGCAGCCAGTGACTTATTAGTACTAGTTACATACTTTCTGGAATAGCAAGCAAATGAGAGCCCAATGCAGCAGAGTTTCTTGGCAGGGAGTTGTATTCTCTTAACTGCTTTAATTCTGGTGATTGCATTAGGTGCCTTCTTCTCTGATGAAGTGCTTTCAGCCGCGACCTAGGAATCTATCAATTGGAGCTGATGCTTCATTTCTTTGGGCAGGGCTCTCAATTGCAGATGTAGGCACTGAGGGACTTCAGTGCGGCTGCAGTAAACATGGAAAAGCTAGCAGATAGTTTCAGTAATATTTAACCTTACTCCTTTTATGGTTAACTCATGAAAGACAATGCAACAGCTAGGCTAGCATGTGAGTGAGTGTGTCTCTGTGTGTAAACCTATGAATAAATATTCGAATCTGTGTGTATGTGTGTTTATACCCAAATAAAAACTATGTCTGTTACAGTAATATGACAATTATCTCAATACAGACATAGTTGAATCTTATGCTCAACAGTGTAGGTAGGGGTTTCTATACTCACTGGAAATTGCAAGCATAATAAGACAGTGATTTAGGGATAGGATATAAAGAGTGTCAGCAAAGGAGGACCGAGTAGGGTGAAGGGCTACTGGAGAACCTACAGGAGGGAAGGTTGACTCTATGGACAAAAAGGAAATAGAAAATGAGAAAACAAATGGCAACTGTTAGTGACAGTGATACAGTTCCTCTCCTTTGGGGTGATGATATGGAGTGATATGGTGTAAACTTTATTATGGTATAAACTTATAGAATGATATTTCACAGCTCAAGTAATCTGGGAAGAGAGACTGAATCAATGGAAAGCCAATGTAATAGTTAATGGCTTATCCCAGGCAGAGCTGACTATAACCTCCTGGATACTTGCAAGCTTCACTGTGTGCAGTGGAATCCTGGGAAAGTTTGGAAGCTAAATTCTGATACCCTGAAGTTTTATAGGCATATTTAGAAAAATGAATTTAAAAAAATCAATAATTGCAGTGAGTTTTGTAGCTAAAAGCATCCAAGAAATTTCATTGTGTATTTTGGGCTGTAAGTTTAATGTTCATTAGATGTACTATGTATTATATTTACTAACTAGTTATTTAAAGAATACTACACTGGAGTGTCTCAGAATTGACAGGAAAAAAGGTGTGATGGAACTAGGAAATCATACCAATACTTAATGATTCTAAATATTTGGGAAGATTGGGGAAATATTACATTGATTATATTACACACAGCTAAAAAGGGCTGTTATCTAATTGAATTATTTGTCCCAATTTCTTTCCTGCTCCTTATCTCATTGCACTGTTCCATCTTCTACAACTTAAACTCACAGAAATAGAAGGTTAGTAAATGTCTCTCTCTTCTCTGACTTCCCAGACTAATTTAATAAAAATAGTTAGACTTCTAGGAAGAGAATTTCTTTTGGGAGTCCACTCTTTCAGAACACTTTTCTAGGATATGAGGGTAAATGGGGAGATTAAAAAATAATTGAAGTATTCTAAGACATGGATAATTAGCTTTTTGACTTCTGGACAATACATTTAACCTCTTTAAATCTCAACCACTTTCTTACAAAATGGGAGGGCAAACTTAATAATCCCTAAAGTTAAAAGGCATATTCACAGAAGGGACAGTGATAAACTCAGGACTGCTGTCTTTTCTATATACTTATTATTTTATGTATGGCAAACATACAATCCTTTTAATATACCACTGTTTACTGTTTGACTTACCAGTAGCTTGCCAATATTTCCTTTGCCCTATAGCTCATAAAATTTTATGAAGGGCCCTTGTAGACCCATTCCATACAGGTGGAGGGAAAGCTAACATGAAAGATGAATATTACTTTGAGGCCCTTTCCACAATGGCTCATTGCTGGTTCCAGGGTCTCAAAATTCGAGGCACAGGAAAAACTAGAAAAATAGAACCAGTAAATGAGAGCAGAAGGGACTTTACTTGGATGGTACAAATAACCCATATTTTTGCTGTGCTGTGCTTTAATAATAGGGAAATTTGGTAATGGTGGTGGTATTGGTGGGGATGCAGGTAGGTGTGGGTATATATATATATAATTTTACACATATAAAACATGTAATTAAACATATGTATCTGTATATGCTTATGTAATTATATATATTATATATAATTATATTGAAATATATAGTTATATATGTATGATATCTATGTAATATATAACATAAATATATGTAATACATTCATAATATTTATATACAGTTGTGTATTTTTACAAACACATTAAACTCACTCCACTTGGAAGGCAACATCCCACCTCAACATAAAATATAATTTTTGATTAGACTTTGTTTATGCACCTAACATTAAAGTTTCTTAACATTAAAAGTGTGGGGAATAACTAAGTCATTTAATAACTGAATTGTCTTCTGTGTAAGTCACTATATTAGGCTAATAAATATGCTAAGATAAATCAGACATGAATTTTATTCTCAAGAAGCTTAACTTCTTGCATGGGATATATATATATATACAAAATGACTAAAACAATCTAGAAAATGATAATATTTATTAAGGTTATATTGATAAATATATATATATATGTTTTCCAGATGTAGAGTTGAATTTTACTTGATGAGACAGTAGGCAGTTAATAGGGAGGAGGAATGAGAGAATTCAAGAAGGCAGTATGGAATTAGGAACATTTGTGGTGAATAATAAAGGAAAGGTAAACTTGAATTGTTTTCTTTAACATGTTTCAAGCTTAATCGTACTTTTAGAGCTCCTACATTTTAATAAATGCCCATTTGTTTGGTAACACTGAAGTGCTCTGGCACTTTCCTCACATTTAAAAATGAGAATTTTGACATAAAGCCTTATGTATTTGTTACTTCATGATGTGTATCAACATTGAATATGACGTGAGCTTTTAGACACTAGCACCAAATAGAGCTCTTTCTTTCCCAAAAGGCTTATTGGCTTAATCCAACTTGGAGTTGAGGATATTTCATATGAAGACAAAAGCATGAGGCAGAAAAATGAATCAAGCATAAAATGGAAAAGATCAAAGCAAAGAAAAGTAACGGAGATGAGCCCATGTGGTCTGGAGCAATCATGGGGACCCTTGCACTTTATTTGGTGAGTAATGGCTAAAGCTGCAAAGTTTTCTGTGCAGAAAGATTGCTTTATCACTGCTGTGCTTTCAGAATAATTTAGTAGAAGTGTGTAAGATAAAATGAAATATAGAGATACTAAAAATAGGAAGATATTTCCATAGTCCCCTCAAACATGTGAAAAAATAAAAAATAAAAATGACAACCCCACACATTGGAGTAAAGTGGACAACAGTACAAAAAAAAACCATTCTGCATGTCCTTGTCTTCGTGTCGGAGTAGTGTTATCATTAGAAATGGGAAACATAGGAGATGATTGTATTTGCTTGAACTTTTAAAGGAAAATGATGAATTTATGTTGGATAGTGACAGTTGAAGGCATTTTTGAACTACTGAGAGAATTTAGTGCTTGAAATCGAGGTTTTTGGGTCACCTTCATAAGTGTGGTAGTAGTGTGAAATCCCCCTTGAAAGAGCAGAAATAAAAAAAGAAAATGGCAATGTAGAAGAAACTCATACATTTATAGATCAGCAGGAAAAATATCAGTGAGAGAGACATACTGAGGATGACAATTCAGAAGCATGTCAAGAAACTACATTGGTTCTGACTAGCCTACATGGAGCTCTGGTGGCATTGCCTAGGTATTTGTGATCTGCTGAGAGTTCACTTGGCTCTACTTAAAACCTGAATTCTCCAATCTTATATGTCAATCAGATCATATAATGGGGAATGAATAATGAGGGTTTTAAGAAGATGCCTCCAAAATCTTGGAGATAATGGAAACATGTTTGCTTTTTGAGAGTAAAACAAAAAACAAAAATCAAAACTATTGAGAATAGAAATCATAATTTTTTTGACCTACTTAGAAAAACATCATTTAAAGGATAAATGGATTAGTTTGTACACAGAAGGCCCTTTTAGAGAGGCAAATTTTGGGCTTTCAGCCCTAGCATTGTCCATGAAGAGAGATGCAATATTTGGAGGATTCAAAGTGTGTTTTCGCTGTGGGCTGATCTCTCTTTAGACCTCATCACGGCTTGAGTAAAATACTCTCCATGTCAATCCTTGGGCTTTGCTTTAATTCTGTGCCATCAGTCAAACTAATGAGCCAATAATTGACTAAATATTTGAGGAAATAGGGATATTAGTAGTGGTATCCCCTACCCTAATTAATAAGTTGATATTCTTAATTATATATCTAATTTGTGAGAATTTTGTTAGAGGTCATTTATTACTTATTTCTGGGGACAAGATTAAGTTCCAGTTTCTGGTCTTGAGAGATTAAGGACCAGACTCCAGATCATGGTAAATCCATGCAGGTCATGTTACCCTGTGAGGCCACCTCATGTCCACTTTCATTGGAGTTCTCTTCCTTCTCACCTCTCTACCATCCGTTTTCTATCCCAACAATTTCCAAATCTGGGGTTCCCTGGTATTCAGATGGTCTTTTCTTATTAAATGTGTATGCAGATCTGCTGGGAGAATCATCAGGTGTTTTATGATTTTCTGACAAATATATGCAGACGATAGCTGGCTGAATGCCTAGGTCAGCATGTGGTAAACACAGCAGGCTGATTGACTGGGATCTACTTTTCATTTGATGGTTGCAGAATACTTAAGTGCTTTGCACAGTTCTATGTTCAGGTTGCTCAAATACAGAAATTCCTAAGGTTTTATATACCCACTATAAATATATTTCGAAATTGGAGAAACATAACTGAGCTGTAGTTGAGATTCCACTAAAACCACGGGATTCAGCAATTCTGATAGCCCAGTTAATTTATCCATCTTCCCATTCCACATTTGCATTCTCTTTCATTGGATAGAACTGATTGACTTCTAGTAAACCCAAGGGAAAGACTCTTCATAAATAAATTGGCAGTTACTTAAATACAATGTTTCCAAGGCACTAAGTGCCAAGAGCACGTTCTCCAAGTCAGGCACCTCTCAGTTACTGCATTACTGCATGCATCTTGAGCAATCAAGGGGGAGGAATACTATAGCCATGTATGTATGCAGCTGAAATGTTTATGTTAATTGATCTCTTTTACTTTTTCCCAATATCCAGTATTTCTCCAATATCTATTTGTTTAACATACACCTTCAATATCATAATAAAAAAGTCTCATGACTTTAATTTTTATGGCTAGTAGTGCTTTTTGTATAGAGAATTGAATTCCCTTATCTATTACTGCCAGTGGGCACTATGCAAATGAATTGTTGTTTTAAAATTTATATGGTTACATTCATGAATTCTGGAGCAAGATAGTCTGAGTTTGAATCCTAGTTTTCCCAAATATGAGCTTTGTGACTTTGGGAAAGGTACTTAAACTCCATATGCCTTAGTTTTTTATCTATAAGATGGGAATATCTTCTACTCCCTAGTGTTACTTTGAGATGAAGTAATCAAAAATGTATGTAAATCACTTAGTATGTGTCTGGAACATGTTAAACGCTATACAATGAATGGCCATTATTATTCAATGTGTATTCATTTGGTTATTCTGTCAATTTACAGAGGTGTCCTGAATAATAGCATTGTAATTTATGAAAAATTATTTCCTGTTTATGGATATTTACTAGTCCAGCCTTTTATAAAACTAGATAGTCATCATTTATTCAATACAATTGAATATTTCTTCCCCTTTCTTTGTCTATTGGGGCAATTCCATTAACTGCTCTAATAAAACCTGAATGATTATACTGAGACAATAATATAACTAAGATTGTCAGGACTTGCTGAATTAGTGTGGTAATTTGACAGCTTCCCAGATTTATCTGAAAGATATTTGCTTGTAGTTAGTTGGAATACTTGAGTCTGGTTAATAATATTATCACAGACTGAATGATAGTGCCTGTGACTAGATATATCTGTTTTTTTTTTTTTCTTTTTTTAATTAATTATTTTTTATTGAGGGGTAGTTGACGCACAGTATTACATTACATTAGTTTCAAGTGTACAACACAGTGGTAGAACATTTATATACATAATTCTAGGTTCCAGCTATCACCCTACCAAGCTGTTACAATATCTTGACTATATTCCTTATGCTATACATTACATCCCGGTTACTTATTTATTTTACCATTGGAAGTCTGTCCTTTTTTTTTTTTTTTTTTTTTTTGTGAGGGCATCTCTCATATTTATTGATCAAATGGTTGTTAACGACAATAAAATTCTGTATAGGGGAGTCAATGCTCAATGCACAATCATTAATCCACCCCAAGCCTAATTTTCGTCAGTCTCCAATCTTCTGAGGCATAACAAACAAGTTCTTACATGGAGAACAAATTCTTACATAATGAATAAGTTACATAGTGAACAGTACAAGGGGAGTCATCACAGAATCTTTCGGTTTTGCTCATGCATTATGAACTCTAAACAGTCAGTTCAAATATGAATACTCATTTGGTTTTTATACTTGATTTATATGTGGATACCACATTTCTCTCTTTATTATTATTATTTTTAATAAAATGCTGAAGTGGTAGGTAGATACAAGATAAAGGTAGAAAACATAGTTTAGTGTTGTAAGAGAGCAGATGTAGATGATCAGGTGTGTGCCTGTAGACTAAGTGTTAATCCAAGCTAGACAAGGGCAATAAAACATCCACGTATGCAGAAGATTTCTCTCAGAACAGGGGGGGTGAGGTTCTAAGCCTCACCTCTGTTGATCCCCAATTTCTCACCTGATGGCCCCCTGCGACTGTGCCTGTCTTAGGTTGTTCCTCCCTTGAGGAATCTTACCCGTCTCTGGCTAACCAGTCATCTTCCGGGGCCATACAGGGAAATGTGAAGTTGGTAAGTGAGAGGGAAGCCTTATTGTTTGAAAAGGTTAGCTTTTTACTTCTTTGCATATTTATGCCCTGTGGCTTCTATGCCCAGCATTTGTCTTGAGGTATCTTTACCACTTGGAGGAGTTATGATACTCGGTAAATTTGATATGAGGCACGAATTCTATTTAAGGGTTGTAATTAGGAAGGAAGAAGAAAAGCTATAGAAGTAGCAGGCGGAAGAAAACATGGGAAGATTGATTATTTCTTTGACATATCTTCTTGTAGAGTAACTTCAGCATATATAGGTTTTAAGCTACTACTTAAATTGCGCACACACATTAATATAATAGGAGTATAGTTACATAACCAAAGCATAGATATATCTGTTTTTAAATAAAGTTTGTTTAATTTAAAATTTTTTGCAATCAGAGTAAAGGAAATCACACCAGTGTTATTTGATATCTATGAGGATAGTTCTTCATATCTGTTAATTATTGTACTTCATTGAAATTTTTTTCCATTAACCTCTTAGCTTAAGGAACTGAAATGCTATGTAGAGTTTTGAATTAATGTAAAACAAGGAGAAATTCAGTTTTACCATCAGGAGAATTAGCACAGCTTGTTCTAGTTATCACTCTACATTTTACGTATGCAACTAACCTTAAGTCCATGTTTACATGGAAGTTGGTTCACTTTGAACCTGTGTATGTTTCACTCGCAGTGGTTTCTAGTCCACATCATGTAAAGCAATTTCAGTAAGTGCTTAATTTAAAGTGATTTGCAGTTGCACATAGATCACAGAGATCCCATTGACATATTCCATTAACAACATGCTTTCATAACTATTTCTCTAGAAGCACATTTTAGATATTTGCATCAGGATACATTATTCAAAATGTTTAATCTTCTCCCCTCTTCTCTCTCTAGAGGTTAAGAAGAAAATGTAACTTTTTTTCTCCAGTATATGAAGACTTCTTTTCTACAGTATTATCAAATTCAGGGAAAAGGGTTAGCAAGTTTAGGAGAAATAAATACTGAGGGATTCTGTAACAGAAAAGGTAAGAAACCTTAAACAAAGGAGGTTATCAGAATCACATTAACCAAGTAAAGGTTCAAAACACTAGTGTTTTTAAAATGAAAAATTATAGCTTTGAAGCTTTGAAGATAAATTATCTGTGTGTCACCTATAAATGACCAATTTCATTTAAGTTCAGTTGTTTTTTGTAGGGCAAAAACCTAGAAAAGTGATCTTTATCTTGTTAAAAGCTTGCTTTCATTTACTATGTATATATTTTGTGGACTAAGGGAGAATATTTAACTAATGAAGAACACTTCTATAATAGTGTTTATTAGAAAGCAGCAGACTGTATGCCACTGAGCTCATTTCAAACCTGTATGTGAAAAGATTGGATGAGAGACATCCAAACACTGGTTTTTCTTAAAGCTTGGCTCTGTAGCACAGAATGTAAGTGGGGGGACTGTTGTAGTAAGGCAATAAGCTATTTCATTCAGAGTTGCTGTGTTCAAGAAAGAAAACCTGGGGTCTTGCCAAGTTTTATGAACTCTCTCACTACGTTTCTATGACTTCATAAACAATTTCAGAAGCTTCCCATTTGGAGCCTGGGAATCTGGTTTGAGTGTGTTTATTGATCAAAGAAATCAGATGATGGCTAATTTTCCTTTCCCTTTGTGATGATTCCCCTGATGATGAAAGACCTTTAACACACACATACCTAGGCACACACTCGTGCACAAATTCTCTCATACCTCCAACCTAACAGAGTTGTGTCTGTATGAGTCAAAGTGACTGCACATTGAAAAAGAATCCTGTGCACTTCAGGATTTGAAATGTTTAAAACTGGGGATGAAGTTTCATCAGCGCACTGTCCCTACACATTGTTTGCATAACACACTGATCTCTTTTATACCAAGAAAAGTGGTTTATCTGAGCCTTTTTTTATTATCATCTTCTATCAAATAATGTAAAGAAGAATGTTTTGGAATCCACACTTTTACTGGCTTCCTCAAAACTATGGGCAGCTTGTTGGCTTTTCTAGAATTTCTGACTAATGTTAGTTTGATCAAACCTGAAATGTCTGCCTTTGTCCTCTCCAATTGCTAATGTTTGGAGATCTGGGAAGAGAGAGAAAACTGACTCATCATTTTTTCCAGTACTTTTCTTATCCTTTTAGCTTCATCTTCTTGGCTTTATGTACTCTGCTTGGCAAAGGGAAAGGAGCTTCATGTTCTGACCACTGGTAAAAAGTTTAAATGTTTTAAATATGTTACTATCCTCTTCGGCCTATCTTCCTAGACAGGTTTTAATGTTTGGGTTTTTCTGACTCCTGTATTTGAACTTAAAAATCACTTGGAAGAGTCTACTTTGTTAGAGTAATATTTTGGTTTGTTTATGGGGGTATGGAGAAGAGGCATGGTCTGCTCCCCAGGCTCAGCAAGCTGTTCTCTGGAAGACTCTTGGTCATTTTGGACATAACTAGCATCTTCCATGCCCCTGAGTAGTGCCCTCCCTTCCTCCAAGTGCTGGTTGTTCTTATGTGTTTCCTATTCTCCCTTATTCTGATCTCATTCCCAATTCTCTGTTAAATAACTAACAACTGGCTAAAACTGCTAAACAAAAAGACAAGAGTTTAAGGCAGCAAGCTTTCTTTCTATGGGTGGCTTATAGACTAGACATTATCTCAGTTATTTTCTTATCATAATTATAGTAGGGGTTTCTAGAACCTTTTGATCTCTGCCACGTGAATTATGGGAGATACTATTGATTGCCTCATCTCAGGGGTTGGCACAAATTTTTTCTGCAAAGGACCAATTAGTAAATATTTTAGCTCTTGTAGGCCAGACTGTCTCTGTTACACCTACTCAACTGTGTATGACAATGTGTAAACAAATAAGGTGGCTGTGTTAGGCAGAAGAATGGATATGAGTGGGTAGAGAGAGAATCCAGTAAAGCCCACTAAAAGGGACTCAAAGAGTTAACCAGATAAAACTAGAGAGCCAGAAAAGACTCACAGAGTTAATGAGTTAATCAGTTGAAGCTCCAAAGGCCAGGAGTAACTTGGAATACCCAGATATTCCCCAGATAAAGAATTAAGTATCTGAGCATTGCCCATGTCTTCATTGTGTCAATTACATCATGCCATTGTAAGATTTACTTTAGCCTGCTAAAGGGCCCAGCTTATTCTTTAACTTAACCTATATGCTGTTTTTCTCCTCCTCCAGCACCTAATCAAGTAATTTGCAACCTGGGCAGGAGAGAAGCATCATGATTAATTTAGCAAATAAGCCCAGATATAAACAGCATAGTAAAAACAGGAAAGAACAAGCTAAAATTGCATTTTAAAACCCAGGAAGTTGAGAAGTAAGATTCTTAACATATTATTTGGCAAACACACAAAACTCAGCCCACCTTGGGGGCAGGGCAGTCAGTCCTGATTGATATGCTCCCAGAGGGAAGCTGCTATCCCTGGGGAGGAAACGGATCAGTAAATTTCTTGTATTAATTTTGCAGAATTACCTGGAGGACTGATAATAGAAGAGAAGAGATGTAATGTCTCTCGCTGAAGATAAACATCTTGAGACCACTTGACAGTCCACACCCCTAGCCTTTTTGTCACATTCCTGAAAAATCCTTAAAGAGGGGAACCCCCAATCTTTCAGCATGCCTCTTTCTGAGGTAGCCTGCACTTTCTCTCTTTAAATGAAACTTAAACCTTTCAGTGCCGCTCTCTGAGGTCACCTGCACTTTCTGTGTAACCTTAAATAAAACTTTCTCTCAACTTTTCAGGGAGCACCTCCTCTCTGAGATTGCCCACACTTTCTCTCTTTTTAAGAGGGTAACGTTAAATAAACCCTTTACTCTACTTCACTATTGTGACTCTGCCCTTCAATTCTTGTGGCGGTGGGCAAGAACAGAAGGAAATAACGCCCCTTCACAGATGCAGTTTGCTAACATCTGGCGTATCTGATAGCTTGTCTCACCTTCTTCCTTTCTGGAACCCAGTTCTTTTTCAGTATGAAGTCGGTGAGCACGTGCTCGGGGAAGCAGGCTTGGAATGCAGAGGCCAGTTATCAAGAACAAAACTACTCACTCCAGGCAAAGGAGACAGCTTTTAAAATAAATTGATGTCTTTATCTCCTGATTAACAAGTGTGAGGGGGTGCTCCATCTGAACATTTTTCCTTTAACAGCCAAGATTTTGAATTAAGATTTAAACCTGGGGTATATGTGAAATAAATTTCTGTTCGATTGTTGACAATAAGTGGAAAAACTAAGACTTGGGTAGATTAACAAAAAGGTTTCCAGTGTCAGCAACTAAGCTGTTCAATTGTATGGAGTTTTAAGATATAATGAAATTCATCATTCGTTCATAAGACTAATCATGAGTGCTTTAATTCCAGTAGGGATTTTTGCCAGGGATTGGTTTAGGGGTAGGCATGTATCCCATTTCTGAACAATTGCACTTAAAGGGAACTCTTGGAGCCCTCTGGTAACTCCTTTGCAGGAAAAAAACAACAACAGGTTCTTTGGGCAGCTACCATGTAAGGATGGAATTCCCTCACCTCTATTATCACATGATGATGATAATAGTCATTATTTGTGCTAACTTCAAGTAACCGATCATTACATCATCCCCAAATCTCTGACGCACATTGGAACCTCCTTTTTTTTGAGTTATTTTATATTTAAGAATGGATATTTTTAATTTGTTTCATAAGCAACTCAACTCAGCTAAGATAAACCCTTTCTCCAGAAACCTGATTAAAAACCTCATGAGAAGTATAAGTATCTTAAAAAGTTATCTTTTTAAAAGATATTGCAAAATAATTAAATACTCTTTCAAGATCTCTTGGAATGTAGCACTGCCGCTTAAATGTAGTTTTTATACATATGGAAGAACATTTTCTAAGATTTAAGAGAAATGATAGAATAAAATTTAATTAAAAAGTTGGGCATTTTTGCAGAGAATTTATAGGTTTTTACAGAGGTTTATTTTACTTATGCACATGAATACAATATTCCTTAATTGAGAAATACAGTACATCTTATATTAAGTCATTTATGAGGTGTGAGGCTATATAAGCCAGCCTACAAATATTCATATTTATGTAAATTTATTTCTCCATGATTCCTTCCTTGTCCAAGAAGTAATACTATACATTTACACTGTGTACATTTCATTATATCTTAAAACACCATACTGTTGAACAGTTTAATTGCTGACACTGGAAACCTTTCTATCAATCTTCCCAAGTCTTAGTTTTTCCACTTATTATCAACATTCAAAGATAAATGTATTTCACATATATCCCAGGTTTAAATCTTAATTCAAAATCTTGGATGTTAAAGGAAAAATATTCAGATGGAGTACCCCCTTCCCACTTGTTCATCAAGGGATAAAGACACCAATTTATTTTAAAGCTGCCTCTTTTGCCTGGAGTGAGTAGTTCTGTTCTTGATAACTGGCCTCTCTACTTTCTAATTAGAGAATTTATTTTTTCTTTGCCAAACATTCTGTTTGAATTTGTTTCCCTGTCCTGTTTAATTTCTTCCTGAGTTGTAAAAGTAAAACATAATCATAAGAGTCAGATTTTGGCTTTAGCTTAAATGACATTTGAAGGGAAAAACAAGAAAAGGAAAGCTGTACTTTTCAGATGAATTGTTCTCTTGCCTCCTTTTACTGCTATTCCATCTGGCAGCAATTGACAGTCATGGTCAGTCTCAGAAAAGGATTCTCACACTGATGGGCCATCCTCATACACATGTACTTCTGATGCCTAAATGCTGATGGAAGACCGTCCTTGAAATGTATGCACAGTTGTTCTCGTGGCACTAGTGTTCAAGCCAATAGATGTTATCGGTTCTCAGAACTGTATCTATCAAACGTTTGCAGGAAAGTTGGAGTCTTTTTCAGAGAAAGAGTCTCATAGGTCTGTCTGCATGAAAGTTCTTCTTTTGCTTATGTTCAACACCTGAGGTCTAGTCTTTAAATTATCCTGAAGCCTTTAAATTAACCCTATGAAGTCTAAAGAGACAAAAGGAGTCTCAATTTTCCATGTGGCAATTTACATCTTAATGAGAATTCAGTTACGCATATTCAAAACATAAAGTTCCTTGAGTAGAATTGCACCTGCCTCATAAAAGTCAATACCACCATGCATCCTAAGTGGCTCTTCAGTAAGTTAAGTTATCCTTTGATAGGAAGCTAGCTAACTGGGATGAGACAATACATATGTAATTAGGTGTGTGTCTTTCCATGTGTATGTGAGTTGGTAGGTATAACTTATCAGTATCATAGTGTTGTAAATATTTAATAAAGTTTGATAAAATAAGTTGTAGAATGGTTTGGAATTCATGATCAATCCATTCGATAGATAACAGTTGTATAAAACGTGGAAGCACAAAACCAAAATATGGCTTCTGGTCGCTACTCTATATAACTTAAAGGTGGTTTTACTTGAAGAGTGGTTAACCTCTGCATCATCATCTATAAAATGATGGGCTTGGATTAATTGAGCAAATCTATATTAATTTTATAGTTTTGCAAAATGAATTACCATCACAAATTTCCTGGCCTAAAACACACCTATTTGTTGTCTTAGAGTTATGATTTACAAAGTCTGAGTGCTACTCTACCGATTCCTCTCCACAGGGTCTCACCAGAGTGAAATCAAAACAGGCTGGGGCTGGATTCTCATCTGGAGCTTGGGGTCTTTTTCCAAACTTATTGAGGTTTTGGCAGAATTCTGTTCCTTGCAGTTGTAGGATGGATGTCTTCATTTAATTGCTGGCCACAGGCCAGGGGTTGCTGTTAGTTTCTAGAGACCTCCCTCAGACCCTAGCCACATGGCCCTCTCAAAACATAGTAATTTATTTATTCAAAGGCAGCAGGAGAATCCCACTCCAGTCTGCTTTGATAGATCTTAAATGGCATAACATAACTGAGAGCAACTATCCCATCATATTCACAGGTTCCACCTACATTCAAGAGAAGTGTGTGTACATCAGAGGTCTTGGGGGAACTCAGAATTCTGCCCAACACATGAACATATTCATATTCAAGTTGATGCAATAACTATGAGACTCCTAATAAGTCTTCTGGCAAGAAATTCAGAGGGGGAATAGCCACCACCATTAGCAAGTTTGATTGATAAGCTCTGATTTGGGCTATATCATGGTCTTGACATCCATTGTGATGATTTCATATTTATCTTGCTAAGTGTCCCCTTGAAAATAACAGACTACACATAACTGATTGATTAGGGGTTCAGACCTTCTGTATGAGTTTCCTATCACTGAGATAACAAATTACCACAAATTTAGCATCTTAAAAAACCCCACCCACTTATCTAACAGATCAGTAGGCCGGAAGTCCAGGCAAGATGTTGAGAGTGGGGCAAGGCTGATTTCCTTTATAGAGGCTCTGGGGTTAAATCCACTTCCAAGCTCATTTAGAAGGTTGGCAGAATTCTGTTCCATGCGACTTTGGACTGGGGCACCTGTTCCTTGTTGGCTGTTGGCGGGGGGGAGGGCCATTTTCAGTTTCTAATAGCTGCCATACTCTGTGACTCACAGCCAACTCCCTCCACCTTCAACTCACAATGCTGAGTTGAGTCATTTTCATTCTTCAGTTCTCATTGATTGCCCCTTTTGCCTCCTATTTCCTCTGTCTACCTCTTCTCTTATATATCTCTGATTGAGTCTGATTGCCTTCTTCATCTACTTTTAAGGACTTACGTGACTATTGGGTCATCTAGATAAATCCAAGATAATTTCTCTATTTTAATGTTAGCTGATCAGTAACCTAAATTCCATCTTCTACAATGTCCCTTCATAGCAGTAGTTAGATCAGTGTTTGACTGAATAACCAAAGGACAGGGAACTTGGGAGAATTCTGCTTTGAGAATTCTCTCTACCACATCCTTCCTAAAATTAATTAGTGGCTGTTTCATTTGTGCCTCCTATGTTTTATTTTCTGCATTAAATATGAGGGATAAAAAAATGAGAATGACCTATTTACTGTTCTCCAAGAGCTTAAAGTTGATGGAAGAAAACATCAAGTCTGTGTAAGAGATGGTATGATGGAGAAATGCAGAGGCTGTATTTGAGAAAGGTGTAAAAATCAGACTGGGATGCTAATGGTGGGCAGGCACATGAACATCCCCATAGAGGGCCTCATTGTATCCTGAAGGACAACCTTGAATTAATGCTAGGGAATGAGATAATTGAAAAGAGCAAGTAGCAAATCTGTACTGTGAATGTCCTGTAATATAAAATTAGACTATTTATTAGAGAATTAGCTTATTTATTCATCGTGTGGACACTAGAAGGGACTATTTACAATACTCCTGCTCCCCATCAGAATTAGGAACCAAATGAGAGATAGGATAAAAGTCAGGTTACAAAATCAAAATATCACTGATGTAACTAGTAAATCTGATACAAAGAAACAGACTAAGATGTCAGACTTCCCTGGTTACAGTCCTCAAGTTTTCTCGGTCTTCAGTCTTCCCATGAGAGAATTTCTTTGGGGAAATCTAAGGACTGGGAGGAACCCAGAATTTATACACCTTGCAGGTAGCGTTATACCCTACTTCCCCAACAAAGTTCCTTACATATTCCTCTCTGGAAAGGAGGAGGGAACAGGATGGGGCAATAGGCCAGGAGTGTTACTGTAGTTGAACATCCTTCACTGTGAAATTGAGCCAGGAGAGTTCTTCCCACTAATTCTGCAAATGTTTGCACTCAACGAGAGATAAGAGTATCCACTCTCAACATATCCTCCAAGAATAATTTAAATTTAAGTATGATAAAACACAGGGAAGCGCTTTGAGGTTTCAGAGAAACGTTATGGTATTAATACAAGGCCACTGAGTTTATCTAAATCATGTTGCTTATGGAACACTACAGTCACAAAGTTAGTAATTAAGCAGTATTCTGCATTCTGATCTCACTCAGGTTATAAGCATTATGAAGGCAGTCATGGAAACAATGGTCTTGACAAGAATTGTTCCTTCAAACGGAGCCTTTAGGCTTTAGTACTTCAGAGGAGACTACTGATTCAATTCTAGTCCTTTTGAGCCCAACTTAAATTGCAAAGCAATGCCAGACTAAGGACACTTAAACTAAATAGCCTTAAAGTCTCAGGGTCATCAGTCTACTAAAAGGAAATCCTGGAACCAAGTAATTTAAAGGCATCATGAACATGGAGCACTTTTACAGTCAGGTTAGAGGCCAAGTGCTGCCACTGATGAACTGTCTGCAGTGGTAGATGCTCAGAGAGCAACTGAGAGATTATCTGCTGAAATATGGCCTCACATATTTCTTTTGACCTTGGATTCTGGGAGAGAAACTAAAGTGACTCATTCTACCTAGGAGATCTGATGAAAAGTTTGTGTGGGTACAAAGATCATCTAAAAGGCAACTTATTTTCAATTAACTTATCTTTGAAAGAAAAAAAGAGATGCAATTAAAAATTATCATTGGCCTATAAGTTCAAGGTTTAAAATGCTTATTGTTTATTATAAATTATTTTAATAAAAATAAAAATTACCACTTATGTAACTGGGAAAGCAAAATTTGTAGGGACCTGATTTTAAGTCTACTTTTTGGGTCAATGTAGAATCAATGGAGTTTAATACTTCCCATGCATTTGTTCTTCTTATTAAGTTCAATATGCACATCATATTAAAATGTGTTTGTTTATGGTTAGCCCACTTGTTTCAGTGACTCCTGCTGAAAAAAAAATCCCAAATTTGTTGGTATAAAGCAAACTTTTATAGTGCTTATGGCTTCTGTGAGTCAAGAATTTGTAAAGTGCACAGTGGGATGACCTGTCTCTATTCCATGTCTAGGGCCTCAGCTGGAAGACTCAATAGCAGGGAGGGAGGGTGTAACTTGATAGTTGGGGCCTAGTCATCTGTTGACTTCCTCACACACATTTTGCCTCTGGGCTGGCAGGAGACAAACGGTGGGACTGCCCACAGCTATGCCATCCTTGGAATTTCTGATTGGCTCTACTGCCTCACAGCATGGCAGATCACGTGCTTGTTCAGGATTCCAAGTGCAAGTGTTTCAGTGAACAAGGTGGAAGCTTCTTAGAAACCACGTGGCACCACTCCCATCACTGCCTCCACTTCTGTTGGTTACAAGTGAGTCACACACTTGCTCACATTCAAGTGGAGGATCACCGTCTCTCACCTGGATGACTGCCAAGGTCATATTGTAGAAGCAAGGGTGAGCTGGAAGATACATTTCAGCTGTTTTTCAAAGTGCAATCTGTCACAATGTTTATGGTGTACATATTTATTATCCAATTGAGAGCATCTTCATTGTTACAGTCTGTCTGGCTTACCTGCCATTATGCATTTGGGAACTATTCAGAAAAAAATTCTCTATTCTCATCAAAAAAGAAATGAAATTACATATTCTAATATCTAAGTGATGAGAACAACAAATGTTAAATTGAAAAATGCAATACTTTTATTATTCAGTTTACTCTAACATTATATATTCCATTAAAAATTCCATTTGTACATATATGAAGACTTTATTTCTCTTTATTCAGGCAAGTTGTGTCAGCCAAATAGCAGATGGTCTTCCCGTAATGCTTTTGGGCAGATGTTCTCATTTGGGCCATAATATGTGAATAAAAAATGTCATATTCCAAACTATCTCATCATCTTCCGTAATTACTGGATAAACTCCAGTGTGTACACAGGTCCTTTATAGTCCTGTGTTTTGCTGGTTAGACCTAGTACTGGAGGCTTGGTTTATAGTCACACTATTTTGCTATGATTCAGAATGAATTATTTCACTGTATTCAATTTGATATTTACCATTGGTCATAATCGATATACTTTTCAGTATATAGAATTTAGGCATAAGATTAATAAAATACTTTTATTAATGCTGACATTCTGGTTTTACCATTTTTAAAATTTATAGTGCTAAATAAATGCATATATAATTATTTTACCATGTAATAGATTAGAAAACTGAAATGAAATCTTTTCCATAAAACAAGTGGGAAAAGAGAAAGCAAATAATAAATTGGGCAATTAGTAGAAAGATTAAGGTGGTTTTCACTGTGTTTTGCTTGAAGATTCATTTCAATCACATAGACTCCAAGAGTTTTTTGTTTTTGTGTTTTGAAAATTCAGGTGTTTGTCATTAGTAGAACTTCTAGAAATACCAGAAGTAAACCATTTTGAGTAGTGGGAGTGAAAGTGGAAGACAATTACTTCATTTCATGGAAAAGGAAAACTTCAGAGTCTGACATACAGTAAGTTTTGTGTAGATCATTTTCTTTCTTTCAATCATGAATATATTCAATCACTCACAATTTCTTAACCAACCTCCATAGTTTCATGAAGATGGCCCCTTTTGGCATCTCCCTGAAATTTTAAAAGGGGCAACAGAAGGTACTGCATTTAAAAAGTCCTTTATGGTGTTGCTTTGCAAGGTGTAGGAAGGAGGTACGGATTATTCAAAGCCTTATTTAGAAGACAGATTCTTTTGTTTTGCTGTGCACCTGCGTCTCTCATTGACATCTTCTGTTCACTTTGCTTACACACTCAGGCGATATTGCTGAGAAAAATGACATTTTAAGAAAAGCAAGCATTAGAATATATATTTACTCTTGAATTTTATTAGTGTATTATGCATCTGGGCAAATGGAATTAGCATATATCACAAGTAGAGTCCTTTTTTACAAATATTTTGGCAGTGTGTTCTGGGTTTTGTTTTCAGTGCAATTTCTGAAATGTGACTTCATTAACAAGAGTTTATATATTTTAGTGCAGAGCAGTGGCTTTCAGTGCAGGCAGTTTTGACCCCCATGTGACATTTGACAATATCTGGAGATATTTTTGTCACAACTGGAAATGGGGTGCTACTGGCATCTAGCGCATAGACATAGTGGAGACTGCTACATATATATACCAGCCAATTTTCTGCCAAACATTTATGTTTAAATACATTGTTTTCTTGCCCTATACCTGGGTTTCTCAACCATGGCATATGATGTTTTGTGCTGGATAATTCCTTGTTGCGAGGGGCGGGGTGTTCTTTATGTGCTATGTAGGGCTGGCATATGAGGTGACAATTTAACGTGGGAACTGTTCTGTTTCCCTCCACTACCATTTAAGGTTGTCTGCCATTTCATTTTCCTTAACTGAGGTACTGTCTTGACAGTGGGTTCCAGCCATAAACAAGTTCACTGTGGATTCAATGAGACTGAAAAAATGACAATGGAATGTTCTTCTTGGGGTGAAAGGGTTTATACCCAACTTTATTCCCACAGTGGCAGGTCAATCAGTAGAATCCAATTCACTCAGAGCAAGTCTGCACCCAGCAAGCCACCTCTGCCTCTGGGCCTCTATGCCAACGCAGCCATCTCAGTCTCTTTCCCGGGTGCTGCCACCACTCCAGTTTCTGCTCTCCTGCAGCCGTGCAGCAGCCCAGACACTGGACAAGGGCTCTTTATATAGTCAGTAACAATGTATTGCCTACACGTGTGTAGTGAGCAAGCCAACCAGGGCCAGGTGAGAATCCTGGCCACAGGAAATTAAACTTTCTCCACAGGTACATACAATAAAATGTACAAATCTTAGAGTACAGATTGTTGAATTTTGATATGTGTATACACTCATGTAGCCATCACTCAGTTCAAGACTGCTGTTTTGAGATAATTTTTTTTCCAAACAAGGCAGGCTTTATCAGATATTGACAGCCTTAGTTTTATAAGATAACTTCACACATTATTGGAGTAAATTTTCATACCAATGACTTCATTGTTACCTTGTCTTGCTGATTTAAAAAACTTGTATGGTGTTGTGTCTGTATATCTCAATAAAACTGGAAAAAATTTTGAAAAATAATTTAAAAATAGGATGACAAACCTTGAGAGCTTCCTAGGTTTGCGTTCAGTATTGTGCTAGGCAGATTAATCCCCCACCCCCTTCAAGATGTTCATGTCCTAATTCTGAGGATCTGGAAATAAGCTACTTCAAAAGGTAAAAGGGGGTTTTCACCTGTGATTGGCAGTAAGGACCTTGAGCTGGGGGTTATACAGGTGGGCCCAATCTAATCACGTGGGTGCTTAAAAATGGAGCATGCTTCCCCGCTGTAATCAGAGAAGCAGATGGATGGCAGCCGCGTGAGAAGGACTCAGCTTCCTGGGGCTGACTTTGAAGATGGAGGAAGACAGCTCCTAGCAGCTGGAAGAGGTAAGGAAATGGGTTTTTCCCTAGAGTCTCCAGAAAGCTACACAGCCCTGCTGACCACTGCTTTTAGCCCAGTAAGATTCCCATCAGACTTTGTAACTAGAGAACTGTAAGATAAAAAATTTGTGCTTATTTAAGTCATTAAACTTGTGGCAACCATTAACAGTAGCAACAGGAAACTAATACAAATATTTTCCTTATGTATCTAATTTAATCATTTCAAAAACTCTAGGAGAAAGGAGTTATTATTTTCTCTTAATCACAAATGGGAAAATGAATGTCTAGAGAGATTTAACCAAGGCCATCCAGTTAACAGGTTGGAGGACAAGATTTCAAAGGCAGGTACATTTAACATTAAATCCAATGCTTTTAGGACTACTCCCTAAATGATTTTTTAGGTGAAAGTTTACCATTCCTTTTCAAAGTACAAAATACTCCATCTTTGGTCTTGGTTCTCCTTATAAAGTGTGAATACTGTGATAAGAGCTTGAACAAAGAATTTTTTCTGGAATCTGAAAAGTTAAATGCCATTTGCAAAGGGGAGGGGTATATTTTCATCAATTTATATGTTATTTTTTTAAGTTTTTGAAGAAAAAGCACCTAAAATATGGTTTGCTCCATAGTCCCTCTACTAACTTCATTCCTCTTGCTGAGATTTTTGTTTGCTTGTTTTGGGAGGATAACTTAAACTTCTTGAGTATTGTTTATACTTTGATGATAAACCATATTTTTATGGGGGCTTCTTTGCTTGCACAGATTTTCTGTGATAAAAGAGCTTTGTCTCTAAAAGAAAAGCCTCAAAACTCAGCCAGAATAATGATCAATCAAACAGGGCTAAGCGCATGCTATCGTTTTACTGATCCGGGTGTGATTAATGCTTTTAAAGGAGGAACAACCCCATTTCAATTCCCTTTTCAACTTTATTCTTAGCAGCACAATGGATTAAATGCTTGCAAAAGAAGCTGTTCTATCATACATCTTAAAAGAATTAAATTTTAATTACCAAATGCATTAAACCTGTATATTAATTAAGTGGTTTTAGATTGCAGTGACTGAAGCATCAGCACTTTCCTGATGTCTCACTTTGCTGACTGTAGTCTGAAGGGGAGCTTGTCCCAGACAGAGGCAGCAGGACCAGGGTGGCCAAACAGCATCAGGGCCAAACAAAAGGGCTTGTACCCCAATTAAGTTAAAAGTCTCTGAGCTGCTCTTGATTCCAGATGGCAAGGAAATTCAAATCTACAGGAGGGATTTAATTAAGATACTTTGATTGCAAGCATGAAGCCAGGAATGCAGTCTTAAGCACAAAAAACACAGTGGCACTTAAAAATGACTGCAATATAAGCAGTATCTAGACCATAGTCAAAAGTCAGTGATCTAATACCCAATCACACTATTCATTCTATACTTTTTGCAGTTTAGACAACTTGTAAGTCTGGTTCATGTGACTGGTTGTCTTGTCGGAAGGTTTTAGCCTTGGGCAAGTTCACTATGGATTCAGTGAGACTGAAAAATGAAAACAGAACTTTTTAGAATAAAAGGGTTTATACCCAGCTTTTCTTCTCCTGTCATAGGTTGAGGACTGGAATCACATCTGCATCTAGTGTCTACAGGTCCATAATCCACCTCCATCTCTGTCTCCACTCAGAACACTGGGCAGAGCTCTTGATATGGGTATGGAAGTATTAGCCTAGCAGTGGGCCAGTTACACCCTCAAGGAGTTTATGGTCAGTTGAGGATCCTGGTGTTGGGAACTTCTGTTTTCCCCATACTGGTGTAGTCACTTCAGTTTTTTGTTTATGGTGGTTAAAAGCAAAGGCTTTGGAATTAGACACATCTGGTTGCAAATGCTAGACTTGGCCATGCCAACTCTGTGATTTAACTTCCTCCTGAGCCTCAGTTTCTTCAATTGTTGGAAGAGAATGACACCTACATCATAAGACTGTTGTGAGGATTGAATGAGAAAGATTTTAATGATTCTAAGTGTATATCATTAGTCCTGGGCTTTCCACAGCTCCAGACTTATCTATCCAACAACTCAATTGCTATTTCCACTTGCCTTTGTAATATGTATTTTGAACTTAATTAGCCAAAAAACAAAACTGTTGATTACTCCAAACATAGAAATTTCTCTGCTCCCGTGGCTCTCCCCTTTCA
Organism: Manis pentadactyla; assembly: GCF_030020395.1. Classification (NCBI taxonomy): domain Eukaryota; kingdom Metazoa; phylum Chordata; class Mammalia; order Pholidota; family Manidae; genus Manis; species Manis pentadactyla. The sequence goes on along the minus strand of NC_080019.1, from coordinate 135,131,120 downwards.
GTAATGGTTCCACCATCCATCTAGATACACAAGCCAAAAAGTTAGGGGTTATTGTTCCTCCCTTTCCATTATCTCCTACAAGCAAATCTAATAACTCTACCTCTGATATATACCTTGACTCTGCCCACCCATTTCCATTTCTGTTGCCATTACATTGTCCAGTATATAATGATACACACTTAGAATCATTGCACTGTTGATAATTTTGAGCCAGAAAATTCTTTATTATAGGGCATTGTCCTGTGCATTATATGCTGTTTAGCAGTACTCCTGGTCTCTATCCTCTAGATGCCAGTAGCATTTCCCCAGTTGTGAACCCAAAATATCTCCAGACATTGACAATTGTCTTTTAGGAGACAAACATCAACTCCTAGTGAGAACAGCTGCATTCATATAAGTCATCATTGTTACTTCTTAATGTAAAGTTAACCATTACAAAGCCCACTTGTCTTGCCAATGGGTTTCAGCCCCTGGCAAGTTCACTATGGATTCAATATGACCAAAGAAATGACAGTAAAACGTTATTGGGGTGAGAGGTTTATACCCAACTTTATTTCCATGGTGGCAGGTCAATCACTAAAATTCAGTTCTCTCAGAGCGAGTCTGCATGCAGCAAGCCAGTCTCTGCCTCTGGGCCCCTCTGCACAGTTGTCCTGCACAGCCCTCCCCTGGGCTTCTGTCCTTGGTGCTGCCACCACTCCAGCCTCTGCTCTGCTCTCCTGCAGCCTTGCAGCCCTGCCACCGTGTTGCCCAGAGCACTGGGCAGAGCTCTTTATATACAGTCAGTAGCAACGTATTGCCCACACATGTGTAGTGAGCTAGCCAACCAGGGCCAGGTAAGAATCCTGGTCACAGGAACTTTCATTTTATCCACACCACTTGAGGCATTTTATATTTATTTTAGTTGACCTATTTAGATTTTTATATAATAATGTAAGTCAAAGATAATTTTGCCTCCTTTTAATCTTCAAAATTTTTAACCCCCCTTTTATTATCTTGATATCTATTACAACATTAAAAACTCAGAATAGCAATAACAGTTATTTTGCTCATGAATCTGCAATTTGGGCAGTAGTTGGTAAAGACAGTTCATCTCTGCTCTACTCCTGGCAATAGAAGTGACTAAAAGTCAGGACAATAGGCTTGTTTATACAGCATGATGCCTGGCTTCCAAAAATGAGTTGCCCAAGAGGGAGAGAACCAGGTAAAAGCCAAATTTCCTTTTGGCCCTATCCTTAGAATTCATACTGTCACTCTGTAGTATTCTGTTCATCAAATATTCTAAGTTTCAAGGACAAGGAAAATAATCACTTCTTGATGAAGGAATGACAAAGTCCTAGAAGAGTGTGTGGGATTAAAATGACTATTATGGCCTTTTTTTGCAGGGGGTAGGAAGAATACGGGGAATACTACTAGCTATACTAATGCAAGGTAAATATTAAGTTGGAAGATTTTTTGTTCTTTAATGAGAAAGTGTATTGTTTTCCTATTCTGCATTATAAGTTATCACAGATTTAAGACAACAGAAGGTTGTATCTTGCCTGCAGGTTTCAGCCCCAGGAAAATTCACTATGGATTCAGTGAGACCAAGAATGACAATGGAATGTTCTTAGGATGAAAGAGTTTATATCCACTTTATTCTTCCAGGATTGTTCGAGCATTAGAATCACGTCTGCATCCAACAGAGGATCTGTAATCCTCTGTCTCTTCCTCTGCCACTGGGCAGAGCTCTTTTATATAGTGACTCAGTCAATAACTCTCATTGCCTATGGGTGTGGAAGCACTAGCCTAGCAGTAGGCCAATTACATCATCAAGTAGTTTAGGGTCAGGTGAGGATCCTGGCCATAGGAACTGCTATTTTCCCCACAGTTTGTTATCAAAAACTGATCCTTGTCACTGAAGTCAAATCACAAAACACAATGACAAGGTTTTGAGGAAAGGAAAGGAATAGTTTATTAATTTGCCAGTTGTGGATAAAGTGAAGGTTCCTGTGGCCAGGATTCTGACCTGGCCGTGGTTAGCTAGCTTACTACACTCGTGTGGGCAATGCATCATTACTGACTCTATACAGAGATCCCTGCTTAGTGCTCTGGGCCACACGGTGGCACAGCTGCAAGGCTGCAGGAGGGCAGAGCAGAGGCTGGAGTGATGGCAGCGCCTAGGACAGAGGCCTAGAGGATGGCTGTGCGGGCCAAGAGGCCCAGAGGCAGAGACCGGCTTGCCGCATGCAGACTCACTCTGAGTGAACAGGATTTTAGTGATTGACCATGGAAATAAAGTTGGGTATAAACCTTTCACCCCAAGAATGTCTACTGTCATTTCTTTGGTCACACTGAATCCATAGTGAACTTGCCCGGGGCTGAAACCCATTGGCAAGACACCAGCAAATGAGGCAGCGGCAGGCTCTTGCCTTGAACCACTGTCTTCATGAAGCACAAGCAGCTGGGGCCCTTAAAGGGGACATTATGGAGAGAGTCTGTGGTGTTCATGACCACAGACAAAAAAAGGAGCAGCTTGCATGGATTCAAACAGATATTCTTGTGCTAGGAGGTTGTTACTCAAGGTCATCACTGAATTCTGTCTACCACATAGAGTAAATTCTGAGAAGTTCTCCTGTTAATTGATTTGGTCATTTTTAGTTCATAATTTTATCTCCATAATAATTACTTCAAACATTAGTATAGAGTGATAAAATCCACTCAGTCAACTGACAAATACAATCAAAATCCAGTACCCGGTGCAACAAGAGCAAGTTCTTAGTGTATTGTCCGTGCAATGCTTGCTTATGTTCAGGACTTACTATAATTTAAACATGTGTTGCCACTCTCATGATACTGTCAATGCCCTAGTCTAATACTCATAAGTCTGTAGTGTCTGTAACTTCATTCTTTCAGTGGAAATGCTTTTGTCAATGAGAAAATATAAATATAGAAAATATCCAGCTTCCCATGAATGGGCAATTTTATCAGTGCAGAATAATATTGAACTTCACAGAATGATAGTTTCCTTTATTACACCTAAGCAAAGGCTTTGAATTTAAGTTCATGTAATTAAGTGACACTTGAGATGTACATGTTTAGCCCTACTTTGACTTGTTTATAAGGTACTTATGATACTGCTATTTGCCCCTGATAATGTAAAAGTTAAAAAAGAAACAATAGCTTTTAAAATGAATGCCTAAATAACTTCACAGAACAATTTTAATACCTATCAGTAGTATTCCTAAACATTTAAAACAACAACAACAACAAAAAAACTCCAGTGTATATGCTAAACCTCTCAGAATATGATGCTTAGTTTATTTTCATTCACCTCCTGATAAGGGAATCCTTTAAAAAAATGCAACATTTAATATGGAGATTGTATCTGAAAATCATACAAGGTACATACAAAATAATTATTCTTGCAATTACTATTTTTTTTATATCAGGTAAAGTGCTATTCCAAGAATTGGATTTAATACATACTAGTTTTCCTTGAATCTTAATGCTAAAGTTCTAATTAAGTGAAATTTTTATTGCATCAATAACTCTAAAGTTCCTTAAGGACCACATTGGATTATGAAACACAGTTGCTCTTAGCCATTAACTTTCATATTAAAGGCCAAGTTTATAAGCTTTTCTTACTTATGTCATTTTTTTTGAAGATACAATTTTTGCTGACAGAGCTTTTGGAGATAAATAATGTATGAATGTATGATTGTACAAAAAGTTGAAAATGCTGAAATGGCCTTTCCTAATTAGAAAGGATTGGACTAAACAGGTTCCATTTAAGTCAATGAGGGAAAAGTATGCCCATATTCTAACCTGGCAGAGCTTGTTTGTCAAACCTTCACAGGAGTATCATTGTACTTCATTTTGGTATAAAAGATATGTTATGAGGGTTTATTGCACACTGAATTTTTTGTAAATCAAACTACATTTAAAATACTAAGAGATGCCTAGAAGTGTTTTGGCAGAATTATTGTGGGTTAGTATGACTGAAGCCAGACTGTCTGTGCTCAAATCCTGGATTTTCCCACTTTTAAACTGTGTGACTTTGGGCAAGACATGAATTTGCCCCATTTTCTTTATTTGTAAAATGCACATTGTATTAGTTGCTACCCCATAAATTTGTAGAGAGGATTAAGTAGTATCTGTAAAGCACTTAACCCGGAGCAAATATTGTATGAAACAGCTATTATCTTTTGTTTAAAAAAATTGCTTTATAATGTGATTTTTCATATATTGAAGTTTCCTAAATTGCAGTACAGATTCAGTTTAAAAGTATCTGGTAAGGGAATTCTCATTTACAATGATATCTTACATAGTCAGCCAGTGCTTTATATTCTTTTGCATCTATTTATTTATTAAATGTTATCAGAGGTACTAATATATATATATATATATATATATATATATATATATATATATATATATATATATATATATATATATTAGGTACTATGCAAGACATTGGAGCCATATTATTGAACAGGAAATATATAGTCCTTTCCCTTATGGAATTTATAATCAGATAGTACAAAAAAACAACTGAAATGAAATTACTTAAAACTTGTAACAAATTCTGTGAAATAGAATAGTAAGAGAGTATCAGAAGAAGCTCCTTCATTTTGAGTAATTAGGAAAGGCCTCTCTTAAGGGGTGACAGTAACCTTGAATTTTAAGAAAGAATCAGGGTGCCTGGCAGAACATTCTAGACATTTGAAAGATGAAGACGAAAAATGTTGGCCTGTTTGAAAAAGAAAAATAAGTTAAAGAAATAGTAGTGGTGAGGGAAACACACTTTTTGATGGGGGAAGGGGGAATCAAAAATTCAGTTTTGGATGTATTAATTTTGTTTAATTTTTTTAGACATGCATACATAGAAGTCTAATAGGTAGTGAATAGAGTTGGAACTCAGTCTGAGTGTGGAGGTAGTTGGGAAGTAACAGTATATGGGTTATATTTAAATTCCATATGAATGAATGAGATCACTTAGGGAGAGAGTGTATAAAGAGAAGATGATTTAGGACTGAAACAGGAGGAACAAAAGCATTTAGAGATCAGTTAGAACAGCAATGAAATCTAAGGAGAAGCTCATGGATGAACAAAACCGGGAGGGTGTGAGGTCAGCTACTGTAGGCCCCTTATTAGGGGTAATGCTAAGACCATCATATAGCCTATCAGTTATATCCTTCTCACAAAATCAAACCCTAGAGCCTGTTAAAACAGTATGGTGGAATTTCACGGCCATGTGTATGTCTATATATTATAGCTAAACACTTCAATAGTACTGTCAACAGAGGATAAAAAATATGAACAACAAACTTTCATTGTAATTTATCCTTTTTCCAAGATGTGTAATAGAGTGGACTATTATCTCCTTTGTGCTGGCAAATACAATTCCTTCAAAATAGCTTAAGTTTTTTAATTTTCTGAGGCTTCTTTGTCTATGACTCTACTGGTCCTGATGTCAAGCAAAATCACTATTCTTTTCAAAGATCAATAAATAACTGCAGAAAAATGTGCTTGAAACAAATGTGTTTTTAAAGCAAGGCTGGATAGATTAAACTTGATTGGCAATTGGGAGCCAGAAAGGGTTTGTTGAAATATAGGAATGCTGTGATTAGAGTTGTAATGTAGCAAAATTATTCTTGGGACAGGATGAAGGAGGGGAAGGAAAAGAGAGATTGGAGGCAATTGGGAGGGTGGTCAAGATGTGTTCAGGGTGTGATCCATAAGACAGACAACACAAGTAGGCAAAAGGAGGGAAATCAGTTCAACATTCATTGCAGAAAGAAAATAAAAATATTATAGTTATAAGTTATGAGGTGGTAAGGGATTAGAAGGAATAAATTATTTCCAGAGACTCTAGCTATGGGATGGGTACTCACATATACGTTAAGAGAAATAGGTTTGGGGAGTGGAGTTGTAGGTTGAGTTCTACTAAGCCAAATAAGATTTGTGTCCATTAGAAGTGCTGGGAACTATTAATAGAGGGGCATTAATTTCCCAGTAGGAAGCCAGAATCAATCTTTACCATGCTAACATCTGAATAAATCATGGTGGCATCCATTTAGTTTGAGAAACAAGTATATGCTGTATACAATCCTGTAACTGTTTTTTCCTGTTTATTATTCTTTTCTGAGTTCATTTCACATTGAGCAGAGTGTAGAATTTTGCCATTCTTTATGGTGTCTATTGTGACTACAACGTCATATACCTAACTTGTTACTGGAACTATCCTGTTATTTTTGTAACTGTATTTTCATCTTACTATTATAGAAAATAGCTGTAACTATAACTTTTATATACTCCTGGCATCAGCTGTAACTTTTATATATTCTTGGCATCCTGAGCCTCTCAATAGAGCCTCAGGTTAACATCTGTATCCACACTAAAGCTCCAAAAGTATATAGATGTTTCCTTTGTCTCCACTGAGCCTGATACAGTGTTTAGGGCACAGTACAAAACATATTTTCTAATTAGGAAAAGTAAAATTCATCAGTAAATATGGAAGTATTTGATATTAAAATGTGTACATGGTAATATTACAAGGTACATATGATGAAAGGGTATTATAGTTTACAGTGAGGCTTTTATTATGCAACTTTAGAAGAAGTAGAGTTGAAAAAAGTACTGTATCTACTTACCATAGAGAATTTAAAAAATCAAATGTTTAACATATTACAGTATAAGGGAGAGAATTTAAATGATGAGCATAACAAATTTATCAAAGTCTAAAGTATAATGATAATGATACAAATAATATTAGCAAGAACAGAAATTTCTATAGTTTTCATTGTGTGCTAAGTGCCGCACAAAGTGCCATGGGTTTACATATATTATTGTAAAACCTCCTAACAACCCTGCAAGGCAAGCAGTCATTAAACCTGTTTTTCAGCTGGATAAACTGAGGTTGGAAAAGGTTATGCAAATTATCTAAAATTCTGAAGCCACAAACAAGTTGAAGTGCTGAGACTGAACTTCAGCTCCTTCATAGTTGACAGTGGTTCTTTTTACTGTGCAGATATTTATCATTTGTACTTTTTGTTTTTCCTGTATGTATTTTGGCATAATTCTTGACATGCAAAATTTATAACATTATATTTTGACCTTCTCAATGAAATCCATTAAGGTGTCCATATTGGACAATTTAACATTAATCTACTTTACAAAGGTAATTACTTTTTTGACTAAGAACTGAAATGCTAAGACACCTCATAGATACCTCATAATATCAGAAAGTGTACCAACATTTATAACAAAATGATGCCAGTATTAGTCAATAAGTTGGTTCTCTAGATTTAACTAAACAACAACATTTTGCTGATTTTAAAGCTTATTTAAAATTGTCAGTTATCTAATTTACAACATTAGTAAAACTATTTAAAAATTAACTTTTATTCAGCTTGTTTAGAGTACCACATCAACAATAAATTGTTTATAATTCACTGTTAGGAACAGGTGAATTTGTTCAATTGGTTTAGAATATTGTTTTTGAACAGATTTGCTAATCTTTGAAAAAGCCACTTACTTGAAGCCAAATGAAAATATTTATTTTCAACAAGAGCACTGCAATGATGTTTTTCAATACTTTCATTCCTTATCCAATTCCCAGAATAGGTATGAAGCTTGAGGAGTTGGTTAAGGATATGTCTCCAGGTTATGTTTGGTAATAATTAACTTAGATCTAGCTAATTGTTTTCCATAAAGTCACATTTTTATAATATAATCTTATGATTCAAATTATACTTTGTGATATAAATTTCATAACTGTGTACCAGATACAAGTTATTTTCATAAGGCTATTGGATAATCTATATTCTACAGTATTCTTGTAAGATCATCTGTTTTAATGATGTGAGAAGGTGGTGAGGGTAAATACAAGTACTACTTTATGCTTTAGAGTAGTTTGCTTTATCTTTTATTTTAACCTTTCCTGTCCAAAAATTAACTTCATGAGGTTTAGTTTCTGATTATCACCAAATCATATCACACTCATAACTAGTTTCATATAGTATGTTATAAAGTATTGTGGTTATCCTAATTCTTTTTTGTTCCTGTTGAGTTTCAGCTTTAAGATATATACTCTATTTGTTTACTGTAAAATTATACCAGGATGGGGACAATAAAGTAAAGTCTTCTGGAAGCTAATCTCATTTCTTATCTTCTAAAACACTGTCTCCTATTGACAAGGATTGAATATTGTTGAAAAAAGAGGTTCATTCTTAAATATTGTTCTTAAACAACTGAAACTCAACAAACCCAAAGTGTTGAGTTGAAAACCCCATTTGTGGAGTTTTGCAGAGGTGCAGGAACACGTGGCTTCCTGGTGTTCATCCAGGTCTCTGCTTTGGCCTTTGTTTATTCTACTTGCTCTTTGACCCATTTCTGCCCATACCTGTCTAGTGTAGTCCTAACTCCTGGATTCTGCCTTGTTCATTTATTCCTGTCTTAATTACTTTTGGCTTTCAGAATATAACCTTGAAATCATTTCTGCCAATATACTCCCCATTCTGAATTGATTTCAGTTTTGCTTCTTGGTTTATGATTTCATATTTGTAAGGACCAATCCAGGCCAGTTTTCTGACTCTTGCTCAGGATTCCTCAGCAATCTATTGCAGACTGGAAACTTGTCTTTGCCCCTTTATTCCTACCAGTCTAGAGTCAGGGCAATTTTATCCCTAAGTTAAACCTAAGAATAGCTTTTGAGTGTTAATAAATCAAGAGGACTTCATTTTATCTTCACTCTCCTGTTCTTGTTATTATGTAAGGATCAGTTAGGTGTGATAATAGCATCTTTTCTCTCCTACTTCACAAGGGACTTATGAAACTACTAAAAGCAAATGTTTCAGAAAATATTTAGATAATATATTTTATAAATAAATCAAATGTCTGAAAATATTTACATTTTGAAAAATCTCTCAACACTGAAATTTTTTCCTAGACATTATAGAACCTTCTTTATATGGATTTTATGGTAATAGTTTAGTGATTTTTTTTTTATTAACTATAGCTGACTTTAAGCATTTGGAGTCTTTGTAGAATAGTAGTTAAGAGTATGGGCTGTAAACTAGACTGTCTGATGTCCTGGATCTGATACTTCCCTCTGACCCATATTCCACATCTGTAAAAAGAGGACAATAGCAGCTAGTTTATAGTATTGCTTTGGGGATTAATTGAGATGACATGTGTAAAGCACCAATACCTAGGTTACAGTTAGCATTTTGATGAATGTTAACATTTATTGGCAACATTAAGACAAGGCTTTACTTTGTCAGACTGCATATTTCCTGTTACACATTAAAAAAAAATCCACAGTACAAGATAGAAATAACCTTGATTCTGACAGTGCATCAATACATAATTATCAATTTTCCTGCACCATATTGTCTTGGAAAGACTCCTGCCAATGTTGCAGAGGGATTGTTCATCACTCACGAGCCCAGTGGCTAACCAGTTGGTGCTAGAGAAAACTGTTACCGATGCATAGCTAGGCATCATTCTGACATCGTGAAGGCATGTAGTTGAGCCTGTTATAGAACTGCTTTGTATGAATCAAGATCAGTGTTCAAAGGGCACACATCATTACTATATATAATTCAGAATGTAACTGAATAGTCTCTCAAGCTATCTCAGGGGTACTAAAAATCTACACAGGAAACAGCATTGTTCAGTCTGGTTTACATGACAAATTCACCTAAAACACGGGGAGAAATTCTAAAGATATGATGAAGCAAGGTGTCCTAAAACCAGTTGCACATACTCATTAGGCTACTGCAGGGAGTCTGCATATTGGCCTATGGAATCAGCTAGAATTGGGTTTGTCTGCTTTGCTATTTAGACTTATGAACCAGGACAATGAATCAAAAACTATCTGAGCCTAACTTCTTAATGTGTGTTAATAGAACTTCTTTCATAAGATTATTAGAAAAATTTAATTAATACAAAATATTTTGCTGAGTGCCTGGTGCATAGTAAGTGCTAGATAAATTATAATTAAAAGCAATAAGTTTCTTATTAATATCATTACTAGTCAATATTACCAATATTATTTAAAACATGTAAATAGTACATGTACTTATTTTATTCCTATTTATTCTAAGGTGAGATAAAATTATATGAATAGGAATATGAAGGGAAGGTTTATATATGAAACTCATCCTGGTACAAATGAGTTATGACTTCATATATATTCATCCATTACCACTGCTTAAAAATTTTGAAATTCATGTGCCAAATATACCTTTCAATGATTTTTAGTATAGTCAGAGATGTGCAGTCATCACTACATTGTAATTTTAGGGCATTTCATCACATCAGAAAGTAATCCTGTACCTATTAATCGTCACTTCCCATTCTCCCTCAGCCCTAGGCTATCACTAATTTATATTGTCTCTATAGATTGGCTTATTATAGACATTGCATATAAATAGTCATATAGATGGTCTTTTGTGACTGGCTTCTTTGATTTAAGGTAATAATTTTCAGTCTCATTCATGTTGTGGCATATTATAAATACTTTTTATTGTTAAGCAATATTCCATTGTATGAATATTTCACTGTTTAAATATCATATATTGTTTATTCATCAGGTCAAGGGCATATAGGTTGCTTCCCCTTTTTGACCATTAATAATGCTGTGAATATTCATGCATCCATTTTTGTTGGAAGTTCTCTCAGGTATATATCCTAGGAGTAGAATTGCTAGTGTCATATATTAACCCTGTGTTAACCTTTTGAGGAAGTGCCAGACTGTTTTCCAAAATGACCATAACATTTTACATTTTCATTAGCAACATACAACATCAATTTTAATTCACATGAACACTAATTTGCACACTATATTTGAAATTCATAATGAATAAAGAACCTGGCATTCAGGCAATTTTAAGCATATCACCCATGGCTACCTCAAAAAAGATGAGATGAAGGCCAACACCATGATTCCAGCCTAGAGCTAGCTGGGTCCAAGGCCTGTGTCCATTTTCCATAACCATAGGGGTTGAATTTCATTAAGAATTTGTTGTTCTTGAATTTTCTGTTTCAGCTACACCTTGTCTTTCATGATTTATGTTCCACATCTTAATAGAGCCTAATGAAATATACACTTACGGAAAGACATAAAAAATCTTACTTTAATAACTCCTATCTGGGTAAAACAATTCATAACCTTTCAATCAACTGTATATAAATGACTTCCAAAGTAAACACAAGTATGTTAGTCCTTCCTGAGACTGCTTTAATCCCTCCCTACCTTTTTTCCCCCTAAATACAAGTCAGAAATCCCCATTCACTCTACTGTATTTTATTCTATGAGCTTAGCTAAGATGAAGTATTCTGGGTGCTGCCCTGCCTTCCACCCACTCTCTCCATATTTCTGCTATAAAGGTTAGTGTTAGCCAAGGTCTATGGAGACAGGCCAAGAGGGTAACTTCCTGTTACTGCAATTTTGAGGCCACTAAGCCTATATCATACATGGTCCACAGCACAGAACAGATGATATTATTTCATAGTGATTAAATACAAAAGCCATTCTCCAAAAACTTTTGATAAGAAGGCAACCATTAACCTCTTATGTTTTGTTTTTAATATATTTTTCAAGTTATGGGAGTAAATACATTTGGGCATCTGTCTCTGAGAATGCTCTTTAACATTCCCCACATCTGTCCATAAGTTTTTTTTGGGATGCTCCCTGAAACACATGTTTATATAATATATTATCCTAGTATCTTGTGATAGCAGGATATTGGACTAGGATTGGCCCAACCTGTGCAAAATCATTCCCCTCTCCCAGAATTTGAAACTGAATCATAGGGATTCCAGCTGTAATTTGTGATAAATTGTACCAATTAGGAGTTGTGGCATAGCCATATTCTACCACATCATCAAAATACAGAAAAAGAATAATAAAAAAATACATAAAAGTTTGGGAAAGTAAGAGGGAGGGAAAAAGAGACTGAGATTCTCAACCGTGAGAAGCCAACTCTGATATCTGCCTTTGGTCAAGAGACATTCCTAATTTTTCTTAATTTCCTCCCTATTTTTTTCCCCTAAGGTAACTTCAATTTCTGTTACTTGCAATCAAAAAGCACTAAAAACTCAAGCTCTTTAAAGCCACAAAAGAAGGGAGCAATGATTTTCTCTCTATTCCCTGAATTTGCTGATAGTAGTATTTGTTTACATGAGATATCATAATTCTGTGCATACTAATGTAACAGAGAAATCCTTCAGGAAGGGTGCATCTTTGATGTCTTATATAGTATGCTAACCAGGGGAAGTGTTTACAGGATAGGCCAGGGACCCTGTATTTAATATTAGGAATTAAAAAATAAACTTCTATTTGGATACTATGATTTGTATTGTATGTGTGAATTTTCTTTTGCAACAGCAAAGTTCTAGCTTTTTAAATTGAAATATACAATATTGTATTGGCTTGTAAGATATACAGTCTTACACTGGTTTCAAGTATACAGCACAGTGGCTCAAGAGTTACCCATGTAATTAAATCCTCACACAACATGTGAATTACTATTTGTTAACATAGGAAGATATTTAAAAATCATCGACTGTAATCTCCATGCTGTACTACCATCTCTGTGACCAACTTATGATTGAGAATTTTTGTGCCCCTTTATTCCCTTCACACTCCCCACCTACCTACCATAACCCCTCCCCCATGGTAACCACCAGTCACTTATTGTCTATGAGTCTATTGCTATTTTGTTCATTTTGTTTTGTTTTGTTTTTTTATTCCACAAATGAGTGAAATCATATGGTATTTGTCTTTCTCTGCCTGGCTTATTTCACTTAGCATAATATCCTATAGGTTCATCCATGTTGTTGCAAATGTCAGGATTTGTTCTTTTTTAATGGCTGAATAATATCCCATTGTGTGTATGTACCACCTCTTCTTTATCCATTCATCTACTGATGGGCTCTTTGTTTTTTCCATATCTTGGGGCTATTGTAAACATAGGGGTGCATATATCTTTTCAAATCAGGAATTTTGTTTTCTTCAGGTAAATTCCTAGAAGTGCAATTATGGGGTTATATGGTATTTCTATTTTTAGTTTGAGGAGCCTCCATACAGCTTTACACATTGGTTGCACCAATTCACATTTCCACCAACATTGTATGAGGATTCCTTTTTCTTCACGCCCTCACCAACACTTGTTATTTCTTGTTTTTTGGATAGTGGCCATCCTAACTTGTATGAGGTGGTATCTAATTGTGGTTTTGATTTGCATTTTCCTGATGATTGGTGATACAGAGCATCGTTTCATGTGCCTGTACACCATCTGTATTTCTTCTTTGGAAAAATGTCTGTTCAGGTTCTCCACCTATATTTTAATCAAGCTATTTGATTTTTCTGTGTTGAGTTATGTAAGTTCTTCATATATTTTGGATGATAATCCCTTATAAATTATTTATGAATATATTATTCCATACTGTAGGATGACTTTTTGTTCTGCTGCTGGTGTCCTTTGTGGTACAGAGCATTTTAGTATGATGTAGTCTGACTTGTTCATTTTTTACTTTGTTTCCCTTGCTTGAGGAGAGATGTCCAGAAAAAAATTGCTCATGCTTATGTTCGAGAGGTTTTTGCCTATAATACTTCTAAGATTTTTATGGTTTCATGCTTCCATTTAGATCTTTAATCCACTTTGAGTTTACTTTTGTGTACAGAATCAGACAGTAATCTGGTATCATTATCTTATGTGTAGCTGTCCAGTTCTCCCAACACCAGTTAATGAAGAGACTGTTTTTTCTCTATTTGTTTATCTTCTCAAAGAACCAGCTATTGGTTTCATTGATTTTTTTCCTATTTTATTCTTCTCTACTTATTTCTGCTCTGATCTTTATTATGTTCCTCTTTCTACTAACTTTAGGTTTCAGAGTCCTAGGTTTTTGAAAGTCTGTTACTTTTTACTCTGGAGGAATACATTTTCCATGACTTAAAAAAAAAAAGTATCAAGGCAGAGCCAAGATGGCAGCGTGAGTAGAGCAGCAGAAATCTCCTCCCAAAACCACATATATTTTTGAAAATACAACAAACACAACTCTTCCTAAAAGAGAGACCAGAAGACACAGGACAACAGCCAGACTACATCCATACCTGCGAGAAACCAGTGACTCATAAAGGGGGTAAGATACAAGCAGCGGCCTGGCGGGACCCGAGCGCCCCACATCCCAGCTCCTGATGGGAGGAGAGGAGTTGGAGCGGGGAGGGAGAGGGAGCCCAGGACTGCTAAACACCCAGCCCCAGCCATCCTCACCAGAGCGCAGACACACAGTGCATGCATGGGGTGCTAGAAACTAGGGAAACAGGACAGTAAGACCTGTGAGCAGGTCCCCGCAGAGAGCACCCCGGGGACAAAGAAAAGTGAGTGCTTTTTGGAAGTCTTAAAGGGACAGGGACCCCACAGCTGGACGGAACCATCTCAGGACAATTAACGCAGCAGCAGGGAACTCCGGGCACCCTAAACCCCTGGATAGCAAGGCAGCTCAGAGGCCACTCACGGAGATAAACAGCCTCCTGGCCGTTTCCCCTCTGACGCGACTGCCATATCGGAGCAGCAGCCCGAGGCAGACCACACCCACAGCAACAGTGGAGATAAACTCCATAGCTTCCAGGAAAGAATCAGAAGCCCTGTCTGTGTGCAGCTGCCCAGCACAAGCCACTAGAGGTCGCTGTTCTCCCAGGAGAGGAAGGCCACAAACCAATAAGAAGGGACATTCTCCCAGACATCACTCGTGCCAGCTCCGCAAACTATCTCTAACGCCATGAAAAGGCAGAATTTGAGGCAAAGATCACAGAGACAACACCTGAGAAGGAGACAGACCTAACCAGTCTTCCTGAAAAAGAATTCAAAATAAAAATCATAAACATGCTGACAGAGATGCAGAGAAATATACAAGAGCTAAGGGATGAAGTCCAGAGGGAGATTACAGAAGTGAAACTCTGGAAGGCTTTATAAGCAGAATGGATGCAAGATGCAAGAGGCCATTGATGGAATAGAAACCAGAGAACAGGAACGCATAGAAGCTGATGCAGAGAGAGATAAAAGGATCTCCAGGAATGAAACAATATTAAGAGAACTGTGTGACCAATCCAAAAGGAACAATATCCACATTATAGGGGTACCAGAGGAAGAAGAGAGAGAAAAAGGGATAGAAAGTGTCTCTGAAGAAATAATTGCTAAAAACTTCCCCAAACTGGGGGAGGAAATAATCGATCAGACCACGGAAGTACACAGAACTCCCAACAGAAGGGACCCAAGGAGGACAACACCAAGACACATAATAATTAAAATGGCAAAGATCAAGGACAAGGACAGAGTTTTAAAGGCAGCGAGAGAGAAGAAAAAGGTCACCTATAAAGGAAAACCCATCAGGCTATCATCAGACTTCACAACAGAAACCTTACAGGCCAGAAGAGAATGGCATGTTATATTTAATGCAATGAAACATTGCATTCATTTAAATATGAAGGAGGGATTAAACAATTCCCAGACAAGCAAAAGTTGAGGGAATTTGCCTCCCACAAACCACCTCTACAGGGTATTCTAGAGGGACTATTCTAGACGGGAGCACTCCTAAGACTAAACAGATGTCACCAGAGAAAATAAAATCACAGCAAAGAAAGCAGACCAACCAAATACTAACTAAAGGCAATAAATAAAATCAACTACCCACTAAAAGCAGTTAAAGGAAACACGAGAGAGCACAGAATAAAACAACCAATGTATAAAGAATGGAGGAGGAGGAATAAGAAGGGAGAGAAGGAAAGACTCTCCAGACAGTGTATATAACAGCTCAATAAGTGAGCTAAGTTAGGCAGTAAGATACTAAAGAAGCTAACCTTGAACCTTTGGCAATGGCAATAAGTACATATCTTTCAATAGTCACCCTAAATGTAAATGGACTGAATGTACCAATCAAAAGACACAGAGTAATAGAATGGATAAAAAAGCAAGACCCATCCATATGCTGCTTACAAGAGACTCACCTCAAACCCAAAGACATGCACAGACTAAAAGTCAAGGGATGGAAAAACATATTTCATGTAAACAACAGAGAGAAGAAAGCAGGGGTTGCAGTACTAGTATCAAACAAAATAGATTTCAAAAAAAAGAAAGTAAAAAGAGATAAAGAAGGACATAACATAATGATAAAGGGCTCAGTCCAACAAGAGGATATAACCATTATAAATATATATGCATCCAACACAGGAACACCAACATATGTGAAACAAATACTAACAGAACTAAAGGGGGAAATAGACTGCAATGCATTCATTTTAGGAGACCTCAACACGCCACTCACCCCAAAGAATAGATCCACTGAACAGAAAATAAGTAAGGACACGGAGGCACTGAGCAACACACTAGAACAGATGGACCTAATAGACATCTATAGAACTCTACACCCAAAAGCAACAGGATACACATTCTTCTCAAGTGCACATGGAACATTCTCCAGAATAGACCACACACTAGGTCACTAAAAGAGCCTCAGTAAATTCCAAAAGATTGAAATTCCACCAACAAACTTTTCAGACCACAAAGGTATTATACTAGAAATAAATTGTACAAAGAAAGCAAAAAGGCTCACAAACACATGGAGGCTTAACAACACACTCCTAAATAATCAATGGATGAACGAACAAATTAAAATAGAGATCAAGCAATATATGGAAAAAAATGACAAGAACAACACAAAGCCCCAACTTCTGTGGGACGCAGCGAAAGCAGTCTAAAGAGGAAAGTATATAGCAATCCAGGCACACTTAAAGAAGGAAGAACAATCCCTAATGAATAGTCTAATATCACAATTACTGAAACTGGAAAAAGAAGAACAAATGAGGCCTAAAGTCAGCAGAAGGAGGGACATAATAAAGATCAGAGAAGAAATAAACAAAATGTAGAAGAATGAAAGAATAGCAAAAATCAATGAAACCAAGAGCTGGTTCTTTGAGAAAATAAACAAAATAGATAAGCCTCGAGCCAAACTTATTAAGAGAAAAAGAGAATCAACACACATCAACAGAATCAGAAACAAGAATGGAAAAATCACGACAGACTCCACAGAAATACAAAGAATTATGAAAGACTACTATGAAAACCTATATGCTAACAAGCTGGAAAACCTAGAAGAAATGGACAACTTCCTAGAAAAGTACAACCTTCCAAGACTGACCAAGGAAGAAACACAAAAGTTAAACAAACCAATTACGAGCAAAGAAATTGAGTGGTAATCAAAAAAACTACCCAAGAACAAAACCCCTGGGCCAGACGGATTTACCTCGGAATTTTATCAGATATACAGAGAAGACATAATACCCATTCTCCTTAAAGTTTTCCAAAAAATAGAAGAGGAGGGAATACTCTCAAACTCATTCTATGAAGCCAACATTACTGTAATACCACAACCAGGCAAAGACTCTACCAAAAAAGAAAATTACCAATATATCTGATGAATGTAGATGCAAAAATATTCAATAAAATATTACCAAACCGAATTCAAAAATATATCAAAAGGATCATACACCATGACCAAGTGGGATTCATCCCAGGGATGCAAGGATGGTACAACATTTGAAAATCCATCAACATCATCCACCACATAAACAAAAAGAAGGACAAAAACCACATGATCATATCCATAGATGGTGAAAAAGCATTTGACAAAATTCAACCTCCATTTATGATAAAAACTCTTAGCAAAATGGGTATAGGGGGCAAGTACCTCAACATAATAAAGGCCATATATGATAAACCCACAACCAACATCTTACTGAACAGTGAGAAGCTGAAAGCTTTTCCTCTGAGATTGGGAACAAGACAGGGATGCCCACTCTCCCCATTGTTATTTAACATAATACTGGAGGTCCTAGCCATGGCAATTAGACAAAACAAAGAAATACAAGGAATCCAGATTGGTAAAGAAGAAATTAAACTGTCACTGTTTGCAGATGACATGGTATTGTACATAAAAATTCCTAAAGACTCTACTCCGAAACTACTAGAGCTGATACTTTAATACAGCAAAATTGCAGTATACAAAATCAACACACAGAAATCTGTGGCTTTCCTATACACTAACAATGAACCAATAGAAAGAGAAATTAGGAAAACAATTCCATTCACAATTGCATCAAAAAGAATAAAATACCTACGAATAAACCTAACCAAAAAAGTGAAAAACCTATACCCTGAAAACTATAAGACATTCTTAAGAGAAATTAAAGAGGACACTAACAAATGGAAACTCATCCCATGCTCTTGGCTAGAAAGAATTAATATTTTCAAAATGGCCATCCTACCAAAGCAATATACAGATTTGATGCAATCCCTATCAAATTACCAACAACATTCTTCAATGAACTGGAACAAATAGTTCAAAAATTCATATGGAAACACCAAAGACCCCGAATAGCCAAAGCAATCCTGAGAAGGAAGAATAAATTGGGGTGATCTCACTCCCCAACTTCAAGCTCTACTACAAAGCCACAGTAATCAAGACAATTTGGTGTTGGCACAAGAACAGAGCCACAGGCCAGTGGAACAGATTAGAGACTCCAGACATTAACCCAAACATATATGGTCAATTAATATGCGATAAAGGAGCCATGGACATACAATGGGGAAATGACAGTCTCTTCAACAGATGGTGCTGGCAAAACTGGACAGTTCCATGTAAGAGAATGAAACTGGATCACTGTCTAACCCCATACACAAAAGTAAATTCGAAATGGATCAAAGACCTGAATGGAAGTCATGAAACCATAAAACTCTTAGAAAAAAACATAGGTAAAAAATCTCTTGGACATAAACATTAGTGACTTTTTCATGAACATATCTCCCTGTGCAAGGAAAACAAAAGGAAAAATGAATAAGTGCGACTATATCAAGCTGAAAAGCTTCTGTAGAGGAAAGGACACCATCAATAGAACAAAAAGGTACCCTACAGTATGGGAGAATGTATTCGTAAATGACAGATCTGATAAAGGCTTGACATCTAAAATATATAAAGAGCTCACACACCTGAACAAACAAAAAGCAAATAATCCATTTAAGGAATAGGCAGCCGAGCTAAACAGACAGTTCTCCAATGAAGAAATTCAGATGGCCAACAGACACGTGAAAAGATGCTCCACATCACTAGTTATCAGAGAAATGCAAATTAAAACCACAATGAGATATCACCTCACACCAGTAAGGATGGCTACCATCCAAAAGAGAAACAACAACAAATGTTGGCGAGGTTGTGGAGAAAGGCGAATGTAAATTAGTTCAACCATTGTGGAAAGCAGTGTGGGGGTTCCTCAAAATGCTCAAAATAGACTTACCATTTGACCCAGGAATTCCACTTCTTGGAATTTACCCTAAGGTGCAGCACTGCAGTTTGGAAAAGACAGATGGACCCCTATGTTTATCACAGCACTATTTGCAATAGCCAAGAAATGGAAGCAACCTATGTGTCCATCAGTAGATGAATGGATAAAGAAGATGTGGTACATATACACATTGGAATATTATTCAGCCATAAGAAAAAACAAATCCTACCATTTGCAACAACATGGATGGAGCTAGAGGGTATTATGCTCAGTGAAATAAGCCAAGTGGAGAAAGACAAATACCAAATGATTTCACTCATCTGTGGAGTATAAGAACAAAGGAAAAACTGAAGGAACAAAACAGCAGCAGAATCACAGAACCCAAGAATGGACTAACAGTTACCACAGGGAAAGAGACTGGGGAGAATGGGAGGGTAGGGAGGGATAAGGGAAGGGAAGAACAAAGGGGATATTATGATTTGCATGTATAAGGTTGGGGTTGGGAGAAAAGGGAGGGCTGTACAACACAGAGAAGACAAGTAGTGATTCTACAACATTTTGCTATGCTGATGGATAGTGACTGTAATGGAGTTTGTGGGGGTGACTTGGGGTAGGGGAGAGCCTAGTAAACATAATATTCTTCATGTAATTGTAGATTAATGATAGCAAAAAAAAATGGGGGGATTACTCCCTGATAGGATAAAATTAACTGCAAATCAACGATAAATGCATCGTTTACATATCCTTAATTTTGATCTTTTAAAGGGTGTCAGATGATCAGCTATGGAAGTACATTTTTCTGATAATATTTCTTTCATTTAAAAAAAAAAAAAGCAGTTTCTGTGTAGTGGTCTCCAGTAGGTTCTTCACAATGGTATAAAGGTCATATCAAAGTGTGGATGGGGGGGCTTGTTTGTGTTTATATGGGGGATCGGGGCCTGGTTTGGCTGCCCAGAGAACGAATTAAGGGGCCATATGGGGGGGATCTTCCAACATCAACATCCTCTGGAGGAGTCGTTCCAGAAGATGGTCATCAAAAAACTTCAGCAACGATCCTGGTGCTGTCACAGTTGTAGCTGCATTCATCCCACCGGTTCCTGGACTTGCCATTGGAATGAAGAAGGAGATATCTAAGCTGGCCTGTGCATACAGTAAAACAACAAATTTGACTGGATCTATATTGTCGGAACTCAACCAAGAATTAGGAGAAGTGCAAGTTGCAGTGTTCCAAAATCGTGCGACTATAGACTATCTACTGTTAAAAGAGCATATGGGATGTGACCAGTTCCCAGGAATGTGTTGTTTTAGTTTGTCTAATTTTTCTCAAACTATTCAAATTCAGGTAGACAATATCCATCATATCATTGATAAGTTTTCACAAATGCCTAGGGTACCTAACTGGTTTTCTTGGTTTCACTGGATATGGCTGGTAATTGTAGGTCTGCTTTGGTTATGTAGCTGTATTCCTATTCTGTTAATGTGTGTACACAATTCAATTAGTAGTTTGTTAAAACCTATACATACTTATGTTACTCTACAAGAAGTTATGTCAAAGAAATAATCAATCTTCCCATGTTTTCTTCCATCTGCTACTTCTATAGCTTTTCTTCTTCCTTCCTAATTACAACCCTTAAGTAGAATTCGTGCCTCATATCGAAAATTGCCGAGTATCATAATTCTTCCAAGTGTTAAAGATACCTCAAGACAAATGCTGGGCATAGAAGCCACAGGGCATAAATATGCAAAGAAGTAAAAAGCTAACCTTTTCAAACAATATTGCTTCTCTCTCACTTACCAACTTTACATTTCCCTGTATGGCCCCGGAAGATGACTGGTTAGCCAGAGACGGATAAGATTCCTTAAGGGAGGAACAACCTAAGACAGGCACAGTCGCAGGGGGGCCATCAGGAGAGAAATTGGGGATCAACAGAGGGAAGGCTTAGAACCTCACCCCCCCCTGTTTTGAGAGAAATCTTTTGCATCCGTGGATGTTTTGTTGCCCTTGTCTAGCTTGGATTAATACTTAGTCTATAGGCACAGACCTGATCATCCACATTTGCCCCCTTACAGCACTAAATTATGTTTTCTACCTTTATCTTGCATCTACCTACCACTTCAGCATTTTATTTAAAAAAAAAGGGAGAAATGTGGGATTCACATATAAATCAAGTATAAAAATCAAATGATTAATCATATTTGACTTGACTGTTTATAGTTCATGATGCATGATCAAAACCGAAAGTTTCTGTGATATGACTGCCCTTGCACTGTTCACCATGTAAGAACTTATTCACTATGTAAGACCTTGTTCACCATGTAAGAACTTGTTCGTTATGCTTCAGAAGATTGGAGGCTATTGAGAATTAGGCTTGGGGTTGATTAATGATTGTGCATTGAGTCCCCTATACAGAATTTTATTGCTGTTAACAACCATTTGATCAATAAATATGAGAGATGCCTTCTCAAAAAAAAAAGTTTCATTTAAAGTATAATATTAAAGGTTTACTTTCCAAAGCTATTTTCACCTTGCACTCAAATGAGATTTAATTATGTTAATTATTCGTAATTGGACTTCATTAATAATTTATAACAATGCCTATTACATACTTCCACATGCTTTCCTAACTTTTTATTGCCATCAATATCACAAAAGAAAACCTCAAATTCAGCAGTTTGATTTTAAAGGAATGAAAGTGTTTTGAGTGAAAAGCAAGTAGGAGAGTTTTCTCTAAATTTAACTAATTTTAGTGGTTAAAATTTCTTTTACATAAATACATCTGGTAACATTAAAATCTGGATGATTAGCCTTTTATTTCTGAAACGTAATATATGTAAAACAGTATAATACTAAGTAAAGTTCAGGATGAGAAATTTAACTGGGAAAAGTCAAGTTAGAATGCTTAAAAGCACATTTTTAAATGAATTAAATGAAGATGTTAGCGGAAAAAAGTCTACCACTTTTGCGAAGTGTCTACTAGGCATTGGTTTGAAAACATATTTATGAATTTTCTCTATTAATACTCCAGTGTATAAGATAATAAAACTATTTGTTACTTCGTTTGAACTGAATCTAATTCCAGGCTCAAAGTCATCAGGGATGTGCACTCTCCAGTATCAAGCACTATGGGAAGGGAGAAACTTTTGCAAGGTTTTTATAAGTCCCCAAATTTGAATGACTCTTATTCTTCAGTATATTGGGGGCAGGTGTGAGCTACCCTCTTTCTGAGCCAACTGGAGACAGAGACCTTCACCAATGTATCTAAAGCCCAGTGGCTAGTGTCTACTTCCTATGCTTACCTTGCAAGGCATTCCTGTCTGGAGAGCTGTGGACAAGTGGAATTCAGTTCTTTTGTCCCTATGGAAACGTTCAAACCCCCATTACCTCCCCAGACTTGCAAATACTCACAGGTACTCTCCTTAGTTCAGTCACTATTCCCTTACTCAGGGAACTGCTAGCAATAGCTTCTCTCTTTTCTCAGTGGATCTCCAATATCCAAATAATCCTAGTGGTGACTTGTATCAGTCAGGCTTGTTTAGTTGCAAGATACAAGAACATTTTAAGTGCATAAATGGAGTTTATTGGCTTAAAGAAATGGGAACTGCCTAGGTAGCACTGGCTTCAGATATGCTTGCTGGCTGAGGGGTTGATCCCTCTCTGTTCCTTGCTCCGATTTTTTTCCTAGTTGGCTTTTTCTCACGTTGTCTCTCTACTGGTACATTAATTCTATCAGGGCTTGGCTGGCTAATAACTAATATTCGTATTAGTTTTTGCAAAAGTCTCAGAATGCTGACTGAGTACCGGTTCATCCCTAAAGTGACTGTTGTAGCCAAGGAGAAAAATATTTGAACTGGCCAGGAGATGGGGACTATGAGACTCCATCTGAATTACGGGACTGGGAAGGACGCGGTTCCTTAGAAACAATGTGAGGAGTGGGGCAGCATGTTCACTATCGGCCTCTGTTAAGTCTACTTATTTCCCCTTTCCTTGGCAAGGGCCTTAAACTCAGGACACAAATGTTTGACTACTTACTTAGGATGTGGAGGGGCAAAATGCCTCTCATTCTTACATTTTGTAATAGTAAAATCAAAATACACAGTTGTATCTCAACTGATTATCCTGCTATATTTTTAAGTGAACTTCTTAAAGACTTTAAGATTCTCAATAACAACAAATTATAAAAGCATTCTACTTGTTAGTATTTTGTATAAAGTCATATTAAATATATACAATAATACCTCCAGGTTAGGTTAGAATCCTAATCTCCCCAGGACTCCTAAAGTCACCTTCTAACTGGTGGCTTTTCCTACAGTCACTCTCCTTTCAAATGCTTTTGATATATTGCTGCTAGATAAGTCCTTATACTGTCCAGTTTTGGTTATAAAATAAAATTTATCTTGTATTTATTATGTTCCAGAAAGCAGGCGAGGTTCTAGGGCTCTAGGCAAGTGACATAATGCTTTTGGGGAACTTTCAATCTGCTGAAAACCACAGATTTATGATCAGATGGCTAACAGCAAAAGTGGCAAGTATTGTAATTAAGCATAAATGCAAAGTATGGGTAGAATGGAGTGAGGATTATCCGAGATTTCTCATTTTCAATGAAATATAGTCAAAATGACTAACGTGGCATTTGGAGACTTAAGTGCTCTAGCTCAAATCTTCCTTTGGAGTCAGCCACTCCTGTGAAGGTGCCCGTGTTCCAGACAGATTAGACAGCTCACTGTTGAGTTGACATTGTCATCAACATGTGCTACCTTCTCTTTACTCTCTTCCTTCATCCTGGACTGCACTTGCCATATCATGTCTCCTCTGACAATCATACTTCCTTAATTACCAGCCCAAATGTTTTGTCCTCCCTTTAAGCCTTCCACTTAACTTTCTTTAATTTGATTTTTGTCTTTGACAACATAGCATTTATGATGTTATTTTTGTGCTATAATTGTTATATTTACTGTTTTCTCTTTTCCTCTTCCACCCAGTCAGACGTCCTAAAGGCACCCTTCTTTTAGCGCACAGTTTTGCCTCAATTTTCATTGCAAAAATAGAACTGACAGTTTTCTTTCATTCTCATCTCTTTCATTAGATCTCATTCCTCCATGATATAGTAATTGCTCTGATATTGAAATCATTCTTGTAGTCCTTACACCAATGGTTTCTTATCTGTCTTGTTTCATTTCCATCAACCAAAAACATTTTTTGCTTTCTGTATCTTAAATAAAGACCCTTCCTTGAGTTGAATTGTCATTTTATCAATTTTCTGAAGTTACAGCCTAAATCACTGGAGTGACCAATACTACCCTGAGATTGCTATTATTAGGGTTGCCTATGCTTCTAAATCTTGAAAACTCCTCTCCTCCTCTTTCTTGATGTTTAGCAGCATTAGTTAAAATTGACTACTTTCTCTTTTCTGGAGCACATTTCTCCATAGCATTCCATGAAAATATCCTAAACTGTCTCTCTCACTGGTTACCCCCATCTAAGAGATAATTTGATTGTCCCTTGCTGTTATTTCATCCTTAAAATATTATAGTACTATGGTTTAATATTTGGACTCCTTTCCCCTGTGTTATTTTATTTATTCTTATTTTCATAAATATATATTCCTCTCTAACTTACCAGCTCCAGGCTTTAGCTCATTTTAAAAATTGGGTTATTAGTTTTTGCTATTAAATTGTAAGTGTTCCTAAGTAGAAATAAGCCAGTCACAGAAACACAAGCACTGCATGATTCTGCTATGTGAGGTATCTAAAATGGTTATGTTAATAGAATCAGAGAGTAGAATTCTGGTTGCCAAAGCCTGGGGGTGAGGGAAGTGGGGAGGTGCTAATCAGCAAGCATAAGATCTCAACTAGGCGAGATGAATAAGTTCTAGAGATCTACTCTATAACATTAGCCCCATAGTTAACAATACTGTATTGCACTTAAAGATTTAAAATGGTTAAAAAAAAAAAACAAACTCTGAAAACCAAGTCACAAGTAAAAATCTTCAGATGTTTCCATTGTTCCTGGGGCTTTGAGAGAAGAAAGCAAGAACTTAGAAAAGGCAAATGTTAAGTGTCAAGTGTTATTGAAACCACCCTGGGAGAACTGACGACATTGAAGGCTACTGTCCTTCCCTTTCAACTCAAGTATGACAGGGAAGGATCCTTTCTCTGACTCTTCTGCATGGCTTGGAAACTTGAGTTTGAGAGAACTACAATGTGATCATAGACTTAGTATGATTTGCCTCTAGACAAGTTCTTGATTTCTGTGAAGAAGGGTATGTAGCCTTTCACAGGACAGCAATGAGCATTTTGCTGCAGTTCCTAACATGTTACGTGAACAAACAAGGGTTTTAATATTTTTTAAGTATCATGAACAAGGAAGGACATAGTCTATTTCATTTGGAAAAGAATTATTTATCTGAAGTCCGACTCAAAATGAGTATTTATGCAGCCAAAAGTAGAAAAATAAACCCCGAAACCAAGCACAAGTTTCACATGAAAGATGTAAATTTCTATCTTTTTTTTTAAACATACTTTTTATGATTTTATAGCCTAAGAGATCAAGACAGGAATGTATTTGCATAATTTTGCTTGCCCTGTATTTAATCTGAATGTATCACTTATCAAGAAATTGTTTTCGAAGTCTTTGTATAAGAAGAGGCACTAGGTGATATTTTTTGTATTACTTGAGCTTATGGTTTTAAAGGCTTTATTTTTTGACATAGTAAGATTTCATGTAAGTAGATTCTCTTGATATATTTCTTATGCCCTTATGAGTTTTTAAAACTTATGACAAAGATTAATTTGAAGAATGATAAAGTACCCTCAACTACTTTTTCTTTTACTGGAGCCTTGAAGTAATTTTAGTCTAAAATTGGAGAGAAAACTGCTCCTGAGCCACATACTATAGTTCATTAACATCTTGTATAGTAGAAACTTGTAATAAGACTTTTAGGCTTACTTGGATAAATTCGAAAGAATTAAGTGTAAATTAAAAGCTGAAAAAAAAACCCACCCTAGATATGATTTGAGTTAGGATTGGTACCTTATGGGGGGTTAGCCACACACAAAAAGAGACTAAGTTGGCCAAAGCCAACACATTCAATTATTATTGGCCTATTATATTCCTGCTTACTGATAACATGTGAGATACTGAGATAATAGTATTTATGGAGGAGTTCCCTGAGATATGAAGTATCTTTTTCAGGGTTGGTCCAGGATAAAAATACTGAGGAAAGCTTATTTAGACAGACCAAGTTTATCCTGATTAACACATTTGGAGGTAATCAGTCTATGGGAAATTTGACAAGACCCTTATTTATCTCCCAGCTAGTAAATTCATGGTCAACCTTACAATAGCCCTAAACTTCCTTGGTTTTCTGAGAAGTGAATTTGATATCCAGATCCTCTGATAAAAACAAGACTTTTCTTCCTTTCCCTTGAAAGCTGCTTCCAAGATTTTCCTCTCTTTTATAAATGGCACTATCATCTGTGCACCCAACTTCCAAGTTAATCTCTCTTCTTCATTCCTACTGCCATTCAAGAGAGCAATTCCAATCCAGCCTCTCTCTAAAGGATAACCTGAACCCATGTACACTTCTGTCCATTTCCATAGCTACCAACTCTGCAAACCATGACTGTCTCTTGCCATGATTATCCAAATAGCCATGCCTCCTACTAACTCGTCTTCCTGCTTTCACTGTTGCTCTCTGCCTGTCCATTCTTCTCACTAAGGAAACTGAACAAGTTGTGAAAATCTCAAATCAGGGTATCCTTTTGGTCCCCCTACTTACCTCCCAAAATTAAGATTATTCAAGTTTCCTATTGTATTTAAAATAGGTTTCTTATCCCAAATCCCTTGTATGATCAGTCCCCTGCCCACGCCTATGACTTCATCCCATATGATCCCCCTGATTCTTGGTCTCCAGGGTTCAGCCACCTTGGCCTCCTTTATGGTCCCTGAAATAGCCAAGTTCATCCTCAGCTCAGCATCTTTACTTATACTACCTGTTTCATTTCCAGGAAACATCTCCCTCCTGGCCAGCTCCATCCTGCCTCAAGTCATATCTTAATGTCATTCATCAGAGGCTTCCCCAAGCCCCAATCTAAAGTCACCACCAAATTATCCTCTATTATATCCCCCTATTTCAATTATCTGCCTGGCAATAATTTTCATATTATATTCTATGTTATATAATTTTATCTAACATGTAATTACACAATGTATGATTCTGATTTACATATGATTTATTTATTTACTTTTGGTTTTACTAGTAGAAGGCAAACTTAGTCAAAACAGGGATATTATCTGTGATCTGTGTTATTCACCACTCTATCCCCAGCCAACAGTAGTGTCTGGCAAAGAGAAGTTTTTAAAGAATAAATAAACTTCTTTTATTAATGGCCACAGTAAAAAAATGTAAATTATCAGTGACTGGCATACCTCTCCTCCAACTAGATTTTGAGGAGAAGGTCAGAAGCATTTGTCATAAATATGTTGTGACATATATAGATTATATGTATATCCTTGTCACTTTATTTTCCTCATGTATAATATGAGGGCGTTGGATCAAAATGATGTTCAAGGACCTTTCCAGTTCTACAAATATACATTCCATAAAGAACTGTGGTTAAACTGTATTGTAAGCTGCTGGTAGCCTTAATTACTACATATCTACATCAGTTTCACTATAAACTTGATGACAAAATTGTACATAAACAGCAAGCATATCATGCCAGTTAAGTATATTAATCCTTGGAGTGTGAGACTTCCTAATC
This sequence comes from Manis pentadactyla, assembly GCF_030020395.1. NCBI lineage: Eukaryota > Metazoa > Chordata > Mammalia > Pholidota > Manidae > Manis > Manis pentadactyla. The sequence goes on along the minus strand of NC_080019.1, from coordinate 135,103,030 downwards.
AGCTCAAATATTCCCTTATAATGTGGTTTATTACGAATTATATCTCCAACTATTTCTATTGCTACATAATTTTTAAAGTGCAACTTTTATTAAGATGAAGTGAAAAAGAATAACATTTCTCAATCTTAGGAAATTTTTCTTCCTTTATTTATGTGAGACTTTTTAAAAGTGCATTTTATAACTTCAACTGGAAATGCTTATTTCCATTTCCTCCAACATTGCTGTGTTATGATTAACTGTAAGTGGTGACTAGTGTATATAACTGACAAACACATTATTTGGGGATAAGGGAGAAGAGAAGCATTCACAAAATCAATATGACTCCATTTGGGAAAGTGGAATTGTCTAGGGAAATATGAATATTTTCACTCAGTTTTTGTCCATTTACTGAAAACAATGTGAATCAAAAATTGAGAAAGCAATATTCTTCCAAACAACTGCATATTAAATATTATACCATATAAAACATGACTTTATGGCTATTATCACAAATATTTTCCCCCTAGTCAATAATTTTCTCACTCCTTGTGACTAACTACATCAGTTTTATCAAGGATTCCTTAAAGAGAATTCATTAAATTTTCTAGAATCTTCTAAAGATAGTCTTTAATGTGTTAAATATATATGAGTCATTTTATTTTTATAAAAATAGATACTAAATCTTATATATTCAAACTATCTTTGTTTTTTTTGTACTTTAATATCAATCTTTATTTTTCCCCAGAATAATAAACAATAATCCTTCTTAGCAGCTAACTTGTGAAGCTAGTCAGCAAAATAAACAAAACCTCACCATATTAACAACAGAAAGCCAAAAGAAATGTTGATTGTTACACAAGACTGTATAACTAATCATTGTGTTCTAAGAAACCCTTTATTATTTTTTCCAAAGATTTTGTCATTGTTTTTCCTTTATATTAAGAACCTAGTTCATGTTTACCACTTCAATTATCACCAACATTGATGTAGTTAAACCATATGCCCATAATCAAAAGCTCAATTCTGTATTGCCAAATGTTTACTAAAACATTCCCTTGGGAATTCCAGTATTGCTTCCATCTCAGTATATCCCTACATTGAAGTAATCATTCTCAGTCTCCAAGCCAGCTTCCATTGCCAATGTCCCTGTTCCTGGTAGTAATATTACTTTCCTCCCAGTCTTCATGAAAATTTTTAGGAAATATAGGTTGAATGTTCACTGCATATTAAGAGCTACTCTAAACCGTGGGAATATAACAGATGGGGTTCCTGCAGTGATGATGTTCATGGCTAGTGGAGTGTTCAAACCAGTATAGGTCCACTACCATTCAGAGTGGTAAGAGGCTGTGAAGGCTAAATGCCTGGTATTATGGAGCATACAGAAAGGACACCTAGCCCGGTGTTTAGGTGTCAGAGAAGGCTTCATGAAGAAAGGTATCTAAGTGGATCTGTAAAGGATTAGTAGAAGTAGTCAAGTGAAGGAAGAAGAGGTGTTAGAGTAGTATTTCAGTTTGTGTTATTTCATGCAAAGGTTTTGATGCAAAAACACTTGTGTATGTAGGAAATTGATATTCAGCATTGTTACAGAGAATATGAGAGTACATTTGGTAGACGATGTGTCTAGAAAATTTTTAAAGAAATTGGAGTTTTATTTACTATGGAATAATTTTAGAGAGATTGGTCTGATTAAATTTATATTTTAGAGGTAGTCTCAGTATATGTAAATATACATAGTATATTTAAGATCAGTAAAAATGATGCAGTTAAGCCAGTTGTATGGCCATAGTCTAAAGAAAATGATGACAACCTTAACAAGGATAGGAGCAGTGGAGAGAGAATTAGATGGGTTTAATTGGTGTTACAGATATGGTATCAACAAGATTTGGTGATTTATCTCATGTAAATTTCAGTGAAATATGAATAAAATTTGCTTTAGTTTGGGTGTCATGGTAGATGGTGGTACATTTTCTTTTAAGAAAACATTGAATTGTTGGACATACTGAACATTTACATGGAGATGTTCATCAAGAGCTGCATCTAAAAGTGGATATTCAGCAGTGGCAATGGCTAGAGATTACAGACTTGGAGTAATCAGAATATGTAAGGTAACTGAGGACCTCACAGTAGAGGAAGTAGCCGTAGAGGGTGCCTAAAATGAAAAGTGACCTAATGAGAGCACCAAGTTTAGAGAATGAGCAGATGGAGCCTTAAGGGGGACTGACTAAAAGTGGTCAGAAAAGTAAGAGGAAAATCACAAGGTGCAGTAACATCACAGCGGCCAGGAAAAGCAAGTATTCCAAAAATTTTCCAGGTAACTCATTTTTCAGTAAAGTTCCTTTGTATATAACATGACATATGACCTCTTTCCTTTATATGAATTCCAATTTTTATTTTAACAAATCTTGGCATATGTATTTCTCTGTATTTTCAATATTTAAATCATTTTATAAACTTGTTAATTTCCTTTAAAATTCAGATTTGAAGCAATTTTGATTTTAGTATACTTTTTGGCAAGTATCCTTTTTATAATGATCAGATAAAGCTAATGATAACACATACCTGTTTTTGCAAAAATACAATCTTATAATTTAGTTCCCTGATATATACATTCCTAAATGGAAAACACATCGTTAATCTGTAGCTCACTTGCATCCCATACCAATAATTCAATGTCACCAATTTCCATAAAGATAATTATTTTTTATTGAAATATATTCAACATACATTACTTTCAGATGTTTACCATAATGATTCAATACTTGTATACCCTGAAGTGATCACAATGAATCTAATTGCCATGAGGCTTCATACAAAATTAAAAAAAATTTTTTTCTCTTGTGATAAGAACTTTCAACATCCACTCTCTGAGAAACTTCCAAATATATACTATAATATTAACTATAGTCATTATTCTATACATTAAATCCCCATGACTTACTTATTTTATAACTGAAAGTTTGCTTCTCTTGATCTTCCTCACCCATATTGCCTACCACCTAATACTCCTCCTTTCTGGCAACCACCTTTCTCTGTATTATTTTCTCTGTATCTATAAGCTTTGTTTTGTTTTTTAGATTCCACACATAAGCAATTTCATTGTTCTTTGTAGTGAGTAGTATTCATTGTGTGTGTGTGTGTGTGTGTGTGTGTGTGCGCATTTTATATATATATATATATATATATATATATATAGGCTATTGGAAATAATGCTGTAATGAATTTGGGGATGCATATATATCTTTTCAAGTTAGTGTTTTTGTTTTCTTTGGATAAATACCTAGAAATAGAATTGCTGGATCAGTGGTACTGCTATTTTTAATCTTTTGAGGAAACTTCATATTGTTTTCCATAGTGATTCAGTCCTTACCAGTAAATCTGTCTATTCATATTTGGAAGATTGTATCTTTCTAGGAATTCAGCCATTTCTTTCAGGCTGTCCAATTTGTTGGTGTATAATTACTTATAGTAGTCTCTTAGGAATCTCTGTATTTCTGTGATATCTGTTGTAACTTTTACTCTTCCATTTCTTATTTCATTTGAGCCTTCTTTTTATTTAGTCCAGCTGAAGTTTGTCAGTTTTATTTTTTTAAATTACCAGCTCCTGGTTTCACTGATATTTTCTACTGTCTTTTTAGTCTCTATTTCTTTATTTCTGCTCTTTATTTTCTTCCAAGTTTGGGCTTTGTTTTTTTTCTAGTTCCTTTAGATATAAAGTTAGGTTTTTTTGAAATTTTTCTTATTTCTTGAGATAAGTTTGTACTGCTGTGATCTTCCCTCTTACAACTGCTTTTGCTGCATCACATAGAATTTGGTATGTTATATTTCCTTCATTTGTCTCAAGGTATTTCTTATGTAATTCCCATCTTTGTCTTTTATTACAGTTTTTGTTTTAAAGTATTTGTGTTATGTAAGTATAGATACCCTGACCTTCTTTTGGTTTCCATTTGCATGGAACATCTTTCTATCCCTTCAAGTTCAGTATGTGTGTGTTCTCACATCTGAAGCGAGTTTCTTATGGGAGCATATACGTGGATCTTATGATTTTACCCATTCAGCCACCCTGTGTGTTTTTACTGGAGCATTTAGTCCATTTACATTTAAAGTAATTATTGATAGATATGTACTTATCACCATTTTGTTAATTGTTTTCTGGGTGTTTTATAGTTCCTCTGTGTTCCTTCCTTCTTCTCTTGCTTTCTTCCCTTTTGGTTTGGTGACTTTCTATAATGTTATACTTAGATTCCTTTCTCATCTTTTGTTGTATATACTTTTTGCTTTGAAGTAAAATGAGGCTCACATACAAAAGCATATCTATCTATCTATCTCTATCTATCTACCTATCTCTATCTATCTATCTATCTATCTATCTATCTATCTATCTATCTATCTATCTATCTATCTATCTATCTATCTATCTATCTATCTATCTATCCATCCATATACCAGTCTATTTTACATTCAAAGCAAGGTGAGTTTGAATGCATCTCTTTTTAAAAGAGATTTTAAAACTGTATCTCTACTCCCCTCTCTGTGTTTTTGATGTCACATTTAAAAATTTTTTATTTTGTTTATCCCTTGACTAGTTATGGTAATTATATTTATTGTTACTACTTTTGTCTCTTAACCTTCATACTAGCTTTATAACTAACTAATCAATTGCTTTTACCATATATATACTTTTACCAGTGAGATTTTTACTTTCATATGTTTTCATATATATTTCTTGTTACTAATTGGTACCCTCTCATTTCATCTTAAATAAGTCCCTTTAACATTTATTGTAAGGTCAGAAGGCAATGAAATTCTTTATCTTTTGCTTGTCTGGAAAATTATCTTTCAATTCAACTGTGAATGATAACCATGTTGGGTAGAGTATTCTTGATTAGAAAGTTTTCATTTAATCACTTTGAATATATCATGCTACTCCCTTCTGGCCTGCAATGTTTATACTGAAAAATCTGATAGTCTTATGGGGTCCCCTTGTATGTAACAAATTGTTTTTCTCTTGCTGCTTCTAAGATTCTGTATCTTTAACTTTTGATATTTTAATTATAATGTGTCTTGGTGTGGGTTTCTTTGGGTTCATCTTGTTGGAATTCTTGAGGATTCCTGGATCTGGATGTCTGTTTCTTTCCAAGGTTGGGGAAGTTTTCAGCCATTATTTCTTTAAATAACTTCTCTGCCCCTTTCTCCCTTCTCCTTCTGGGACCCCTGTAATGTGAATGTTACTCCACTTGATGTTGTCCTTTAGATTTCTTAATCTACCTTCATTTTCTTTTATCTTTTTATTGTTCTGTTTGGGTGAGTTCTACTACCCTGTCTCCCAGTTCACTGATTCTTTCTTTTCTTTTACTGTTCTGATTTTGAACCCCTCTAGCGTATTTTTCAGTTTTATTATTGTATTCTTAAGCTCTGTGACTTCTATGTAGTACTTTCTTAATTTTCCATCTCTGTTGAAGTTCTCACTGTTCATCAATTCTTCTGAATTCAGTTAACCTTTTTTGTGATATTACTTTAAACTCTCTATTAGGTAAATTACTTATCTCTGTTAAAGTTTCTTTTTTTTTTCTGGGCTTTATTTTGTTTCTTTGTATGAAACATATTCCTGTTTCCTCATCTTTCTGGACTCTCTGTGTTAGATGAAACAGTTTCTCCCAGTCTTGAAAGCCATAATAGGTTCCTGAGGAATTCAAGACAATAATGACAGGCTCAAGAGGCACCTGGGCAAAGGACCATCAGATGGAAGGAAGGAAAAGCAAATGTAAAAGCTGAGAGGGAAGCTTTGTCTACTTCACAATTATTCACATGAGTATGTAATTTGCAAAAGCAACCAAATAAATATTTCATGATAGTTTAAACTTACCTAAGCACTTTGGGTCACCATTAAGGAGAGATACATACAGTTGAGTTGACAATTACAGGGCATTTAGTTAATGAAAAGCCTTTGTTATTAGTGGACTTTATTATTTATTTGAAAATAGCAAGCTGAAAGTTATCTACAGGTCAGCAAATAACATAGACAATTGAAAGCACATAGGTACCTTTAGCATCTATAGTTCTACTTAGATTTTTCAGTTGCTATGCAGTGCATTATGCAAAGAACTCCCATATACCCTAGGTAGATGTTAATAGTTTATGGAGGCTTCACATTCTATTAATCTTGGGGGCAATAAGAGATCAACAACAAAATTATATGCTTCCTTCCACAGAAGATCATGTAAATGTTGTAACAAAGTTCAAATAGACTGCATTTGTGTAAACTGTTTGTACTCCCTTTATATCTTAAATGTTAACATGTCATTTATGAAGTTTTATTACTATAAGATAATGATGTTTAAACTAAAAACAGCACTATTTTTTTTAATATAAAGAATATTCCATATGAAACCATCATAAATTTAGCTTATATTACTTGACACTGTTGTTTGGCATAATTTATCCCCATAGAAAACAGAATCTCCAAATTCCTAAAGAGCAGGTTTTCTTAATGTTTTGTACTTTTAAAATTTTGGTGGAATTTGTGATAGTATTGTGGTAGAAGGGTAAAAATCATATTCTTGAGGAGGGAAATAGTGTTTTTTTTTTTTTTGGTATGAATCCAAGATATGCTGTTTGTATTATGTAATGTATTGCTGTATAAATATGAAGACAATTCCCCCAAAGAGGAAGTAATAACATTACCAAAAGAGAAAAGTTACATTTTATGTCATCAGACAGCCCTGCCCCAGTGAACACTCACAGAGGGGAAAAGAAAAATTAAGCACATATTACCATTTAAAATGTACAATTGTTCTTGAATATAAAATTAATAATAAATGGTATTTTTTTAAAAAATGGAAATTTCAGTCCCTGTCTGATGTCATTTTAGAGATATTGGGTGAGATCTCACAGGCTAAGGAATTAAAATAAATTACTAAGTAATTTCCTGTTGGATGGAAAAACTAAAATGCTAATAGGTTTACATTCAGAGATGTGGCTCTCAAATAACAAATTTGATTTATTTGCTGTCTTTTAGATATCATTGTAACAGAGCTCCAGAAAAAATAGCAAATATTGCTCATAAACTAGGCATTATAGGTCAGGAGGGTAATCCTAGATAACTTTCAAGGGCTGCATTGTTTCAATCAAACTTGATGCAAGTTAAAAAATATAACTCTTATTTTTTTATTAATAGATTTTACTGTTTAAATAGTTTTAGATATGCAGAAAAATAAGTACAGTTTCCTTCCATAAACCCTCTCTCCCTATAGCTTCTCCTATCTTGACTAATATGATACAATTGTTACAATAGATGAACAAATACGGATAGATTAACTAAATTTCATTGTACATTACAGTTCTATATTGTACAGTTCCATGTTTTTTGACAAATATATAATGTCATGTATTTACCATTACAGCCTCATAGTTTCATTGTCGTAAAAATCCCTTTTGCTTTGCATATTCATCCATCCCTTCCTGTCCTGAATCCCCCCTGCCTTTTTTTAGTGTCAAGATTGTTTTGCCCTTTTTTCAATGTTGACACATCATTACTGCCCAAAGTCCATAGTTTCATTAGGATTTACTGTTGGTGTTGTACATGCTATGGGTTTAGACAGGTGTATAATAACATGTATCTACCATCATTGTAGCATACAGAGTAGTTTCACTGGCTTAAAAATTCTCTGTGCTCCATCTATTTATCACTTCCTTCTCCTGAACTACTGGCAACCACTGATCTTTGTACTGTCTCCATAGTTCTGACTTTTCCAGAGTGTCGTATAGCTGGAATCATAAGGTGTGTAGCCTTTTTAGATTGGCTTTCACTTAGCAATATCCTTTTAAGTGTCCTCCATGTTTTTGTGGCTTGACAGTTCATTTTTCTTGTAGCAGGATAATATTCTATTGCATGAATATAGCACTGTTTACTCATTTATACTTTTGAAGTATATCCTGGTTGCTTCCAGTTTTTGGCATTTGTGAATAAACTTCTATAATCATTCATGTCCAGAATTTTGTGTGGATGTAAGTCTTCAACTCATTTGGGTAAGTGTGTAGGAGCAGGATTGTGATATATTGTGATAGGATATGACTGTTTACTTTTGTAAGAAACTGTCAAGCTGTCTTGCAAAGTGTTGGTACCCTTTTGCATCCACTAACAATGATTGAGAATTCCTGTTTTGCATTCTTGTCAGCATTTTGTATTGACAGTTTCTTGAATTTTAGCTATTGGAGATTTTGTCTTAGTATTACATCAGGGTATTTTTTTGTATTATTATTATTATTTTTTAATTTAAGTATCATTTTGTACAATCTTACATTGGTTTCAAATGTACAACACATTGGTTCAACAGTTGCCCATATTATTAAATCCTCATCGCCTCTAGTGCAGTTACTATCTATCAATGTAGAAAAATGTTATAGAGTCATAGACAATATTCTCCATAGTGCACTACCATCCCTGTGACCAACTTATATTGTGATTGAGAATTATTGTTCCCTTTTACTCCCCTTACCCTCCTCCCACACCAACCCCAACCCCTCTCCCTTGGTAACCACTAGTCATTTCTCAATGTATATGAGTCTACTGCTGTTTTGTTCTTTCTGTTTTGCTTTGTTTTTAGATTCCACAGATAAGGGAAATCACAGTATTTGTCTTTCTCCACCTGGCTTATTTCACTGAGCATAATACCCTCTAGGCCCATCCATGTTCTTGCAAAAAGCAGGATTTCTTTTCTTTTTATGGCTGAGTGATATTCCATTGTGTATGTGTACCATATCTTCTTTATCCATTCATCTATAGATAGACACTCAGGTTGCTTCTATATCTTGGCTATTGCAAATTGTGTGGTGATAAACATAGGGGTTCACATATATTTTTGAATCTGGATTTTTTTAGTTCAGGTAAATTCCTAGAAGTGGAATTACTGGATTAAATGGTATTAGTTTTTTCAGAAAACTCCAAACTTCTTTCCACAGTTGTTGTACCAATTTACATTCCCAACAACAACACAAGAGGGTTCTCATTTCTCCAAATCCTTGCCAGTGGCCATTCTAACTGGTGTGAAGTGATATCTCATTGTGGCTTTGATTTGCATTTCCCTGATGATTAACAATTTGGAGCATCTTTTCATGTACCTGTTAGCCATTTGTATTTATTCTTTAGAGAAATGTCTGTTCAGGTCATCTGCCTATTTTTTAATTGAGTTATCTGTTTTCTGGATGTTGAGGCTAATGAGTTCTTTATATATTTTAGATGTTAACCCCTTATCAGATGAAGGATGCCTTTTTGTTCTGCTGATGGTGTCCTTTGAGGTACAGAAGCATTTTAGTTTGATGTAGTCCTTTCTTCATGATCTATTTTGTTTCCCTTGCCTGAGGAGATGTGTCCAGGAAAAAAGTTGCTCATACTTATATTCAAGAGATTTTTCTCTGTATTTTCTTCAAAGACTTTTATGGTTTCATGTCTTACATTCAGGTCTTTGATCCATTTTGAGTTTGCTTTTATGTATGGACTTAGACAATAATCCAGTTTCATTCTCTTACATGCAGCTGACCAGTTTTCCCAACATCAGATGTTTGAAGAGGCTGTCTTTTCCCCATTGTATATTCATGGCTCTATTATCATATGTTAATTGACCATATATGTGTGGGTTTATATCTGGGCTCTCTATTCTGTTCCATTGATCTATGGTACTGCAGTCTTTCTGCTAGCACCAAACTTTGATTACTGTAGCTTTGTACTATAGTTTGCAGTCAGGGAATATAATCCCCCCATTTTGTTCTCAGGATTGCATTGGCTATTTGGGGTCTTTTGTGGTTCCATATGGTTTTAGAACTATTTGTTCTAGTTCATTGAAAAATGCTGTTGGTATTTTGATAGGGATTGCATTAAATCTGTAAATTGCTTTGGTCAGGGTGGCCATTTTGACAATATTAATTCTTCTTATCCATAAGCATGGGATAATTTCCATTTATTGGTGTCTTCTTTAATTTTTCTCATGAGTGTCTTAGAGTTTTTAGAGTAAGGGACTTTCACATCCTTCATTGGGTTTATTCCTAGGTATTGTAGTCTTTCAATTGTAAATGGAATTGTTTTCCTGATTTCTCTTTCTGCTAGTTGTTGTTAACATATAGGAATGCAACAGATTTCTGTGTATTAATTTTTGTGCCCTACAAATTTGCTGAATTTAGTTGTTAGTTCTAATACTTTTGGGGTGGAGTCTTTAGAGTTTTCTATGTATAATATCATGTCATCTGCAAATAATGACAGTTTAACTTCTCCTTACCAATTTGGATGCCTTTTATCTCTTTTTTTTTGTCTGATTGTCATGGCTAGGACCTCCAGTACTATGTTGAATAAAAGTGGTGAGAGTAGACATCCCTGTCTTGTTTCTCATCTTATAGAAAAAGCTTTAAGCTTTTTTCTATTAAGTATGATATTGCTTGTAGGTTTGTTGTGTATGGCCATTATTTATCAAAGTATGAACCCTCCTCTAAACCCATTTTGTTGAGAGTTTTTATCATGAATAGATCTTGAATTTTGTCAAATGCTTTTTCAGCATTTATTGAGATGATCATGTGGTTTTATCCTTCTTTTTGTTAAAAAGTGTATTACATTTATTGATTTATGAATATTTACCATCTTTCATCCCTGGAATAAATCTCACTTGTTTGTGATGGATGATCTTTTTGATATATTTTTGAATTCAGTTTGCTAATATTTTGTTGAGGATTTCTGCATCTGTGTTCATCAAGGATATTTGTCTATAACTTTTTTTTGTGGTGTCTTTGTCTGCTTTTAGTATTAGAGTGATGCTGGCCTCATAGAATGAGTTTGGAAGTACTCCCTCCTCCTTTACTTTTTGGAATACTTTAAGAAGGATGCATATTAGCTCTTCTTTAAATGTTTAGTAGAATTCAGCTGTGAAGTCATCTTATCTTGGGACTTTGTTTTCTGGGATTTTTTTTATTACCAACCCAGTTTCATTGCTGGTAATTGGTCTGTTCATATTTTCTGGTTCTTTGTGGGTCAGTCTTGGAAGGTTGTATTTTTCTAGAACATTGTCCATTTCTTCTAAGTTTTCCAATTTATTGGCATGAAATGTTTCACAGTATTATTTAAAAATTCTTTGTATTTCTGTGATGTCTGTAGTGGTTTTTCCTTTCTTATTTCTAAATCTGTTTATGTATCAACTCTCTCTTTTTTTCTTGATAAGTCTGGCTAGGGCTTTATCTAATTTGTTTATTTTCTCATAGAACCAGCTCCTGGTTTCATTGCTTTTTTTCTATTGTTTTATTCTCCTCTATTTTATTTATTTCTGCTCTGATTGTTGTTATGTCCCTCCTTCTAAGTTAAGTCCCTTTGAGCTTTGTTTGTTCTTTCTCTAGTTTCTTTAATTGTGAGTTTTGACTGTTTATTTGGGATTGTTTTTGTTTCTTGAGGAAAGCCTTTGTTGCTTTGTACTTCCCTCCTAGAACTGCTTTTGCATCATCCCACAGATTTGGGGCTGTTGAATTTTTGTTTTCTTTTGTCTCCATGTATTCCTTGATTTCTGTTTTGATTACCATGATTTGTTCATTGAACCATTGATTATTTAGAAATATGTTGTTTAGCTTTCATGTGTCTGTGGGCTTTTTTGTTTTCCTTGTATAATTTATTCCTAGTTTCAAACCATTGTGGTCTTGATATAATTTCAATCTTTAACTTATTGAGGCTCTTTTGTGGGCTACTATGTGATCTGTTCTGGAGAACATTCCATGTACACTTGAGAAAAATGTGTATCCTGCTGCTTTTGTGTTAAATGTTCTGTAGATATCTGTTAAGTCCATTTGATTTAATGTATTGTTCAATGCCTGTTCCTTATTTATTTTCTGTCAATTGATCTATTTGAGTAGTAGGTTAAAGTCTCTTAAAATGAATGTGTTGTAATCTTTTCCCCTTTTAATTCTGTTAGTATTTGTTTCATGTATGTAGGTGCTCCTGTGTTGGGGGCATAGATAGTTATATCCTCTTATGGGACTGACCCCTTTATCATTATGTAATGTCCTTCTTTGCCTCTCATTACTTTATTTGTTTAGAAATTTATTTTGTCTGATGTAAGTACTGCTACTCCTGCTTTTTTTCTCCCCATTATTTACCTGAAATATCTTTTTCCATCCTTTCACTTTTTGTCTATGCATGTCTTTGGGTATGAAATGAATCTCTTGTAGGCAACATATAGCTGTGTCTTATTTCTTTATCCATTCTGCCACTTTATGTCTTTTGATTGGTGCATTCAGCCCATTTACATTTAAGGTAATTATTGAGTTATGTACTTATTGCCATTTTATTGTTTTCTGGTTGTTTTTATAGCTCCTCTCTGTTCCTTTCTTCCTCTTTCAAATTCTTTTTTGACATTTGATGGTTTTCTGTAGTGTTGTGATTAGATTTTTCTTTTTAAATTTTTTTGTGAATCTATGGTAGGCTTTAGTTTTGTGGTTACCAAAGGTTCAAGGGTAGCTTCCTTACTGTATGAAAGTCTATTAAGTTTATGATTGCTCTATTTCAAATACAGTCTAAAGGTATTTTTTTCTTCTTCCTCCTCCACACTTTATGTATTAGATGTCATAATCTTCATTTCTTGTATATCACATGACTGATTTTGTGTACAGTTGATTTTGTTCCTTTTGTTTTGTTTTAATTTCATACTTTCTTGGTAATTAATTGGTCTACTACCTTTACTGTGGGTTTATTTTCACTGGTGATACTGTTTAGCCTTAGGAACATTTCTATCTGCTGCAGTCACTTTAACATATCCTGTAGGCTGGCTTAGTAGTGGTGAATTCCTTCAACTTTTGTTATCTGGCAATTGTTGACTCCCTACCTTAAATTTAAATAATACTCTTGCCAGATAGAGGATTCTTGGTTGAAGTCCTTCTGTTTCAGTACATTACATATTTCATGCCATTTCCTCTGGCCTGTAAAGTTTCTGCTGAGAAGGCTGCTGATAGCCTGATGGGGTTTCCTTTGTAAGTGATCTTTTTTTGTCTCTCTGGTTGCTTTCAGTACTCTCTCCTTATCCTTGATCTTTGCCATTTTAATTATATCTCTTGGTGTTATCTTCCTAGGGTTCCTTTTGTTAGGGGAATCTCTGTGCTTCCATGACATGAATGTCTATTCCCTTTCCAATTAGGGAAGTTTTCAACAATTATTCCCTCGGTGAGACTTTCTATCCCTTTGTCTCTCCATTCTCCTCTGGTACACCTATTATGTGAATATTGTTTTGTTTGGATTGGTCATACAGCTCTCTTATCATTCTTTCATTCCTAGAGATCCTTTTTGCTCTCTGTTCCTCAACTCCATTGTGTTTCTGTTCTCTAATTTCCATCTCATTGAGTGTCTCCTCTACTTGCAGTAATCTACTCTTTAATCCCTCTTGTATGTTTTATTTCAGTTACTGTATTTTTCATCTCTTCTATCTCTTTTTTGAAGTTCTCCTTGATATCTTGAATATATTTATGTAAGTCAGTGAGGATGTTTATGATCTTTACTTTGAAATCTTTATCAAGAAGATTAATGATCTCCATTTCATCTAGCTCTCTTTCTGGTGTGTTTTCCTGTAGTTCTTTTTTGGAACATATTCCTCTGCCTTCTCATTTTGTCCCAGTTTCTGTGTTTCTTTGTATTAAATGGATCTGATATGCTTCCTGGCCTATATAGTAATAGCTTTATGAAGGAGGCATCCTGTGGTGCCCAGAATATCAACTCTTTACTCTCCAGTGCCTGATTCTTCTTTGTGGGAGACCCGGCTGTTGTTGATGTGCAGTGGGTAGGACCGCCTTCCTGTCTCTGTTGCACTGGCAGTTTGCATCAGCTGCCTTTGTGATCTAAGCAGAAGCCTCTCCTGGGATCGCTGCCCTGCAGTGATGGTGGAGCTTCAGGATTAATGGGGTGGGTGGGCCAATGTGAAGCACTCAGGGGCAGAGCAGGACACACAGTACAGCTCAATACCCACAGGGAGGAAGGAGGTCTCAGGGCTGCCTCCTGCAGGCTCCTCCTTTGATTGGGCTGAAACAGGGCTGAGAAAGCTGGGAGAGTCCTCCTCTCAAAAAGATAACTAGTTATTCTCTTATATATATATATTTCTTCTTTATATCTCTCCATCTCATTTCCCACATATCTTGGACACTTGATACATTTTATAAAATCTCAATAATTGTTGAAATAGAAAGTGGATTGAATTGGTTAAATTTTTTATTCTAATAATTTAATTTTAGCCTATAGTCCATTGAATTGTGCATTCTCCAAAAATATGTTCAAATCCTAACTCCCAGTACATATGAATGTAATCTCATTTGAATACAGTGTCCTTGTAGATGTAATTACGTGAAGATCTTGAGGTGGGCCCTGAGAGAGTTGGAATGATGCTGCTCCTAGCCGTGGAATGCCAAGCATAGTTGGAAGCCACCAGAGGTAAGGAAGAATTTTCTAGAGCCTTCAGAGGGAGCATTGCCCTGCCAACACTTTGATTTCAAACTTCTAGTGGCCATCACAGGGAGAGGATAAACTTCGATTGTTTTAAGGTACCTAGTATGTGCTAATTTGTTATGGCATCCCTAGTAAACAACTACAAGGCATTTTAAATCTCTGAATGACATCTGGTTAGTATCTTATTCTTAAAACACAATGGTATAAATAACAAGGTCATCAGTTTAACAAAGCTGAGTTTAGACCTTAACTGTAAATAAGGTCACTGACCTTGGTGTTTTTGGCAATAATTCCTTGTTTCACTACTGTAAGCATGTTATTTCCTTAGAATTTTAATGCTTAGATTTAATAAACAGGGAATTGCTAAGATGTTCATAAAATTTTTTGTTTCAATAAAGTCTTATGTACAAAATCATTTATTTAATTTGGAAAAGGTAATCAAAATTTAGCCTTACTACATTTGAACTCAGTTCCCACAAGAGTAATTTGCTTATTAATTTGTTGCTTATTTAATAACAGAAAAGGCTTTTAATTGAAAGGCCAAAAGATAAGCTTAGTGTAACTTTTTGGACTAAGGAAATGAACAACCAAGCAGTTCATAGACACTTGTTTTGAAAAATGTTTTCTTTTGCTTGATGGTATTAACCTAGGATGGGAACCATTTCTAATTTGACAGTGAACAGCTGACATAGGTTGTTTGACTTTATCTGTATTCTAAAGGGTCCATGCTCTAAATGTAGAGAATCATTTGGATTTTAGAGATTGTGCCCATGCTCCAGTTTTTCATTTAAGGGCCTTTTTTAACATCACATTCTTGAATTATAACTTGTGACTTCTTTTTTAAATGCCAGAGAGAGGCAGGAGCACATTTTGATGAAGTTTATATTTTGTAAATAACATTTATTAAAGCTATTAATAAGTATTACTGTTAAAAGCTGTTATAAAGTTATATTATTCCAATAACTTCTGAGAAAATAGAAGGTTAGATTCTGAAATAGCTTACTTAATACATTTTAAGTTAAAATGATTTGATGATAATGTAGATAAAAAATGGAAAACATGCAAACCACAGAATTAGTTCTTAATTGTATGTTTTGTGTTCTAGTTACTTTATACGTCTTCTTGTTTTTAACCAAATGGACTGATTCTAATAACATTTTTTGGTTTTCAATAAAGTAGGGTCAGATTTTTATCTTCATTCACCTGTGCAATTTAACCTAGGTGTTAAATATACCACATGTCTATGTCTACCAAAGCTAGCTAATCATTCAATGTCAGTGATTAACTTGAATAATTTAAAAGGAAAGCTCATCTTGCAGAGTCAATTGTTAGAGAATGTCATCTGATATAAATCAAAAATAATATTTAGATGGTAAATATATCATTAAATGAAACTCTGAGTTTTAAATTCAGTGTGTTTAGGATTTGCAAATCAAATCAATTTTAAAACTATAAAAATTCACTTATCTTATTTAGTGATTTTGGATTCACAAGATTTTTGTTTTGCTTCAATCTGAGAGAATCCTGGCTCAGATATAATTTTTGTGATATTGAAGAATAGCTGAGACAGAAGCAAAATTCTTCAGGAGCCATTTGAATAGCTAGTAGCTTTTGACAGATGAGGGAAAAGTCATCTGCGAGGGATGATATATCTTTCTTTTTAGTCAAATTTTGGATGAAGTTCTGCAATATTCTTAAGTGACTGCTAAAAACCTTACAAGTAAAAATATATGCATACATAAAAAGCATACAGTTAGCTTTAAAAATTCAAACATTCTTCCTTTTAAGTTGCATTTAAATTGTTATGGAAAACATCATTATGGATCTATAATTTCAAGTTTTGTTTATAGATACACATTCCATTTCCTTTTATAAGTGAATTTATAAGGAATTTTCAATTATATTAATTTGAGGTCCTTAATTATGACTACTTAAAACACTGACATTTTCAAGATTTTCATTTAAGGATTTTTTAAATTACTTCCTCTAATCTACAACATATTTTGGGGGGTTTTGATCACCAAAGAAATTGTATTTAGAAAATAATACATAACTAATTTTATATTAAAGGCTTGTATTACTGTGATTTGCTCAGCATGATATACTCAATTTAGCCACTAAATTGATAGAATTTTAGTTAAAATGAAGGCAGTCTAGTATGTTAAAGAACCTATATAGCTTGATTGACAGCAAATGTACGACTGTGATTGGTAATTATGAAATATTAATTAATATTAATTTGTAATTAATAAGACCCATTCTTCATAGATTCCTTCATGGAAACTGAGGAGAACTGATATAAATCTTAGTGTTCTATTTGTTATATTATATATAACATATACCAAAATAACTTATCATGGTGTCATTTAGCATCTCATTTTTATTTAAAAGCTGTTAGAGTATTTGAGAAGTTAACAAAAATATTTCAATTAACAATAACAAATAATCAAAGTCTACCTATTACACATTTTTAATATTCTTAAAAGTGATAGCTAGGGGAGAAGTCAATGACTGAAAAAAATCTTTAAAAACTATCAGCTTACTGACTGAAAAAATTTTAAAAGCTCTGAATCTTCTTTATTCCATTAAGAAATCAATTTTTAAAACATTAGGATAAAAGTTTCAAGGCATCTCTGAAGATTGCCAATTAATACTTTCTACACTTGAAAAAAACCTTACCACTATGAAATAGAAAAGAAAGTCGTGGAAAGTGGCATCTTACCCTATAAAGATACCATTTTGGGTGCTTGACTCTAAATCATACCATGGTCCCAGAAGATTGTTTTTCAATGAGTACTACAGTTATCTGGGAAATAGGTAAATACCTGATGGTAATACTTCCACAGATATATTGCCACTACATTAAATGTCAGATTCTGTAACTCTAGGACAGTGTATTTTTAATATAAAACATCAGACTTTTTCCCATTGCAGTTTCTTATTTCCGTATTAGACACTGTACCTGAAAAAACACTCAGCACCCCTGAGTGAATTTCAAAATATGAAAGACTATATTTTGGACTGCTTTATGTAATAGCACAGATAGCATTTCCTTTTAACAAAATATACAAAAGTATTCAACTATTTTCCTTTCCCCCTTCACTGATGGATGCAAACAAAGTAACTCTTGGAAACTCTTTTTTTGTGGTCATTATTAGACTAATTTAGAACCTAACCACTTCTGTTTGTACCTTCACAAAAAAACCCTTGAGCAAGATCTCTACTGAGAAAAGCACATTGCTTAATTCCAGTGAGACAAATTTTCTAGAAAAGATTTACTTTACTTAATACATGTCACTTGGGTTTTTAAAAATAAGCCTCCAAAAGAATAATTTCTTCAGGCTATAGATGATAGGGCCAAATAGTAGGTATAGAATACACTAGTATTGTATAATTCTGAACTTTCCAGAAGCTCAGTAAGCACAAGGGGAGAGGAATAAAATAAAGGACAAGGAACAAGTTTGCTGTCCTAAGAGTTGTTTCTCCTCCACACCTGTTTTTATTGAGATATAACTGGTGTATAACATTGTTAGTTGAAGGTGTATAACATAATGACTTAATATATGTATATACAGCAAATTATTATTACCACAGTAAGTTTAGTTAACATCCATCACCTTACATGGTTACAAAATTTTTTCATGTGATGAGAACTTTTAAGATCTAGTCTCTTAGCAACTTTCAAATGTGTAATACAGTATTATTAACTATAGTCTAAGAGTTTCTTAATTGTCCCACATATCTCAGGTGGAAATAGTGTTTACACCTCAGTTTTGGGAATAATAATGATCCTAAAATAGATTTTACTGAAAGTTAAATTTTTCATTAACAAAATGTTTGCATGCAAATCTTCATAGCAGAATACTTTCTAAAATGTAATTCAGATTTTTCTGTTTAATGAACACATATTTCAACCATTACAGAATATTTTTTTCTTTGAGAAATTCAAGATCATCCTTATGATCCTTATTTGTTGTACTCTGAGAGCATGTACTCTCAGTGCCAATATGTAACATTAGTTTCTCTTTTTTTCCCCACCCTTAGAATTCATGGCTTTTCTAGGAATACCTTTCATCTTCAGCATGAACCCTTCTGTACCATCTGTGCCTATTTGTATTTCTGTTCCTGGTAGTATTCCCTAATATTTGGGTTTAAGGCAGAGTTTAGATATTGATGACTCCCAAATTTATATGTGTAACTTTTCTTTGAACTCCAGAATTTTTAAAATCAATGACTACACACAGACATCTAATAAGTAAATCAAGCAAATTCAAAATTTAGCTTCTGATTTTCCCTCCCCAAATCACTATTTTCTAATTGCCTCCATCTCAGTAAAGGTCACTCTGTTCATTCAGTTGTTCTGGTTAAAAATGTTGAGTCCTCTTTGATTCTATAATAGACCCATCCAGTCCATCTGATTCCTCAGCTATACTTTAATATGATATTAGAAACTATTCACTTCCTACTACCTCCAGAGCCACCATCTTGTTTCACGCAACCATAATTTGTTACCTGAGTCACTGTAAAGTTTCCAGATCCTGAACTTCTAAACTGAATTTCTGCTTTTGCTATGAAGCCTTGCTGTCTCATCTTGATATAGCAGAGTGGCAGAGAAACCCTTTGAAAGGACATGTACTTCTCCAAGGTTTTCCCATCTCATTCAGAATAAAAGTTAAAGTCTTTGAAATAGCTTTTGTTCAAAGTCTACACTGTCTGGCCCTTATTACCTCTCTGATATGTCTCCTACTATTCCTCCCCTATTGCATTCCAACTACAGTTTTCTTTGCCTCAAAACCACTAGCACACCTCTGCCTCAAAGACCTCAATCCCCACACAGAACTCCTGCCTAATATGCTCTTCCTCCAAATATTTGCATGGTTTGTTCCCCTGCATCCTAAGCACACACACGTACTTACTCCCTAGCCCTCTTCTTACTTTATTTTGTTCCATAGTACTTGTCTTTCACTAGCATATGTTATATTTTAATTGTTGTAGTTCATTTTTTTGTATCCTTCTGCTCTAAGCTCTAAAGGCAGGGCATTTGGTCAGCATTGTTCAGATCTGTACCCTAGTACCTAGGACAGTGGACAGCATATAGGCAATAAAAATCATTGAATGAATCCATTATTTAAGCTAAAGGAAAGTAAGTCAAATTAAAAGCAATCAGTGGCCAAGCAATGAGTCCAGAGGGGAAAAGCATCAGCATCTGTCTAAACAGGTCTGGAAGGTTTGGCAGCATGGCATGTGGTCCTGGTGCATGTGAGTCAGCCTATTACATTCTGGAAATTCATGCTTAAGATCTGCAGGTTTTAAGATGAATAAACACTGATAATGGTCACTGGTCTTTTAATTTTCTTTTGCATTTAATTTTCTTTCCCTTAAGGTGGGGCTGTGGGGTATCATATCTTCCTGTCTACTTCAGCTCATTTTTGCTCTGTGGTTTAGTAATTAATCATGACAAAAAAAGGTGTCAATATGGGGGTCTTTAGATGTGATCATTATGTGTCTTACCCCTCTCCTTTTAGAAATTTGGTGGTTTGGGCCTTTATCAGTGAAACCTTGATTTTAATATGTGTCTCATAGCCATTTGGAGGTCTTTGGTGGAATTCCCAAATTCAAACTTCTGATATACAACATTTAAGAAAGAAAATTAGACATACCTTCAAAAGATTGCCAAAGTTTATTCTTTAAAGAACCTCTAAAAATGTACTAATATAGTAGCCACTTAACTAGTCTTTTTATATTTCAATTTAAATTCTTTAAAACTAAATAAAACTTAAAATTCAGTGGCAAGTAGCCACATATACATTATGTAATTGTCACATGAGGTCAGTGGTTCCTGTGGTGGGTGGCACTGATCTAGAATACCTCAGTTGCCAGCCAGTGTTATTGAACAGATCCTGTAGACTTGTTTTTACTGGTTGAAATTTGTCCATTATAAGTTCATTCGTTTGAAATTATTTATTCCATGACAATTATTTGAAACCCTTTCTGTTAAGTGTTCCTTTGGAATTTAGAGAACTTAGATTTTATGTACAAAAATAAACCATATTGTACAATAAGTGTTTCATTCAAGGCAGATACAGAATATTATATGGACATAAATAAACCAGTATTTAATTTTGCCTCAGATATAGGGCTGGTCATACAACACACATTTTGAATCTTTTTGCTGGTGCCATAACTGTCAGAAAAGACATAGTTGAACAATGGTGTCCAGTAAGTTTATATTTATTGTTGAAAAGCCAATCAATATCAGTCTGAACGTTAACTAATAGCATGGCATTGCCACTGCCCAAACAATATTGTAGTTAATAGCAATTTTAATGTCTGAAACCACCATAATTGCCCTCAGAAATCAATAGATCAATAGGAAACTCTCTTTGGTTTTGGATACAAGTATTGAATCATACATCACATTTTGAAAAGGTTACTTTTAATCATAACAACCTAGACAAATATAAAATTAGTTTGAAAACTAGATATAACGAGAATTCTTATTTTTAAAGTCTGTAAATTTAGAGTTAAAGCAATACAAACATGCATTTACGGTTTTGTTACATATTATTTAAATTTAATGAGCCTTTGCGTGTTTTCACTGAAAATACAAATGTTTTAAAGTAAAAGAATTCATAAATAGAGCCACAGTTAAACAACAGTTTGCTAAATAAATTTAAATCTTGTATAAACTGTAGTTAAGCTAGTAAACTATCAAAATGTACTGAGATAAATATTTTTGACTTTAACAAGAAATTTGATCAGAAAACAAATTTGTAGAAAACTTTCTGTAAGTTCTACTGAAATGAGAATAGTGTTTATTCATCTTTCCTTTTATTCTTTATTTATACATGTCACATGTTACTGTTCTATGACAATATCACACTCCAAAGGGAAATTGCTAATGATCCTGCAGTGAGATGTGTAAATGCCATGCTCATCTCACATAGACATATAAATTGAGATGAAAGCAAAAAGCCTTAAGACCATCGTGTTATTTGGGGGAAGCGAGGTCATTATCATTTAAAGAGCAATCACCTGTATTGATTGTGTTCACATTCAGGAAACACTAATGGGGATGCAATGGTGTGTTTGTTTTCTAAATTGTTAGGTGATGTCCAGCAAATTATTAGGATCCAATCTCTGATAAATGAAAAATTCTTCTTTTGGCATTTGTTACAGGGATTCATACTAATGTTCTGATCTAAGGTACATCTTTTGAAACACTCTTATGATTTAGTCAGCCTTGCTGCTTTAGATTGCTAGTTGGACATTTTCAACCTTTAATATCTGTAAGGCTTGTACCAGGATGGACTACTTATTGTTTATGAAATGGTTATTAACATGATCAAAATGCCTGTAATTTCTAAGGAGGCAGAAAACAATCTTTTCTGATCTAGAATCCAAACAAAATGTCCCAGAGGAACTGATCATTTTGCCTTATTTGGTGTATACCACCAAAACAACAGAATACTCTTATTGTCCAATTCTCCTTTTTATCTGGGTTAGTACACAAAGAATACTTGTTATTGCAATCAGTATGGTTTGGGTATCTTAGCATGGTATCAGTCATTCAGTGGGCTGAATTTATAGTAGAGGAAATTAGTAGGAGGATAAAAGAAATGGAAATGATGGGGTAAGTTTAGGTGTGGAGGAGTCCAGCAGAGATTAAGTATAAATTTGAACAGTGGTGGAATGAACAAGATCAGATATTTAGAAGCCAGCTACATAGGCCATGGAGATTTCAAGTAGCACTGTGCAACATAGGAAGTTTCATTTATAAACCCAAGGCAGTGGTCTCAAGAACTGAGCGCAGCCAGTGGGAAATGGGTCAAGTCAAATTGAGCTTATTCATCGTCAGGTTATAGACAGGGCCGTATTCCCACCACTATAAACAGTGAACTGGATTGAGAAAGTTGGGAGGAGAGAGACCCTTGGTAACTGAGTCAACTAGTTATTCCTTCTCGACTGGGAAGGGTTCAAGCTAGAAATTCTAAAATATAAGGAAGCCATGGCAAGTCTCTCCTCAGAAAGTCAATGGGTCTGTGGTCACTGACATTGTTTTTTTTCCCCCTCTACCTATGGAATCTAATAAACTTACAATGCCAACTTAATCATCACCTATTTTCTCCCCATATCGTTTTCTTAAACTTTCACTGGTTTGAAATATGACCTGTGTTATTGCAGTAACTTGGCATTCTTCCCTCTTTGTCTCTGAAATTCATATCTATCCATTAAGGGAATGTTAAAAGTCACCTCATTTTTAAAGGTCTTTACCAACCAGGTCTGTTCATCATAATGAATCACATCTTCCTCTGAACTTCCTGTTATTTTACATCTAAGTAGTACTTATTTCATGCTATGGTTCAGTTTTTTCTCTATTTTTCCAATTAGATTGTGTGCTAGGATACATCATTCTTTATGATAGGAATAGCATCTTAATTACCTTTCTCTCTCCCAAGCACCTAGCACAGTGGTTAGCATATAGTGAGTATCAATAAATGTCTATTCAATCAAGTTACATGACACTTACAAAAATTCTAAACCTGACCCAATGAATCACTTAGTGTTCTCAGGTTACTTAATGTGTCTTGTACATTTGTAAGTTGGGGAAAATCTACTCTCACTGAATTTGTAGATTAATGTTATGCATAAGGAATTGATATAAGGAAGAAACAGGAATGACAGGAGTCATTGACTCAACACATTTATTGAACATCCAAACTTTGCCAAGTACTATTTTAGGTGTCATTAGTTGCTAGGGGAATTTCTGTAGGGCCAGCTCAGTGCAGACAGCATTTGAACTTTGGCCAGTATCACACATGAGACAGCCATCTAATATCCCTGATTTATAGCATAGATCAACTTCACATCTACCTCGACCATAACTGTATTGTTTCATACTTTAAAAAAGTACTATGGAAATAGCAAGAATGTAAAATTCATACTATAAGTATAGTAAGTGGTTGGTAAAAAGTAAAGTAGAAAAGCATAAAAGTGGTGAATTAAATGATATGAAACAGGAAACCATAAGCAAAGACAGTAATCATAAAACAACCATGGTAAACCTAAGAAAAATTAATCATAATTTTGGCAAAGAAGGTGCTGTGTTCTGAGGTTTCTGTCCATGATCAGGAGACATTTTGTCTCATTATTCTCTCCAGGCTTGGACTCACTCTAGGTAATTCATGTAGGAAAGAGAGTTCAGGCTTATATCATTTAATTTCCATCAATGAGGGAACAAAAATTGTCTTAGATTCATCTCCATTGGGAAACTCCTCTTCCATCATTCTACAGTAGTCTTGCTCAGTCTGGATAGGACTAACCCTCCTAGTAGTCAACCCCTACCTTTGCAGATGGGGCAATTGATCTTCTCCAGCATGATTGCAGGAGCAATTGGGACTGAGTGCAAACATTTGTTGCATGTGGAGAGAAATGTCTAAGAATGAGGCAAAGCAGAGGGAGAGTTACACTGGCATAGTCTTGATGTCCTTTGAATCCCTTCATCCAGTTATGTTCAGACTTGTTCCTTGACTTCCCAGTTATGTTGGACTACCACAGTCTCTCTTGCCTTAAGATGGTTTGGGCTGATATATATATGTCTGTGTGTATATATGTAATATATAAATGTATATATGTATTTTATTTACATCTGGAAGGTTAATTTGTTCTTTTTAGTCTAATATTTAACATATTCAATTTGGCTCCAAGTCATCTGTGATTCAGAGGCCAATTTAATTATTGAATTTGACATCTGGTTTAGGTTTCTTCCTTAAGGTTATCTCCAAGGATTTGGTTGGTTCTGAAAAGTTGGAACCTTCACTATTATCAATCACTTGATTATCAGTAATCCTCTCAATTGAGACTAAAACAGAGCTCAATAAGGCAACCTGGGGACTGTCTGAAAGAGAAAAATCCCAAAGAAACATACATCTGGAAAAGTTACTATTTTTAGTCTACATTAATACCCTCAAGCATTTCTTGAAGTCTCAACTAATTTGGTCTCTCTGCATGGGGAGGATGGAGTAATATGTTCATTTGGATAAAATTATTACTAAATTCCATTAAAAAATTAACAGATATTTTTAATATTATTCAACTTTGGAAATGGAGTCAAATAATGAATTTTGAATACAATGAGCCAAGGTAAACTTCTAAGAGCATCAAAATACAAGGCTGTGAAGATATTCAGTGCCAGCACAATTCTATATTAATGATATGAAAGTATTATAATGTTTCACTTGCAGGAGAATTAATAAAAAAACATTAAAAAGAGCCAATGACTGTAGAAAGTATCTAACCACATTAATGGGAGAAAACTATCAGAAATTGCAAAGTGGTAATCAGTAAAAGTCATAGAAATTTAGAATCAAAGCTGTTGTTCAGAAGAGCTCGATCATCATTTTTTTTTTTTGCACTAATCTATCTTTAACATCTATAAAGTTCTCTCATTGGCATCAGGAGAAAAATCATTAGAAAAAATTACATTAAAATTATTTTGTTTTAAAAGAGAGTCATGTCTCCAGTGGGATATCACAGTATTCCCCACCAGAAATGCAATTTGTATAAGGGCTTGGAGGCCTCCTGGGAGAAATGCCAATGAAATTTGGAGTTGCAGTTGAACAACCAGAATGCCAAGATCAATACTCCAGAACAAGGAAAGGTTGCAGAAATGCCTCTAACTTCTGAAGAGAAGGTGGCATGTGGTGGGCAGAGAGAGTTCACCAGCTGCCCACATGTACCACCACATCCTCAGCTTCCCCTGCAGTTAGATCTGCAGGCCAAGGTGGTTCTCAGTGGGTGTGCTGCTTCTACTTCTCTCAGTTTTCCATGGTGACCATTAATGCCAGATGGCATTTCTGGGAGGTAAAGTCTATTTTACCCACATCAGATTCTATTACAAAACAAATTTTTGTTGTCTAAAGACATTGAAATATGCACATTAGTATATATGTAGATTGTTAATAGAATTCTAATGGAAGAAGACAAGAAACTCTCTTTTCAGATAGGAAAGAATATATCCATCAGCCTTCTTGGAATAACAGTTAAGTGACAAAGACCAGGGAACTAAAAGAAACCTGTTAATATCAAGAGGTAGGTGTGAGAGAAAGACTAAGGAAATGCCAGCCTATGAAATAAAGCTACCTCAGTCTTGGAGATCCTTTAAACTATTGGCAATGCTAAACTGCAGGGGATCAACGCAACCGGAGGAGAAACCCAACACTGATCATGTTGAATCTCCCTGGGACTCTGAATTCTGAGCTGGCCTCCCATTCCCTGAGCTCTTATGCCTGGAGCCCTACTACCACGATTCTTAGATTCCTCAGATTTCTTTCAGAGACTCATTCTGGGCCACTGCTGTATTGGAATCAGATGGACTAGCTTTATTTTTACTTACTTATTTTTGAGGTACATACAATAAAATTTCAGTGTATGGCTCAATGAATTTTGATGTGTGTATATACTCACACAACCAATGTTCAAAAGATATCAAACATTCTCACTAACTTTTTCCCTTCATCTATTTCAACTATCCCTCCATTCAACTCCCCTATGACAATCACCAATTGGTTTTCTGTGTTTATGATTCCATTTCTGGGTTTTTTTGTTCATTTGTTTTTTTAGATTCCACATATAGCTGAAATTGTTTATTTGTCTTTCTCTGACTGACTTCACTTAGCATAATACCCTCTAGGTCCATCCATGTTTTTTGCAAATGGCAATATTTCATTCTTTTTTATCACCGAGTAATATACCATTGCATATATGTACCATATTTTCTGTATCTACTCATCTATCAATGGACATTTAAGTTGCTTCCACATTTTGGCTATTGTAAATAATGCTGCAATGAACATGGGAGTGCATATATCTTTTTGAATTAGTGATTTTATCTTCATGTAAATTCTCAGAAGTGGAATTACTGGCTTTAAGTCCTGCCTCTAACACTTTCAGGTTGTTTCAACTATCCTAAGTTGTTTTCACCACCCTATCCCCTGTCTACCTTACTTTGCTCATCTTTAAAATTGGCATAATTGGAAGGATTCAAGATGGCGGCATGAGACGTGAGATAGAGAACTCCTCCACCAACCACATATAACATAAAAATGTAGTTAATACAACTAATCCTAAAAGAGTAATAGGAAAGAAGGCTACGCCAGACTGCATACACCTGGAGAACGGAGCAGACCTCATGAAAAAGGGTAACATACCAAAGCCTTGATCCAGCAGGACCCAAGCCCTTTCCCCACTCCAGCTCAGTGGAGAGAGGAAAAGAAATGGAGCGGGGAGCAGGTGGAAGCCTAGGACTGCTGAAAACCCAGCCCTGGATATCTGCTTTGCGAGCATGAACCTACATTTCATGGTGCTCTGGAGATTAGTGGGGTTGGAAAGTTAAGACAGGCTGAATACTTGGAGAGACTGAGATTCAAGCCATTTGTGGAGGACAGGGATCCACATCTGGCTACTCTGGAACAAAGGAAAGGTGGGCAGTTGGAGAGGCTTCCTAGCAGCAGGAGGGCTGCTGGTGGGGCAGGGTTTGCATGGAGCTTGCTGTGCGGGAGAAGGGATAGGTGGACAAGGTTGGCTGGGCACACTCTGCCAGCAGGTTGGGAACTTTCAGGAGCTTTGGACACTCCAGCCCCCTGGCTGGCTACTCAGCTCTGAGGCTTCCCACTATGATCCACAGCCTGCAGTGCCTACCTCCTGGCCTGCCAGCACTGGCTCAGAAAGTGGCAGTCCCTGCCCTGGTGTCAGGCCAGCCAGAGGTAAGCCCTACTTACAGCAGCTACAGACACAAAGCACAGAGGCTTACACATGTGTGCTCAGCCCACTGGTTCTGATAGTGGAGATAGGCACTACAGCCAGGAAGCAGGAAACAGCTCTTTCCACACCCCAGGCACCAGCGCCACTCCCCTGAGATCCCTGACATCACTTCAGGGGCTGAGCAGCTCCAGAGACGAGAGATTCTGGTTACTAGAGGGCACCACATACAAATATGAAATGTCAAAGGAACCCGGCTCAGACCAAAATCTCACAAACACCAGAAAAAGACCCAAGTAAAACTGAACTCACCAATCTTCTTGAAAGAGAGTTCAAAATAAAAATCATAAACATGCTCATGGAGGTACAGAAAAATATTCAAGAACTCAGGGATGAATTTAGGATGGAGTTTCAATCATAAAGAAATTCCATCTCTGAAATGAAACATACAATAGAGGGATTTAAAAGCAGATTAGATGTAGTAGAAGACACAGTAAGTGAAATAGAAAGAGAAGAGGAATACAAAGAAGGTGAGGTACAGAGAGAAAAAAGGATGTCTAGGAATGAAAGAATATTGAGAGAAATGTATGACCAGTCCCAACAATATTCACATTATAGGGATACCAGGTGAAGAAGAGAGAGGAAAAGGGATAGAGGGTGTCTCTGAGGATTCAGTTGCTGAAAACTTCTCCAATCTGGGGAAGGAGATAGTCTCTCAAGCAATGGAGGTACACAGATCTCCCAACACAAGGGACCCAAGGAGGACAACACAAAGAAATACAATAATTAAAATGGCAAATATTAAGGATAAGGACAGACTTTTAAAAGCAGCTAGAGAGAGGAAAAAGATCACATACAAAGGAAAACCAATCAGGCTATCATTAGATTTCTCAACAGAAACGTTACAGGCCAGAAGTGTGTGGCATGATTTATTTAATGCAATGAAACAGAATGGGCTCAAACCAAGAATACTCTACCCGGCAAGATTATCAATTAAATTTGAAGGAGGGATTAAACAATTTTCAGATAAGCAAAAGGTAAGAGAATTTACCTCCCACAACCTCTACAGTGCATTTTAGAGGGGCTGCTATAGATGGAAGTGTTCCTAAGGCTAAATAGCTGTCACCAGGGGATATAAAAACACAGTAATGAAAATAGAACAATTAATTACTAAGTAGATGCAAAATAAAATCGACTAACCCCAAAGTCAATCAAGGGATAGACAAAGAGTACAGAATATGATACCTAAAATATAAAGAATGCAGGAAGAAGAAAAAGGAGGGAAAAAAAAGAATCTTTAGGGTTTGTTTGTAATAGCAGACTAAGTGAGTTAAGTGAGGTAAATTAGACTGTTAGATAGTAAGGGAATTACCCTTGAACCTTTGGTGACCATGGATCTAAAGCCTGAAATGGCAATATGTACATACATATTGATAATCACTATAAATGTAAATGGTCTGAATGCACCAATCAAAAGACATAGAGTCACTGAATGGATAAAAAAACAAGACCCATCTATATGTTGCTTACAAGAGACTCACTTCAAACACAAAGACATACACACACTGAAAGTAAAGGGATGGAAACAGATATATCATGCAACTAATAGGGAGGAAAAAGCAGGAGTTGCAGTACTTGTATCAGACAAAATAGACTTCAAAATAAAGAAAGTCAGAAGAGACAAAGAAGGACATTACATAATGATAAAGGGGTCAGTCCAACAAGATGACATAACTATTATAAATATCTGTGCACCCAACACAGGATCACCTACATATGTGAAACAAAGACTAGCAGAATTAAAAGGGGAAATAGAGGGGAAATAGAATGTAATGCATTCATTCTAGAAGACTTCAATACACCACTCATTACAAAGAACAGATCAACCAGACAGAAAGTAAATAAGGAGACAGAGGCACTGAACAACATATTAGAACAGATGGACCTAATGGACATCTACAGAACACTCCATCCACAAGCAACAGGATAAACATTCTTCTCAAGTGCACGTGGAACATTTTCAAGAATAGATTATATACTGGGCCACAAAAAGAGCCTTAGTAAATTCAAAAAGATTGAAATTGTACCGACCAGCTTCTCAGACCACAAAGGTATGAAACTAGAAATGGATTACACAAAGAAAATGAAAAAGCCCACAAACACATGGAGGCTTAATAACATGCTCCTAAATTATCAATGGATCAATGACCAAATAAAAACAGAGATCAAGCAATAGATGGAGACAAATGACAATGATTCAATATCACAAAATCTGTGGGACTCAGCAAAGGCCATGCTAAGTGGGAAGTATATTACAATACAGACTAGTACCTAAGGAAAGAAGAACAATCCCATATGAACAGTTTAAACTTAAAATTAATGAAATTAGAAAAAGAAGAACAAATGAGGCCCAAAGTCAGTAGAAGGAGGGACATAATAAAGATTAGAGCAGAACTAAATAAAATTGAGAAGAATAAAAAAATAGAATCAATGAAAGCAGGAGCTGGTTCTTCAAGAAAGTAAACAAAATAGATAAATCCTTTGCCAGACTTACCAAGAAAAAAAGAGATTGTGCACACATAAACAAAATCAGAAATGAGAAAGGAAAAATCACTGTGGACATCACAGAAATACAAAGAATTATGAGAGAATATTATTAAATATTATATATTAACAAACTGGATAACCTAGAAGAAATGGACAACTTTCCAGAAAAATGCAACTTTCTAAGGCTGACCCAGGAAGAAACAGAAAATCTGAATAGACCACTTACCAGCAACAAAATTTAACTGGTAATCAAAAAACTACCTAACAACAAATCACCTGGACCAGGTGGATCAGTGCTCAATTTTATCAAACATTTAGTGAAGACCTAATACCCATCCTCCTTAAAGTTTTCCAAAAAGTAGAAGAGGGAATACTCCCAAACTCATTCTATGAGGCCAGCACCACTCTCATACCAAAACCAGGCAGACACCACAAATAAAGAAAATTACAGACCAATATCCCTGATGAACATAGATGCAAAAATACTCAAAATATTAGCAAATCGAATTCAAAAATACATAACAAAGATCATTCATTATGATCAAGTAGGATTTATTCGAATTACGCAAGGATGGTACAACATTTGAAAATTCATCAACATCATCCACCACATCAACAAAAAGGTCAAAGACCACATGATAATCTCCAGAGATGCTTAAAAAGCATTCAGCAAAATTCAACATCCATTTATGATAAAAACTCAACAAAATGGGTATAGAGGGCAAGTACCTCAACATAATAAAGGCCATATATGACAAACCCACAGCCAACATCATACTTAACAGCGAGAAGCTGAAAGCTGTTCCTTTTAAGATTTGGAACAAGACAAGGATGCCCACTCTTCCCACTTTAATTCAACATAGTTCTGGAGTTCCTAGCCACGGCAATCACACAACACAAAGAAATAAAAGGAATCCAGATTGGCAAGAAAGAATTTAAACTGTCACTGTTTGCAGATGACATGATATTGTACATAAAAAACCCTGAAGAATTCACTCCAAAACTACTAGATCTAATATCTGAATTCAGCAAAGTTGCTGGATACAAAATTAATATGCAGAAATATGTTGCCTTCCTATACACTAATGATGAACTAGCAGAAGGAGAAATCAGGAATACAATTCCATTCACAATTGTATCAAAAAGAACAAAATACCTATTAATAGACCTCACTAAGGAAGTGAAAGACCTGTACTCTGAAAACTACAAGACACTCATGATAGAAATTAAAGAAATACAAATAAATGGAAACACATACCATGCTCATGGATAGGAAGAATTAATATTGTCAAGATGGCCATCCTGCCTAAAGCAATCTACAGATTCAGTGCAATCCCTATCAAAATACCAACAGCATTCTTCAACAAAATAGAGCAAATATTTCTAAAATTCATATGGAACCACATAAGACCCTGAATAGCTAAAGCAATCCTGAGAAGGAAGAATAAAGTGGGGAGATTACACTCCCCAACTTCAAGCTCTACTACAAGGCCACAGTAATCAAGACAATTTGTACTGGCACAAAAACAGACCCATAGACCAATGGAACAGACTAGAGAGCCAAGATATAAATGCAATCATATATGGTCAATTAATATATGATAAAGGAGCCATGGATATACAATGGGGAAATGACAGCCTCTTTAACAACTGGTGTTGGCAAAACTGGACAGCTACATGCAAGAGAATGAAACTGGATTATTGTCTAACCCTGTACACAAAAGTAAACATGAAATGGATCAAAGGCCTGAATGAAAGTCATGAAACCATAAAACTTTTAGAAGAAAACATAGGCTGAAATCTCTCTTGAATATAAACATGAGCAATGTTTTCCTGAACGCATCTCCTCAGGCAAGGGAAACAAAATAAAACAAATAAAGGGTACTACATCATGCTAAAAAGCTTCTGTACAGCAAAGGACACCATCAATAGAACAGAAAGGCATCCTACAGTATGGGAGAATATATTTGTAAATGACATATCTGACAAGGGGTTAATATCCAAAATATATTAAGAACTCACATGCCTCAACACCCAAAAAGCAAATAACGCTACTAAAAAATGGGCAGAGGATATGAAGAGACACTTCTCCATAGAAGAAATTCAGATGGCCAACAGGCTCATGAAAAGATGCTCCAAATTGCTATTTATTAGAGAAATGCACATTAAAACCACTGTGAGATATGGTCACACCAGTTAGGATGGTCAACATAGAAAAGACTAGGAACCACAAATGCTGGTGAGGATACGGAGAAAGGGGAACTCTCCTACACCGCAGGTGAGAATGTAAACTAGTTCAACTATTGTGCAAAGCAATATGTAGGTTCCTCAAAAAACTAAAAATAGAAATACCATTTGACTGAGGAATTCCACTCCTAGGTATTTATCCAAAGAAAACAACTTCTCAGATTCAAAAAGACATATGCACCTTTAAGTTTACCACAGCACTTTTTACCATAGCGAAGATATGGAAAAAACTTAAGTGTCCATCAGTAGTTGAATGGATAAAGAAGAAGTGGTACATATACACAGTGGAATACTATTCAGCCATAAGAAGGAAACAAATCCTACCATTTGCAACAACATGAATGGAGCTGGAGGATATTATGCTCAGTGAAATAAGTCAGGGAGAGAAAGACAAGTGCCAAATGATTTCCCTCATTTGTGGAGTATAACAATGAAGCAAAACTGAAGGAACAAAATAGCAACAGACTCATAGACTCCAAGAAGGGACTAGCGGTTACCAAAGGGAAGGGGTGGGGGGACGGGTGGTGGGGAGGGAGGGAGAAGGGGATTGTGGGTTATTATGATTGGTGCACATGGTGTGTGTGGGTTTACGGGGAAGACAGTATAGCTCAGATAAGACAAATAGGGTCTCTGTGGCATCTTACTACACTGATGGACAGTGACTGCAATGGGGTATGGGGAGGGACCTATAATAAGGGTGTATGTAATGACTACATTGTTTTTCTTGTGAAACCTTCGTAAGAGTGTGTATCAGTGATTCCTTAATAAAAAAAATTGGGATAATTATGTTTACCTCTTAATGTTGATATGAAAATTAAATAAGATATTCATGTAAAGTGCTTTGAACAGTTTATATTCCAGCAAACCCTTTAGTAACATTTAGCCCTACTCATTGTTATGGTTATTTTTGCCTAATGTTCAAAAGATGCTGAGAGCTGGGATGCACTAGAAACCCTGACACTTCCTGATTCTGTATTCAGGCCTAATCTCTGAGATTTAAATTCTGGACTAAAATTAGCATGGAGTTCATTATATTCTTTTGGGAATGGGAACTTGGACTTTGTGCCCCACTTTTCAAACCTGCATGTTCCTGTCTTTTCAAACATGAACTGTTTTTATGGTATTTGATGTAAAAGCTAAGAGGGTAGAGAAAGAAAATGAGGTATTGGAGTTAATACTTTCAGAAGTTGAATAGTTTTTTCTTTTTCCAACTTTCCATAAGAAATATTTGTTCTCCTGTTTTTAGTCAATAGAATATCTTTCCCTGTTCTTTTCATGAGGTCAGCTTCAGGGTTGTTGGTAAATATTCAATTTCTTTGTTAAGATTCTGGTTATACAGGTGTGTTCACTTTGTGAAAATGCATAGACTGGACATTTATGTGTATACTTTTGTGTGTGTTATACTTCATAAATTTTACATTTAAAGAGGCTTGGATAGAAGTGTAGTCTAGTGTTCTTTACATCATAGGGCTGAAATTTTCCTGCTAGATTGGAAATTTTTATACACACATGCGTGCCTGCTCATTTTACATTTGTGGTATTGCATAAAATAGTTGTTTTCATATAGTAATCCTAAGTATGCAATTAAGAGGTGATGTATTCATTGAATGAAGCACATGTATGTTCCTTTAAAATATAATTATTATTTAAAATGTAGCCTGCTCTTGGTGTACTCCTGAGAGTGTTTCTAATGTGTTTGGTTTTATATTTATGGGAAATTGCTTATCACTTGTAGATGTCACCATATAAACTCAAATTTTCCCAACAGTGAAAAAAATCTAATATACTGACTATGCAACTTGATTATGTGTTATTATTCTAGTTAGCATTTAAACTTTTACGGACATACAGACCTTCTATTGTTAATATACATAAAGTATACTTTAGCAATTTAGAAGAAGAATCTGTTGAGATTCTTGTTGAATGCAAAATCTTCACAAAATATTGTGAATTTAAAAAAACAACATTAAAATGCTGTGTATGTTAGTCTTTTTTTTTTTTATTGAAACACAGGAAGAAGGGAGACCATGTATTTTTCTTATATATGCTTAAAGTATATCTGAAAGAACATAAAAGACTAATAAGACTGACTTTCTTTGATGGGGATGGGCAAGGACCAGGAAAATTGGGAACAAAATTAGAAAAGAAAGACACTTCATGGTGTAAATGTCTTTGTGATTTCCTAAGTTAATGAAAAATATAAATAGATCATGAACTGAAAATTAAATAAATGACATGCAAGCTTAGAGTAACTCTCCTAGCATATTAATTCTTTAGGTTTTAGGAGCATTTATTCTCAAGAATTGTGCTAAACTGACTCAAAGACAGGACACTCTACCTGGAGTGATGACACTGTTAGCAAAGGAATAATACAGCACATCTGGGAGAAAAGGCAGGAAGGTAGGAGAAATCTTGAGCTGTGGGACAGGAGCCAGAGGTAATCTTTACTGCCTTATAAGGTGCATATTTTTTATGGTTGTGACTGCCAGGAAAAACTGAGGTGTATCATTTTCACAAAGATTCTCTCCCTTCACACTTGGGAAGATGAGTTGCTTGGTTCTCCAAGAGTTCCAAAGGATGGATTTGTTATTTTAAGTTACAGATGAAATGAGTTGTGACTGAAAGGAAATGTTTTGCATTTTATAAACCAAACAGAAGATAGTCTTTTTGTCTCTTAGCAATGCTCATTGACATGTTGCTATAATATCTTTTATTTTTATATAAATTGATTTTTTTATTACAGACCTCTGAAACTTCCCATATTCCTGTTATTTGTAATAAATGTATGGATTCATATATTTAAAGTAGTTGTTTAAAGTCTATTTTAAAGCAGTAAAACTTTTTTATTATTCTGGAAAGAGAAATTATGGTTATTATTCCAGAGATAAAATTCAACCCTTTTCTACTTACAGCTTCTAAAAAATTCTTAGTTCAGCAAGTTTTACTTATCTGCATCTTCCTGCTAACCAGAGTTTAAGGGAAATAGTTGACCTAAATAAAATAAAATTTTCTAATTGTGATAAATGTCAAAATAATATGCTATGAATCAAGTCTTAACATGAAGATTACCAAGATTTCCTGTGTCTGATATTTTTAAAAACACTGTTTAAAATTGTTTAAAAATTTACAGCATTTGTTATATGTAGTTGGTATTTAACTTTTGTCCTGTTCTGTAGTACTCATATGCAGAGGGAAAACATGATAATTTAATTAGTAAATAAAATCACCTCTTCACTCAACAGAAGGTCAATTTGATTTGGATTTAGAAAATTTAGATTCAGGTCTAGACTCTTTCAATTACCAGCTCTGTGAGAGGGCAGGAGATCAGGGACTATTTGTCTATTTGCCTCAGGTGTCTCATGGTTAAATGGACCTGATAATATCTAGCACACTGCACGGTTAATAGAATCAAATATGAAATTGTATAAAAGTATTTCCAAATTTTAATAATATTCAAAATATTATTCACTGGCTTACAGTATGGTTAACTGGGGAATTTACAAGTCTCCAGAATGCTTTGATGGGTCGATATATCTGCAAAGCAGAAGACAGTGATAACTTCGCATTGAAAATATTGCTTTGTGATAAAAGCAGT
Organism: Manis pentadactyla; assembly: GCF_030020395.1. Taxonomy (NCBI): domain Eukaryota; kingdom Metazoa; phylum Chordata; class Mammalia; order Pholidota; family Manidae; genus Manis; species Manis pentadactyla. The sequence continues at coordinate 135,067,454 of NC_080019.1, read as the reverse complement.
TATTCACTCCAAGTTCTAACTTTCTAGAAAACTAAGACTTTTGTGTGGAAGTCATTATTATAAGTATTGCTATTATTTAACCACTCAGAATAATAAGGTGGCTATGGTTGAACCACACTAATTTTTCAGTTTTGCATTTTTTTTCTCTGATAGGAACACATAGCCATTCCATATAGTAGTGCCATTTGTTCACAGTTTTTAAAAACTATCGCTGTTAATAGAAAGTCTGATACTTCTCAAGGCTTCTTACATCCCACACCAACATTTCATACTAATAAATAAATTTGATGGCTTACTCCTGCCAGTGGTTTAATTTTTCAAGCTGCTGGGGCCACATACAGAATATGTGGATGGTGCAGCATAAGCCAGCCCAGTGATAGACTGCTTCCCATTTATGGGTGTGTATAGTCATTAGGGGGTGTCTACATCCCAAAAACTGACCCATGGGAATTGGTTTCTGTGCCATATTTTTTTCTTACTGCATATCTATAGTGACAAAATGGTAGATGAACAAACCAACAGATGGTTTTATTTCAGTGGCTGCATCCCGGCTGCATCATTAATTTCATGTCTGTGCCGTGGCTTTACCGTGGGCATCTGGCTGGCAGCTCCTCGGGGGCTGTCACACACGTAATCCAAGCATCCCAGCTGTGTTTTCAGTTCCCTGGTGTCTGCTCTGGCGTGAAAAGGTGATCACAAGCCAATCTAATCCTCTTGTTAATTCTGTGAGCAGTTAGAAGAGGACTCTTAAATCTTAAAACCCTAGTATCTACACTGCTTCCTTCTTTTGTTTAAATTGGTTGATTTGTCAAAGATTTTTTTTTTCTTCTTGGGTTTGATCAGTGAAATTTAGGATTATTGTAAAGAGAAGATGCTTTATTTCAACTAAAAACATTGATATAATTAGATAGCACATATATAGTATAATTAAATAATAAGGCCCCTACGAGATGCAGTTGTAAAGGCTTTGCTGTTGTCCTGTATTTTAGCTCACTAAATAAAAGTAACAGAAAATGCAGTTTTTAGCAACACCTTCCTAATTTACCATGCAAAGATAAATTCTCTCAGATTAACAAAGTTGACTTCACAAGCTCAGCAGTTTATCTATGAGTCTCTTGAAGCCCCTCAGATGTCTTAGGGAAATATGGTTAAAACAACAGACACCAATAAAAATATGTCTTTGTAACATGATGGAGCAGAACTACAAATAACATTAAATTACATATATAAAATTTAAAAATAGAAGGCAAGATGAGGTGAAACCAGGTAAAATCACTTTTGATTTCTCATGAGTATAGCTTGCTGATTTGACACACATTGTCACAGAGTTACTTATTAGTGAGACTTTCTGTGATAATGTTGCATAACAAACAACCCCAATACTTCAGTGGCTTACATCAAAAAGCATTTACTCCTTATTCACAGGTCAGCAAGATGGCTGTGGCATCTCTTTCCAGGCTCTGGGTGCACATAGGTATGTTCAATACATGTCATTCTGAGCTACAGGCAAAATGAACATTGGCTAGCTAGGGCCTATCTTCTTGTGGTAGAAGGGATTAGGTAGGGTGCCAAAGCAAAACACGTAAATACGTTTAAAGTCTCTGTCTGAGTAGGCTGTGTGTCATGTCACATCATGTTCCTTTGGCCAAGGCAAACCACGTAGTCAAGCCAAACATCAACTAGGTGACAATACATACCTCTCCAGAGATGTGGTGGGGAGAATGACTTTGTGGTATAATTACCAATCTACCCATCATTTGTTTTTGGATAACAAATATTAACTTTCCTTTTTTCCACCCAGAAATACATTCTCCCCATGCCAGTGAAGACTCCTTCCTCTCTACCAAGTTTAATGCTTTTATGGCATCAGGCTTGGAGTTCAAAATCTTGTGATAATCTCTATATCATATCTGCTGCTCCCCCTCAACCAACATTCAAATGTGGAATAGAACAGGATAATCTCCAAAACGTGTGGTTTCCTGGTTACCCACCTGGGGCCCCAAAGCCAATGTTATAAATTTTACATTTCTTTTTAGGCAACTACCCATTGCTGGTATCAATTTCTGTATTAGTTAGCTTCTGTTGTGTTAATGGTGCATAACAATGGATGGATCACACCAGTAATTCACAACACAAAATTCCCAGAAATGGGCCTGGGTCTACCTGTGTAGGTTCTGCTCTAGGCTGTGGCTGGGGATTGGGTTGATGCCTCATGTCTGTCATCCTGTGACTCAAGTTGAAGGCACATATATATATGGGAGGGATCTTTGTGGAGAGATCAAAAGTGCAAGAGAACAGGACCAAGCTCCCGTGAGCATTTTTAGCTTTTGCTTGGATGTGGATGTCATATTTCCCATATTGCTGGCCAAAATCACATGGTCTACAGCAAAATCAATGAAGAGGGAATTTTACTCCTCCCATAGAAGGTGTGAGAGGAGAGTAAATATTTGTGAAAGTAATATAATCTACCCCAAATGATGAAGTGGACTGTAGCCTATAGTTGTGGGCTTAAGGGGAAAAAAGCTTTTGAACTTAACCCAAAGAGGAAACCATTACCTTTAGACTATCTTCCTTCATTTCCCTGGATAATTTTCTCAGTGCCATTTAGGATTTTCGCAGTTCTAGTTTCACACCAAATTTGCCTTGTTAAAAAATCTCTGGGAATTTTCTAAAGAAAAGAGCAGGGAAGAAGTAGAATCATGCAGTATAAATCACTCAGATTGTGGGCCACAGATAATTATTTTATTACATTGAAAAATTGTTTTCTGTGAGGCAGTCATATGTTTCTGGATTACAAAATTAGCATTATTAGTTCCTTATTGTGAAATTGTGACCTTTTAAATTAAATAGCTTTACTTCTCTGTGATTATTGGAAAATGGAAAAGCAAATAAAAACTAAACAGAATTTTAAGCTTTCAAGTTTATGATGCCTTGGATTTCAGTATCTGTAATGCTAATTGATGCCATTTGATATGGCTTTATAATTTATTATAAAAATAATAGACAAAGTGGGGGAAATAGTTACAAATGCAATGAAATTAACATAGCAAAGTTTGTACCTATTATTATCCCATAAATAAAAACTTGGTTAAAGAGAATTGTCTGGAGTTAAAAGGTGGGTTAAAATCTCTCTTAATAGCATTAAAAATACCAGTCAAGGAGGTAAAATAAGTGAGTAGGAGTCATTGAGTAAGCAGAATTATAAAACTTTAGGCATATTTTTTGTCATTATTGTCCAAAATTATTTTTATGATAATGACTTTTTCAAAAATTGGCTCTAAAAAGAAGATAAATACAAGTGTTTTTTTATTTTGTGATTTCTCTTTCACTTACATTTAGAAGAGCTGTATTTATTTCTACACAGGTGCTTCAACCTTTATATTGAGTTTGATTCGGTTCAACAAACATTTACATAGCCCCAGCCATGGATAAGACACCATGGGGATATGAAGACAAAAATCACCTTCTAACTGGTCATGTTAGAGTTCACTAGGGAGAATATGTCTATTGCAGTATGGCTTTGAAAAAACAACTTTACTCAGCTTTAAAATTTTTTTAAAGTACTAATCAGTGTTATAATAAAGTAGCAGTACTTCTAATAAAGACTTTGACAAGGTAACTGTCAGCTCCTTTCTCTGCCAGTCTACAGAAGTACTCAGTGTTTTTGGTTCCAACATCATGAAATGACACTGCTTGGAAAGTTCCCTGCAATAGCCTATTTGTTTTATAACCTATTCAGCAGAAATTGTTTTCATGGCTGCCAGCCATTGGGCGGGTACCAATTCTGTGACTTGGCTCGGCAGTGCTGCCTTCCATTTGCTTTAATTTAAGCATCTTCTCCAGCTATACCTTCCAGTGAATGTCCAGGCCTTTCTGCAAAGGGTGCTAGAAAGAGCACTGGACTGGCCATTTGAACACCCATGTGTAGCTCTGGGCGCATGACCATGTGGCTTCTGCCTTACGCTGCTTTCTCATCTGTGAAAATGAGGATTTGAGATCTATTGTTTCAAGGTTTCTTTCAGCTTTATTACTGCCCTATGTCTCACTTCCCTCATTCAGTCTCTACTGCAAAGTATAGTAGAGCCTGGCTGCACACCCTGCCACTTTGTGGGCCTTGGTTTTCTTGTCTGTGGAAGAGGGACAGCGATGTCTTCATCTCAGAGATACTTGGAAGAGTAAGCAAGTTGAGGTCAGTAGAGTGCATAGTGTACTGCTTGGCAGAGAACAGGTGCCTTCCCTTTTTATCCTCCGAGTGTCACAATTCCTAGTCCTTTCCTTCTTGACTCAGTGTTTGCCCCTGCTGGCTCCCAGGGCCTTTGGGAAAGAGCCTGGCTTCTGTTCTGAGGATAGGAGAGATGTGAGCCCCAATGAGCTGTGCACGGGCTTCTGGGTGGAAAGGCCATGGCTTAATAATGGGTCTGACTACTTTGGTGGCCCTGTGTTGTTGTGACAGAGGATATCTTGCAACTTTAAACAAGAAAATGGTGGGTAAATCTAGCCACACTATGGCACAGTTAGAAAATTCTGCCTTAGTTTTTGCAGAGCCACTCCAGCTCTGGTCTGTCTGGAAATTTAGCTCTCAGAGAAAAGCACTGCTGAGGTTCATGTTCAGCAAACTTCCATCAGTCATAGGCTGTCTTCACAATTTCTGCCCCATTTGTTCTTACCAGTCCTTTTATTAAATTTTCTTTAAAATGTCCTAAATTATTCACTGTTTTATTTTTATTCAGTCTTGTTTAAGCAGTAATATCTGTAAAGTCATGTGTTTAATGTGTTATGTTGATTTCTTTTTTAACCTTTGATCCCCTGTCACTAATTTTCTCAATCCCCACCTCTGAAGAGAACCAATCAGTTCTCTGTATCTGTGAGCTTTTTATTTTAGGTTCCACATATAAGAGGGATTATATGGTATTTGTCTTTGTCTTATTTCAGTTAGCATAATGCCTACAAGATCCATCCATGTTGTTGCAAATGGCAAGATTTCATTCTTTCTTATGGCTAAATAATATTCCATTGTGTGTATATATACCACAATTTCTTTATCCACTGATGAATACTTAGGTTGTTTCCATATCTTGGCTATTGTAAATAATGTTGTAGTGAACAAGGGGGGTTCAGATATCTTTTCAAGTTAGTGTTTTCATTTTCTTCAGATGTAGATTTGCTGGATCATATGGTGGTTCTATTTTTAATTTTTTGAGGAATCTTCATACTTTTTTCCATAGTGGCTGCACCCATTTACATTCCCACCACTAGTGCACAAGAGTTCCTATATTGCTTTCTTAATACATGTAAAATTAAACATAGAACTAAAATTTTTTAAAATATATTATTTTACCTAAAATCTCAATCACCTTTGGGAAGTATTGGCTTGGTTTTGCTTAGAATTGGCCAATGGTTGAGTGATGGTACAGGATTATGAAGGTGATGGATAAAAGTATGTGGTATGGGGGGAAAAATACGTCTTAGGAAACAATAGTGGAGAGCATATTGAGAAGTGGCTGACGTTGTGTTTAAGAATGTAGTTTAGAGCTTGACTGCCTTGATTAAAATCCCAGCTGTCATCTTTTGGCCATACATGACATTGGGCAGGTTAGTTAGCATCTTTGTGGCTTGGTTGCCTTATCTTTAAAAATGAGGATAACAAGAATGTCCTAAGACTTTTGTAAGCATGAAATGAGTTAGCATATGAAACTTTCAGAACTGTGCTGGGCACATATTAACTCTAAATTCTTGCTTGTCCTGTCCCCACACCCCTCATTATTATTCTCCTCAGTAACAGGAAAAAATCAGTCTCAGAATTTTCAACATTACCATCCAATGTGAAGACTTGAGTTTAACTTTAACAACCCAGCTAATATTTTACTAAAACACAAAAGAAAATATTTTGGATTTTTTTTCTTTTCTTCCTTTTTTTTTTTAACTGAGATAATTTGGCCTTAGTTCATAATGGTTAAGCTGCTTCTGGTAAGACTTCGTGCATTCCCTTTTCTGATCCTCTAAAGTGGCAATGTGTAGATTTCATTTTCAAAATTGTATTATTATTTATTACTTTATACTGTGACTTAAAACAACGAATCTTTATCAAGGTTCAAAAGTTCAAGGCAATAAGATACTGTCTATATTCCAACCACAACTTTTAAAAAACACATAATGCAGACTGCATTATATTTTAATTCTTTGGTGATATATTGAAGAATGATATTCCAAATTAAATTATTGACCAAATTAATCGGTGAGACTTAACTTTTTAAGATGCTGGAATAAATAAATTGGCGATTCCCAAGGCTCTTGGTTAATCGTGCACATTAATATAAATGCAGGAAAGCAAATCACACATCTTTTATAACTTTAAAGACTGAAGCAATTAAGCTACTCTGAGTGAAAACTAGCATGTGTCCTCATTCAAATACTCCAGTTTTACTTTGTGATTGCTTCCAGAGATGGGTGTCTGCCAGATGAATGTAAATTGTTCTTCATAGGAGTTTCCCTGCTTGGGTAATTGTGTTCCTTAAAATGTATCAGGTGACTTCTGTAGGTATATAGGAAAAGGAAACAGGAGTGTAGAATATTCTTTTCCTTGCCTGGTCATGAAACCCCAAGATGGCATGGCTGGAGATGAAACAGGGAAGAAACACCTATTTCTGGTATTGCTTCCTGGCCTTCAACCCTTTTGCACAGCTTTCCTTATGTACATTTTGAGTATAGGCTAACATCTCTTTTGATGGGCAGCTCATAAAGTAAGTGGTTTTTTGTAACATTTCCCCAATATCTTGGATAAGAGAAGATAATGCGATTAAAAGTAAAGTCAGGAAACAATATACCCCTTCACTTTTAATCCCCAAAAGTGTTCCCATATGTCTGATGATATATGGGCACAAAGTGAGTCATTAACATGTATAACTGGGAAGCAGAAAGGATCTGGAACATGACTTCTGCTCTGAAGCCTCTTTTATTAAATGAAATAGACAGCATTGGTGTTGGGTTTGGAAAAGATGTCCTGGGCATGATTCTATTTCTGAATGAACTTAGCTTACAGTTGAGAAGGAAAAAAAAAATACACATGTAAGCAGTTAATTAATTTGTGAAAGTTAATAGTATGAGACGTTCTACAAGGTAGATTTTATTCAAAGACTAAATAAGTTTTGTCCACATGGGGAAGGAAAGACAGTGTTCTGAGATGACTTTTTTCAATGAAGGAAAAGCCAGTGTTTATGATAGGTATAGTGAAAGGGACGAGTATTGAAAGGTGGAGGGAATTGTAAACGTGTGTAGCCAGGTGAGAAAACATAAAGACAGACCATCAGTTACCTGGTTGGTTGTACTGGCTGGTGTGTGAAAGCAGGAAGTGGAAATTAAGCTAGAAAGCTAATGAGAGTCAGGTTCTGGAGGGCCTTAATGCAGGACAAAGGATTCAAACTTCATTCTGTTGGGGTGTAATTGAAAGCTCTGGAGCAGAGGAGTATGTTGTTGTTGTTGTTGTTGTTTTAATAGAAAGTTTGGTGGTGGCATTATACATAAATTTTCCTTCTAAGATTTACATAGTTTCTACAAATATATATTATGGTGGAAGCAAATTAAGAAATTAAAATAATAAATATACAAGAAATATGGATTTATCAAAACAATGTGGTGATGGTATCTAGGATAATTGGATATACTGGGGCCGGGTTGGTGTGGGGGGACTGGGGAAGCTGGAACCTAAATCCCAGTTAACTCTGGATTGACTACAGGGTGTCTATGTTGAACTTTTTGCTGTTACTGTCTATGAACTTTCAGAGCCATTTTATGTCATAAAAGGGTTAAGAAGTAGTAGTCATCAGGAATAATATAACAAATATTTTTTAAAAAATAGGAAAATCTGTCATACATGCAACCAACTGAATAAATTAAGTGTTCTGAACAGGTTTTCTACCTTACTGAACATAAAATTTTGTTGCTATGACAACCTGGAACAGCAATTGGAAACTAGAACATTAAAGGTGAGACAGAAAAGACAGACAAATTGTTCATGTTGAGCTAGGTGGTATTCCTTCTGAATTTTTATAAATTCAAGGAAGAATTTGAAATTCTCATCAATTGTTCTGAGAAGAAATGAATAGTTTTCTCCCCTAAAATTGTATAAATTTAGAATGTTCAGTTCTATTTGCATCATCTGTTGGTTATTAAATAAAGTGAGTTAGCTCTCCTTGATTTCTTCTAAATCTCCGAAGTCTTTTCATCCACTTGAGCTTTGATTGCTTTTGGTAGATTCTGAACATTTCAACTCTGAGCTCAGGATATTATAGTTATTGATTGATTGAAATTCTGATTTTCAAGTGTGCTTTGTGAATCCTAAGTGTTTCATAAAATATCTTTCCACAAAGTATCTCACTAACTCTGTGGCTTTAAGATTTCCTTGAAAGGAAGCATAGTCATTATGGCCACTTGATTTCAGTGTTTCCTATTTCTTTAGGGCTTCTCAACACTGCAGTAGAAATGGCAATCGTGGAACTCAGCAAAGGAGCAGGTAGTTCTATAATTCAAAACGTTTGCAGCAATTTAATGAAAATTGTGAAATATTTTAAATCCTAATAATTTTTGTCATGAATTTCAGGTAACTATTTGAATAACAAATGCCATTTTACATTTTTATTTATAAGATAACCTCAATATCATATATTCAGATAGTGAATATTATATAAGAAAACATTCAGATAGTAAAATTGTATGTTAGCATTCACATAGGTAAAATTTTATGCTGCAATTGCTATCTGTAGGCTTTTCAAAAAATCTTAATTGAATTCAACATTTATTGAATTCCTGGTGCTAAGCATCAGGATACAGGATAATTTATTACATGGGATCTGCCCTAAAGCAGATAGATGTATCCACATAAAGAGACATAATATATCCAACTAATTACTGGAGAAGAAATATGGTATAATTTTTTAAAAAACCAGAGCAGGGAAATAATTTTATTCTGGCAATCAAAAAATAAGCTTTATATAGGAAGTGATAGTCAACCATGTGGCAAATATCAACATGTGAATAGGCACTGTTTTGGGCAAATAGGACTTTGCGAGGCAAATCAGAATGTGTGGTCATTGTATTCATGGAAGATGTTCCTGATGTGAGTATATAGCTGTGTGGTGGTAGGAAAACAAAATCTAGAATCCCTAATATTATCATCTAGGAATGTACATCTGAATTTGGGATTCCTCTTTACTCCGTATCACAAAAAAAACATATAGCTAAAGTGAGAATGACTGCGATTTCTGCAGACTATAAAGGGAATGTTTAAGATCTTGAATGCAAGTGACAGATAACACTTGAAAACCTCCCCCTTTGCAAGCCTGATATCCTTCAGGATCAGTCAAAGAAAGTAAGGTTTTGGAGGGTTCTTAGGAATTGTGGAGCCTCCTTCCATCTTTGCAGCAGGAGAAAGGAAGTGTAGAGTAGAGGAGACTGTCCTTCCTGGGCTAGATGCCATTATCTGAAGTCCCTCTCCACCCCACCACCTTCATTAGTGTGAGCAGAAAAAGAAAAGGGAGAAGTTCTTGAAACCTGGCTTCAGGTGAAAGTAAAAAACTTACTTCAGAGATTCATTCTTTCATTTATTTGATAAATATTTATCAGGTATATACTGGTGGAGTTAAACTGGCTAAAATCTTATAGTCTGGTGGGGAAAGATAAATGCTAAACAAGTACACCCCCAGTTTTAACAGAATAAGTATAATATGGACTCACTAAATGTTTTTCGAATGAATAACTGGTGTAGAAATAAACTGGGAGAGGGATAAGTAAGGGTGGACTTGGATTATGTGGTCAGTGGTAGTCTGTCTGCAGATCTAGGCAGAGGCAGAAGGACAGTTTCTTCATTTCCTTTATGATCATTATAAAGAACTTCATAGCACCCTGAACTATTAATTTGGATTAGGGAAAGCAATGTAGAGTTTGAGAGAAGACTCCAGGGTACTAATAACCCTTAACGTGTTAGAATAAGCCATGTAAAGTAATCAGTTTAGGGAGGACTTGATGTAAGTGGGAGGGGGGATTGATTAGGAGATTAAGATATTGAGGTCTACCTCTGTTCTCCATTTTACTCACAATAAGTAATTTTTCAGAAGTTATAACAGCTACATGCTAATGAGCCCCAGTGGAGATGAAGCTGAATACACAATTCTTATCCATCCCAGTCTTCAATAAAGAACTTTGCATTTTTTGTAACTGATGTATTATGTGATTTTATAAATATTTAAAAATTTAAACCATTATTCTTGATTTTTTAGTTTCAGGTTAAATAACTTCTAACTGTTAGAGAAGATCAGGAGGTAGTTGGGCTAATACGTTCATGATGATTCTTGAAAATTAAGGCTCCCGTGTGAAACTTTGTGTCCACTCTTTGGGAGAAAAAAAAAAATAGCATCAGTTGCCTCTGTAATATGGTTACTTGATTTTTCTGATATAAAGGATTTGACAATAGAAATCTACTTGCTTTTGTTATTTTTTTCCCATTTTTTTCAGGTTTATTTTAAAGGAATATCTTTGGAATGCAGAATATTTAGACTTTATTACAGGTAAATGATAACTTTTTTATATATGTATGTACATAGCATAGTCTAGAGGATAAAGAGATTTTGTGGATGCTAATATCTTGTGTCACCTGACAGTGTGTTTCTTGCTATTGCCAAAAGTTCCACTTTGCTCTGTTACAGTATACATGTGCATTTGGCATGTAAGCATTTATCCTTAAGAATAGTGTATGAATAAATAGTGAAGTGGCAGATGTAATTCCAGAAGGCTAAATTGGTTTTTTGTGCTAATACCTTTATTTTCTTCCCCAAATTCCCTCTAACTTTGCATGTCATTCCACATACCCCAGTTTATTGCTATTATGGCTGCTATGACACTAGTCACTTGATATATTTGGAGAAACATTGAATATTTGTGAATACCATAAAGGCATATGTTTTCTAGGTCTTTAGCTATTCCTTTTCCTGACACACTTCCCTTTTCAATAAAATGGGCCAGGTTTATAGAAAAAAATCTTGGTTCATCAAATATTCATTTATAGTGTTATGGTCTCTTCGTTGGATTTTCTTTCATTCAACTTGGCACTCAAATTTAATTTTCTTTGTTTGGATTTTCCATTTATGTGACATCTGTGATATGTTGATCTGTTATTTAAAGAACCATAGACATTTTTCCAGAACTCCTATTTTCTGATTAGTTTGGAAATCCAATTAGAGAGTATACTTATTCATTATAAATTGACATAATCTTTTTTTTTTATGGAAAGAGAGATAGAGGGAGGTAGAGAACAAGGGAGAAAGGAAAGAAAGAATGAAGAAGTGTTAGACTTTTCTAACTCTAGAGAAACAGTATTATAAAGCTGGAAAGGACTTTAGAAACTATCTAGCTTAGTGCTTCCCAACTTCTCCGAGTATGAAGTTCTATATTTTTAGCATACATATTTTTCCAGGACTCCACAAAATAACAATTATTCTTTTGGTAAAGATATGGACAATTTTATGACTTTAGTGACATTGTAAAATTAAACATGCATCTGAATCCATTTGGAAAATTAGTGCATATATGCAGATAGTATGACTTACTGTGGCTGGGATGCATATAAAGATTAAAATGTGAAAAACTTGTGATGTAACTTGAGTATTTCTGGGACAGAATGCTCTCCACTTAGGAAGCACAGAAGTTCTCCAAATCACGCTTTTTATATTTAAAAATGAAAACCAAAAATGTGAAGAAACTTCCCCAAGATCATATTAATTGAAAATTTATGTTTCTGCTACTCAAGTAAAATTTCTGGCCTAATTGATGAGGAGTTCATCATTACATACCAAGATAATTCAGGCCAGAAACCTGAAGCAAGGGTGATCTCAATTTTGGTTGGTTGTATTTATGTACAGTACGATCAGATTTAGTAATTAAACCACAATTAGAATAAAAAGTATTGGCTCATGCTAGATAGATAACAATAGTACTCAAATGTATTACTTTAATAAAGAAGCACTAAAAGGCAATTTTAATTTACTGAGTTATTTAGTTACATATTCACATAAATTCATATGATTCTTCAGACCTGATGAGACAGAGTAGTAATTGCATTCCATAAATATTTTAACCTAATCACCTGAATGGTCAGAGCATGTAATAGACTCAATAGTTCCTGAATTTAAACTATAAATAATAGGCAAGCATGTTTTTTGTAGTGTGTATAACTCTTCATTAAATTTCCAACAGCCTTATGAAGAATGAAGCTCCTTTAGGTAGCCCTGTAAAGACAAAATGTTCTCCTGGGATTATAAAGAAGAGTATAACTGGCTTATAAATGAGCTAAGTCATGTATTCTGTAGCACAGAGATGTTTTGAAAAGAACAAGTAAATTTCACGGGAATTTGGCCAAATATTCCTCCTTGCATTTGAGACACTTATATGCCTGTACAGACAACAAGGTGTCATCACTAAACAATTGGGAGAAAAAACCTTGGATTCAATGCTTTGTTCCTTAAAGAGACAACTAACCATTATTTTTTAAAAAAGAAACTGTTGGAACCACCAAAGACTCCGAATATCCAAAGCAATCCTGAGAAGGAAGAATAAAGTGGGGGGGATCTCACTCCCCAACTTCAAGCTCTACTACAAAGCCACGGTAATCAAGACAATTTGGTACTGGCACAAGAACAGACCCACAGACCAGTGGAACAGAATAGAGATTCTAGACATTAACCCAAACATATATGGTCAATTAATATAAGTAAAGGAGCCATGGACATACAATGGGGAAATGACAGCCTCTTCAACAGCTGGTGTTGGCAAAACTGGACAGCTACACGTAAAAGAATGAAACTGGATCATTGTCTAATGCCATACACAAAAGTAAATTCGAAATGGATCAAAGTCCTGAATGTTAAGTCATGAAACCATAAAACTCTTGGAAAAAAACATAGGCAAAAATCTCTTGGATAAAACATGAGTGACTTCTTCATAAACATATCTCCCCGAGCAAGGGAAACAAAAGCAAAAATGAACAAGTGGGACTATATCAAACTAAAAATCTTCTGTACAGCAAAGGACACCATCAACAGAACAAAAAGGCATCCTATGGTATGGGAGAATATATTCATAAATGACAGATCCGATAAAGGGCTGACATCCAAAATATGTAAAGAGCTCACACACCTCAGCAAACAAAAAGCAAATAATCCAATTAAAAAACGGGCAGAGAAGCTGAATAGACAGTTCTCCAAAGAAGAAATTCAGATGGCCAACAGACACATAAAAAGATGCTCCACACTGCTAGTCATGAGAGAAATGAAAATTAAAACCACAATGAGATATAACCTCACACCAGTAAGGATGGCCACCATCCAAAAGACAAACAACAACAAATGTTGGCGAGGTTGTGGAGAAAGGGGAACCCTCCTACACTGCTGGTGGGAATGTGAATTAGTTCAACCATTGTGGAAAGCAGTATGGAGGTTCCTCAAAAAGCTCAAAATAGAAATTCCATTTGACCCAGGAATTCCACTTCTCAGAATTTACCCTAAGAGTACAGCAGCCCAGTTTGGAAAAGACAGATGCACCCCTATGTTTATCGCAGCACTATTTACAATAGCCAAGAAATGGAAGCAACCTAAGTGTCCATCAGTAGATGAATGGATAAAGAAGATGTGGTACATATACACAATGGAATATTATTCAGCCATAAGAAGAAAACAAATCCTACCATTTGCAACAACATGGATGGAGCTGGAGGGTATTATGCTCAGTGAAATAAGCCAGGTGTAGAAAGACAAGTATCAAATGATTTCACTCATATGTGGAATATAAGAACAAAGAAAAAACTGAAGGAACAAAACAGCAGCAGACTCACAGAACCCAAGAATGGACTAACAGTTACCAAAGGGAAAGGGACTGGGAAGGACGGGTGGGAAGGGAGGGATAAGGGGTTGTGGGGGGGAGAAAGGGGGTATTACGATTAACTTGTATAATGTGGGGGGAGGGCACGGGGAGGGCTGTGCAACACAGAAAAGACAAGTAGTGATTCTACAGCATCTTACTATGCTGATGGACAGTGACTGTAATGGGGGTTGTGGGGGGGGACTTAGTGAAGGGGGGAGTCTAGTAAACATAATGTTCCTCATGTAATTGTAGATTAATGCCACCAAAATTAAAAAAAAAGAAACTGTTTCTGTCTACTACTGGAATGTTTATATTGCAATAGTTTTATTTTTTCACTTTCAAATATTTTATTATTCCTTGGCAGTACTATTTATAGTGCTCAGGAGAATCAGACAGTGGTTCTCCTGAGCACTATAAATGAATATTTATTCATTAAATAGTATGATGGAATAAATAGTTAATATTAGATTCCAATAGCATTTGAAGTATATTAATATAAATTTGTAATAATTTAAAAAATTGTGACAAATTCCCTTTGTGGACCTTTGCAATGGACTGAATGTTTCTATTCTCTCCCCAAATTCTTATGCTGAAATCCTAACCTGCAATGTGATGGTATTAGGAGGTGGGCCTTTGGGAGGTGATTAAGTCATGAGAATGGAGACCTCATGAATGGGATTAGTGCCCTAATACAAGAGATCCCAGAGAGCTCCTTAGCTCTCTTTCCATCATAGAAGGATCTTACCAGAAGTTGGTAGTTTGCAACCCTGAAGACTGCCCTCACTAGAACCCACCCTCACTGGTACCCTGATCTGTAACTTCCAGCCTTGAGAACTGTGAGAAATAAGTTTCTGTTGTTTACAAGCCACCCATTGTATGGTACTTTTTTATAGCAGCCTGAACTGATGAAGACTACCATATTTGCCACCTTCTGCTCTGAAACACCTGTGAATGAACCCTGCTGTGACTGAGGCTGAAACCGCTATAGACAGAGTTGGCCAGTAAGAAGCCACTGAATGCAAACCAGTGCCTGGAATTCAGACTGTCTGCCCTTAAGGCTTATTAATGGACATAAGAAACAGATGCTCATGGGGAATTGCAGTCATTTGGAAGGGAAAGGGGAGGGTGAGGCCATAAGTTATATATTTGGGACAGTCAGATTCCATAGTGTACTACTAACGACCTGATGTCATTTTTCAAAACTTTGGATTCCAAATGTCGTCCAATTGACATTTATGAGCTTCTAGATACTCAGTGGTTGACTCATGTCTGAGATTTCTTTGGGGTCACTCTTATTGAGATCACCTTTCTATTTTGGGGCTTTTACAGATACATTTAAGGGGGTTGAATCTATAACTTCTTAGCTTAATCAGTTTGAAGTTTTCATTTAATGTTTCATTTTTAAACTGGACAGAGAATCTTAACCTGTGGAAGACCTGTCTCCTGATTGCCAGTCAGAGTCTTGTCATGTCTTGGCTTCAAGTAATCTAGAGGCTCAGATCTACACATGTGCAAATATTCCTCATTAACCCCAGCTTCTCTGGATTGCTCTTAAGGGAGGCCTTACCTCCTGATTGATCCAAAAGCAGTACTTAAACTTCTGTAACTAAAATATGTTTGCTATAAGAAAGTCACTTGTCTGATATGATACTTTATGGATATGGATATCCACAGGGAAAAACAATGAAGGTGATTTGTTTAAAAAAATTATATTTGTTGCTTTCCCTTAAACTCCCCCAAACTTTATATTTTTTAAATGGAATTTTGTTGAGAATTTTTAATTTATATCTCCTACTATGGTGTATGAAAATGACTTGAGAGACATCCATCCATGCTTTCCAAAGAGAGTATCAAGTACCACACATGTTCTATATTTACAATTGCCCAAAATGTGTTCTCTGAATTTAATGATGGTCCATCCAGATGTTTTCCTGTGGAGAAACCAAAAAGCTGTCTTATCAGCCAGTCCCCTTAAAAACATCCTATCTAAAAAGAGTCCTTAATAATTTGTTGTCCTGATGAGTCATGTAGCTACTAGAAAAACTGCCCAGTAGCTCTAGTTAATGGGCATGGCCTCCCTGAACTGAGATAATCCCAGCCTAAAGATAAGAAACTGTATTTAGGAAGTGTGTGCAACCATACTGGAGAGACAGTTATCACTATAATTTTAATTTCCTGAAGTACTAAAACCTTGCTTCCCCCTGCCAATAATGACTTCAAGGACTTGCTGCCACTTTAGGCCCCAGAGCCATTTGGGACACTTAGCCGGGTGTTGATACAGGAAATTACATCAGTGCGTATACTGTAATCCACTGGTATCCTTTCCCAAACGGGGAACTCTGTGATACTCCTGGGCCGTAGGAGTATCTGGGAAGAGCATGGCACGAAAGGAGAGGGAGCTCGCATTCATAATTCTAGTTCGGCAGGCACTGGAATCATTGAGATCATCCACCACTGAGGATTATCACCTTCTACCTGGACGGCTGCTGGAGACTTTGCCTAATTCCTCATTCATCTATGCTAACATGGCAAATTTCCCTTCCACTACAGCATGTATACACACAGTCATTATTCCATTTCTTTCTCCACGTTGGGCTGTGTGACCCTGGACTATCTCTCTGACCACGCCACAGCCAGTGACACTGTGACATGGTTTACAGCACTGAGCTATACACACCTCCATGCTTTGAGGATTTGTGTTTTCCATTTTCCTTTCAAAATCCCAGCAGTGCCTATTTCTTTTGAACATTTGGTTGGTGGTGAAACTCAAAATTCACACCCTCTATAAGTTATATTAATTGCCTATGACCCTCCAGTAAGTTAATATTTTTAATGGTTATACAAGGAAAAATAGTGATAGACATCATTATAATTATTTTGGAATTCTTGAGGAGGGTGGGTTTAATAATCTTCAGTCTTTTCCAAGTGCCGAGTTTCTTTTTCTGCAAGACTTGTCCCTACTGTAGCAGGATTTTGACTTTCTTTTCCCAAGAAAGCAATCCATCAAATGTTTACAGTGCACTTGTGGCTTATGAAAACCAAGACAGGGAGGTGTTCTAGGAAAACATATCATCCATTAAAACCAGAGGATTTTATTTAAAACATCCTGGTGCATTTAAAGCAACATAATGCAAAACAACAATTCTACTGAAGCTCACACTAAGAGCATCCTCAGGTTTCCTATCATAGACTAGTTGTAGATGAAGGAAACTCATGAATTTCTTTCCAATAGTACAAGAAACTCTAGCATTCTTTGGTGGACTGCCATAATAGAGGCCAAGTCAGGTTATGGAAAAGTGCTTCTGTAGGTTTTAAAATGATTTACTTCTGAAGCAAACCATAGGCAACTGATAGATGATCACAAAGAAATACATTTATATCTGGGAAATTCCCAAGTATTCAGAATATTTATTTCATGTTGATGGTTTTCTGTGGAGCTGCAAATTCTGAAATGGAAATCAGTTGGGAAAACTGCCTCAAATATTCTCTTCAGTTTGCTCTTGTGGCAATTTAGTCAAACAAACTGCTTGGAAGTAATCTATTTGCAGAACCTAGGTGTGGAAAACCTGCCACATTACATAATTCACCGAGCAGGTTCTGGCTCCCACTTCGCCAATTCATTTTAAATAGTGGTTTAGTGCCCTGCATCTAGCAATACATATGATCAAGCAATTTAGCACAAAAAAAGAAAGGCTTCACAGCTTGGCATCTCCGTGTACATTAATCTTTGAGAAAACCAAACGGATCCAACTTTGCCAGAGTTTAATAGCAAAGCTGCCACGTTTTACACAATTGAGTATCGGGTCTGTTGGCGAATGGAAAGGGGGACTGGGAGGAGCGGAGGGGAGAAGGTGGGGCTGCTGACTGGACTGTTTTCAAAGTGGCTCCAGTTTTTAGGGGAGGGGCTAGGATGCTCCGCATGGGAGGAGAGACGAAGTAGTTAAAAATTATTACTAGCGAGGGGCTGGAATCTCGAGGAGTGGATATATAAGCCGGCGCCTCCAGCGCAGAGCTGCTGCAGCTGAGAGCGCCGCGACCCAGGCACAGGCTGAGCCCCTCACCAACCAGAGGCCGACGAGAGGCGCGGAGGGGGCCGGTGGGATCCAGTCGCGGCTCCGGCTTCCCCTCGGGGACAAACACGGAACCCCCCAACTTCCGCTGCCTCACCGCGCACCCGCCGGGCTGTGCGCTCTAGCCCAGCACACCGCGCGCGGCACGAGCGCACCTGGCGCCAGGCCCGGCCCGAGGCGATGCGCGCAGGGGGCCAGGCGGCCGGGCTCGGGCGGCGGGAGTAGCGCCCGGCGGGGAGGACCAGGGGTTAGAGCCCCGGCTGTGCGGCGGGCAGAGGTCGCTTTCGCTCCACGCAACACCCGCTGCTGTCGCCGTGTCGCGATGAGTCGCGTGGTCTCGCTGCTGCTGGGCGCCGCGCTGCTCTGCGGCCACGGGGTCCTCAGCCGCCGGGTGGTCAGCGGTGAGTCGGAGCCGGAGGACCGGCCCGGAGAGGGGAGCGTGGGGCGCGCGGCCTAGGGCGGGGCGCCGGTTCGGGGCTGGAGGCTCTTCCGGGGCTTGGAAACCTGCGCGCGGTAAGGGGCGCGGAAGAGGCGGGAGGAAATGGATTATGTTCCGCTTCCCCCCCGGCCCCCGAAAACACACAACCAGAAGAGTTTACTTTTTTTTTTTTCCTGAAGTTCACTAACTGCGAAGCGAGCTCCACTTCATCATGAGCAGTACAGTGTTTTCCAGGAGTGAGTTCCACTTTGTAAAAGAGTTGGCCACAGGGCAGGGTCAGCACCTGCAAAAGCGCTGCGGTACCGCGGAGGCAGAAGGAACCCAAAGAGAGAAAAGCCACTGCAGAAATGCCACCCCCTGATGGCCTGGCGCGGCTTAAATCCCCGCTCCGTTTTTACCAGACCTGTCTTCTGTGGGTGGCTCACCTACCCCTGGGCACGCAGCCTTTGTTCTCAGGAGGGTTGATAAAGAACGGGGAGAGGGGGCATTGTGCGTGGACCTTTGCATAACCAATTCCAGGTTGGGGACTTCTCAGGAAATGAGGTCAGCTCGAGGGGGGCTGTGGTGTACGTGGTGATGACTAAAGGTTAGTGCGCTCAGTAGGTGTTCAATTAGGTGGGTTGAGTCAATGCCAGGGAAATGGATCAGAATTGGCAAGCTTCCCAGCGTTCACTATGCTTTTTCATTTCCTTGGACTTTCACTATCCTATTGTTGAGCAATTTCTATGGCATTCACCCTCCACTATTTTTGGGTATGATATCTTTAGAATCAAACATTCTTGAAAGCCTAGGATGAACGAACAGGGTCTTAATCGAACATAGCTACCCTTATTGAGATCTCTTGCAATGCTAATTAAAGTGCTGCAGTACATATGTGTTGAATGTATGTGGGCATGTGTTTGAAGTGTGGAAAGTTTTTAAATTTAGAAAGCATGAATTCCTTTTCACATTTGGTGCATCTGTATCAGAGGTGTCACAAGAGGTAGAGATAGGTGACAGATGACAGCACCTTAATCAGTAGTGAAGCCAGACCTTTAGAAACTGGCATATTAAGCTTAATTGTTACTGATCTTCCCCTGAGCAGTATGTGATGTTCCACATCTTCAGAATATAATTCTTAAATGTCTTGTTATCCATCACTCTCCACTAATTTTTTGGCCCTCTAGAGACATTGGAATTAAATACATTGTGAAATGTCATTTGGAAAGGCATGGTGCCTATTTTATTTTTGGAGAAAATTTCTCTGTAAAATGAAAACTTTGTAGTATCAACTAAGGCTGTGACAGAAGCCAAAATATTAGATTCCTTCCTAATGTAGTTTTGAAGAAAAAGTTCACAATGTAGACCCATCTGAATGTGTGAATTATATACCTTACTGCTTTTGTGTTTATCAAAATTATTCTAGCAAATGAATGAACAGCAGAGACCAGGCTATGAGCCTAAGATGTTTTTTAAACACAAAAACACTTCATTTACTTAAATATTATCCTTTGGCATATTCTTGTTTATATGCCTTAAACTTTACAAGGGAGAAAAAAACATACATATAAAAACAGAACTTAAAAAAATTGTTGATAAAAGTTTATTTTGTGTTTTTTTATTGCATAGTTGCAAACCTTTTGCTGTGTTTCCTATTAAGTCTTTATAGGCATCTTGTAGGTGACATCTGGAAAATTTCTAATTAACTGAACATGATCTATTTGATTTAGTATAAATGATGATGTGTACTTGATAATAAAATAATTGCTTAGTTACGTTTTCTTATGAATATGAATAATTTAATTGTCTCTGGCCATAAAAATTCACATTGAAATTTAGCTATTATAAATTGACTTGTGATTTTCTCCTTTGAAAACTAATATTTTAAAATCTGTATTTTAGCTGTAATGGCCTAACATTTTGTAATGTCTGCCTGGTCAAGGTTAAGTTTTGAACAGCACACCAACTTTTTCATGCCACAGGAACCATTTACCAAAATCCACTCAAGTGTCTGTCAACTGAAACAAGCTCTTTGGGGCCATTCCTAGGAACATCCTTACAATATGTTGAATATATTTTCCATTTAATAAATATCAGTACCACTATTTATAATCTCTGTGCAGTATGCCAAAATAATTGCTTCAGGAAAAGACAGGAACTCACAAAATAATCCTTTATAGAAATTCTTCCCATTTTAGTACTGCAGAATATTCAATAAGGTACTTTCCAATTCTTTTAAGTGTATAACCCTTTTTAAAGTTGAGGGCATTATTTATAAATAAAGTTAAAACATTTTAATAAGATATAATATTTTAAACAATTTCATTATCATAATCCACTCTGTAAGATTAGTAGCATCTAGCATTAATAGCAAAGTATTTTAGAAGTTAGTGGGCCATGCTATTTTGATGCATGAATATGCAATGAAAATTTATAACCATGAGTATAATGAAGAGTATTTAGTGAATTTGTTATTCTAAGTTGGGATCTACTTTTTGGATTTCAGACTAGTACTGATTTGTTGCTGAACACAGATGTGTAGAGAATATCTATAGGGGCTGCAATCCCTTAATTTTCTAAAGTGGTAGGAAATGACATATTTTTTAGGACAAAGATAAGAGAACTTTACATATGGGATATGGATACATGTGAAAAAGACGAGTTCAAAATTCAGGTCTCTAAGATGGAGGGATATGTTTGAAGAGCATGTGGATATTCTTAAACATTTGAAATATTTTAAAGTGATGGTTTCTTTAGTTTTACTTTATATTTCTTTTTAGCATACACATCAGTGATCCCCAACCTGTCTATGCTATAAAATGGCACTAAGTGTATTTGATGGTACCTCCAAATTTCTGCAGAACACTTTAATATAGATTAATTTGAACTTATTAAAATTGACATCTTATTTAGGAGACACATCTTTTTATCATGCAGATGCCACACAGTATTGCAATTTCATGGGTGGTGGCCAGTAGTGTATAGGTTAATATAATAGCATGGGAGATACAAAAAAAAAAAAACATCTGCTGAGCATATCCCAGCCTATGTACTATTCCATGACATCATCAAAAGCATAAAGTGATGACAGTGCAATTTTCAAAGATGCAATTACTTTAAGTATCTCCTCTTGGGCAAAAATGAACAAATTAATCTTATTACTAGTCATTTAACAATCTATACGTTTGTCATAGCCATTACTCCTTAACTGCTGTTTTTAATCATTTTATGGTTTTGTTTTATAACTCTTTTTCCAGAGGATGACAGTATCTGTTACATTAACATTAGAAAAGAGGCAGTGTTATAGAAAGGAATCCAAAGTGGAAATCCAGCCCATGTCTCACTAACAATTTCCACTTTTTACAACTGCCTTCTGTGCTGATTACTTTGCATACAGGTGGATGATAGGACACAACTGCCAGGCAAGAATGTTTCTTTTTACTGTTGTTCCATATTACCCCTGATCTAACAGGGCCTGACAGCTTGACTGAAGTTTTACTCCTTGTAATTGGGAAAAATTTAGTTTGGGCCTTATATGTTTTATTTGGGAAATCAAAGGGCTATATAAAAAAATCATTAAGGACGTATATGGTGTGAAAATCTGACATGGATGTTTCAATATTCCATATATACATGTCCAGTAATATAAAAACTACAATACACTTGGAAACCACCTCTCAGTGTACAACCCCTTGTTATATTAGCCACCTAGTAATCAACAACTAATTAGTGCTAATAATCATAACTTAGAAAACATGAATAATCTATCTATTCATCAATCCATTTGTTCCTGAAATCTTTCAGCTTAGAAAAATATTACCTTTGAGACCTCCATGGAGCAGCATAGAAAGCCGGGTAAATGCATGAACTGTAGAGCCAGGCAGCATAGTTCTGAACCCAGATTTTGCCACCTACGAGCTGTGTGAATCTGGTAAATTATTTAACTTTTCCATACCCTGCCCCCCACCTCATTTTCAAAATGGAATGAAAGCACTTAAATCACAGGGTCATGGGCCGGTTAAACTGTTGAACACAGTTGCACAGAGTGTGTCCTGGACGGAGGCGCATTCCCAGAAGCTGTGAGTAGGACTCAGCGAAGCCCTGGGCCTGGAGCTGAGGTCACCCAAAGGAAAACACAACTCTTTCTAGCTAAACAGGCTCTATCACCAGATCATCTTCTCCTAATTCACCTAAATCATGGATTGTGCTTGCAGTGAGGTCTGCATGCTAAACTATTGATAAATGTCAGGCTAATATTGTTACCATCATTTCTTTAAGATTCCTAACCACTCTGACTTTTTAGGGAAGAAATCTAAGTCCAGGAAAGTTGAAGTGGTGTCCCCAGGACACCCACAGTGGAAGTGTAGCTCTGGGATTTCACAGCAGTTTTCTTTTTTTTTAATTGAATACTTGAACTTTTAGGTCACACAGTTACTTGGTTTACCATTGGTGATTTAGCTCTTGATTATAAATATTAGAATTTTTAAAAGCGAGTCTTCTCCCCTTCTCAGAAAGCTTGTGGTATTTCCCAGCTGGAGGGATAGGTGCAGCTGCCACCACCACCATCCATAAAATGACCCAATATAAAATGTTTATCAATGTAAGAAAATAGATTCCTGCCCAATCGTAATAGTGCAGTCCCCACCTCCTCACCCAGGACCCCAGACCACTCCATCACCCACAACCAGAGACAGTGTCTGTCACAGAGAGTGCCAAGGCTGGCTGTTGTCTAGGGCCTATGGAGTATTAGTGGCTAATTATTTTAAATATAGTCCCTGACTTAGGTTTTTTCCTTTATTAGTATTATTTCTCTACAGACTAACATAGTGGTGTTAGAATTTTCCACATGATACTTAAAGTTCCCTTATGCACTTCATTCAAAGTGGTACCTTAATTTTATCAATGAGTTAATTCTCATCATCATTTTTGTATACACACTATGAACAACTGTGTTGCATTTGTTTTTTAATGTATCAAAGATAATGAGCAGAGACTTTTAGCGTATAAATCATACCTAGGCATCCTCTAAATGTTTGCTGGTTCTGTTACCTAAATAATTTTTACTCATAAGAACTTCCGGCTAATCTGCTTTTGTTTTTAATTTGGCTTCTTTTTGAACATCTTGCAAAACAATCTCATTGGGCAAGTTTAATATTTCAAAAGTGGTGGGATCAAATCCAGTTGAGAGTTCTTGGAGTAAAAAACTGAACAAACTGAAAACTCAAGGGAATGCAATTAAGATATATTTTGAGACAGAAATATGTAAAAGATGTTGAAGATTAAAATGGAAACAGAACTAGCTTTTAACATAATGTGTACATGTCACTGGGCTCAATGGCATTGTTAGAATAGTACCAGGAACAACCATTTTAAACAGTGAAATTCATCACGAAACCTAATAATAAACTATAAGAAATTTTTAAAATATCAAAATTGAATTAGAATCAACTGTTGGACTTCCATGATCATCTCTCAAGGATTATTTATTTCAGAATGATTTATCTTCTTGAAGTCTCTTTAATTCCATTTTCCTGTGGTCATTCATACTAATGTGTGGTTTTTCATTAAAAATTAGTTAGGGCAAGTCTATGAGTTTGTTCATTTTATTCAATGTGTCACTCCAAGGTCCAGTTCACAGTTCCTGAGGCAGAAACTGGCTGTCTTGCTTGCATTGCTGCAATTGTTTCATTAGTTGGCTGTTCTCAGCTTGTGTCAAGATATCGAATGCTTATCACTCAAACACTGTTGTGAGGTTAATGGCCTTCTGCTGATTTCTGTTCTCTCCTGCCTCTGAGTGTCATCATGGGTCATTAATTGCTGGTTCTGAGGGAGAACGGATGTGGTACCAGTGTTGGCTCAGTGTGATGTACTGTAATTAAGAGTACAAAGCTTCAGGGCTTTATTTTTTAACCAGTATTTAAGTTCAGTAACACTCCCAGCCCTCCACTACTGACAGATTTTCTTGATGGGCTGCAAAATTAAATACATAGTAAAAAGCACCTTTAATCCCAACAAGAATAACATTTGTGCAGATGAATTTTAAGAAAGCAATAAAGCTATGCCTTAATTTCTTAGCATAAAATAATTTGACATAATTGTATATTAGATACTGGAGTTTGTTTCCCAAGACCAAATCTAAACTGAAATCAGAGATAGACTAAGAAAATAGTGGAGGCAATGAGCAGCAGGTCGGAGATAAGAAATGGTGATAGAGAGGGATCAGTGGCAGTTTTTCAAGTTGACAGCAGAGATCAGAGGTGAACCAAAGAAGCTAATGAAAAACAAAACAAAATAGCATGACCATTCTGGAGACTATAATTTTGGCAGACATGTATGGTGGTAAAAAGGTCAAGGTGTAAACAGTAGAACAAGAGCACTTCCAGGCTGGTGGAGTTAGCTAAATCTTATACGCTGTAATAGCCCTGCTATGTATGTTCTTTGTTAAGGGCTGATATGATCATCCATATTTGCAGCTACATCACTAAGTAATTAGGAAAAATCATTCTGCTCAATATGTAGAGATATATGAAATTCAAGTATGAGAGGTTTTTTTTAATGAAACTTCTGTTTTCTTACAAATTTAAGTCTTCACAGATGCTGTTAGAGCAGAAGTAAATTAGTGATATCACAACAATGAAGTTTGATAAAGGAGTGATACTCTGTTAAGCGGTCTCAAGAATTATTTTAAGCTTCATTTGTGTTTCTGGTTAATATCTTAAACAAATTATTATATGTATATATAAAATGACTTAAAATCATTTATAAATATCAAATAGGTGGTTAAAATTAGTGCTCTAATTTTAAACAGGGCTGTATTAGTGTTGTATAAAACTTAAAAAATACAAGTATAAATAAAAATTACATTTAAAATTTCCCTTCCAAATTCTGAATAATCTATTAATTCACAGATTCTGGACATTTTGTTGGCCTTAGGCTTCATTCCTAGAGAAATATGCAACAAAACCACCAATAGTTAAGATTAAGGGAAAGGTAAATTTAAATGAATTCGACTTCAATTTAATGAAATTCTGAATCAGGGAAGGTTTAAAAGAAATGCAGTGTTGCTGCTTTTTCACTCATAGAGGAATTAATTTCAGTTAGCCTAATAGAGCATTTTTTATGTAAAATTAGAAGAAGTAATTTTTATTTAATATATGTTTAATATGAAAATGGAGCTTCTAAGGCTGAAAAACAATTTGTTCTCAAGACATATTTATCACTTAATATGTTGTTTTTAGCTACTCATTCAGCTGTCTTTGAAAGACATGTTTAGCCAAATTTCAGTTTATGCTGATAATCTATCCAAATTATCAGAAATTGACAATAATTAGGAATTGATGAGATTTTACTAGCTTCTTTATTTCATGATGTATTTGTTACCACTATTCCCTAAGCCATCATTTGTTTCTCCACATTTAAAATGTATTCCTTTGTTTGTTTTAAGGACTTGATTTTCTAAGTTCAAATTTGGGAAATTTTATTTGGGGATTATGATTGTATAAAAAGGAAGACGACATTGGCTGAGGGATTAGAGCTCACACACAATATGTCCTATAAAACCAGAAAATATCCAGAAAACTGGTAATGAGAATTTTTTTCAAAAATTACTCTAGAGACTATTCTAGAAGTCTCTCCTGTCACTTCTAATACAGTATTTTATTAATAAATTGTTTATTACTAGAATTACCTTCATTCACTTCCAGTTTTAATGTATTTGCTCTCATTTACAATAAAACCAAATGTTTACACCTTAAATTTGTCACCTTTCATCTTTTTTCATGATACCTTATGTAAATTGCTTTTATTCACTTGTTTTTAATTACTAAATTCCTTTATGAATTATGCTGCTTCATGCTTTTGACCTTTTAGCTCCCTTCACTATATATACCACAAATTTCTTTAGCTACTTTTACTTGCTGTGGGAACCAGTGCATAAAATCTAAGCCAGAAAAATTATGGCTTCCCTTAACAATTCCTTGAAATAGATTTTAAAAAATAAAATAAAAATAACAAAATCAAAAACTTTCCTTGAAGTACTATGTGTAAAATTTACTAGCAAATCAATCTGCTTTCATAAATTCAAAGTAATAATCTAGAAAATAAATTGAACCAATGATTCAATGGGAGAAGATGTTTTGATTGGTTCTTTAGTCGTAATTCAGAATAGCATTGCAAATATAGTTTGTATAATTAATACCCAGGCATCTGTTTTTCAGGCCAAAAGGTGTGTTTTGCTGACTTCAAGCATCCCTGCTACAAGATGGCCTACTTCCACGAACTGTCCAGCCGAGTGAGCTTTCAGGAGGCACGCCTGGCTTGTGAGAGTGAGGGGGGAGCCCTTCTCAGCCTTGAGAATGAAGCAGAACAGAAGCTAATAGAAAGCATGTTGCAAAATCTAACAAAACCAGGAACAGGGATTTCTGATGGTGACTTCTGGATAGGCCTTTGGAGAAATGGAGAGGGGCAAACAGCCGGCACTTGCCCAGATCTCTACCAGTGGTCTGATGGAAGCAGTTCCCAGTACCGGTGAGTGGACGTCCTGAGGAACTGAATCTTGTCTGGGGGAGTGAAATGGTGAAGAGAGACTTCTGTTACCAGTAGAGGATGTGAGAGTAGAATGGGTGATATCACTTAGAGTGTTCCTGTTCTGTCTTTCCAGAAACTGGTATACTGATGAACCTTCCTGTGGAAGTGAAAAGTGTGTTGTGATGTATCATCAACCAACGGCCAATCCAGGCCTTGGAGGCCCCTACCTTTACCAGTGGAATGATGACAGGTGCAACATGAAGCACAATTACATCTGCAAATATGAACCAGGTAGGAGGTATTGTAAGTCGGTAAGCAGGTTTTGTGCATGTTTGCTTACATTTTTACCTTTAAGCTTCTCTATCTTTGGCTGCTTTTGTTTTTTGCCATGAAATACAGAATTCTTTTGCAGCTTGTATCACTCAGAGTACTAAAGTACACTGCATATTGTAAATGCCCAGTGGGTAAAATAGAAGGGAGTAACTAGGAACATCTGGAGATGTTTCTTTAAGAGAAAATTACAGGTCTAATATTAAGGTTAAACTATGTTTTTGTAAACAGATTTTGTGCGTAATAAGTATTTTAAAATATTTTAAAACTTTAGTTTAATGTGTGTGAAGTAGATATAAGCTACACATATGCATATGAACAGCAGCTCTTTAGATGATTATCTATCTGGTGAGTTTAAGGGAACAAGGCACCTTTCTCCTAGGACATTTAGCCCATTGTTTCATGGCACAATACTTGGTGCATGCTCCTCAGTGGAAGTCAGACTGGTAGTAGCTCACAGAGCCATAGAGACCACAAAGTAGGGGCATGTGCCACGTTCTTCCCATGATCCTCATTCTTTGGAGTATGCCTCCTTAGGTAGCTTTTGTTTGAAGTCTCCAACTTCGTGCTGTGAGGATTGCACTGACCTGAGCTTCACTAATGTGGTTTCCTGTTGAAATAGCCAATTTGAGTTATTTGAATAGGATAGTTCAACTAAACTGATATTTTACCAAAGAGAGACTAATCAAAACTGTGTGAACCAATTTTTTTAATCATTCAGTAAAGTCACATTAGATATTTAGGCTTTGAGATTTTTATGTTTCTCTCCTCCTTGGTAAAAAAAGTGTCATTTTTACTCTTCAGAGGCACTGTCTGCTTGACCTCATAACTTGTTCACAGAAGGCAATTATAGTCAAGTACTGGAATTTCCATCATTCTCCTGAAATGATATGATTCCTCTTCTCATAAGACTCTAAAGCACAAGGGATTATTTGGATTAGATTTACCCTTCTCTTATATTTATCTTGCTCTTGAGTATATTAGCCGACTTTCTGTACCCCTGGTGAGTTTGTTCTTTAAACTTCTTGGCTGCTAAATCCATCACTACCATCCTAGAAACCTTTGCAAAGCTAAATCTCTTATGGTCTTTTGTTCTTTGTGTTTATTTTGTTCTTGGAAAAATAAAAATTTGTAATTCTCTGTTATTTTAAATTTGCAACACAATGTACTTGAGACTATTATGTGAAACACAGTGTGTTGTTCTAAGTAGAGTATTCTTAATACAATATTGTCCTCTCCTTTCTTTGAGCCTTTTAGGTGAACTATTCGATCCTTTATACATTTGCTTATTTTATTTTATTTTGTATGCCTATTTACACATTATTCAGGATGCTCTCAAAATCAACTCAGTTGAAAATCCATGTGTAAATTTTGAGTTCCCCAAAACTTAAATACTAATAGCCTGCTATATATAAAATGGGTCAATTGACTTCATATGCAACAAAGAATAGATAGGTGGAAAAGGAATGGGAGGTTTGTAGGGTCCAACAGAGAAAAGAGAGCAGGCAGAAGGTGACTTAGCTGCTCTACTGGTTCCTGCCAAGGTTGACACCTGCCTGCACGTGGATCAGGCCTGGGCTGGAAGGGGTGCACTTTGAAGAGGCAAAGGTTTCCTGCCTCCTTCCTCTGAGTTGTCCGACCAGCCCTGGGCCCCTCTCAAATCCAGAAATTTATCTTTAGTCCAAATAGTGGCTGGTTGCTCAGTTGGTTAGAGCATGGTGCTAATAACAGCAAGGTTGCAGGTCTGATCTCTCCTACATTTTCCCTTTTCCATTACCACTTCATGTAATTTGCAGTTTTATGTGCAATTACAGATGCTATACATTTATTGAAAAAAAATCCATGTATAAGTGGACCTGCACAGTTCAAACCTGCATTGTTCAAAGACTGACTGTACTTTGTGAATAAGATTCTTTTATGTATTTATTGTTTTGAAGCATACGCAGTATTACAATTGGTCTTACTGATGTACTTAGAATTTTTGTTCTTTATTTTACTTTAAATATTTTCATCTCTATTTTCTTTTTAGCCACCTTTCCTTGAGGTTAGTGTCTTATATTTGAAGGATGTTGGCTTGATTAAATTCCTTGCTTATATAGGCAGTACATTTTTAGTGGTGAGTGGTTAGCTTTTTAGTGGTGTGATGGTTGGGGATTAAACTGGGACTTTTTAAGATTTCTAAATTATAACGCTAATTATTTTGAACTTTACTCTCTATCTGTACCAGAGATACTGTGTAATTTGAATTTAGTCTCTGCTTCTACATAACAATTAATAGCATGACTAGTGATATTTGAAGTGGTAAGATATCACTGATGTTCACCTCACTATGCAGAAACTGAGTGATTCACTACTGAGTTTCTCACTGCCTTCTTCACCATCTTTTGTCATTCTGTGAGTTGCATATCTATGCTTTGGGTCTACCGATGTTATCCAAAGACATTTTTATTGGGAGACTTCTGAATCTTATTTTCATATTTATTAAAATTGCATTATGCACTCTTATTTTTATGTATGAGGAGCACAAGTACATATGTGATTATGTTTCTAAATGTTATGTAAGCAATTACATTTAAAGTTTAAATTTAATTTAAACTTTATTAAGATTACTTATAAAACAGTTATATGTTAATAGATTGCATAATATCTGTATTATTTGATCAGCATACTCCAGTTGAACACCAACAAGCAAAGAGTGTCTGAATTCTGTAGAAGAATGAATGTAGAGTAGGATTGTATCTCAAACCTAGAGGAGGCCATTATAGTGTCAAATATATGTACAATAATACTAAATATTACTATAGGATGGTGTATGATTAAGCTTCCAATGAAGAGAGACTATGTCACCAAATTAGAGTAGCAAACATTACATGAAAAATGATTTAACATTCTAAAACTAATATAAAATACTGCATGTATTTTTACCTTTCCATCACTTGACAAAAGTAGACAATTGTATATTTGGAACAAATGGAAACAAGTTTAGAGAGTGTTTTCTTATTAATTCAGTGTACTTTCACTGAGCATTTTACAAATAGTACCCTAAAAAAAAAATTATGTGACACCGCAGGACCAGATCATGGTAAGAAATTTCAACATTTTTTTAAATGAGTTGCATGGCAGTTGAAGAGATTTCATCTCATAAAATCAGGGAAAGAAATGACTTGCGAGCCTTAATTTATTATTATTTTTGAAAACATAGACACTATATATAGATTAGAAAGCAAAACTAAGGATGACATTGTTTGTATAGGACAGAAATGTGCTTTACGGCATTATTATTTGAATTGTCAATTCCAGATGCAATGCATATACAGTTACCTGCTGATATTATTGTGAGGAGAAACCTAAATATTACCTAGATATTAGTAAAGAAATCATCTCTGCTTGTCTTCCATTGGCACTTAAATGTCTCACTTCTCATGCTCACCCATTCTCACTGATGTTCACCGAGCTGATGTTCATCTGCCTTGGCGTTAGGGCCCCTGACATGCTGTCATCAGTGTAGGCACGCGTTGTACAAATGTGGTTTGGGTTACAGGAGTCACCAAGTATATCCACGTTGCAAAGATTTACCAAGTGGGTTCTTTAGTCAAAGATAATTAAATTGGCTGTATAGTTAGATAAGTT
Source organism: Manis pentadactyla (assembly GCF_030020395.1). NCBI lineage: Eukaryota > Metazoa > Chordata > Mammalia > Pholidota > Manidae > Manis > Manis pentadactyla. Next base: position 135,036,575 of record NC_080019.1, on the reverse strand, counting down.
CATGTGAAAATACATTCAAAATAAAATTTTTAGCTATAAATTGTTTGGAAATCAAATGATGTTTATATTTATAAATCAAAATAAACATATATTCATCTGTTTGTATTTCTTTTCTTAACATTAAATATTATGGCTGTACTTACTATTTACAGAGATTCATCCAACAGCTCCTGCAGAAAAGACTTATTTTACAAATCAACCCGGGGACACCCATCAAAATGTGGTTGTTACTGAAGCAGGTAATTAGTTCACATGTCTTTAACTCCTCTATCAAGAGCAGAAACTGTAATTTTAAGTTCTGCTTCATGTTGATCCCAACTGTTCTTGTTGCCTGGTGATGTGGTGAACTAAGTGTGGGCCTGTGGAAATTTGTCTTCAAACTAGGTTAGAAGAAAAGACTAAGCTAGTTTTGGAATAGGAGATCTTATTTGAGTCTTCCAGTTTTTCACTTGATGTAGATGTGTCTAGGACTAAACTAAGTAATCCACATTAAAAACTGGATCCACATGGGCCCTTCCCCAAGGTGTGCAGGTGTTAGAATGTAATTGGCACAATCGGGGGCCTGCAGATAGAGATGCTTGGGGAGATGTTAGGGTTTGCTGGGGGAGGGTGGGTACAAAATAAAACCTGATTGGTAGCCTTTGAAGATTCCCATGGTGTATATACTCCCATCTTGGCCGATTTTCAAGCAATCAAAGTGCCATCAGAGAACAGCAGATGGAAAGAATGCATACAGCGAGCTCTCCCTCAGCTCCTCCAGCACTGCCTTCTGCAAAAGAAACAAGGAAATCCCAATACATGTTAGTCAGCAACTGCTCTTAGAATCAGTGAGGCGCTGGTTTTAGTGTAGCCCTGAAACAACTGAACAGAAATTATCCTGGTTGCTTTGTGAAGACTGAGCCAAAAACTCAGTCTTAAAATCTTTCCACAGGTGATCCAAAATCCATGAAAGAGTAGGAAATACTTTTTTTTCTTTACTATAATATATATAGGATCATGGTGGTAGTTTGAAAGGGAAAGGAAGTATTTCCTGAATCCTTAAAATGCTTGAAGTCACCTATTGGAGGCTTAAGAGTAGGCAAAGGCACAACAAATTATCCCCAAAATACCCCATTACTGGACCTCAGCTAGTATAGCTTCTTCTGCTAATACAGAAAGTGATGTGCAGTTTAATTGATAGTTTGATCTAAGTCTGGTCCAATTTGGCCAGTATTATTTAAATTAATAATAATGACAGCATTTTACTTGCTAGCTAAATGCATAGTTTCTAAGTTTGCTTTTCTTATGTGGACATGAAATTAAACATTAGTGCTTTTTGCTTTTCAGTTGCCTGATTTTAAAACCGTTTAGAACATAACCTAATTAAAGCTTTTAAGTATATAATTACATTAGGACTATATGCCCTTTTATGACATTGGAAAAATGTTTAATAAAATCATTTTAAGGTGTATGGGTCTTCAGGGCAGCAGTTTTCTATTTTACCAACAATATCTAACATTATCAACTGTGACGGGACAGGATTAAAAACTGATTCATTTTATAATTTCATTAAAATCATGTCTTTATACTTGTGGAGTCTTGTGTCTCTGGGTTATGACTGTATCATCAGTTAATATTTGTATATTTTGGATTAATCCCAGAGAGTCTTGCATAATCATCATGGCACTGAGCTTAGTGGTTAGGATAATTACATACCCAATGAATTGGTTATTTTGATGATGACTATTCTTGAATAAGCAGTTCTTGTTTCTCTGAATATTAACTGAGCAGGATTAATGAAGTGACATTGCTAAGATTATTAATATATTATGAGACTAGCCCTAAATCTGAAATGTAGATTTAATAATACTTTTGCAAATGTGGACATTGGATTGGAGTGTGCAACCAATGATGTATGGATTTGCTTTCAAATTTTACCAGACATGAATAGATTATGTCATTAGATTATTCAGTATTTTGGGAAGAACCTTGCATGGAATCTATTTATTGATAATAATTATATTTTACCTTAAATTTTTGGAAAATTTGTATATAACTTTGGTGTTAGAATCCTTCCTCAACTGTCTGTTTACACTAAGACTGTTTTGCTTTTGTAGGCATAATTCCCAATCTAATTTATGTTGTTATACCAACGATCCCACTGCTCTTACTGATACTGGTTGCTTTTGGAACTTGCTGTTTTCAGATGCTTCATAAAAGGTAAATAATTCATATATGTAGAGACAACTTGAAAGTTTTAAATAGGTTTTCAGAAATCTTTAAAAATATTAGTAGAAAATTACATTTTTAATTTGCCCTAAAGAAGTTTGCCTCTCATCTCTGTCAGTACAAATCCAATATATACTAGTAAGATAGACCTTAATGCTGGAATTTATGAATTATCTCATTTAATCCTTATAAGCCACGTGAAGTAGGTACCCTCCTATTTATATTTTTCAGTTGAGAAGATGGTGGCTTGGATAGGTTATGTAATTTGCCTTGGTTCTCATCGTTTATGTGCGTGGTGGTCTGAAAATTGAATGCTTGTGGAGAATACAGCTAATGACTGCAACATCTTTCTATGTTGACAGATAATAGCTATACTAGTGGGAGTGAGTATTTAATAATATGGGTAACTGTCGAACCACTGTGTCGTATACTTGGAACTACAATAAGACTATATATCAATAAAAAATTTGAATACTTGTAAACTTAGAACATGTGCAACTATACTATACTGTCTTTTGTTTATTACATTTAGGAATTAATACTAAACCTTTCCATTTTGATCTCAAGTTGCAGGCAAGACTTGATTTTTATAGGTGAACTTTGTAGTACCTTCCCAAATGTCAAGTCATAGGCTTCTGTTTTATTTCAAAAGGATCTTTTGAGTATAGCAAAGTACAGTAGTAAAAATTGGTCACTTATTAAGTAGGAATATTGAAATAAAATGATAAAACCAACAGCAAGATTCTTGAAAGTATTGTTTCATGAAAACTTATTTACCCATACCCTTGAGTTAGAGTCAGAATTTTTCCATGTGTGTCAATTTGTCAATTAAATTAAAAATTAATATATGAAATATAAATATGTTTCAAAGGAAAAAGGAAAAGGTCTTGGATTTAACTAAGAGTATATTTGCTAGAATAAACTAGACATCTTTGTCAGAGTGTTTTAAATAAAAACTGTTCAAGAGAATGCCTCTATCAAGGAAGGTCCCACAGTGAAGTCATTTTTCTCTTTTGAGTTTATTTCATCTTCATCTTTTCCTAAAATAAACCCTAAAGAATCCACTAAGTAAAATATGCCCCAGAGAAAAAAAATTAAATAAATGTAAACTCTAAATGGTTCACATAAACTTTAAAGGCTCCAACCTGTGATTTACTGGCTGTTTAAAACATTTTGAATAATGATAAATAAAGCCTGGCAAATTTATACTATACTTTGTGTCCTCTTGTCTTGCCAATATATATACAAAACACAGTTAAAATTGTTTTTCAATATTTTGTACAGAATAAAGCCAATAGTAAATATCTACTTTCTTCTCTTAACTCCTAAGATGGTAGATGGAAATGTGATTTATCGTTGTGAAAAGCAGTGAAGTAGAGGAAGGATTTGATATAAATCCCCCCTTAACCCAGCCAAACTGTTGAGAGCTGTAGATGATATATCAGCTTGAAAAAATAATTTGAAAATTATTATGTAGACATTCTCATTTCTAAAATAAGAATTACTAATGCACCAGTAACTGAGTTTTCTCTAAACTTCATTTTCCTTCTCCAAATAGTATATTTTTGTAGAGATTGTATTCATTCCAAAATCTCCCAGATTTTTACACCTTGAAGATCTATGGAGTTTTCACTTGTTTGAAATTCTCAGAGTGAGAAATAAATGAAAATAGAGTGCCTCCAGATGCCGGAATTAGCTGTAGTGCTTGATTCATTCTTTCTTAGATCCTCCCCTTTTCCTTTCTTCCAGGAGAGCAAGGAGAAACTGCATCAAAGACTCAACTCCATTATCATCTGAGTGCCTTGCAGAAAATTTAAATTCCAATCTGGTACACATGCTGGTTTCTATCATTCCATGTCATGTTCAAAATAACAACTCTTGTTTCCTTAACTAGTAGTAACTCTTAAAATACTAATGCTACACAAAAACTACATTAATAACTTAACCACTTTTTGTTTCTTCTACTGTTTAAAAAAATAGTGTTTTTTGTACATTTCAGAAAAAAGATGTGTTTTCTGTTCACATTAGGTGACATCACAGATAAGGACGTGTTGATCTTACTTATTTGGATGCAAATATCCAAATAATATAATTTGGACATAATATTTTTATTGATGTCAAAGTCACAGCTAAATTGAAATCAAGTAATATTATAAAATTGTATTGCTCAGACTTGTTCAGGAAGAGTTCTTTTCTTTCTTTGAAGTTGTTCTGCGATGTCTGGCAGATGGAGGGAAGGGGGTAGAAGGCTTGCCCATGGGGCTGGGGCAGCTGCTGCTGGGAGGAAGCAAGTGCAGAACACAATACACAGGGGCAGGAAGTGGCTAGTGATCCAGGCTCATTCTCAGGAAGACAGCCCGAAAGGAATCCAGATCTTGGTAAGTGGCCTGGTAGAGGATGACTTGGGCACACATAGGAACAGGCACTTTTGCAGGAGCCTGAGAAGTGGCCGTATCAGGGAGAGTTAGCGGAGAGCACAGCCAGGGCACAGGTCAGAAAGGCTGCTGAATTTTACATCTGGCAAGAGTGAAGTTCAATCTCAGATCTAGAGGAACTCAGATACTCCTAAATTATCAAGGCCTTAATCTGCTTTGAACTACATTAGTTTCAGAGACTGAAGCAGGGATTCAGTGACTTAACCATAGGACAGGAAGACTGAGGGAGGAAGGGTTAGGAAGGTCCTTATGCTGAGGACAAAAGCACTGTTTTGATGATTTGGCATCAAAGACAGCATATTTGAATATAAAAACTTCCCAAAACCAAAATTTCAAAAATCAACGATCAAATAAAATGAAGATTTTTTGGTGATTACAATGAAATTTTTTGATATTGTGTCAGATACCTTTGTGTGTGTGTGAGTCTGAATTCTGAACTATGAAGGGTCAAAGAAAGATTTTTTATTTTTTCCATTATTAGTTCACATGAACTGTTTTCTATCTTCATATACTGGAATAATATCAAATTTTTTTATAGGAATGCAAAAATATGCTGGTGAGAGAAGAAGGACTATCTTATTATAAGGTCTGAGATAGCCCCCTTTGGACCAAGACATACCTATTTGCTAAGAAGTCTCAGACACTGGGTTTACTCTTCTGTTTTTCAGTAAAGGAAGAACAAAAACTAGCCCAAACCAGTCCACATTGTGGATTTCAAAAAGCACCAGAAAAGAGAGTGGCATGGAAGTATAATGATTCATTGACTTGGCTCCAGAAAAGAAATCGAGTTTTATATTCGGGATCTGCATAAGGAATGGCACCAGAGCATTCGCTTGGAATGGCTTGAAATCTCAAAGGATCTGCAAGGTGAACTGTAAGCTCCCCCTTGAGGCAAATATTAAAATAATTTTTATATGTTTATTATTTCATTCACAAAACATGCTGTGCTAATAATGGAGTGAGACATGCTTATTTTGCTAAAGGATGCGCCCGGACTTCAAGTAAATGGAATGGGCCCCGCAGATGACATTACAGTCCACACACCAGAGAAGCGTGTGTGTTGAAGCAGTTATTTCTGTTTCTTTCACCTCTCATAAGTTGTAATCTAGCTAATGTAATGTAAATGGTATTGACATTTACAGTGTGCAAACATATTTTACCTTTACATAAGTGTTTGATAACAATGGACTCTTCTAATATTTATTTTTATGGGGTTTCATTTTTTCAATACATGCTGTTTTGCTTAAAGAAATTTATTACTGTTGTCACCTGAATTCATAAACACATAAATGTAGTACCATAGAAAAGTTTCTATTCTAGAAATGGTTCATCTTTCAGTTTCCCTGCTTTCAGACAATGTTTAGGCAATCTCTTCAGAAATTAGAAGCTATTTCAATAACTGTGGTGTAAATCTACTCAAATATTTTACTTAGAGGCAAGAATTGTCTAATTTCAATTGTGCAAGACATGTGCCTTATAATTATTTTTAGTTTTAAATTCAACAGATTTTGTAATAACTTTGTTAATAGCTGTATAAACAATAATACACTCCATCTCGAACAAAAATAGTGGTATACACAGTATAAATCCTATGTCTTCACATGTTGCCTATATAACCACCAGTTGCTCTCTGAGGGTTTTGGAATCAGCTTGCTCCCTTCCTTGTCCACAAAACAAAGATGCTTGTTTGGGGTCTGGGATTCAGGTAGCTGTGGAGTTTGCTTAAGGTTTTTCCTAGCTCTGTTTAGCCTCTATTAGCAGCATATAAAGGAGTCCTGGAGTTGGGACCAGGAGAGTGGTCACTACCGGTGTGGAGGTAAGCACAGCACACTCACAGTTCAGAATGGAAAGAAACTAGGAATCAGTGTGGAAATGAGCTGCCTGGTGTCCGTGATCACATGTTGGTGTTGAGAGTTTGGCTGAGAGGGTAAATTGGGCCTCCTCTTGCCTTCTAGTTTGCTTGTGGCTCCTTCTTAAGAAAGTTGTAACTATCTGGTCTTCAAATGTCCCTGTGCTCCTTTTAACCAAATAAAAAGTTCTTGTTTCTGAAGAATGGTCATGGGCATTGTATAAATCTCTTAAGTGTACAAAATACAGTTATGTTTACATCAATGCATGCAGATGAAAACAAATTACTGTTTATATGTGGGAGGAATGGAAGTTGTGATTATATAGCATTTAAACCTCATCTTTTTTCCCTGTCGATCCTTTTAAGTTAGATAATAAACAGCTTTCATGAAGGCGATTCACAACTAGAGGTGGTTGGCAAAACTAAGAGGCAAATCAGACTTAGTGGGCACTGGCCCCTCCGCAGCTGCTTGCAGATGGGGGCATGGGCAGCTGTGTTCTAAGCTTAGATCTGCCCACAGTTAGCCCTCCTCTTTCTTTTCTTGGCTACTGCTCTTTCTGGGTAGAATGAGAGACCAGCTGCCGGGATCTACCTCTTCCCTCCAAGCTCCCACCATGTGTTTCTTCTTTAGTCAGGACTGGCTGGAGGGGAGACTGTGCTTTCCCTGTTTCTGTGCCACCCATGACTCCCACAGCTACAAAGCTGGAGAGGCAAAGCGCTGGGAAGGACTTTGGTTTTGCCTTTTATCTTGATGCAGGCCTGGATAACTCTTGGGGTATCAGTTACTGAACCCGTAGGTACAGGAGTGGGACAGTCAACTTCCCTCTTCTTTGAGAATGGCAGTGAGATGGCCCTAAGGGTTATGTGTGTGTGTGTGTTTGCGGGAGGTACGAATTTTGTGTTTCTAAATAAATCAATAGATTTTGTGTGGTAGGCTAATTTGAACTTTGTTCTTACTCTGGAAATGATCCAAGAGATTAAAGCAGTGAAGCCAATTCATTTATTCCACATTTTTGGCCTTCTAATGGGCAATCCAGCTGCTTCTAAGGAAGTTTTGCACATGTTGAAACATCCACTATAACACACAAAGATCAGAAAAAAAAAATTTGTAATGGTTGCATTTCTTAGATATGTCTGATTACTTTTTCAAAACTTGAAAAATGCTAGCTTGGGAAAAATGGACAAACAGTGTGAATAACCCAGTTAAAAAAGTGATCCAATAAAAGAACGACAATTTTGGTTAATTACCTTTTACTTTGATGCAAGGGTGATATATAGACTTGTACTTAGTTGCTGTTTAATTAACTTATTTGAGAGGACTGTGAAGTCAGTTTGGTCCAGGTCTGTGACAGGAACTTACAGTACATCTCTTTTATGAGTGGGGACAATATTAAGGACATGTTCCAGATGAATCAGAAGTGCATTTGGAGGGAAAAGCAGGAAAATGGCTGAGATTCTAACAACAGCATCTCAGATGGAACCAGATAATTTGCAGTAGTTTTTTTCAAAGAATAACATACTTGGCACAGAGCAATTTCACTTCTTTTACTAATTTTGCTAAAACTTTATTAAGTATATAGTATATGCTTTAAAGTTACATTCCTTTAAATAAGAGAATATGATAAAACTACTCATTAAGAAAGAGATGATATTTGTGAAAGAGTAACTGTTCACAATAAAATCAAAATGTATTAAAGTTAGTTTGTATTGTAAAGATACATATTTTTTGTTCTTTTTACCCCCAGCATTTCAGTGGCTTAGATAAGAATAAGGCTTTTAGAAACTTTTTTTTTTAACAGAACTCTCTATTTCCTTGCTCCTTAGAGTAGAATGGGGAAAACTGCCTGATTTTCATGTTTGGAACACTCTTATGTAGAAAACTTTGTATCCATTCTGTGAACCTCAGGACCCGGGCATACACTCCTGGACGGTTAGGCCGTGCACACTGGTGCCCATATGATGTCACTCCAGCCAGGAACCACCTGTTGTTTTCCTGGCACATTAACGGTCCTCCTGAATCCCCCTAAAGAGTAAATTGCAAAAAAAAATTGAGATGTGTGGTCAGTTGATATAAATATGTAAAATTGTTTTTAGCAAATAAATTAAAAAATAAAAAAGTATGGTTCAATTGCAAATCATCTGTATATATTCATACCATCACTCTAGGTCAAGAATTAGAACCTTTTGCTGTTCAGTAAGGACCCCGAGAAACTATGACAACTAAAATTAATTTACTTGTAGTTTTTTATGCACTTTTATAGCAAGAATTTCCTAACATTAATTAGGACATTTTATGGGTACTAAGAAATTCTCTAAGGCACAACTATTGAGAAGCATCTTAACCAAAATATATATTAAAAGATGCATTTTAAGTATTATGAAAGGCTTTGTGGGAGACAGTCATTCCACATTATGTGCTTTAGAAAAACTAAAAACTCACACATAAAGTTATTTTAGTTCAGTTGAGTAGCATTAACTTTTTGGCATTAGACAATCAGATTTGAAAAAATAATTCAACTGAAATAGGCACATCTATGATATGATTTCTAGTGATAGGCACATGTTTTGAGATATTAATATTGATCAAAAATGTTTTTAAGTTTTAAAAAATTATAACAGTTCCTAGTATAATTACATAAATTTTATTTGTACATGATTTATTCATATGTAATACAAATGAACATAATGCAAACATGTAATACCATTATTAATAACAGAATTGAGAGATATTTTCTCACATTAATTGTGCAAAATTTTTAAATTAATTTTTTATATTTGTGAAGGAATTTAAAACTTTGTGTACTTTGGATGAAATCACCAGTGTAATAATGGACCTGCTGGGCATTATGCTAAGTGAAACAAGTGAGACAGAAAGGCAAATACCATATGATTTCACTTAGATGTGGAGTATATAACAAATGAACAAGCAGAACAAAACGGAGACTCATAGATATGGAGAACAAACTTAATTACCAGAGTGGGGAGGAGTTGGAGCATGGGTGAAATCGGTGAAGGGGATAAAGCGGTACAAACTTCAAGTCATAAAATAAAGTGATGGGGATGATAAATATAGCATAGGGAACATAGTCAATATTACAATAACTAATACATATTAAATAATATTTAATAACAACAATATTTAATAACTGTCTAGTGACAGATGGTAACTAGACTTATTGTAGGAATCATTTTTTAATGTATAAAAATATTCAATCACTCTGATATGCTCTGCAAACTCATAGGATAGTGTACATCAATTATACTCAAAACAAGAAAGAAAAGGCAGGAAGGAAGGAAAGAAAAAAAGAAAAAAAAAGCAGGAAGGGAGGGAGAGAGGAAGGGAGAGGAAGAAAGGGAGGGAGGGAGGGAGGGAAGGATAAATAAATAAATCAGTCACTGGTACAATAGAATATTTCAAACCAAGTTTGTGTTAAAAAATACCCTGAGAGACTTTTTGCTGATTCTTTATTATCTTTGGGACCTATATTTAAAGGGAAAAAAATGTGGTCTATAAAAGCACCTTTTCTCTTTTGAATACCACAGTTTACCTCTATTATAGATGTAACAAATTTGTCCAGACTGTTTGAAAGTGGGACTGTGATTTTTATTTCTTTGTCCTAAGCCCTTAGTCCATAATATGTATTCAGAAATATTTATGGGACAGTATCAATCCAAGCTGAAAATAGATACAGGCTCAAAGGTATAAGTGATTTAGAAATTATTAGAAATAAACCTCAGCTGTTTGGATGTTTTTAGAAGGAGTCATTTTGTTTTCTTCACATTGTCTAAAATAATTTGAAATTTTCAATAGACAATAGACTCCAGGCATTGATTACATGAACAAAGCTTTTTAACTACTCAATACATATTGTGTCAGTTACAGTATTTCAAAGAACACACCAGCAAGCTTGAAGCCCAGCAGCTGGGAGGTCTGTGTGCATGGGAGACCTCCGTCTGGTTCCGTCACTTATCATCTAACCACACCATTTCAGTTCATGCAACTTCTCCTTGTCTTAATTTTCTGATTTGTTAAATGAATGTATTGCCTTCTTCCATGATCTCAGAGGTGGGTAAATACTTCAAAAATAAGATCTAGTGTCCAAAACATTACACGAAAATATGTGTCTATTTAGATGCTGTATTTGTAAAGAAAAAATTCACTACCTTGAGTATCTGAATATAAAGGTTAATAACCATAGAGTAGTGGTTCTGAAACCTTAGTATGCCCGAGAATCATGGGAGGCATGCTGAAACACAGTGCTGGACCCCATCTTTAGAGTTTCTGATTCAGCGGGTCTGTGATAGGGCCTAAGAATTTGCATCTATAAGAAGTCTCAGGCATGCTGATCTGCTGGATTGGAGGCCACGCTTTGGAAACCACTGGTATAGTGTAAGTCTGTGAGTGTTAGCACAGTGGGTTTGCTCTTTGTGTCATTCACTTTGTTTTATAGAGAGAGGGCTTTCTATAGCCACTTGTGGAGCCTTAAAAAATCCAGACAACTGCCTTCTGACACAAGCCTTTGGTAAGCCAGAAGATCCTCAAGACCACGTGAATGACTAATAAGGTGAGTTCTTTGCCACTACTGGAAACACTGATGCTTCGAGGAACTTATTCAGGTGCTGTATCAATAATTACAGATTCATAATTTTAAGTAATGCATTCTTATTTAATCAGTTAATCCTCTTAAATATCATGGTATTAAAGTCGAACAAAGAAAATCATGTGACTCTTTAGACTATTTGATTACTCAATCATGATAACAATATATCACACAAGATATTGCCCTGCATGGGAGCTTTCTTACTTGCTAACGAATAACATACTTAGACTCTCTAGAACTTAGAGCCAAAATAGAAGATTTCAGACATCTGGCATGAGTTACTGGCTTAATGTATCCCTACCATCAATAGTATCAGCAGTCATATTTCCTACCTCGTGTATGAAGCGTCTGCCACACACTCCCATTAACTGTAATTGAAGTTGTACAGCTGATTTCCCTCTTGAACAATAATTCTATAAATCTCCCTCTAAGTGGCAATATATCTTACCTTTAATACATGTTTCATCTTAAAAGGAAAGTGTAAGATCTACAGATAAATTTTAAACAAGAAGAAAGCTATCCTATTTGTCTTGAATTGGAAAGTGTTCATCAAAGCAGAATAAATGTAAAACTAAGCAGAAAGTTTAACATGACTTGAGACATTGACTTAACAAGAGGATACATACACAGATACATTTGCTTAAGTGTCAAAAAAGTGTTGTATCAAGTCAAATTATTATGACATATGTGTTAATATATCAAACAAGTTGTTTACACTTTTACAAAGTGAAACCATTTTCCCATGGTATAAATTACTACATGTGCATTTTAAAATTATTCATGTGTTGTTCAGTACAGCTAGTAGGTTTAATCTAATCCAGTAGATATTAATGCATTAATAGTTTATTAATTTTCAAGTATAGAAAACATGCTAGAAATTTTTTTACAACGTCTTGTAATAAAATTGTTAATATGGTTGAGTGCTTACTTAAATTTCTTGTTTGTTATCTCATTAAGCCTCTCAATGAAACCTAAAGTTACTTGCCCGAAGTCTGAGCAATAAGTGTTAAACCAGGGTCAGATAAAAGTAATCTGAGCAGAGAATCCATGCTCATCATGACTATTCAATCCTACAATTAAAAATTAATAATAATTCTAATCTAGCAGAATTTGCTTTCTATTTGCTGAGTGTATGTGATTTTCATGGAGCTGATAGATGGCTACATTATGTCTGGAGTAAGAAGTTTTTGTCTTCCATGAGGGTAGTTCGTGGGTAGTAGTTTGCTCTGATGATCACCCAGCTCAAAAGCTACTGATCCTACAAATACATTGCAGTATTGACACTCAGTGAGTTCAAATTATTACATTTCTAAAATGAAGAATAAAAGATAATATGAAAATTCTAGTATAGGTGCTCCCAATTGAGGATTATTTCAGGCTGTTGAGTGAGTTCTTTCTTTACCTTCCTGGCAAGTGATTGTAAAGTGGCTCTAAGCCAACCTATCCAGGTTGGTTTTCATCCAGAAATTATTTCACATCATTCCATGCCTGCACCATTCTCAAAATCAGAGTTGATGATTGGAGGCCAGTAGACCAAACTGGCTCTCAGACCTGCTTTTGTTTTAAATTTTATAAAGCTTTTAAAGAATGGAAAGTTGAAAATGATGCTTTTAGCTAAGTTGTGCACTCTCCAGGTCAACAACAGGCAGGCTGCTGCGTATTTTACTCAGCTATTTCACACATTCATATTTTATGCCTAGTTTCTAAAAACATCTGATTTGTAACCCTTGTTCTTAAAAATTAGCTTTGTTTCTAATGCTAACATTCACCCAGGAATACTATGCAAACAGGCCGCAGATAAACATGAAAACTCAGTTTTGTAAAAGAAGAAATGAAGTTGAGATTTCTTTACTCCCAAATCATTATGAAACAATGAAATCTTTATATAGTAATTCTTTCTGGAAATATAGGGTGAGAAGTTTTACATATTTACCTGACAAGAATCGATTCCTCCTTCTTCGTAGCCTGCACATATCATATTTTCTGTGATGTTGTATTCTGGCATCTGTTGTTGGCATTTTTCATTTCCTAGGAGAGGAACATCAGCTTCTTGCAATATATTTGCAGTGGGACCTGTTCAAAATGGATAATGCAGACAGCCAGTCAGAAGTGATCAACATGCATCATTGAATGAGCCACCATCAGTCTTATTCATTTCAACAGTTCACTCTCATTATTGAGTACTGTGTGTATATATAATGGAACTAAATGCTAAATCTTGTACTTTAGTACATAATATGGCCCTTCTGTGGATTTTGCCAAGTGGATAACAGTAAAGCATTTCTTTAGTTCCCAAGGGCTAGCAAGAATGGTGGATTGGACTAGACAGTTTTTAGGCATTTTCAGTAATTTTAAACAGTTACAGTATTGCTCATAAAAAAAAATACCAACACAAATGGATTCTTTCATGGAAATGAGCAATGGCTCAGAAATCCAGAAGTACTTTTCATTTGGCACCTGAAGAGGTGCCCCCTTATAATGGCATTCAGCCACTTTGAGATGTGTATGAGTGAGCAGGTGTGCACTGAACAGAAGACAAAGCTCAGATGAGCTGTGCCCTGGTCTAAGGGCAATCAGCCTGTCATCACGTGCAGGTGAAGAGAAAGGAGGCTTTTTGTAGCAGAGTATAATTCCTTGCTTTTTACAAAATGACTCATTTACTGGAAGCATGAAACCTCTATTTATTGAAATACGAATCCCAGAGGGATGTGAAATAAGCAGGTGTCTAGTGCCTTGGAAAAGGTACATGATAAACACTTTCTAATAGAAATTTTATTTGGTTCCTCAAGAGAGACAGAAACTTGAGAATAATTTAGTGCATACGAAAGTCAGCATTGTTGCAAAATAATGTATGTGACCTCATTTCCAGCTAAGTTTAATCCATACACTAAAAAGACAGGAAATGTGTGTGTGTGTGTAACGTAAGTGCAAAACAACATCTGAATGATTCAGTGGTGTGTTGGTAAATGTTTAGTAACTGGTTTTCAGGGGAAAAATAACCCTAATGTGTATCTTCAACCAGTTGTCTGGTACAAAGATTCAAGCATTGGCCAATTTCAAGGTACCAGCATGACAATGAACGTGGAGTTGGGAAAAGATATGCTTGAATGGCTATTTCTAGTTAGAGCCAGTGACTTCAGCAGCCTATTAGTTTTAAATTTGACAATGGACTTTATATTAAAGTAAATTGTGGAGGTTAAGATGTAGGAGAAAATTCAGCATCTCACTGTCATCTGTTCTAGGATGGGCTGATAGACTTTAGTCTTTATTATGAACTATTATAAATCAAAGCAAATTTTGCTTATTGTCCAGGAATAAAAAATTGGTTGGGTATATGACAAAACTGGTAAATGTAAATTTGAGCAATGTTCTTATATTTAATATGTATTTGTCAACATGAGATGCTATGAAGATAATTGAGAATACACACACCACATAAAAACATATACAAAAATGTCAGAAGAGTTATTTTAAGTTTTACTCATTGCCTTAATTTAAATAATACCACTTCATTTCTTCCCAATAAATAGTATGTTCACAGTTTCCATAGCTAAGTAATTAGTGCATTAGACTCAAAAGGGGGGGAAACTGGGATTTTATGAAATTAAGTAGCTGGAAATCATAAGGCAAAGTTAATAAAATTAATTAAAATTGCCATCACCCAGGAAGTATTTAAACATGACCTGGTCATTTGTTTGTAAATGAAATTGATCTCAGATACAGAGTTTCTCTTGGCTCCAAACTACTCTTAGAGACTTTTCTTAAGTCAATTAAATGTGTATCTTTAGTAACAATAAGTAAATGTAAGCCAAGTATACTCAGCTCTTAAAAAAATCCATTTCCTGTGGAATAAAGAGTCTTAAATTTTGTTAGTGGATAATTTGTTTTTGAAGAGTCTACATCGTGCTCATAAATGTCTTTTGGTTTGAAGTCTGATACAGAAAATATCTATCTAGGAATCATTTTTACTTTTTAGATCCAAATTTAATAAATCATGACATTTTTCAAGTGGAAAAAAAAGAATGTACAGTCTTTGACTTCAATACACTTTATGGACAGCAGACATGAGGCATTTTTCAGCAACATAACATAATTGCAGTGGAGAACCTTTATCGGAATCATCAGTCAAAGACTTGACTTGGAAAATTAAGCTTCCTTTTATAAGAAGAAAGAATATTTTAACTGTGAATGCTTTGCTTCTGGGACCTGTACTTCTCCACTAAATTTTGTGCCTTTTCAATCTTATTTGGATTTTTAAATATCATGGCTATGATCTGTTGCAACTCCAGAGGCTAGGTTCTCCTACCAGAATATAGTGCCCTTCCTTTTTGTTTAATTATTAATGAGTGGTCAAAATTGTCCTTCATGAAGCCAATGAGCCTTGCAGTTACATTTAGAAGGTATGAAGTACTGGAGAACTTTTTATTTTTTAATCATGTTTGGTTAGTTTTAATATACATTTTCTTCTGTGCTGGGAAAACACTACTAAATAATGCTAATGAGTCAATGGTATATCAACTGTTAGTCTTCATTGTAAGATTTGTGCCCTAAGTTATCAGTAGGCAGAATATGTTGATGTTGAAAGGGATTCCCTTCTCATTTTAGGAAATGTGAGTGTGACCTTCACAGGATAAATATAGTTTTTAGGTTTGGGAAATATCGCAGGTAATATTTTGTTTTATGATGAGACTTATATAACACTAAAATTAGATAATTGAGTTTGGGAGATGCTTTACTTCCTCTCCAATAAGGATTGTAGTTTTATAGTATGCTCTACACAATCTGGAAGTTTTTTATTTAAAACAATGCAAATATACATCATTAGAATATAAGCCTGACAGTTCTTTTAAGCGATATTGCAAAAACTCATTATAGTATAAGAGTTGTAAGAACTTTTGAAGATATTCACAGGATAGTACAATAGCATACTTTTTTACTAGTACACATTTTATTTTTCCCAAGTCTGATAATTTACCTTGATGTACTACTCTCCCCCAGCCAGCAATAGAACAAATTCTTCCTGGAGGAAGAACTTGATTTTTGTCTGGTAAACAAATAGGTTGTATATAATCTGGAAAAACAAACAAAAGTACAGACATATAGGTGTTTCTAACAAGTTTTAAAAGTCAATTACTTTCAATATTTCACCTAAAAAAAACTTCTATTTTTGTTTTAGTCCTGCCTGAACATTTTTTTAGACATCAACCATGGGAGAAAGAAGAAATTCAGAGCAGCAGTTTTTGATAATGGACTTGTTATCACTTACGGTCTTTCAGGTTTTATAATGTAAACAATGTTTTAAGTCTGGGGTCAATCATTTATATTTGATTTTTAAATAATCCTGGTACTTAATAATAATGTCAGTTCTGTGAAAATCTTGGTAAGGTTATTTTTCAGGGTCAATTTAGAGAAACTTGGGCATAAATTCTGAGTTTTTTTTAGTTTCCCACGGCTATTTCCACATTAAAAAAGCTTCTAGGTGATTGTTTTATAGAACACTTATGGAAACATCAGCATAGGTCACTGGCTTTTAAAAACCTCCTCCAGCAATTTATAAACCACCTGATCTTTATTTAAAGCACCCACCACATGTTCTACGACCCAGGACAGATGCAAAAATGAATAAGGTGTGGTGCTTACATCAAGGACCGGGCCACATAATTAACTACAATAGTCTGCCTTTGCTAAGTGCTGTGATACATGTGTAGACCAAATTCCACGATAGCACAGACATAACAGCACTTTGTCCTGACTGGGAATTGGAGAAGTCTGCACAAGTTCATCAGAGCCTCTCAGGATAGATTTCACTCCCTCAGGTGACTTTCTACCCATTATCTCAGTATTTGGCGAGAGCCCTTGACCTGCTACTCTATTAATATTATTGAATCTCCTTTAAAAACCTCATTCAATGAATAGCTTAATTCTTACTCGCTTTCTCTTAGAATGTGTGCCTTCTCTCAGTGTGTACTACTCTGCCCTTGTGGTAGATGGACCTGCCTTTGTTTTACATGAGGAATAGGGAGGCATGCATTGTAATATGACTGATTTTCTCTGGGCTCTTGCTTTGAGTTTACTGTTATAGAGGACTCTGAGAATTTTATTCTACTGGCCAACTTTCTAGAAAGTTGGATTTAAACACTTCCACGAAGGTAATTTAATGTTTATCCAACTCTTGCAATCTATTTATGCATTGGTACAGATAATATTTCAAATCCAATTTTGAATTAATTAGGGCAGATAAGAAAACTAAAAATGATTTCTTTTACCTGTATAATTCACTTTAAATTCAAGGTGCATAATGGCCACATCATTGTCCTTTCTCCGTTTGTCATAATGTGGGTTTATAACAATTTGATCGATCAACCGAGTCACTATTTGAGGGGAAGTCAGATTTGATGTCATATGCAGGCCTAACACTGCTTTCCATGTAGATGTCCCTAAGTTTCTCCTAAAGATTATGAAAAAGAAGTGTAAGATTAAACTCTCCATCCACTGCAGTTACTTTCTGGGAATCTTTGTAATTTTTCAGAACTAGGTGTTCCTATCCTAATAAATTCTTGAATTTCTCTGAAGGATTTTCCTGTAAAAAGAGTTCTTTAATTTTCATTTTTTTCTGATCAGATCGCAGAATAAGCCTTAATTAGTGCTCATCTTTCTCACATCTCTGAAGTCATCTCTTGATCTCTAGGTCTAGACTGTGGTTTTCAACTTTGGTTTCACATTAGAATCACCAGGAGTACATTTAAATAACACTGTTACCTGTTTCTCCTTTCCTATCTTTGACTTAATGAGTCTGGGATGGAGGGGGGGAATTAAAATATATATATTTTTATTTTAAAATATATATATTTTAAAATATATATATTTTTAAAATATTATTAAAAAAAATAAAAATTTTAAAATATTATTTAAAAATAAAAAAAAATTTTTAAAATATATATATATATTAAAAAATATATTTATAGAACTTATAAATCTCCAAGTTCATGCTAATACATGGCCAGATTTGAGCAGCACTGCATTAGGTCACATTCTGCTGTGGAGACTGCGTCTTGTTCCCAGGTCTCCTCAGACAACCGCAGCAGCTGTAGGCACAAGGGCACCAAAGTAGGTAGATAGCTAGACACAGGCAGGCGGAGGGAGGGGGGCTGCAGCCCGGTGGAAGCTGGCTTCCATTCCGCACATTCTGTGTGAGCTGTTTCCACAGGCTGTCAGGGGGAGAATATAGATAACAGACTGGCCAAAACTGGCTAGTTACAACATGGAGAAGATGACCTTACCCCAAATCCATTACCAGAGTAAAAATCACATCCCTCCATCATTAGCATAGTAAAAATCACACCTCCCCACGCCACAACGGGTCCGATGGGGACCAAATATAGTAAAAAATCCTTCCACCTGACACCTGACGAGGGTGGAGCAGGCCCAAACTCAGAATCTAACTCCATCTGTTCCTTCAAACCTAGCCTCACTTGGTGAACATTCATCTCCCTTTATATAAAAAAAGGCTCCCTATTGTCTCCTAGGCAGGACTCCCCTCCAGGTCTGCCCATGCCAACTCTCTGGCATGTACTTTTGTCTTTCTCTAAAATCTCATTTTCCAAAAATCTTAAATGCTCACTGTTTTTTTGTTTTTTTTTTGCACCTATTCTTGAATTCTTTCTTGCAATGAGACCAAGGACCCATCTCCAGTAATAATGGAAAGAGGTTTAGGAGCATTCTGTTAGAGGGTCACTGAACTCACACAAGATAAGCAATAAAACCTATTATGATGTTTATAATCTAACATGAATTTGAGTATTTCCATATACAATGAACTTCATTAATGTACTTCCACATACAATATTGGATAAACATTGTTGTTACAGGCAGATTAAATTGGATTTGAAAGTATTAGGGGACTTCTAAATGTATTTGGCCTCCAACATCTTCAGGCCAAGAAATTACCAGGGAACAGCTGGAATTAAGCCATATTCACAATGAAGTCAAAATCCAATAACTGCAGTTATAGCAGAACTAATGACTTAATTCTTAATAGTCACAAATGCCTAGTTTAATGTGGGATTTCAAATGTTAAAATCCAAGTCATCTACAAATGTATAAAGGGCATGAGGTTTTTTTCAAGTACATCTGTCTATATTTTTATCTATCTATTCATTACTTTGTTATTTTTCCCAGATGATCATGTTTGATCAAGTAGTAGTCATCAGTAAAATCAGTGAGTGCCCCAGCATACAGTACAAATCCACTGATAACCACTCCATGTTAAAAATCTGTGGAAACTTACTTAAGTGCTTCATAGAAATATCATAACCCCCATTTATGAAGGATCTATTTTGTGCCAAGTACTCTGACCACATCATCTCATTGCATCCCTACCACAGTGCCATGGATTCTACAATTAGAATGTGCTGAGAGTTTAAATGGTAGGAGAGACACTTGAACTGGGACAGTCTGACTTGAGAGGCTGCATATGTACCAGGTGTGGGGGTGTCTCGTGTAGCTATGGGCAAGGTTCTGTGGAAGTGGCAAGAATATGTGGGAAGTGTTAGAGGGGCAGGAGGGAGAGACACAGCCTGCCATTGCATTATCTGGGCTCAGGGAGGATGTCTCTCCTGGAGTTCGTGCTAGCTCCTTGAACCTCCAGATGCTGGCCAGGAGGGCATTAGGTGCTGCAGAGGCCTTTTCACTTCCCTTCCCCAGGTCCTAGGAATCAGAACTTCAGCCAAGCTGAACATACTGGTAATTTCAGACATTCTGACCGCACCTCACTCCTACTGTGTCCTGGGACTCCCCTGTCCACCTAGGCCTATGAGGATTGGGGGTGGAGTAAAATCTCTTCCTTGGTGTCCTATATCTGAACTTCTTTCTCTGTCACATATTTAAGTATGTTTTCTAAAGCTTAGCTGGTCAGTGACATGTAACAGATAGTTATAATCTTTAATGAATTGTATGTCTCACATTAAATTTATGTATTTATTAACTATTTATAAAAAATAAATCTTATAATTGCCATACCATATTTCCTACTTTGCATTTAATTATATTTATCTATATATAATTACAGTTTGTATTGTAAGTATATTATTTATATAACCAATGAATTATATCAAAATTTATATATTTGCATTATTATAAGTTGCTTATATAAATAACATTATTATATTAATAGCATAACATTTAAATAATACCTACTAAAATTTTCTCAATGTGAATTTAGAGATACTTCTATGAAGTTAATAAAGTGCAAAACAATAGGATTGTCTCTTTAAATATCTCTTACATCTTTTATCTTTAGAAAAAAATCACATACAAGTTCAGAGAGATATGTGTATTTGCTATAGATTTAATCAAGGATAAAATATGCAGTAACTAAATCTCCAAATTCTTATCTTTTCTGTAAGTGCTGTATCTCATCTGAGATTATAAATATATAAATATAATTACTGATATGAGAGAGCATATAGGTAGCATAAAGTTGAGTAATCACCATTCTCCTCTCATTATTGTAAGAGTCTGAGTTAAAAATGAATACATGAACTATGAGCTGTGAAGATTAAACATACATGCTTCAAGCTACTGCTCTAATTAAATACAATTTAATCAATGTTAATCTGACACATTCTTAATGATTTCTATAATCACTATTGTGCTATATGTAAAATACTCTATTTTTCATGTTTTTATTTCTCCTGAATCTACAAGCAGTAGTATGGGAAGGAAATATCCCTCCAACATGTATTATTTGCATTTCTCTCTAAGTCCTGTTCCATAAACCTTTCCATGTCTTTGTACTTAACGCTTCCACCACAAGCACAACACTGACATGAACACCACTAGACCACTATATATCCTACTGTAATTTTAGTACCTTCTCTTGGAGGAAGAAGACTTACAGTCTTCTGGTTATAATGGTCCTCAAATTATATGAATCAGCTGAAGAATTTGCTAAACTTTCAGTTTTCCAGTTTTCACTCCAGAGATTCTAATTTGGATGTTTGGAGTGGGACCTAAGAATCTGTACTTCATAATCTTAATTGAGATATTCAATAATACAGAAACCTCCCTAGCTTTCCCATTTACCTGAAGTTGAGATGGAAGAAGAAAGCCTTCAGAGAAACCATTGCAGATAAAGAGAAGGGACGTCTTATGTTTAAAAAATTTCTTGTCTGAAAGCATCTACATTCTCGTGAAGTTATAGGACAGAAGACAGTCGGGAATGGGAAAAGAATATAACTCCATTGGATAGGCAAGTCCCTACCCAGCAGAGGCAAAGAGAATGGAAACATGGCACCTTTATGTAGAAGTTGGCTGAATTCCTGCTGCATTTCACTGTTGCCTGCCCTGTCCAAATGAAATGTTTTTCTCAGTAGAAAGGGAAAGAAAGGTGCAGATTGGGAGCAAATAGACATACACTGTTGACTTCTGTAACCTCGATGACTAGTACACTTAGAACACAGGTACTCAATAGATACTGCACTGGATGGGGTTAACTAATGCTATAATGTCACTATGTTTCCATGTGCTGGTATGTAAGCAGCTCAGTGCTCAGAGCATTTGGGTGTCCATTTGTAAGCGGGATTTTCATTGTGGTAGGAAGTAAATATGGCAAGATAATTATAGAGCAACACAATTTGCTAAAAGAAAAAAAGGCAGAGCCAAGATGGCGGCGTGAGTAGAGCAATGGAAATCTCCTCCCAAAACCACATATATCTATGAAAATATAACAAAGACAACTCTTCCTAGAATAGAGACCAGAGGACACAGAACAACATCCAAACCACATCCACACCTGCAAGAACCCAGCGCCTCGTGAAGGGGCAGCGCGAGCCAGGCCACGCCCATAGCAACAGCGGAGATAAACTCCATAGCAGCCAGGCCGGAAGCAGAAGCCCTGTATGCATGCAGCTGCCCAGCACAAGCCACTAGAGGTCGCTGTTCTCCCAGGAGAGGAGGGCCACAAACCAACAAGAAGGGAAGTTCTTCCAGCCGTCACTCGTCCCAGCTCTGCAAACTATTTCTATCATCATGAAAAGGCAAATTAGAGGCAAACCAAGATCACAGAGGCAATGCCAGAGAAGGAGACAGACCTAACCAGTCTTCCTGAAAAAGAATTCAAAATAAAAATCATGAAGATGCTGATGGAGATGCAGAGAAAAATGCAAGAGAAATGGGATGAAGTCCGGAGAGAGATCACAGATACCAGGAAGGAGATTACAGAAGTGAAACAAACCCTGGAACGATTTATAAGCAGAATGGATAAGATGCAAGAGGCCATTGAAGGAATAGAAACCAGAGAACAGGAACACATAGAAGCTGACATAGAGAGAGATAAAAGGATCTCCAGGAACGAAACAATACTAAGAGAACTGTGTGACCAATCCAAAAGGAACAATATCTGTATTATAGGGGTACCAGAAGAAGAATAGAGAGGAAAAGGGATAGAAAGTGTCTTTGAAGAAATAATTGCTGAAAACTTCCCCAAACTGGGGGAGGAAATAAACGAACAGACCACGGAAATACACAGAACCCCCAAAAGAAAGGATCCAAGGAGGACAACACCAAGACACATAATAATTAAAATGACAAGGATCAGGGACAAGGAAAGAGTTTTAAAGGCAGCTAGAGAGAAAAAGGTCACCTATAAAGGAAAACCCATCAGGCTAACATCAGACTTCTTGACAGAAACCCTACAGGCCAGAAGAGAATGGCTTGATATATTTAATACAATGAAACAGAAGGGCCTTGAACCAAGGATGCTGTATCCAGCATGACTATCATTTAAATATAATGGCAGGATTAAACAATTCCCAGACAAGCAAAAGCTGAGGGAATTTGCTTCCCACAAACCACCTCTACAGGGCATCTTACAGGGACTGCTCTAGAGGGGAGCACTCCTAAAAAGAGCACAAAACAAAACACCCAACATATGAAGAAATGAGGAGGAGGAATAAGAAGGGAGAGAAGAAAAGAATCTCCAGACAGTGTATATAACAGCTCAATAAGTGAGCTAAGTTAGGCAGTAAGATACTAAAGAGGCTAACCTTGAACCTTTGGTAACCACGAATTTAAAGCCTGCATTGGCAATAAGTACATAACTCTCAATAGTCACCCTAAATGTAAATGGACTGAATGCACCAATCAAAAGACACAGAGTAATAGAATGGATAAAAAAGGAAGACCCATCTATATGCTGCTTACAAGAAACTCACCTCAAAACCAAAGACATGCACAGACTTAAAGTCAAGGGATGGAAAAACATATTTCAGGCAAACAACAGCAAGAAGAAAGCAGGGGTTGAGGTACTAATATCAGACAAAATAGACTTCAAAACAAAGAAAGTAACAAGAGATAAAGAAGGACACTACATAATGATAAAGGGCTCAGTCAAACAAGAGGATATAACCATTCTAAATATATATGCACCCAACACAGGAGCACCAGCATATGTGAAACAAATACTAATAGAACTAAAGGGGGAAATAGACTGCAATGGATTCATTTTAGGAGACTTCAACACAACACTCACCCCAAAGGATAGATACACCGGGCAGAAAATAAGTAAGGACACAGAGGCACTGAACAACACACTAGAACAGATGGACCTAATAGACATCTATAGAACTCTACATCCAAAAGCAACAGGATATGCATTCTTCTCAAGTGCACATGGAACATTCTCCAGAATAGACCACATGCTAGGCCACAAAAAGAGGCTCAGTAAATTCCAAAATATTGAAATTCTACCAACCAATTTTTCAGACCAGAAAGGTATAACCTAGAAATAAATTCTACAAAGAAAACAAAAAGGCTCATAAACACATGGAGGCTTAACAACATGCTCCTAAATAATCAATGGATCAACGAACAAATCAAAATAGAGATCAAGGAATATATAGAAAAATACGACAACAGCAACACAAAGCCCCAACTTCTGTGGGAAGCAGCGAAAGCAGTCTTAAGAGGAAAGTATATAGCGATCCAGGCACACTTGAAGAAGGAAGAGCAATCCCAAATGAATAGTCTAACATCACAATTATCGAAACTGGAAAAAGAACAAATGAGGCCTAAAGTCAGCAGAAGGAGGGACATAATAAAGATCAGAGAAGAAATAAACAAAACTGAGAAGAATAAAACAATAGCAAAAATCAACGAAACCAAGAGCTGGTTCTTTGAGAAAATAAACACAATAGATAAGCCTCTAGCCAAACTTATTATGAGAAAAAGAGAATCAACACAAATCAACAGAATCAGAAATGAGAATGGAAAAATCACAACAGACTCCACAGAAATACAAAGAATTATTAAAGACTACTATGAAAACCGATATGCCAACAAGCTGGAAAACCTAGAAGAAATGGACAAATTCCTAGAAAAATACAACCTTCCAAGACTGACCAAGGAAGAAACACAAAAGTTAAACAAACCAATTACGAGCAAAGAAATTGAAATGGTAATCAAAAAAGTACCGAAGAACAAAACCCCCGGGCTGGACGGTTTTACCTAGGAATTCTATCAGACACAAAGAGAAGATATAATACCCATTCTCCTTAAAGTTTTCCAAAAAATAGAAGAGGAGGGAATACTCCCAAACTCATTCTATGAAGCCAACATCACCCTAATACCAAAACCAGGCTAAGACCCCACCAAAAAAGAAAATTATAGACCAATATCCCTGGTGAATGTAGATGCTAAAATACTCAATAAAATATTAGCAAACCGAATTCAGCAGTATATCAAAAGGATCATACACCACGACCAAGTGGGATTCATCCCAGGGATGCAAGGATGGTACAACATTCAAAAATCCATCAACATCATCCACCACGTCAACAAAAAGAAAGACAAAAACCACATGATCATCTCCATAGATGCTGAAAAAGCATTTGACAAAATTCAACATCCATTCATGATAAAAACTCTCAGCAAAATGGGAATAGAGGGCAAGTACCTCAACATAATAAAGGCCATATATGATAAACCCACAGCCAACATCAAACTGAACAGCAAGAAGCTGAAAGCTTTTCCTCTGAAATCGGGAACTAGACAGGGATGCCCACTCTCCCCACTGTTATTTAACATAGTACTGGAGGTCCTAGCCAAGGCAATCAGACAAAACAAAGAAATACAAGGAATCCAGATTGGTAAAGAAGAAGTTAAACTGTCACTATTTGCAGATGATATGATATTGTACGTGTAAAACCCTAAAGACTCCACTCCAAAACTACTAGAACTGATATCGGAATACAGCAAAGTTGCAGGATACAAAATTAACACACAGAAATCTGTAGCTTTCCTATACAGTAACAATGAACCAATAGAAAGAGAAATCAGGAAAACAATTCCATTCACAATAGCATCAAAAAGAATAAAATACCTAGGAATAAACCTAACCAAAGAAGTGAAAGACCTATACCCTGAAAACTACTAGTCACTCTTAAGAGAAATTAAAGGGGACACTAACAAATTGAAACTCATCCCATGCTCATGGGTAGGAAGAATTAATGTCATCAAAATGGCCATCCTGCCCAAAGCAATATACAGATTTGATGCAATCCCTATCAAATTACCAGCAACATTCTTCCATGAACTGGAACAAATAATTCAAAAATTCATATGGAAACACCAAAGACCCCGAATAGCCAAAGCAATCCTGAGAAAGAAGAATAAAGTAGGGGGGATCTCCCTCCCCAGTTTCAAGCTCTACTATAAAGCCATAATAATCAAGACAATTTGGTACTGGCACAAGAACAGAGCCACAGACCAGTGGAACAGACTAGAGACTCCAGACATTAACCCAAACATATATGGTCAATTAATATTTGATAAAGGAGCCATGGACATACAATGGCGAAATGACAGTCTCTTCAACAGATGGTGCTGGCATAACTGGACAGCTACATGTAGGAGAATGAAACTGGACCATCGTCTAACCCCATATACAAAAGTAAACTCAAAATGGATCAAAGACCTGAATGTAAGTCATGAAACCATAAAACACTTAGAAAAAAACATAGGCAAAAACCTTTTAGACATAAACATGAGTGACCTCTTCTTGAACATATCTCCCCAGGCAAGGAAAACAACAGCAAAAATGAACAAGTGGGACTATATTAAGCTGAAAAGCTTCTGTACAGCAAAAGACACCATCAATAGAACAAAACGGAACCCTACAGTATGGGAGAATATATTTGTAAATGACAGATCCGATAAAGGCTTGACGTCCAAAATATATAAAGAGCTCACCCACCTCAACAAACAAAAAACAAACAATCCACTTAAAAAATGGGCAGAGGAACTGAACAGACAGTTCTCCAAGAAAGAAATACAGATATCCAACAGACACATGAAAAGATGTTCTGCATCGCTAATTATCGGGGAAATGCAAATTAAAACTACAATGAGATATCACCTCACACCAGTAAAGATGGCTACCATCGAAAAGACAAACAACAACAAATGTTGGCGAGGCTGTGGAACCCTCCTACACTGCTGTTGGGAATGTAAGTTAGTTCAACCACTGTGGAAAGCAGTATGGAGGTTCCTCAAAATGCTTAAAATAATCTTACCATTTGACCCAGGAATTCCACTCCTAGGAATTTACCCTAAGAACGCAGCACTCAAGTTTGAAAAAGACAGATGCACCCCTATGTTTATTGCAGCACTATTTACAATAGCCAAGAATTGGAAGCAACCTAAGTGTCCATTGGTAGATGATTGGATAAAGAAAATGTGGTTCATATACACAATGGAATATTACTCAGCCATAAGAAGAAAACAAATCTTACCATTTGCAACAACATGGATGGAGCTAGAGGGTATTATGCTCAGTGAAATAAGCCTAGCAGAGAAAGAGAAATACCAAATGATTTCACTCATCTGTGGAATATAAGAACAAAGGAAAAACTGAAAGAACAAAACAGCAGCAGAATCACAGAACCCAGGAATGGACTAACAGCAGTTCCTGTGTGGTAACCTCCAATAAGTTCTTCACAATGGTATAAAGGGCATATCAAAGTGTGGGCAAAGGGTCTGTTTGTGTTTATACAGAGGATCAAAGCCCAATTTGGCTACCCAGAAAATGAAATAAGATATGATATGAAGAAGAAGTTCCAACATCACCATACTCTGGAAGAGTCATTCCAGAAGATGATCATCAAAAAACGTCAACAAAGATCCTGGCGCTGTTGCAGTTGTAGCTGCATTCATCCCACTGCTTCCTGGAATTGCCATTGGAATGAAGAAGGAGATATCTAAGCTGGTCTGTACATACAGTAAAATTACAAATTTGACTGGATCTATACTGTTGGAACTCAACAGCGCTCCAAAATCTTGAGACTACAGACTATCTACTGTTAAAAGAACATATGGGATGTGAACAGTTCCCAAGAATGTGTTGTTTTAAATTGTCTGATTTTTCTCAAACTATTCAAATTCAGTTAGACAATATCCATCATATCATAGATAAGTTTTCACAAATGCTTAGGGTGCCTAACTGGTTTTCTTGGCTTCACGGGAGATGGCTGGTAATTATAGATCTGCTTTGGGTATGTAACTGTATTCCTATTATGTTAATGTGTGTGCGCAATTTAATTAGTAGTTTAAAACCTATACATGCTTAAGTTACTCTACAAGAAGATATGTCAAAGAAATAATCAATCTTCCCATGTTTTCTTCCACCTGCTACTTCTATAGCTTTTCTTCTTCCTTCCTAATTACAACCCTTAAGTAGAATTCGTGCCTCATATCAAATTTACCGAGTATCATAATTCTTCCAAGTGGTAAAGATACCTCAAGACAAATGCTGGGCATAAAACCCACAGGGCATAAATCTGTAAAGGAGTAAAAAGCTAACCTTTTCAAACAATATGGCTTCTCTCTCACTTACCAACTTTACATTTCCCTGTATGGCCCCGGAAGATGACTGGTTAGCCAGAGACGGGTAAGATTCCTCAAGGGAGGAACAACCTAAGACAGGCACAGTCGCAGGGGGGCCATCAGGTGAGAAATTGGGGATCAACAGAAGTGAGGCTTAGAACCTCACCCCCCCTGTTTTGAGAGAAATCTTCTGCATCCGTGGATGTTTTGTTGCTCTTGTCTAGCTTGGATTAATACTTAGCCTATAGGCACACACCTGATCATCTACATTTGCTTTCTTACAGCACTAAACTATGTTTTCTACCTTTATCTTGCATCTACCTACCACTTCAGCATTTTATTAAAAAAATAAAATAAAATAAAATAATAATAATAATAATAATAATAATAATAATAATAATGGAGAAATGTGGGATTCACATATAAATCAAGTATAAAAATCAAACAAATATTCATATCTGACCTGATTGTTTATAGTTCATAATGCGTGATCAAAACCAAAAGTTTCTGTTATGACTGCCCTTGTTCTGTTCACCATGTAAGAACTTATTCACTATGTAAGAATTTGTTTACAATGTAAAAAATAAATAAATAAATAAATAAAAGAAAAAAAATCAGTGGGGATCATAGTTGTAAGTTGAAATGTTTTTTTCTGTTCTACCAGTGCCAAAGGTAGCATTTTAGTTAAGTTTGCCCTTACCAACTCCAATGTTTGCCTCTATTACTTATCTTACTTCTGCTCTCTATTATTGTTTTCCACTGCATGGAGAAAGGATTCCTAGGAAGGTGACCAGTTCCAACTGTTAAGACAAGTAAAAATTAGAATTTGAATATGGTGTAGTAGTCAGAAAGTAAGAAAGTTTTCAAGAATATGAGGAGTAATTTTAAAAGAACAAAGGAGCCAGATTAAATGGCATAATACAGTCCAGTCTCAACAATTTAAGCATCATATAATAATCATAATCATTATCCTAGTTAATAAAATAAATTATTAATTATATGCCATGAGCCCATAATGAAACTCAAATGAGAAAAATTAAAGTATCTAAAAGGTAGTTGTATTGTCAAAGGACAGTGAACAGCAGGGATATGTTTAACAATTATTCCTTTTTTATGAGTAATGACAAGAGTTTTAAACAAATACATGTTTTTATTTTAATTACCTAAGTAGAAATCTATTTTAAAAATAGAGGTATGCACTTGCTTGTTGAAATGCAAGAAAAAGAAGTATGTACAGGGAACCAGGAGTAAGACAAATAGTCCTCAGCATTATTTGACCTGGTAGATTTTTTCTAGTTATATATGGAATCATCTTTGAATGCCTTTCTTCACTTGACTTCAAGGAATCTCCATGCATTTGTGAATTTATTTTCATTTTACTCTTCTTTTCCTCAGTCTTTTTCCCAGCTCTTTTTCTTCTCAAAATCTAAATATTAGAATACTTCAGCATTCTGCCTTTCGCTGCCTTCTCTTTTCCCTTTACATAAACTCCATAGATGATTTAATCTGATGCCACACTTTAAATACCAGCAATATCCTGGAAACTTCCAAATTTGTATTTCAGTTCTTGAACTCTAGACTCACATGCCCACATGCCAGTTGGCCAATGCATTTGGATTCTAAATAGGAAGTTCCAAACTTAATATAAAAATTGAGAACTCTTATTCTCCCAGCAACCATTTCTCCTCCTTTTCCTTGTTTCAGTAAAGGAGATGAACACTCGCCCTGTCGCTCATACTCAAATCCTTGATTCTACCCTTTTCCTTACTGCTTATCTGTCAGTGACTCTTACCATCTGAACTTTCTAATGAGGTCCAGCCCTTCATCCAGCTTCCTTGGCCAAGATTCTAGAGCTGCCATTGTTCCTTTCTCACTGGTCTCCCTGATTTCACTATTGCTGCTTCTGGCAGACTCATCTCCATGCAGCAGCCTGGTTAGATACTGTCACTCTCAGCCTCCCAAATGGTCTCTCGTCCCACTCACCATGGCCTCCTAGGGTCCGGTCCTGCTCACATTCCCGATTTCGTTCCCACTCCCTGCCAGTCACTTCTGACTAGCCACAACAGCAGGGCTTCTTGACGAGAACAGGCCTGCCTCACTCCTACCCCACCTTTATGTTACCAGCAATTGTTGCAAGTTTCTCTCTCATTTCTTTAGATCGTCCTTCAGTTTTTATTCATTCCATGAAGCTTTCTCCAACCACCATATTGAAGTCAAGCCCCTTGCTCCTGCCATTCTCTTTGTTTGCACCACCTTTATGTTTCTTTATTGCACTTATCACTCCCTAAAATAAAATGTTTATTTGAAT
This sequence comes from Manis pentadactyla, assembly GCF_030020395.1. Classification (NCBI taxonomy): domain Eukaryota; kingdom Metazoa; phylum Chordata; class Mammalia; order Pholidota; family Manidae; genus Manis; species Manis pentadactyla. The sequence continues at coordinate 135,006,296 of NC_080019.1, read as the reverse complement.
GTTTTCCAGCCCTCACCTATAATATAATCATTATTAGGGTAAGAACTTTGTTGGTCTGTACAGCATTATTATCCCCAAAACCTGTAACAATGCTTGTCTTGGGATATGTGTTCGTAAGTATCATTTGCCTGAATGAAAAGATAAAAAGCAGCAATCCACGAGCAGGAAAGATGGCACCCCCAGGGGGCACACATGATAGTGAGGGAAAGAGGGGGAATTGCATATCAAACCATTGGGTAAAATAAGGAAAAGGAAGATCCAATAATGTGATTCAAGATGATGAATTAGTTCTTAAAGTAGAAGTAACTTTAGGGATCTGAAATTCTCTGTGACTTCTAGGAAATAAACCTTCTGAGGGGACTAATAATTATAATGAGATACCTGCTAATAAGAAACATGTTATTAAAGTGGTTGCCAGAGGAGTGGGGAGGGACGATGCATGAAATGGGTAAAGAGAGTAAAAATAAAAAAAAATATGTTATTAAAATAATGCTGAAAGAATAGCATGAAGTAAATGGGTTACATAATATGCACCAAAGGAGACTTAAGGAATATATGGTTTTAAGGGGGAGACATCAGAGTGGAACTTGATAAAATCTATGAGAAAGGTATAAATCTAAAATGTCCTAGTGATACAGTAAGAGAATTTTAACAAAAGGATAACTAGCAGCTCAAACTTGAAATACCTTAAAAAAGGAACCAAGACCTATTATCACCATAAACCAACATCACTAACATAATCTTGAAACCTCTACTGGCCTAAGAAATGCTCTTCATCTTTTTGATTTGCAGAAATTGCTATTATCTTGTATCTTGTATTATCATTATAGTATCTCTGCAACCTATAGGGGATAATATATTAGTTATTAGCCTACCCTCCTGAAGCCATAAGAATAGGTAGATAAATAGACAAACCCATGATGTTTATATTTTAGAGTAGGTTTAAGTAGAAATGGAATAATTTTCTAATTACAATATTGGTTTATATTCAGTATCCTAGTTCTATTTAAAATGTTCGAGGCAATTGAAAGAATCTAAATTTTATGTTGTAATAGAAATATCAGTTAAGTAATGTTATTTTATAATTAATGCCTAGCTGTTTAAAAAGTTTGCCTCAAAACTTTATTAGCTATATCAGTTTAATTAATTTAGCATTTAATAAAGCACAAACAGTAGTGTATATTTCTTGCAATACCCCAAAAACACCTCCTATATGAAATTATCTATTTCAGGAGTGCTAACGCCTATTTCAAGGAATTGTTTCAAAAAAGAATGAGGTAATTATGATGCATTTGGTCTTCCCTGAAGAGCTAAATCAAAGAATGGAAGATTGGCAATAGGCCTCTCTATGAATAATTTCATCACTGATATATGTCTATTCAATGGATGTCATCCAGACCATAAATCTGTACATGGCTTCCCACCCAGGACACTGAACAGTGGTTGTTTCTGGAAGCAGGGCTGGTGATTGACCAGGAAGAGGTCTAAGAGAACTTTCCAGGTTATGGAAACGTTTTAAGTCTTGATGGTTGTGTGGGTTACACAGATGTACGCACTTTCAATGCTCATCAAACTGTACACTTAAAAATATGCATTTTGCTACAAGTCATCAGAAAAAAAAGGAAAACAAAATATTAAACTCTGTTTAGTTTGCTTTACACAGTAGTGTGGTTAGTAATTCTCAAACCACTTTTTGTGTTCTATTCTAAGATTGAGCAAATATGTAAATATTTTTTGGATAGTAGAAACAAGGTTTATCCTATTAGAGACAAGAGTTACAAATATGGAAGGAGAAAAGACTAGAATGTGCCCTGTGCTTTTTTCTTTGAATTGGACCTATCATTTTGGGTTCACATTTGTAGGTATATAGCTGTGTTCAATGAGAGGGACCCAGAAGAGCACACACCAGCCATAGCCAGGAGCACACGAGAGCTTGTTTTGTAAAATGTAGAAGGAACTCAAATTAGCTAAGTGGAATTGGTGTTTCTTATAAAAAACTTGATTTGGGGGCCAGGGCAGGGAGAGCTCAAGATGAACCTGCAACATCTTATTTTGCTGGAAAGCAAAGAAGTTCTCAGGGATTGGGAGTCTATCAGGCCAATAAGGGAGCAAGCTTTAAGGGTTTCCCCAGATATAAGGGCTTTTTATAAAATAACTTGCTTATATTAACAAAAAAAACCAAAGTCAAAGGGGAAAGAAAGGCTGTAAAACAAAGATAGAAAGGCTGACAGGCTTTCCCAGATTAAAGAAGATGAATGAGGCACAGCAACTAAATGCAGTGCATTATCCTGGACTGGTTCTTGGGTGGCAAACATACAAACAAGCCAAAAATGTTGCAAAGGGCATATTTGGGACAACTGACAAAAATGAATACATTCTGTAGCTTAAATAACTGTAATATGTTGATGTTAAATTTCCATGATTTTCGGTGATTGTATGGGAAAAGATCTTCGCTCTTAGTAAAAATACAGGGAACAATGTCTAACCCAATTATCAAATGATTCAGAAAAGAAGTAATTTCTCCAGATTGGAGAGAATGAAAGAATGACAAGAAAGATTTCATAACATGAAATGTCAACAATTGCTGAATCTTTGTGAAGGTATATGAGTTTTCTGTATTTTTTGTTGGCCATTTTTGTGCATGTTTGAAATTGAGTTTGAAAAGTTTAGAAAATAAGCATGTTGAATGTCTCCTAGGTTTGACTCCCAGTGTTCAAAAATATTGAGGCATTTAATTTTGTCCTGACAGTCGCTGTAGGAGGTAGATATCCTACGGACACCCTGAAACCCGGAGATACTAAGTCACATGAGGTCAGTAGCATAGGTAATATCAAAATTCTATCTTTTGGCTCAAGGTCAACCTCACCTTAAGCCACAGCAAAGTTGGCCTGCACTTTCCAAATCTCTCTTTTAAGGTTGGAAAAGAAGAAAAGTCAGTGATAGAGAAATAGAACAGGCACAGGGAAATTTAATGACATCCAGGAACACTGAGGCTGAGGGATGGGAATGCAGTTGTGAACAATAACAATGTAGACAGAAAAGAGCTGTCCCATTGAACCATGAAACCATTTGCAGGTGAAAACAAATGTAACAGATTTACAATGAGAACAAGTCATTTGTGCAGTATGATTTCAATACATTGCTTCATCTGGGTTCTTCTTTTTATTAGTAAATTAAGCTTTTCACTGCACAAGTAGGGTTTCAAAAAGACAAATAACAGGCAGAAGTAGCATAGTGGCAAAAATATTTTTTTGATGACACTATCTGAAATAATATCAGAAACTTTCTTGCTTGGTTAGAGAGAGATAGGAAGTAGAAAGCAAAAAAACTCTTGGCAACTGAGAAAGAAGAATACCACTGAGTGGCTAAGGAGAGTAAAATGTAAGGTTAGTAAGGCTAAGTTTGAATTCATCACAATTCCAGTACAGCTTACATTTGTTTTGTTCACTTGTGTTCAAATTGAAAGTGTATGAAAAGACATTTTATGTCCTATATGACTGAACATGTGTTTGTATCAGGTGAAAGTGCTTTTCTATTTCCTTTGTATATTCATGGTTTAGAAAGATACTATATTGGTATTATTGACCTAAAATAAGTACTTCTGTATGGTAGAAAATCGAAAAATGTCACTAATATTACTGCAAGCCTCATTGTACATTTAGAAATTATGTGTTCTGTAAGACTATCAAACAGACTAACTACCAAATCTCAGAGTGATACAGGATTTGGTAACTTTACTAACTTTCTAAGACTTGCTTAGGTACAACAAAATACCCTGAATCATCAGCTAAAGATGCCTTTACATGTAATGCAGGGTATAGGTTAGCCATCTGGGACATGCTTAAGGCATAGAGTATGTACAGGTGAAGGCTAAAGTCATGTCTAATAGGGATGGGAAAAATGACTGCTATAGATATTCATTGTAGTATGTTTGAAAACAGATTAAAATATAATTAATTATCAAGATGCAGCAAAGTCAAGAAGGTGCAGTTTAAATATGGGACACAGGGTGCAGCACAGAGAATCTGGGAGCTTTAGCCGTAGCTCCACCTTGGAGAGTCCTTTCGGAGCCCAGGTAACTGGCCAAGCTGGGATCTGGCCAAGGGTCCTCATTTCCAGGTTCTAGGGTCATGAGTTTGAGTTTACGCTCTCTGTAGTCTGCTGGGTATTTAGGTATAGGATCAAGCCTTTAATATTCATTCCTCCTGACCCTCCCTGTCTCCCAAGGAGCCTTCACACCCTTGTGCTTCTGACACTTTGTCTCCATCTACCCAAGAACTTTCACTGTCTGTGTTGGTGGGAATTAGTCTTTTAATCTGATTATGGCTGCATCTTCCATTCCTGAGCACATGGTTTTTCCCTGAGGATGCTGCTACAAAGAGGCTCATTCTAAACCTCACAGGTAAGGTCATTCTCTGGCGGCCTTTTCTGTTCAATTAGGGACAGGAAATCACTCCATGTCAGGACTGTAGAGCGTCTATGAGAAAGCTACCTTTTTTCTGGCCTAATTCAGAAGCGTTGAAATGCATTCCTTAATGAGGTGCCTTCTTTCAGGCAGAAGCAGAGAATTAACGTATTCTTGGGTGCAGGAATATTTATTTTCTCCTGTGGCATTGCTTTGGGGATGGCTCCTTCTAGTGGAAGAAGATAAATCCTAGAAGCCAACATGTATTTTGTCATATTTGTAACAACAACAAAAAAGAATTAGATATGGTTGGTATTAGTTTTAAGTTTTAGTTACAGGTAGCATCAAAACAGATCTGACTTGAGAACTAAGTAAACATTTTTATCCTAATCACAACAAAGTCCTACACATGAGTTCCTAGAGCACAATTTCTTTCTAATTTGAGGGCTATCTGTACATGCTTTTTTGATACAATTTGTTGACAATAAATATTGGCCTAATTAAATGATAACCACACAATTTATACATTGAAAACTAATTTTACACCTCAAAAATGCTTACATTATGAATTGGTAAGAATGTTAATTTTTAGATATGTAGGAAACATAATATTTGATGCAAATATCCAATGAAAAATGATTTTTAATTGCACTTTACATTTATACATGAGCTTAATGGGGAAATGATTGGAAAGATTATGATGTCACAAACAACCAAAACATTTTCCTGATGAGATGGGATTCTGTGAGGCTGCATGAAATGGGAAGCCATGTCTGCTGTGGTCATCTCGTTTGGGAAGGGACACTGATGTCACACTTACCCGTACACGCAGTGGGCGGCAGACACCAGCCAGTCGTTGCTGACAAGAGAAGCCCCACAGAGCAGCTGGCCGTTATAATACAGAGCAGTGAGCCAGGGCCAGGCTCCCTCCTGGGCATTATTTCCTCCAACTATCTTTGGGCTGACTTCTTGAGCCACCAGTTTTTGTCCACATGCTATTAAAATAATGGAAGAAAGAGCATCTATTTTATTTTGGTGGATTTCCCCCGGTCATGAAAACTGAGTGGATCACTATAAAATAACTTAAGGTGACACACCAACTCTATTCAGAGTTTTAAACTGGATACTTGAAGGACACTGTGACAAAATATTTACTTACATTTATGGTTACACTGTAACAGAATCAGTGAATCCTGTAAACACTGTTTACTGCAATAGAAGAACAAATTTCAGAAATTGTGCATCTAATATTTTGAAGCAAAACAGTATACACTATCCAATTTTTTTTTTTTTTAGTAAAATGGACTTTTAAATGTAAGTATTGCATATCAAATACCAGGGGGCTGAAATGCGCAGCAGAAAAAATCCCCAGTTAGAAGTCAAATAGAGCTGAGTCTGAGTTCTTAATCCTACCACATATGCTTCATGTGATTTTGGATAAGTTGATCAATATCTGTATGACTTAGTTTTGCCATCCATAAAATGGGGGCAATAGTACTTACTTTATTGAAATTTTGTGAGAAGCACGAACGTATTTGCTGAGGAATTATTATTGTGTCTTACACACAATGAACACTCAGTAAATCATAGCTACTGTTAAGTTCGTTTGAACCAATCTTGGATTTCATCATCCTAAGCTATAGAATATGCCTCAGTATTGCTAATCATACAGCGATTCAGTGCCCCACACCGAGTGTGTGAGGCTACTGGCTTCATCCAGGAAATTCAATGATGAAACAAGTCTGGCTTTCAAGGAAGGTAAACATAAATAGGGAAATATAAAATAAATTGCAGAGATAAATAATTTTAAAACTATCTGTTTTAATATTTGGATACTGGCTTTTTTCAAACCCAAGAATTCTGTTATGAACAAAAATTTAAACAGAATTATTTTAAAATGTGTCATACTTACTAACCACTAGAGGACAGTATAATACAAGGAATTAAAGTGCATGCCCCACTATTTCCTGATGCAGCTACTACAAATACTGGCCACATTACAACACACACACACACACACACACACACACAAATTTAGTGATTTATGTTTAACTACATCTATAAGTGCGTGCTGTATAGATGCTTGAAACTTTAGGGAAAAACAATAAAAAACACAAAACCGAAGATCCACATGAGATCATAAGTATAATCAAAGTAATTCAGTGTTTCTGGAACATGAATGATAAGATTTATTTGAAATCATGTGCATTCATGGAGAATGGCTCTATAGCATCCTACTACACTGATGGACAGTGACTGCAATGGGGCATGGTGGGGGGACTGGATAATATGGGTGAATGTTGTAACCACAATGTTGCTTATGTGAAACCTTCATAAGATTACCTATCGATGATACATTAACAACAACAAAAAAGTATGTGCATTCATATTGTCTGATTCATATAGCCTTTAAAATTGAAGATTATTTCTATTGAAATATAAGGAAATATACTTACATTTTATTAATGATCAACATGCATTATGTATAACTATCTAGATATAAATATATCAATATGTATTCATAATTTTCCCAAAGAACAAAGTCTCAGCTAACTCCTCTTCAGTTATCTATTCATGGTTGGGAGAAAATTAGCTTCTAGGAAACTTCCAAACATACTGTCAAATTTCATCCAAACTTTTTTCAACATCTGTAGTACTCATCAATGAAAATCCATATTCAAAATGGTTCATCATACTTATGTATTAAACAATACTTAATATTCTGTGGTATGTATAAAACTGATGAATTTATTTTTAGCAAGCACAGGAAAGTTTCTGGTTAACATTTTATTTAGTCAAAATCTTCATACCTACAAAATGTTCATTCAGGCACACATTACAGTGTCTCAGAACAGAAGAGTAAATTGCTTACTCTCTGGTCAGAATGAGGAGTGAATCCACATTTTGTCCAGGTATATTTAGAGAGGTTGGAGAGAAGTAGAATTTTTGTCCTGGCCTTTGGTGCTGGACAGAGCTAGGTCATCCTTCTGTACAAGAAGAAGGATAAGACTATGATCCTATGTCTTTCCTTCAACCCAGTGGAGTAATATTGTTATGGGTTTATATCTATTGTGTTGACAAAATGAACTAATTCCTCTCCCAATATACACCCAAACAAATGACCTTTATTCTTGTTGAAAAGGCTATGCTTTTTCTTTCTTTCTCCTTTCCAGACTGTTATTAAAACTGTGCTGTTGCCTTAGGGAATTTAGAAAGTAGCCCAGTAGAATGGGAAAGTAGAGGGCTTTGGAGTCAGATTGACTTGGGTTAAAATCTCAGTGTTGGCTACAGTCTTTGTGAATTTGTCCAAGTCACATATCAACACCAGGCTTCTGTTTCTTCATCCTTACAGTGGAGCAATACTACCTAAGTTGTAGAGCTTCTGCATGGAAATAGCCTCTGTAATATTCCTACCACAGTGTCTGATACATAAGAGGCATTCCATAAAGTGTTTTATAAGCACTGTGTATTTGTATCTAGGACCATGCTAGAACCAAAGTTGATCAATATATGTCAAATTTTCTTTGACTTCTAGGACTACTACTGAAGTGGGCTGAAGAACTGGAAGAGAGGGGAGTCTAGCAGCAGCAGCTGCATGAATTGTTCATGTCCAGTTATCAGGTCAGATTGCTAGTATTACATTAAGTGGCTTTTTCTCAGTGATGGGAAATAGTCTGAGTGTCTCACATTAGGAAGGAAAATGGAAATATGGGTCAGTAGAATTTCATAGTTGGAAGAATTCTCATCTTTGGAATCCTCTTTATTTCCTTTCCTGTTTTTATTTAAACCACTAGTGTAAGAGTGTTTTCAAAAGCACCAGTTTTCATGGGACAATAAATGTAATCATCTCTTCAGCATATAAATATATAAATAAATTAACTAAATAAGTAAATGTGTTTACGTCTGATTTTTTGCCAACCCAGTATAATATGGTTAATTGAGAAAGAGATTAAGGACATTCCTGGCTTGCTTATGTGATGAAAGGGTGAAGTATCTATGTCTGTAAATGTTGTCTCTCTAAGAGCATGAACATATATAAAATGGGCACATCAGTGTAAGATAATCTTAGCATTCTGTTGATAGGTATAGAATAACTTGTTCTGCTCTGAATGTGCATATAACTAAGATGAACTTTTTTCTATTTTCTCCTTTGTTCTTTCTCTTATCATTCTTTAATATCTATATGATATAAATAAAATAAATTATCAATGTAAAAACTGATCAAGACCTATAATGGTGATGTAAATTTAGACATACCTTACAGAAAGGAAATCTAGAAGTTTGCTTTCTCACTTACAGATGCTTTGCTTCACTCCGTATGAAACTTAATCAGTCAAGGCAAGACAGACATTTATATAAAACATGCAATTGCAAAGCTCTTTGGTACAAGAAAATACTCTTCCATCAATTTGTTTTACTTGTGGAGCTCACAGAAATAACTTTTCATGAATAGCTGGATAATTATGTAATTTCATTTTTACCAATAAGTATGTTAAACAAAAAGCTAGCAGCAAATACACCAGCAGTGACATCTCAAGTCCTTGTCTATAATAATGACTTCTTGAAATTACTTTCTTCCCACCCACAGCTGGCTTTTAATGGCACTGTAAAATCCAGAAGCCACTTTCAACAAAAATGATCATTAATGTCCAAACAGGAGAAATGACATAATTTAAGCTAAAACAGATTTTTGAATACAGGAAAGATGCTGCCTTTAAAAACATTTGTAAAAGCTATAAAAGGGAACCTAATTTTAAAGAGAGAGAATATGTAGACACAGCTAGAAGTCTGGACTCCTTTACTTAATCTTCACTTAATTTTAGTGTTCTATTTGCCAAAGAAGAAAAAAATACCATGACTTTCTCCTCTCATTCTTCTCTTTTGATGATAGTTAATTTGTGTAGCTGTCTTTAGTCTGATCAACTTTGGACCTATTTATCCTGATTCTCACAATTTCTTTCTATGGGATTTACTTGTTTGTAAATCTGAAAGTAAGGAAAAAAGGATATGGAAGTAAAACTCATTGGATTTATATTAGTGTGCTAGACAATTATGTATGTAACATATCATTTGGCTACCTTACCATATATATGAGGATTAGGCAATATTATTAGCTAGAATCAATTATGTATTCTTTTGAGAGGATCAATTATATCTTTTCTTGAGATGATCTGAATAATAAAAAACTTAAATAACTTTTAAGATTCTATATTTAGCAATGTGATTGTATTAAAATCTGACTGGTTTCGAAATCATCTTTCCAGTCCATGTACAACTAGTCCAAGAACAGATTTTGAGACCCACCTTGGTGTTAATATTAAGCTGCCATTAGGTGCTGTGTTTAATTTTACAAATGGTCCACCTCCAGTAGAGAAGATTGGCATTGATGAGTTTCCACTCCTAGAGAAAAACACATACAAACAGAACAAATGCACACAAAAACATAAATTTTTAGCTATTTGATGCTGTGGACATTGAAAGAAATTAAAGATTACATACAAAGAGATTAACATTTTAACATAAAACTTCAAATGTTTTGCTACCTAAAAGATGGTACATATCAATAGAAGAATGATTCATAATGACATGGGATTTAATTTTAATTTTTGTGTAGTATACCTTTAGTTCTTTGCATGCTTATATATTATTTAACAAAGTTAAAATCAATGCTTATATTGCTTGAGTGTCTTTTTATTTGACTTTCCTATGTTGTCCAATAATTTTCATATCATAATGATCAATATTAATGACAGCCTCACAGAATTGCTGCACCATGCTTCATTAAAATTTTTGACTATTGAGTGTAATTCATCTTTTAAAAATATGCAAGTTACCTAAGAACAACCTAGAAAAAGGAGATTTTAGTGTTTATTTTCCAGATGTTGCTTTCTTCTTGATACTTCTTTCAATCCAAGACTAAGAAATGCTAATTTAAAGCCAAAACATATGTGGTTGCTCTAAAAGAGAAAGCATGTAGCCTGTACCTACCAGTGTCAACCAGTGAGCCGAATGGAATGGAGAAAAGACAGCCTCCATGTGATAAGACATTAAGTTACTAGCCATGCTCTCAACTGTGAGCCTTAATTAAAGACATCTCTTAATTATCCTGACTGCCTTCCCTATGCATAGATGGAAATTTCTAGCTTCTCACTTCCTAATCTTGCTTCCTTCCTTTTGTTTATTTCAAATTTTAATTTTTATGTAAAAATATGCCTTTAGGCTGGAAACATTCTGGTTCCTGCTATCTTCTACTGTTTAGCAAAGAGATGATGCAGTTCTTATCTTTTGGAGTAACATGAAAGAACAATGACTGTCTCTTCATAAGGAGGTCCAATATCTTCCCCAGACTATAGCCAACACTGATCCTTTTGTATCTGCATACAGGGAATTTCCAAGGACTACTCATAGCTGTTATGAACAATATGAGGAAAACAACTAGGTAAACGGTGCTTCCTCTCTGTCAGATGAGGTAATACCTTAAAAAAACAGTGTTTTTCTAGTACCTTTCATCTACTGACCAGAGAGATGGAACAATGGAAAATCTATTTAATCCCAGAATTTAGCATCTTCTACTTTTATTTTAAAAACAGATAAAAATAAATCAAGCAGATAAATCAATGATTATTCCTTTAATAAAAGTGGAAATTGATTTGCTAAAGGGAAAATGATATTGTTACTGTTATTGTTTAAGATATTCCCTTCATGTTGGCAGCAGAATCATCTTATTTAAGTATTTATAGAAAATGCATTTGTTACCAAAAGCAGACAAAACACTACAAAAAAAGAAAATAATAGACAAATGTCCATGATTAATATAGATGCAAAAATCCTCAACAAAATATTAGCAAACTGAATTAAAAAGTACATCAAAAGATTGTCCATCACAACCAAGTGAGATTTATTCCAGGGATGCACGATGGTACAATATTAATAAATAAATCAATGTGATGCACTTTTTAACAAAAAGAAGGATAAAAACCACATGTTTGTCTCAATAGATGCTGAAAAAGTGTTTAACAAAATTTAAGGTCTATTTATGATAAAAACTCTCAACAAAATGGTGATAGAGGGTACATACCTTAACATAATAAAGGCCCTATACAACAAACCCACAGCTAATATCATACTCAATGATGAAAGCTGAAAGTTTTTCCTCTAATGAGGAATAAGACAAGGTTGCTCATTCTCACTACTTTTATTCAACATAGTACTGGAAGTCCTAGCTACAGCAATCAGACAGGATAAAGAGATTGAAGGTACCCAAATTGGTAAGGAAGAAGTAAAGCTGTCACTATTGCAGATGACATGATATTATATATAGAAAACCCTAAAGACTCCACTGACGAATTATTAGAACTAATAATTGAACTCAGCAATGTACAAGGATACAAAATTAATACACAGAAATCTGTTGAGTTCCTATATACTAACAATAAACTAGCAGAAAAAGAAATCAGGAAAACAATTCCATTTACAATTGCATCAAAAAGAATAAAATACCTGGGAATAAGCCCAACCAAGAAGGTGACAGACCTATACCCTGAAAATTACAATACACTCATGAGAGAAATTAAAGAAGACACCAATAAAGGGAAATATATCTCATGCTCATGGATAGGAAGAATTAATGTTGTTAAAATGGCCACCCTGCTTAAAACAATCTACAGATTCAAAGCAATCCCTATCAAAACACCAACAGCACTCTTTAATGAACTAGAGCAAATAGTTCTAAAATTCATATGGAACCACAAAAGACCCTGAATAGCCAAAACAATCCTGAGAAGGAAGAACAAATCTGGGGCTATTATGGTCCCCAACTTCAAGCTCTACCACAAAGCCACAGTAATCAAAACAGTATGATACTGGCACAAGAACAGACCCAAAAAACAATGGAACAGAATACAGAGCCTATATAAAAACCCACACATATATGGTCAATTACTATATGATAAAGGAGCCATGAATGTGCAATGGGGAAAAGATAGTTTTTCAATAACTGGTATTGGCAAAACTGGACCACTACATGTAAGAGAATGAAACTGAATTACTGTCTAAATCCATACACAAAAGTAAGCTTGAAAGGGATTAAAAACCTAAATTTAAGACATGAAACCATAAAATTCTTAGAAGAAAACATAGGCAAAAATCTCTTGAATGGGCATTTTTTTCTGGACTCATCTTGGGCAAGAGAAACAAAATAAAAAATGAACAAGTGTGACTACAGCAACTAAAAAGCTTCTGTACAGCAAAGGACACCATCAACAAAACATTACTTTGGCCACTATCCAAAAGACAAGAAATAACAAGTGTTGGCAAGAATGTGGAGAAAATGGAACCCTCCTATATTGTTGACAGGAATGTAAATTGATGCAGCCACTATACAAAACAATATGGAGGTTAGTTAAAAAACTGAAAATAGAAATATTGTATGATGCAGTAATTCCACTTCTAGGAACTTAGCTGTAGAAAAAAAAAACTCTGATTCGAAAAGATGTATGAACCCCTATGCTTATTGCAACATTATTTACAGCAGCCAAGATAGGGAAGCAACCAAAGTGTCCATCAATCGATGAATGGATAAAGAAGAGGTGGTACATACACACAATGGAATATTATTGGGCCATAAAAAGAAATAAATCCTGCCATTTTCAACAACATGGATGGGCTTAGAGGACATTAAGCTAAGTGAAATAAGCCAGGTGGAGAAAGACAAATGCTATATGATTTCACTTGTGGAATCTAAAAACAAAACAGCAAGTAGATTCACAGACACTGAGAAGTTATTGGTGGTTACTATGGGGAGGGGTTGGTTTAGATGGGTGGTAAGGGGGATGAAGGGGCACAATAATCTTAATCATAATATAAATTAGTCATGGGGATCATAGGGCAGCATGGGAAGTGTAACCAATTGTTTTGTCCCAGCTATGCTGACAGATAGTAACTGCACTCGTTGGTGTGAGGATTTAATGATGTATCTGTTGAACCACTGTCTTGTATATTTGAAACCAATGTAAGATTGTATCATCTATACTTCAATAAAAAACAAAAGACAATGCATTTGTGATAACTCAGACAACGAAACAGGCAAAAAGACCTCCAAAGGCAGCAAGGAGTGCATAAGGTCAGGAATGCTCTAGATCCAGGACTTCACCACCGCAGAAACATAGTTAAGGACTCACATTTAGGGAAGACAGAATGTAGATCAAAACAGAGCTTGGAGAACTTTGAATCCTACCACTGGGGCAGCTTCTGGGAGAATTCACGATACCAGTCTGGGCTTTTAGGACTATCAGGAATGTCTGTCCGATTTGAAGAGGCTCCAGTTGTGCTCACTTTGCCTGCAGGCTCCAGAAACATCACTGGAATTGGTTTGATGCACATCATTGCTGTGAGTATAAAGCTGGTGGGTCCTAGTTACTCTCCAATATCCCTTTTAGATAGTTCTCTTCTTTTATTGCTTTTGGTAAGTTCCTGGTATGCTTATTCTGCTGAATGCCTACATGTGTTGGACATTCTCCTAGATGGTTTTGTATGTTCCTGACTCTCCATACCAGAGAATTCCAGTATGTTTTCTAGAGCAAGTAAAATTAGCCTCACCAGAGAATGTATCAGAAATACGAATTGTCAGCTGTACTTCATACCCACGAATCAGAAATGCTGGGGGTCAGGCCCAGCAACATTTAAACAAATCCACCAGGTGATTCAGGGAAACACAGTTATAGCCAAATATAATCTATGTTTCCTCACTTGTTCTGTGGTCTGCTTTTTGCCTTCCAAAGTGATTTATAGTTAACTGGTAAGCAATCTGTTCTAAGGCATTCATAAAGTAAATTTGTGTCAGGACCCCACATCATGGAAGCTGCCCAGCGACCTGGCCCATGTCACGAATCTAAACCAGACTCGGCTTCACTAATGGGAAGTGCCTCACTGTCAAGAAGACCAAACAGATACCGGTTGCCACCCTCCAGTTCAGCTTTAGCTAGCTCACCTTACCCTAGAAAATAGGACCTGCTGGGCTTCGAAGAAAATCCCCACCTCCTAGCCAATCATGCCCTGATTCCATGCTCTTCTAAAACTCACTGTTGCCCCAGATCTCTCAGGAACAGTGCTCTACTGCTTGGTGGCATTGTGTTTCCCCAAGCCATGGGTTATTTTCCCTTGAAGAAAGGACGTCAGATTCATTAATGAATTGTTTTGGATTTTTCATTTGACAGCACTTATGGGGGAACATTTTGAAGGGTAATTCATTAAATTCTACCAAGAGATGTGGATTTCTCTTCTTATCTCTAGCTGTTTTTATTTCATCCATTGGCTATGTCTTTTAAGATAGACCCTGAGCGTCTGCCTTAATATCTCTGGAAATTCAGGATAAAATAAGGACGAAACTAAATTTTACAAAATTGTGAAATTACTTATTTATCAGTTTTTCACCTAGTACTTATTTATTACACACCTATCACTGGAATTTCACTGAGATGGGATTGGCAGTTACATTTTTTACAGAAGGCAATTCTAGAAGAAAGGATCACTAGAGGCAAAACTTTAAGAAATAGGAATATCTAGTAAATGATAATTGTTCTACCCTGGGATTCTCAAATGCTGTTCCACAGTGATGTTTCTGCTATTCAGTGAGAAAAATAGAGTTTATATATGTGTATGGAAATAAAGACACACGTATCTTATGTTCTAAGATTGTCTTCTCTCCACTTCAGTCTCAAACCTTCCAAGAGAAAACAGACTGCAGTTAATGGTGCAAGGATCTTGTTTTGTTATTTAGAATAACTGGATAAACCATGCTTTTGGAGAAAGCTTGTAAAGCAAGCACATGATTCATTTAAATATTTAAAATACATACTTAATGTTAAATATTTAAATTAAATTACATATTGATATTAACAACTTAAGAGTGGCATACAGAGTCCATTAGTTCATGCAAGCATTTCCAGGTGTCAGTGCTGGTTGTTAGAATTTGTCATTTAATTCGAGACAGAATACCTATATTTCAAATGCTGCCAAGTTGAACTCATCCTTTTTCTGACTGAGCACAATTTATTCCAGTTTGTGTTCACAGTAAACAGAATATAAGTAGCAGAAGAAATTTACAACAATCTATTTCTTATTTTAAGAAATGATGGAAACAACAAAAATATATTAAAAATGTTCTTGGCCAAATAAAATATTTAGTAACCGTATGTAAAGCCACCATTTATTTTTGAAAAACAGAATCTCAGAACAACTGAAACAATGAATTGTTCAGAGAGAATACATTATTTTAAGTTCTGCAATTCCAGCATGCAATTGAATCTCTCCCTACCTCAGTTTCCTTTTCTTGCAAGAAAATTGGTTGTTAATTTTTGGAGAGGCACTGTGTTAAGATTATGACTGGAGTTTGCTTTTTTAAAATCTTGCAAATGTTCCCTCTCTGCAGGATTAGATAACTACCACATATTTGCATAGCTGTTTGAAATCTGTAGAAATTTGGTATCACATAGAAACACACCCATATAGCATTACCTTGTTGACATGCTAATGCTGTGTGACTACCTATTTCTGAACCTTTATTACCATTTTTATAGGTTATACTCTCAAAGGAACCCCTGGCTATAGGGAAACCTTATTCTATGTGAGAAAAGAAATATAAAAATGCAACCCACCATTATTATTATTGAGGTCATATAGGAAGTATAAAGATATACTCATAGATGAATTCTAGGTAGAAAAAAAGGATATCCCAAGGCGTCCTGCGCAGGATTAAATCTTCTCCCTGTCTTCTCAGGCCCTGCGAAGGCTTCCTGTCTTTTGTCTCGCTCCTTAGACTGTCTTTGCAGTGATAAGAGTTCCTTCCTGCAGCCGGAGCTTAAGTAGGGATGTATTAAGCTTTTGGGCATACTAAAGCTCAAAAGAATAATAACAGATGTTGCAAATGCTGCAGCCAGGCACTGTAGCTCATTTCACACCCCAGAAGATTTAAGTAACGAATTGAGCCAGGTGGGATTAGTCTCAAAAGGGTTTTGGAAAAAATGGACCTTCCTTTTCAGATTGGAGGGAAAGAGGGGGATTGATTTAGCAGGGAAGAAAGTGGGGGAGAGAATTTTAATAGACAGGGTATGGGGAATGAAAGGGATTTGCAGCAAAGGATGGCAGATCTTCCCACTAGGCGGGTCTGGACATGTGGGCAGTTTAGTAAACACCACGACTGAACTGGAGACATCTGAACAATGGCTTATTCATTTACCATATTATAGAAACACACTTAGCACTTACCTAGCACTATGACAGCTTAAGTTTAGATTTTCTGACCTCAACTCTTAAAATTTTATGACACATAGAAGGAAAAAAATGCCAATAGAAAAAAATTATCTTCATTAAATTAATTTCCTCCTTTGTGCAAAATACTGTATTAAGAAGAGAAGAACTGCTGGGTCCCTACAGATGTAAGGGAACTAGGGAGGAAATGAACTGCTGGTAATCTCTTACCAAAAACATGGCTGAGAGAAATGATACTTAGGGTAGATCATCAGAGATATGGTTGTCATGGGCAACATTTTGGACAACATGGAGTAGTAGTATATCCTTGTCATACTTGTAACATCCTCTCAGCTGCCATTGGTTTATTTTTGAATATGAGGCATATGACATACACCTTCATACTTACTAAGAAATTTTCTCAGTGCACATATTTTTTCAGAGCATTACTACTTTATAAGGACATACATGCAAAATTTCCTTTAGAATTTAATTTCAGGAGAAATTAGTCTTTCCTTTGGAATGGGTAGCATTTATCTTATTTCATAATTAAAGTTATGTAATCATTAATGTCTGCTTTTTTGCATGGACTTCCAGGAATCTCAAACAGAAGTATCAGTAATTGTGCTGACCCTGTGTGTTTTACAGATTTGCCTCCTTATTTCTTTGGACTTTGTTTTTATCTACTATTAATCTTACCACATATATGTGTTTCTGTTTCTTTTGGAAACATAAGGGTATAAAGAAAAGAAGAAAGAATAGAAAGAAATGAGGGAGAAAAGAAGGAAGGGAATAGTGAAGTCAGGAAGGAAGCAAAAAATAAGAAAGAAAAGGAAAAGAAGAAGAGAAAAAAATTAAAGGAAGGGAGGAAGAAGATATATTATTCCATGAAATTTTATTTATTTTATTCAAAATTGCCCTTGGTCTCATAGAATGTATAGCATTATTTACAGGTTGAACAGTTGGAAATAATTTTTTTAGAAATAGAATGAACAGGAAAATTTTTGTTAACTCTTTTCATGTAGAGAAAATTTTTTACTCTCCTTACCTATTTCATTTCTGAATATAAAGGCTTCCCCTTCTATGTGAGGGTGTAAAGAAATGATATGAGACATTGGCTTGGAAAAAACATAATCTCTTCCTGTTTTTATGGAACAAACTTTGAATAAAAAAGTCTTTGAGAAAAAAAAGAAAGTTGTAACAGACTTTTATAAACTAAATAGCTATATGTTGTGGAAAATTTATTGGTAGTTGCTTCATAATTGCACCAAAATATAAAATAAATTTTCTTAACTCTTTATGTGTATAATTATAATTATAATGAAATTTCCTGGCCATAGAAATATCTCTGAGGGGTACAAAATATCCACTGGGGTATAAGGCAAAAATAGGAATTTAAGACAATGGGAACTCTCCCTGAATTGTATAAAAACAAACAAGAGACATTTCACATAAAACATTCCCTTAATTCCCAGTGATGTGTTTTCAAATACATAGTGGAGAAGTTAGGAATGAGTTTTTCTAGCAAGCAATAATACCAGCTTGTGCTGGTGAAAACCTAGCCATGGATTTATTTTATTTTATTAGTTTATTTTATATTTTTCCCCCTTTTAATAATGTCCTTTTTATAGAGATCTCTATAAACTCTCTATTTTTTATTTGATTTACTGAGAGAAGAAAGGTTTTCCAGAGAAGTTAAAATAGGCTGGTGTCAGAATGACAAACTAAGGAATCCCCTGGATTAAGTCGGAGACGGTCCTCAACCTGCTTGCCGTAGGAGAAAAATGTCTCATGTTTTGCTTTGTTTCATTTTGCTATGTTTTTTATAACAAGTGAAACCAAACTGCCAAACTTTGCTATGTTTTTAATAACAAGTGAAACCAAACTGCCAAACTTCAGAGATGTTTTGTTCAGGTTGTGTGTTCTCTACTAAAACAAATACCTACACAAAGACTTATGCGCTCCTTCAGCACAAGGACTGCTCTGGCAGAGCTGCCTGTACTCTGGGACGACCCAAGGCCTCCTGGCCTTAGACGAATCAGGGTCCTAGGCTGGGTCTATGCAGTCGTATGGTGATATGTAAGGGATTTGTAATCAGATGAGAAAAAATGGCATCTTTATTTTTGCTAACCTCTAATTTAGTTTTTCCTTCTGATAGAAATGCAGATGACTAGCCACAGTATTATTAGTAACACCTATAATTTTGTCACCAAAATAAACTATAGATATCTTCCTATCACATAGCAGTTGCTGCATCCACCCAAAATTATCATTTATGCTCATCTTTGATCTTACAGGAATCATTAGAACCACCAATGTATCTTACTTAATACCTTAATAGAGAAATTTATACTACCCTATCATAGTTACAATATTTTGATAATCATTTCTCATAGTAATTAATTTCCTTTGAAATTTTGTGCATTTTATTTTATGCACTTCCAAATATGAACCTTAGAAGACGTTGGTAAGTTTCACCAGACTGCCAAAAGAGTCCGTGATGCATAAAGGAAGCTGAAGGATGCCTACCCTAGACGGTGGCTCTCAAACTTCAGCATAAGTCAGAATCACCTGAAGGGTGTATTTAAACATGGATTACTGGCTCTCCACTAGAGTTTCTAATGAGTAGGTCTGAGGTAGAGTTCCAGAATTTCATTTCTATACATGCATCTCAGATGTTGCATATGCTTCTAGTTTGGTCCTAAAATTACATGATGGAACTCACTGACCTAGACCCTCTGAATCCAAAAGTCTGGGACCATGATTAGGGGATTCTACTGTATAACTAGCCTTGGGAGCTGCTGATCTAACTCGGATTATAAATCAGTGGTACACGCTTTCCTCTTTGCACACTGCTGACATAATGACCTAACCTGCGGTCTTTTCCCAACCCTGTCAGATAATAAATGCTAATTTTTAAGTATTTTAAATACTTAGAAATTGAATACTAAATCTTAGGAACTTGTTAAATTATGGTGCTTTGCTATTAATTATTTTCTCCCTACTTATTTTTAATTAATGCATTTCTAATTTTAAAATGGGAAAAACATCAGAGTTATAATTAGTAATGATGAGCGTATTAGCTTGGTCAACTAAAACAAGTGAAATAAACCTTTTTCCACACCATCTTCAAACAAGGCCCCACTTGTTCAGAGTCACTGAATGGATAAAAAAAACCTCTCACTCTATGAACATGCAAATACAATAAAAATTTCCCTTAATGCTGAACTTGCAAATTAAACATTACAAATAACAAGAAATATTATTTAATTATTTATGTGTGAAGTTAGGAAATAAAAAGAAATCACTTAAAATTGAAGGTAGTAGATATATTTTTTTCTACTAATTCCCATATATTTTCTTTGTTGTTCTTTGTTAAGACTTTTTCCCATAGATGAAAATCTGGGGACAATGATGGAAAATCTGGAAAAAAATAGAAATACTTAATTGTCTACCAACTTTTAAAATTAATATGAGACCCAGGTCTATTGAGAGAACTGTGTGACCAATCCAAACAGGACAATATTTGTATTATAGGGGTTCCAGAAGAAGAAGAGAGAGGAAAAGGGATAGAAAGTGTCTTTGAGGAAGTAATTGCTGAAAATGTCCCCAATCTGGGGAAGGAAATACTCTCTCAGACCATGGAAGCCCACAGATCTCCCAACACAAGGGACCCAAGGAGGACAACACCAAGACATATAATCATTAAAATGGCAAAGATCAAAGACAATGACAGAGTATTAAAAGCAGCCAGAGAGAGAAAGAAGATCACATACAAAGGAAAGCCTATCAGGCTATCAGACTTCTCAACAGAGACTTTACAGGCCAGAAAGGAGGGGCATGATATATTTAATGCAATGAAGCAGAAGGGCCTCGAACCAAGAGTACTTTATCTGGCAAGACTATCATTTAAATTTGAAGGAGGGATTAAACAATTTCCAGATAAGCAAAAGCTGAGAGAACTTATCTCCCACAAACCACCTCTACAATGCATTTTGGAGGGACTGCTGTAGATGGAAGTGTTCCTAACATTTAATAGCTGTCACCAGAGGTAATAAAACCACAGTAAAGAAAGTAGAACAGTTAATTACTAAGCAAATGCAAAATTAAATCAACTACCCCCAAAGTCAGTCAAGGGATAGATAAAGAGTACAGAATATGATACCTAATATATAAAGAATGGAGGAGGAAGAACCAGGAGGGAAAAAAAAGAATCTTTAGGTTGTGTTTGTAATAGCATACTTAGTGAGTTAAATTAGACTGTTAGATAGTAAGGAAATTAACCTTGAACCTTTGGTAAACACAAATCTAAAACCTGCAATAGCAGTAAGTACATACCTATTGATAACCACCCTAAATGTAAGTGGTCTTAATGCACCAATCAAAAGACAGTCACTGAATGGATAAAAAACAAGACCCATCTATATGCTGCCTACAAGAGACATACTTTAACCCAAAGACATACACAGACTAAAAGTGAAGGGATGGAAAAAGATATTTCACGCAACTAATAGGGAGAAAAAGACAGGAGTTGCAGTACTGGTATCAGACAAACTAGGCTTCAAAACAAAGAAAGTCACAAGAGACAAAGAAGGATATTACATAATGATAAAGGGCTCAGTCCAACAAGAGGATATAACTGTTATAAATATCTTTGTACCCAACACAGGATCACCTACATATGTGAAACAAATACTAACAGAATTAAAGGGGGAAACAGAATGCAATGGATTCATTCTAGGAGACTTTAACACTCCACTCACTCCATAGGAGAGATCAACCAGACAGAAAATAAGTAAAGAGACAGAGACACTGAACAACACCTTGGAACAGATGGACCTAACAGACATCCAGAGAACACTGCACCCAAAAAGAGCAGGATACACATTCTTCTCAAGTGCGCATGGAACGTTTTCAAGAATAGATCATATACTAGGTCACAAAAAAAGCCTTGGTAAATTTTAAAAGATGGAAATTGTACCAACCAGCTTGTCAGACTACAAAGGAATAAAACTAGAAATAAATTATGCAAAGAAAAAGAAAAATCCCACAAACACATGGAGGCTTCACAACATGCTCCTAAATAAACAATGGTTCAGTGACCAAATAGAAACAGGGATCAAGCAATACATGGAGACACAGGACAATAATTTGAGAACATAAAATCTGCGGAACAAAGTGAAGGCCGTGCTAAGAGGGAAGTATACTGCAATACAGGCCTACCTCAGGAAAGAAACAATCCCAGATGAACAGTCTAAACTCACAGTTAACAAAATTAAAAAAAGAAGAACAAATGAGGCCCAAAGTCAGTAGAAGGAAGGACATAATAAAAATTAGAGCATAAATAAATAAAATTGAGAGGAATAAAACAATAGAAAGAATCAATGAAAGCAAGAACTGGTTCTTCGAGGAAATAAACAAAATAGATAAACCCTAGCCAGACTTATCAAGAAAAAAAGAGAGTCTACACACATAAACAGAATCAGAAATCAGAAAGGAAAAATTACTATGGACACGACAGAAATACAAAGAATTATGAGAGAATACTATGAAAAATTAAATGCTAATGAACTGGATACCCTAGAAGAAATGGACAACTTTCTAGAAAATACAACCTTTCAAAGGTGACCCAGAAAGAAACAGAAAATCTAAACAGACCAATTAACAGCAATGAAATTGAATTGGTAATCAAAATCTACTTAAGAACAAAACTTCTGAACCAGATGGCTTCACTGCTGAATTTTATCAAACATTTAGTGAAGACCTAATACCCACCTTCCTTAAAGTTTTCCAAAAAGTAGAAGAGGATGGAATACTTCCAAACTCATTTTATGAGGCCAGCATCACTCTAATACCAAAACCAGGCAAAGACACCACAAAAAAAGAAAAAATTACAGACCAATATCAGTGATGAACATAGATGCAAAAATATTCAACAAAATATTAGCAAATGAATTAAAAAATATATCAAAAAGTTCATCCACCATGATCAAGTAGGATTTATTCCAGGGATGTAAGGATGGTACAATATTAGAAAATCCATCAACATCATCCACCACATCAACAAAAAGAAGGACAAAAACCACATCATCTTCTCCATAGATGCTGAAAAAACATTTGACAAAATTCAACATCCATTCATGATAAAAACTGCCAATAAAATGGGTATAGAGGGCAAGTACCTCAACATAATAAAGGCCATATATGACAAAACTACAGCCAACATTGTACTTAACAGCAGAAGCTGAAAGCTTTTCCTTTAAGATCAGGAACAAGACAAGGATGCCCACTCTCTCCACTTTTGTTCTGGAGGTCCTAACCACGGCAATTAGACAACACAAAGAAATAAAGGGCATCCAGATTGGTAAGGAAGAAGTGAAACTGTCTCTGTTTGCAGATGACATGACATTGTACATAAAAAACCCTAAAGAATCCACTCCAAAACTACTAGTTCTAATATCTGAATTCAGCAAAGCTGCAGGATACAAAATTAATACACATAAATCTGTGGCATTCCTATACACTAATGATGAATTAACAGAAAGAGAAATCAGTAAAACAATTCCATTCACAACTGCATCAAAAAGAATAAAATACCTAGGAATAAACCTAACCAAGCAAGTGAAAGACTTATACTCTGAAAACTACAAGACACTCATGAGAGAAATTAAAGAAGATACCAATAAATGGAAACACATCCCATGCTCATGGATAGGAAGAATTATTATTGTCAAGATGGCCATCCTGCCTAAAGCAATGTACAGATTCAATGCAATTCCTATCAAAATACCAACAACATTCTTCAATGAACAAGGCCAAATCATTCTAAAATTCTTATGGAACCACAAAAGACCCCCAAATAGCCAAAGCAATCCTGAGAAGGAAGAATAAAACTGAGGGATTATACTCCCTGACTTCAAGCTGTACTACAAAGCCACAGTAATCAAGACAGTTTGGTACTGGCACAAGAACAGAACAATAGACCAATGGAACAGACTAAAGAGCCCAGATATAAACCCAACCATATATGGTCAATTAATGCATGATAAAAGAGCTATGGACACACAATGGGGAAATGACAGCCTCTTCAACAATTGGTGTTGGCAAAACTGGACAGCTACATGCAAGATAATGAAACTAGATTATTGTCTAACCCCATATACAAAAGTAAACTCAAAATGGATCAAAGACCTGAATGTAAGTCATGAAACCATAAAACTCTTAGAACACAACATAGGCAAAAATCTCCTGAATATAAACATGAGCAACTTCTTCCTGAACGCATCTCCTTGAGCAAGGGAAACAAAAGCAAAAATGAACACATGAGACTACATCAAACTAAAAAGCTTTGGTATGGCAAAGGACACCATCAACAGAACAAAAAGACATCCTACAGTATGGGAGAATATATTTGTAAATGACATATTTGACAAGGGGTTAACGTCCAAAATATGTAAAGAACTCACATGTCTCAACACCCAAAAAGCAAATAATCTGATTAAAAAATGGGCAGAGGATATGAAGAGACAATTCTCCAAAGAAGAAATTCAGATGGCCAACAGACACATGAAAAGATGCTCCACAGCACAGCACTACTCATCAGGGAAATAAAAATAAAAAGTACAATGAGATACCATCTCACACCAGTAAGGATGGCCAGTATCGAAAAGACTAAGAACAACAAATGCTGGTGAGAATGCAGAGAAAGGGGAACCCTCCTACACTGCTGGTGGGAATGTAAGCTAGTTCAACCATTGTGGAAAGCAATATGGAGGTTCCTCAAAAAACTAAAAATAGAAATACCGTTTGACCAGGGAATCACGCTCCTAGGAATTTTCCCAAAGAATACAAGTTCTCAGATTCAAAAGAGCATATGCACCCCTATGTTTATTGCTGCACTATTCACAATAGCCAAAAAATGGGAGCAACCTAAGTGTCCATCTGTAAATGAATGGATAAAGAAGATGTACTACATATATACAATGGAATACTATTCAGCCATAAGAAAGAAACAAATCCTACCATTTGCAACAACATGGATGGAGGTGGAGGATATTATGCTCAGTGTAATAAGTCAGGGAGAGAAAGACAAGTGCCAAATGATTTCCCTCATTTGTGGAGTATAACAATGAAGCAAAACTGAAGGAACAAAAGAGCAGCAGACTCACAGACTCCAAGAAGAGACTAGCTGTTACCAAAGGGGAGGGGTGTGTGAGGGTAGTTGGGGAGGAAGGGAGTAGGGGATAGAGGGTTATTATGTTAATTCACATGGTGTGGGGGTCTCGGGAAGACATTGTAACACAGAGAAGGCAAATAGCGAAATTGTGGCATCTTACTACACTGATGGACAGTGATTGCAATGGGGTGTGGGTGGAGACATGATAATATGGGTGAATGTAGTAACCACATTGTTTTTCATGTGAAACATTCATAAGAGTGTATTTAATAATACCTTAATAAAAAAAATTAATACCAACTCTTCATAGGCTGCTTAATGGAGATACATGTAACTAACTATTTTTAAGACATATTTCCTATATTCTGTAGAGCTGTCCAGACCTGATGACTTCTAGCTTTTCATGGCTTATAGGGTTAATCAACTGCATAGTTCATTTATGGGTTAGTAACAGGGTAGTGTGATTTCCTGGGAAATATCGTTTTAAAAATCACTACTCTAAGTTTCTTTAATACTTATTCTTGCATGAGTATAAAATGTTTTCTTTTATACTTTGATCAGAGAGATGAAAATGTTATTTACAGTACTTTTTTGTTATGCATGCTATAAATGGCAGGGAATGAAAATGTGTCATTTAAAAAAAGGGGAGGCTGATGAAATCTGCCTCATATGATTTACTACAATCTTTGGGGAATTGCATTTTGTACCCTATCTGCATAAATAATCTTGAGAGACTACAGTCCCTTTTTAATAAATTGACTCCTAAATTACTTTCCACTGTACCAAACACATCATTTTAAACTCGCTAAGCTTTCTTTCAGTTACCATGCACCAGTCTAGACAAATTCTCATTAAGGCTATAACTTTCTTTAAATTACTAGAACACTATGGCGGCTGTTTAATAACTGCAGGCCCAAAGATTAAAGTCTTTGCAGAAATTACCTGGCTCATTTCTGAAGAAAGCAAGTGGCTGACCTTTGTCAAAAATATTGTCTTCAAGGCAGTGAGATGTACTACGTGTCTTACATACAATAAAAATCTAGTTTTTTGTCTCTGTTTCCTTCTGGAAAGACTCTCATTCATATGAAATGAGGTCAGTGAACTAGAGAGTAAATCTGGCTGGGGAAAACATGTAAATAGAAAGTACATTGGTGTATGGAAACGGCTGCCATTCACTCAGCACAGGCCATTTTCTAGAAAGCCTTTTCTGACATGCACAAATTGTGTAGGTTCTCCTATACTTCTTTGTATTTATCACATTATAGTGTAATGACCTACTTATTTGTCTGGCCCCACCACATTCAAAACAAAAACAATGTCTTGTTCATCCATGGAACAAACACAGTATCATTGCTAATGCTTAAATTTCTGATCTGGAAGTTATCAAAATAGTATATTTATATTAGCAAGTGTTAAAAAGTAATAAAGATATATGTTTTCTTTCTAATACATGCTCTCATGCAATTATAAGAATCAGTATTATGCTATCACACAACATATTTCATTCAAATTCATTTAAAAACTATCAAAGAGTGTTCAATTTTTGGATCCTTTTAAATAGTTCATCTTAATACCCATATTAATCTGTAGGAAACAATTTACTTAAGACACAAAAACTACAGTGGAAAAATTTCTGAGTTTATAATCATAGGGATGCTTAGATAGGTGGGGAATTGAAACACAAACTCCTCTGCAGTGAAAACCCCACTGTCTGGAGCATTCAGATTTGTCAGTTGTGGAAGCAAAGTCAAGTCACCAGTCTTCTTAGCCTAATCTTTACTAAATTCCCAAGTCTATAAAACAGCTTCTCAGCATTACTGGCAACTTCAATAGTGGAAGCAAATGACTTCCTAGAGCCTTACCTGTATCAACTCATTATTGAACTAAAATCAACGTTTATGTAGGAATCTGGAATCAATGCCACTTACCCAGTGCTTTACCTGAAGTGAAAATAAACTACTGTGAGGTTCAGTGTTTTGTTGACTCTTTATCAAAAAACATTATCCCCCTACAATTTACCCTTCTCCAGGACTCTTTATGTCTCAACTCCCTCCCATGTGGAAAGGCTGTTTTTGAATGAATCGCATTTTAGGAGATAAAAGCTCTCAATCCAACTGCAAGAATTTCTGGTGCACTTCCGACACTCAAATTAGGACTTCAACACATTTTCCTATGGTTTAAATACCTGTATGTGCTGGCTAGATATTATCTGGACAATATAACTCTCCCAGTCTTCTAGAAATTAAACAGCTTTTATGGGCTACATACACTAAGACCTAACCACTGCACCAACTCCATTTCTAGTGAAAAATATGTTTTATGTTAAAAAATAAACATTTTGAAATAAATTTTGAAAATCTGTGTATAGGATGAACACTCTAGCTTGTATGAATTATTAATTAGTTAGAAAGAAGCAACCAGTTACATTTGATTTTGACGAACTGGGAATAGTTAAGATTAACGGCCAAATGCTGAGACTGTGTGATGTGGACTTAGATTATTTTCCGTTGTAGCTTTGTAGCATCTTTAAGAATAAATTAGAAAACCATTCCCCAGTTTAGGACAGAAGGAAAATGATTATGATCTGTAATTGGACAACTTTCGGCAAACATTTAGATAGCTAAATATACCTATATATATATATATATATATATGTATGTATATGTAATGAATAATTGTTTCAACAAATATTTATTTAGCCTCTGTATTTTGAGACAAGGATATGTCTACATGTTAGCAATGCAGTAACAGAAAATACTGACATGGTTCTTACATTTAAAGACCTTTTTAAGTGATAAAATAACAATGTGACCCAATATGGTTAAATCTTCCAAATACAACACCAAAGGATCAGAATTATAAATTGAAGTTGTACAACTTAAAAGAAGCAAATTATTACAACTTACTACCTTCTATGTTTAACCTCATTACTTTTGAGACTGATGGGAAGGTTAAAAAATGAATACGGTGAACTTTGATGTTATATATTATGACATTAAGCTGGGAAGTATAATACATTTTGGGGAGGCATTAATATGGAATTGTGTCTTACCCTTCTTGGGAAAGTCTTGACATTTTGCATGTCCTTTCTCACAATGATTATATTGCTATAAATGTTCCTAAAGACCTACTGTGAACATGTTGCAAAGATGTAGCAAAACGTGTTCTCTGGTACCCTGTGATTAGTTATATATTATGATATAGCATAAAATAGAATATTTCATTTTCATAATCTATAGCAAATATTTAATGACATGAGAAAATAGGCTAATACTGTGTAAGTAGGTTACAAAGCAGAGCATGGTGTATTTCATATGATTTTATAATATACAATTGTCATATACTTATATTCATACAATATTTATATAAGAACTATTAACAGTGGTTGTCTTTTGAGACTGGGGATTAATCAAAATTTTTATTTTCTTCCTTTGCTTCTTTATCTTTTTTCCTGTGTATTTTCTAAATTCATACCTTCCATACATTTTAAATTTCTTAATAAACCCACTTTGATACCAATAAAAAAGTTTGGGGATCTCTTAAAAGAGAGCTGAGTAGAGGTACTTACCCAAGTCCCAGCAGTTGACAAACATCATCTGAAATCTGGGTGGTCCAGTTCTCAGCACAAGCTACATGCCAAGTGTTCTGGATTCTGAACTCCACCAAACCACTGTTTGTTGTGTCATTGAAAAGACGCACTAAAGAGATTAGATTACATGCAAAGTCATTTTGACTGAAATTGATAGAAGTAAATGATGAACTCTAAACTGAATGTGCAATGTTTTTAATATTTAGAGTTTAGAAATTGATTGTAATTTTTCTTAAGTGTATGTTCAAAGGCCTCCGTTGAAAAATACAAATACAGTAGACTTAATTTTACTCTTTTATATAACCATACAAATGGAAAAAACAGTGATATGCAAGTTCATTGTGTATCAGTATAGTAAATAAATGAAAATAAAGTTAATTGTGAAAGCCATATCTTACAAACTTAGTCTCTAAAAGAAGGAAAACTCAAGTTCAGGAACAACTCTAGGCATTTTTCTTCCTATTTCTTTCTCCAGGAACTATTTTCTTTGGCCTTGTTCTTTTGCTGTTTGGTTTCCTCCCTTACAAGCACAGGTCACTTCCCCCCTACCTTACAAGCATTTTGGATAGAGTGTTAAGGCCATTAGTGGCTTGGTAGGGATTGGGTCAAGCCAAGCTAGGTTATCAGACTAGTAAAACATCAGTGGTGATAGTTTTACCCACAAATACCATATTAGAATTCTGTAAGTTACTGTTATTTTCGCATTTTTGTCTTCTTGAAAGAAAAGTAAAAGCATTGACTTTAGAATTACACAGACTTAGACTGAAAATGCCAAACTGGGATTTTTGTGATCTTTAGCAGCCACTTACCTTCTCCAAGCCTCAGTTTTCTCATGGCTAAAATAGAGCTAATTCTTATTATGCTGAGATTGTTTTATAGCACTTACCAATAGTGCATGGCACATAGTAGGTTACATTAAGTATCTGCTTAGAAATAAAATTAAGACATAGTAAAAGTAGCCACTACTCATAATGTCATAGAGATCTCGAAGTAAGGCCAAACTGAAGACTCAACAAAACAGGAGGAGTAGATACTGAAAAATTAAGAATGAAAAGGACCAATTCTAAGAAAGTCAGTTATAAGTAAACAGGGGTGTGTCTCCATTTGGAAGCAATTTACAGAGTGTAATGGTCAATAAGAGGGTCTACAGTGCCTGGTGTGGGCTACTGTCTCTATGGTATTTTATGCTTTCTACCTGAATATGGGTTGTCCTATACTTAAAGTTAAGCAAACAAACAAAAATCAGGATGAGCATGTTAACTTCTCTTGAATGAGTGGTGACTGCAGAGGTACGGAAAATGATTGTACCCCCAGTGCACCAAAACATGTCCTAATAAATACATTCATAGTCTTCCTTCACATTTGTGCAGTCGAAATGTAGACGCTAAATCGATAAAAGTATCTTCCTAAACATAAAACATACCACAATGTGTTTCATCTGAGCCATCCTTACAGTGCAGGAAACTGTCACAGAGATTCATCAGTGGGACACATTCTCCATTCTTACACTGAAAATAGTCTTCTTTGCAAGGCTCTATTGGGAAGGAATATTTGTTGTATAGGATAAAGAAGTGACAAATAGATTATTCTGGAGCACCCATCCCATTTCTGCCTCTTTACACATCAGCCTTTTGCCACAGTGCATGGCTGGGCTTGCTTCAATATTGAATAAGACAATACACTTTATTGCGCAGAATATTTCCACAATAGTAGTGTCAGAGCCAGAGCTGTAGCTTGAGAAGAGTGTGGATAAACTTTCGGCATCTCCTTTGCAACAGAACGCAGTGCAGTTCCAAGAGATGGCAAAGAGGTTTAGGATATACCCCTCCCTCATAATCTCTGTTAGTCTCTCTTCAAAAAACTCTTCCATCCCAAATGAACA
Organism: Manis pentadactyla; assembly: GCF_030020395.1. Taxonomy (NCBI): domain Eukaryota; kingdom Metazoa; phylum Chordata; class Mammalia; order Pholidota; family Manidae; genus Manis; species Manis pentadactyla. The sequence continues at coordinate 134,975,998 of NC_080019.1, read as the reverse complement.
CACAAGCAATAACCATTGGAATGTTGTTACACAAACATAGAAAGAGTCCTTAGTTTCACCATCCAAATGACACCCCCAAACCTTTATTATATAGAAGAGTGGGAGTTGCCTTTTGGTGGGACTGAAGTTGGACCAGGCTGGAAACAGTGAGCTCAGTTAAAGTGTGGTCAGGTGAGAGTAAGTAGTCACAAAGAAATGGAAACTCTGAAATAGGAGTAACTTTAAAGGAAGTTGGGAATGGAGCTAAACGCAAGTAAAATAGGTTTGGAAATGGGGATGTAATCGGCACAGAAAGAAACAGAAGGCAAATGAAGAGTCTGGATAAGGAAGGGACTGAGGCGATCTGGATGCAGTTTGTGGTTTCCAGAGTTTGAGTTGTACGGACTCCCACTGGAAATATTTATTATTTGAAAGGAGTGAGTAATGCCACTTCCCAGAACTATTTGTTAGGTCTTAAAGGGTTTTGCCCTCATACCACAGAGGAAAAGGCATTTGCTTCCCTCATGATGTTTTCTGATTATGACTTAGGAGGGATAGCTGAATGCCAGTATGAGAACCTCCAAGGGCACCTGAGGTCTGGATCCCTGAGAAGGGAGATGGCCGCGGGAGTGCAAAGGCTTCATGACTCCTCCCAGGCATGGTGCATGGACTATCATAATGAGGAAGCAAAAGACTTGGTAAAATGAACAGGGAAACTAGTATTTTGAAAGCTATTAGAGAATATTAATCATAAACAATGCATTATTTTCCAGGAGACACAATTCAAGTTAAAATGGTTTCAAAATGAAATTGTATTAATTTCCATAGAGACTTTCTCATTTTATAATGACCAAATGTAATGGCACTTGAAAAATAATAATTTCTGTTGTTTTAAATTTCAGTTGTAGCCCCAAATCTGAGAGCATTGATACTATAACACTCTAAAGAGAGATACTAAATATAGCTATACTACACTTACTAAAAAAGTGCCCAGAATGGTCCAGAATATATCAATACCCATCACCTATTTCATCTGTAAAAGAAAAATAGATATTTTTTTCTTAAAAAAATGAAGGAGTCCTTAAGGAGGAGTGCTTTCAAAGTGGGAGAGGGGAAGATGGTGCCATCCAACACACAAATGGGAGATGCCCGCAGGCAACCAAATCGTATTGTGTTGCCTTAAAGGAGGGAGGCTAGCATCTCATTCCCCACCTGGAAATTTATTACACTGCAGAATCCCAAGAGTTGGTGCTTCCAGGGGACTAGGCTGGGGGACTTCAGATTGTTTTTTCAACTGTGATTATGGTAAGAGATTTTAAGCCATACCTTAGGACACACACAGAGGTGTGTGTGTGTGTGCGTGCGTGCATATAACTGCATTGAATACCCTTATTCTGTTTTATTCCATCCCATTTAATAACAAGGAATGCTGGCCAAAAGCAAATGAAGTGATATCATGATCCATTTTGTGAAAAATATCAGACTAAACTGAAGTACAGTGAAAAATATTATGGGGTATGGTAACTTTGGTTTCCTAAAGTTTGTGGGCAGATAACTGTATAGCTAAAGATTGATGCTCATTTCTGTTGTAATGAATTCAGAAGTCACAAAGTTGGCTGGAACTTCCCTGGATGGTAGCTGGGAAAACAAAGGGCAGCAGAGGAAAACAGCTGCATTCTCTCCAATTGTGGGGCAAAGCCTGTGGTTCCTTTTTGCCACTGGACACTGGCAAGTATCACTGAGTGGCAGCTGCCAGACAGGACGAGCAGGCTCCAGCACTAAGACATGGAGGGATGGGGTCTGGGGGGTGGGGACTAGGAGCTGAGCAGGGTTATAAGAGATCATCTAGGAAGAGTACTACCCATGGCCACACTGACAATTGACCTGGGAAAGGGTGGGAGGAGACCACTCCAACGAACCCACAGCTTTGTTTTACCAAAGAGCTAGGAGCACTGGGACAGGAGCCATCTTGGCCAGAAGAAAACTCCAGGAGGGAAAGATATTTCCTGTCTGCCTCTCCTCCGACATTGGAGCAATGGGAAAGTGAAAAGGGGAAAAATGTGGAAAATGAATCAAAGACAGTATTTCTACCCTCATTACCTTAAGTTATTGGGCTAAGGTTGTGCCTGAGTTGGGAGATAAGAGAAACTTTGAATTAGATGATATTAAAGTTTTGAAATTGTATTTGACAGTTTGTACTTGACAGATATTTTAATATCTAAAGGTTAGTCTTAATTACTCAGTTAATATCTGAAATAGCGATAAGTGAAGAGATCTGCTTGAAATACTCAGGGGCAAAAGGGAGATTTAAAATAAAGTAGACGAGGAAAAATAAAGCTTTTTCTGTTTATACTCTCATTGAGTCCATTCTTGAAATTGAATATACAGTTTACTAGCTGAAATATCTATAATGCCTTATTTCTTCATCTTTATATGCCCAAGTTTGACACAAAGTGGGAAATCAGTAGATATGTATTCAACATTAAGTAAATTCAACTACATGAAAAAATCAATATGAACCTTAGTAGTAGAGTTGACACAATATAAAGCAATCTTTAAAAGTACGATTTCAAAAAATACATTTTTAAGTTAGGCAATTGATTGGCTGATGGTAATTATTGATTTGAAAGATAGAAATTGATTCTATGAATTATGAGTAGAAAATTTACTTATTTGAATTTAAATGGTGGTTAAAACAGGCTCTGGAATCATATGACCTTGTTTGATCTGCAGTTTAGCCATTTTATTTTCACTTATTTCTGATTTTGGAAAAATACATTAATCTTTTTGAGACTGAAGTTCCTTGGCTGTCAAATGGGAATAAATGCTACTTATGTCTCAGGTGGGTCGTAAGAGTAATTTTTTTAAAACAGAAATGTATTTAGTATACTGTTATCAATACACTAAATGTTCAATAACATTCTTAACAGTAACAATATTAATGTTTAAAAATCATCCCTTTCACTGATATTTTTAAGTTAACATTATTACTTCCACCCCACTTTTTGTGCTATTTTCCCATCTAAGTAACCACACAAACAAGAAATTACATCTAATCCTTTCCTCTGGGTATCTTACAACAATAATCAGAGCTATTTGTGTGCTTTATTTTAAACTTTTAAAAATTCAGTATTTTTTTTCAACCCAAATGTAAATTAACTTAATAAATGTTTGAAGGAAGACATGGCTAGGCTGGTTGTTACTACAAATCTTTATTGCCAGAAAGAACTAGGTTACTCTATCAAATATAATACTGTTAGGAAGGTTCTTGTAAATGTAATTATCAATTTGTTTTACAAACACACATTTTTTAAACCAGATTAGTGAGATATAAATGGGCTAAGATAACTACATATTCTATGGGCAAGCATTAATATTTTAACTGACTTGGTATTTTATTTTTTTGGTATTAATTTTCCTTTAGAAAATAGGAGGCTTAAAACTAGGTATACATGTGTTTGTATTTATATTTTCTATTTTAAATCCATTCTTTGGTATACATTATGTTTATTTTAAAATTTGACAGCCTAATTACATATCCATGATCAAATACCTTAATATACTTAGAGAATGTTAGTCACCACTGGTTATTTTTAAATTATCTCATTACTGTGTTTTCATAGCTTATTAAATCATCATGTAAAAATGAGATCTTAATGCCAATATAATTATAGATAAATCGATTGATGATTTTGCTCTTTTGCTAGTATAGTTGGTACATTTAATTGCAAAGCACATATATGTTGAATGGAAATTTAAATATCTCAATGAAAATATGCATGTATAAAGATCTGAAAATTATATTTCATTTTTGTGCTCTAGCCAAAGCTATTAAGTTTATACCCTATGAATCTAGAAAAATAAACTTTCTTCTGTAAGGTGAATACATTGAATGGAAAATTGCTGAATGGGGCAAAATGATCTATTGTTGAGGGACTGAATAGAAATGATAAATTCTGAGGAGAGGTGTAAACAAACTCTTTCAAAAATGTCCTTACATATATGCACTGGATTCTGATTCTCTGTAACATATCGCAGTTAGGTTTCATTAAGAAGTCTTTAATCCAAGAGGTTAACTCTCTGTGGCCTCTGAGGTCTTATTTCTGATCATTTTATGCCCATAGTGAGAGAAGGAAAAGAAATATTTCTAAGAATTGAATTTCCCCATCTCCTTTTTATGAAGTCTCCAGTAGTCCTGCCTCATTTAGTCAACATATGCTTGGCTTTAAATGGAACTGAATAGATCTCTAAGGCACATGCCACACAATCTAGGGAGGGCACTACACCTCTAAATGCAATCAGCTGCCACTTCCACGGTTGCCTGATAAGCGCTATTGAATTCCAAATTAAGACTCTGAGTATCAGAAAAGAGCAGCAAGGGACATTTATAGAAGATTGATCTTAATAAATCCATATTTCATGTGCTCTGGTTTAATGTAAATGTAAATGTTAAAAATAGGATAAAGGAAGGATCTGTCAAAACATGTTGCACAGTTGTTTTATATTTCAATCGAATGCTTTGGAAGGTGCCCCTAAAATATCTCAGAAGATAAACGAAGCCCATAAATGCTGAAAATTTGTGTTATCCCTTTTGGACTTTTTTCTAAAATGATCACCAAAGCAGAGCACCAATTTAAACACATATGTGTGCTCAATCTCTCTTTTCATTACCAGCTTGATTATCTTCCACTGCCAATTCCCTGTTTCTATAATTGCTTTTCAGTCTTTTGGAGTAAAAATCTCCCTGGGAGAGGACTGTGCTGCTGACGACTCTTGTCACTCCATTTTGTCCTCCCCAGCAGCATCTGTCCTGTGTTCAGGAGGAATGTGAAGCCACAGTCCCGGTATATTCACCACAGCGTCATGGCCCTGGACGACCCCATTCTAGCTTCAATCAAGGCAGTTTTCTGTACATGACTTATTTCCTAAATACCATAGTCATAGCAACTGAAATCTAGTAAAAGGGCAAACAAATACAAACAAACCCTACACCAAAAATCTGTTACCTATTTTGTACTGGAAGCAATAGATGATACTCTTCTGGCTTTTATCTAGAGTAGAAATTGCTTATGATATTTTTCAAAATCCTTGATGTTGCATTTATGTCATTACAAGATCTAGCAAAAACCAGTAATTAAAATATTTTTGATGGAAGAGATTTGTTGCTATCTTCCTTTATGCAACTTGTTCTTCCCTTCCCACTTCATTTATAATTTAAAATATAGGCTTAAGGACATACTATTTCTCTAAAGTTTTGTTCCAAATGCTTTCTCTCTTGCAGATGGTGGAGTGCCCAATAATTATTTCAACTGTTTGAATTTATGAATAAATTTACTCCCTTATTGATTAGAATATTAGTTTTTAAAAAATTCTCTTTAATTCAGTTGGTTTTAATATTTATCTCCATTTCTTTCAAAGTATACTTCTTTCAAAAGTTCATTCCATGACATCATTCTTGAAAAAAGAGTTGCGAGGCCCTCTTCTCCAGAAGACTAGGCATCAGGTATTTGCTTGCTTATTTTGAAGTACTGTGAAGAACTGAGCGCATAATTCTAACAAATTCAAATGCAGATGATATTGGTGCCTATATATTTTTTTATTGTAGCAGTTTCTACTCAAAAACTTAGAAATATCAGTCCATTGTTTGTCAGTATTCATTATGAAATGGGTAAAATATAAAGCTTACCAGATTTTTAATGCCTTTGAAAAATGTTTATATTTATTCTGTTTAGGAATTTGCTGAAAAGTTTTCCTCTTGAAATTTAAAAATTTAAGCAGGAAATTTTACAACACTGATTCTGGCTATTAATTTTTTTACAGAAAACAGTAAGGCTTCATGATTTTTAGGTCACTAATCAGATCCAGAAAGTATATATCTTTATCCCTAGTTATAACCTTCACTGTTAGTTTTGATTGGTTCTCTTCCTTTGAGAATACCTATTATTTTCAAATTATGGCTTGGTGTTTTTTCCTGCATGCCCATTACAGACTCTCATGTTTTTCCATCTCTATCTATTGTTGAACATTCTTGATCGTGCTTTTGTGCAGCAGTTTATGTGGAAGTGTGGATATTTTGGTGCCAGAGTTTTTGAATAGGTGTGCAATTGACCAAAAATCTGTGCAAATCACATCATTAACAGAGACTTCTAGTCAAACCAGAAAGAATAATCTGGTTGTGGTAGCACTTAAATAGGAAGTTACTCTGCCTTAAAATGTCCATGGTTTTCCAAGTTTCTTGAGTGATAAATGAGTTGCAATTATTTTGGGAGGCAAGTGTTCAGCAAATTATCAGGAGCTAAAAATTAAATACTAATTTTTTAGAAAAAGTTGAGAGTCATAATTTTAGGTATAAAAATAATGGTGGGAACCCTTTTGTGTTTTCTACTATTACCCAAAGTTCTTTATTATATCATTTACTCATCCAAAGTCTGTTTTATCTTAAAAGTACGTTTAATTACCAAACATTAACTACCAAAATTTCCTCATCAACATCCATTACCCAACTATACTTTAAAATTATCATAAAATCAAATGATTAACATATTAAAATTAAAATTAAAATTATAGGTATACCACAAAGAGAAAGAAACTGAAATAGTAGATACAAGATTGGCAGACAAACATAGTTATCATATTAAAATCAGCAGTACCAAAATTATCAAGGGACAGAACCAGTGACTCAATTCAAAATGATAGCCTCAAAATTGTCTTAATTAATATTTTCTCAAGCAGTTAGTTTCTGATTTTACATATATTTACATAAATATCTAACTTCTAGTGATAGTTTCATGTCGATATATGTTTTTACTACTTTGAAAAATAACTATGAATAAAATAAATTATTTTAGTTTATAATTTTATAAGAATATAAGGCATGCCCTTTTCTATATTTTCTTTCTTTTAATGTATTATATTTTAAAATAAATTCTAAATTTCTGTAGATCTCCAAGTCTTTATTTTTTTCTTTTATGCTGTATGTTTATCATAGTCTTAATATTTTTGTTGCTTATACTTTGCTAATTGATTATTTTTATTGATACATCAACATTGCTTGTAGCTGCTTCTAAAACCAGTCATAAAATCCAGACGGGTAGGTTAGTTGATTAAGCAAACACTCACTCCTACTTAAGCTACCTAAATAGCTTGGATAATAATTATTGTGACTTATTTTCCCAGCCAGAGTGTAGACAAGATATAGGCCACCTTCCATATTCTCAATAAAGCTGAAATCATTCAACTTTCTGTGATGGAGTCAAAGGCCGAGGCCAGCTGTGAGTGGAGGAAGAGATTTGCTCAGCTGGGTTTGGGATTTGGTGACAGGACAGATGAGGTTCTATGATCCAACCCTACCAACGTCCTTAGACATTCTAGCTTAAAACAAATGGACCACAATGTCCTATAAGGGAATGATAGATGGTAGAAGTAACATGTATTCTGTTTTCCTGACATATTTGCACTTAGAGAGAACCACGGCATTGTGGGGCATTAGTGTAAGAAAAATCCTAGTCCAAGGGGAGCAGCAAGCTGTAAAACATTTTCTGTAGATTGTTGAGTGCGGAGAGTTATATCCTCTATAAATTAATATAAAGATATATACAGATACATCCATGATCAGGCAGGCAACAATTCTGTTTTTTCCTGCTGATAATGTTATGGATATAATAAAAAATGTAGGGTAAGAAGGTTGTGCATGTCAGCAAATATGAGTATCAAATTCCTTCATCCTTCGTAGCAGTGGCTTACTGGCTGTTGGTAACAAGTTAATCACATTAATTTTTTAATTGGATGTTGTTGGCATCCAAACAGCTCACTTGCCTGTCTCCCTGCTGTTCTCTGAAAATACTCTTGGCAACGGGAGCATGACACAGAGGCTTCTTGTCTCACAGCGCCAAATACCCAACATCTATCATTTAAAAGGGTCCCCTTTGGTGAACAAAATTCACAACTATTTATAAAAGAGAGAAGGGCAAGTACATCCACTGAAAATAGTGGGGATTCCTGTTTTGAAGCTACTCAGCCAGTAGTTACAGAAAGGTACAGGAAGGAAGAAAATCTTCAGTAAGATGAGGACGAATGAGTGTACTAGAATATAAATCTTCACATCATATTCAATTCTGGAGATGCTATATGCTTTTATCATTTTGCTCCAAAAGTTACAATGCACCATGTAATCCTGAGTGCACTTACCTGGAATGCCCAAATGATAGCCAGTAGTGAAGTTTGCTTTAAATCCCTCTTTTGCCAACAGATTGTTAGTAATGAAAAGCACTGTCAGCGTATTGGTGGTTGAAAACACGTCCTTTACTGGACCAGGCCCCGTGTACACAGCTGCTCCAAAGTGAAACGAAATTGAGTTGATCATTTGAATCTAGAAGGAAATACACCCTTTCCTTATTTCATCTTCTACAAGTATGCAGCTGGCAGCCTGACTTGCTCCTGAAGCCACTGCATGTGAATAAATTTATACCTTTTACATTATGGACACTGTTTCTAAGAAAGCCAACTTCTCTATTGATTTTTTCCAAATTCCTTGAGGTTTGTGTAGCTTTATAATGTAATGATGAATTACTTATCACATTACCTGGCTTAGCACTATGACTATTCTAAGCTCATATTATCCCAGAAAAATTATTATTTGCCTGCTTTTAAAGACCTTTAAAAACAACAGAGATTATAGTCTCCCTTAGTAAATTTTTGTCCAAATTCACTTGATATATTTTGTGACATGAATAATTAACCTAATCTGAAGGATGGGTTAATTAGATACAGAGAATATAAACCTAAATTGTGATTTAAAATTTTTTTCCCACTAAGCCCTGGGCTTTGGGGGGTTTCATAAAGAATGAAATATTCTTTACTAAAAAATTAAGACTTAAGCTAATTTTTAAATGTCCACATTATTAAATATTTTACATATTGGAACCCCTGAAAGTGATTCTGTTTCAAAAGAACTTCTTGCTTACAAATTTGAATGCTATGATTCTGAGATCCTTTGGGAATTTTTACTCCCTTTTCAATGGTTGATACAAATATTAAGAAGTAAAATGATGAAATGGACTTTTCTTAGATTATGAAAACACTGAAGTTTTTATTGGAAACAATGTAACCTGAAAAATGGGGCAACTACTCAAAGTGTGTTGATAACTATTTATACAAAGTCACATTCAAAGTTCCTCAGTTCTTCCTCGCACTAGCCTCCTACCCCAGCTGAGACTGTCATTGTTCCTGGTGTGGCCCCCATAGTCCTCTCAACGAAGCTTGCACTGGAGAGCTTTGTGGGGTTTTGTGGGAGAACTTTATGTAAGGAGGTGGATTAGTCTGGTTGGGGACCCTCTCTACCACTCTGCCCTTTCATTGCTCTAGAAAGTACTTTCTTGAGTCTTCATGTCATGGTACAGCATTCATGATCGCATCCTGATTGGATAGCTATGTGGCCGGATTTTATAGGAGATACTTAATATGAGTCCAAAGCACATTTAGATAAAACACTTTTACTAAAGTGTGTTGTTTCATGCATTACAGTTGACCCTGTATACATCTTCATAATGTATAATTTATCAAGAGATACTTCTTTCCTTAAATTTGATAGTAGTTAAATAACGATATTAGCTCTTATATTTAACTGATTTGACAGAGATACAGTTAGAGTAGTAAACATGAAATAAAATAATTAAAAATTTACATAACAAACACAATTTGTTCATTTAATTTGAAGTGGAATGAAACCTGATTGAATAGCTGTCTTTGGACATCTGAAGAACACATAGTTCATAGAAAACTGCATCATGGGTGTCCTTAGGTCTTCATCTCCAAGGTATAATGCTTATTGTAGTGACATGAGACCAGCTGGTAGGAACTGCTGACTCAAAAATATTAATTTTGGTTTTCCAAGAATGTTAAAAAAAAAATACTATCCTGTCATCATTGCAAACACCCCCATATTGAAAGCTCCACGTGGAATTTTACACGTTATTCTACTCTTGAATTTTCATTTTGTTAGTTGTAAAAGAGCAATTACATTTACTGGGAAATGCTCTCCCTGTCAGTTGAATGTCCTGATATTAATTAAATATTTAAATTGCAGACTTACCTAAGAGCAAGGAATCATCACCTCTACCATCTCTGATTTCAACTACATCTGCAATATTTTCTAAGTCAAATTCTTGAAAATGAAGTTGTATATTCTTTCCCTTCTGTGCATTTAAGTTCCAAACACCTTAAAAATAAATAACAACACTTAGTGTAGAACATACTTCTTTTGATTTATCTTAATGGCTTTGCACTCTCAAGAATTTCACATCACTTTCAAAGATTACTTTTCCATTTCATGAAAATGAATATTTCAAGTTGTATGTGTGTGTAAATATACAGTGTATTCAAGAATATTTACAGTAAAATTTCAATTAAATTTGAAATAATTTACTGCAATCAAATTTGTTTTATTTTATATATATAAAATGGAAAACTTAAAGCTTGCAAGTGGTCTTTTACTCCTATAATCTAAAATTTATTATATCAAAAGGTATTTTAGTTCCATTTGTTTTATTTTCCATGGTTGAATTTAAAGGAAAATGAGATAATTAAAATGTAACCTGTAGGGAAAGTAAGCTTTAATATTTCTTTAAGAAATTTTGGCCTTTTTAAATACATATTAAATGTTGGTATTTGTTTTTGAAAACAAAACAAAATTATCAGCCTTAATACCAATAAACACTTATTCTTTATTGATTCCTTAAATGACTTAGTTTTTACATTCTATTCTAGATCCTTTCTCGTTCTGTTTGAGTTTTCATTCACCCTTAAGGAACCTCATTTCAACATAATGATGACTTCTAAGTCTTTATTTTCTTCAAGTTTTTTTAAAGAACTAGGTACGTTTATTAAATTTTTTATAACCTACTTATATGGGTGTACATATGTCAAACCCAACATTTAATAAAGGGAACAAAGAGTTATCTCTTTCCCAAACTCATTCCTGTTATTTTCATGAATAGTACCACTCATCTCTGCTCACAGTTTTCTACACCAGAATCCTCTGCAGATTCTTTGACCTCCTTTCTCCTGTGTATCCATATCCAGTCAACAAAACCTGCCAATGGTCCCTCTTATTTTCCTTGAATCCCATAGTTCTCAGTGTTTATTGCTACTATCTGAGTTCCAGTCCCTGTTGTTTCTCCTCTACTAGCTGGTGTTGCTGGTGGCTCTCCTCTCCTGCTGTCTGTCTCTGATCCCACAGCTGGATGGATCCATCTAAAATGCAAGGTTGATTTCCTCACTACTTTCCTATAAACATTTTGCAGTCTTCTCAATGCTTTCAAAATAAAATCCAAACTGTTTAACATGGTGTGAAATTCATTCATGCCCTCAGTTTCATATGTTAACCTTAGTTTTGTTTGGAGATTCAAGAAAATGTCAAGGTCTCTTATCTCTAAACTTTCATATGTAAGTATCTCCCACGTCCTTCCCAAGCATCATGCCTTGGCCCTTATTATAACAGTAATGGGCATTTTGTAATGCCTGACAGTTTATATAAATTCTCATCTAGATGTCATTACAGTGGTAATGTGGTAATTACTTACTTCAGTGTCTGACAAAAAGTGCTCAATAAATATTTGTGCGTAAATCAATACATTTAATAAATTTTTCCAAATTGTTCTTTTAAATGTTCAGTTGATTTTTGGTTATTTTAGATCATTACTTTGTATAAATGATGTGTTTAAGAAATGCCTTCGATATGAAGTAGAGATGATAATCTCTGGTTCTCCTATGAGTCTAATTAGATGCATGACTGTTTATTTTTTTGAATCAGTTATCTCCCTATAATAGTGACTCAGTTTTCCTATGGAAGTAATACTCACCTCTGGGTCATTTGAAGGAAGAAAGAAAGAAAAGTTGACATTCTCTAATAACTCATTTTTTCACTGTAATTGTGGTATTTCTCCATTTAGATTGGAGTCATCAACCAGGGGCGGCCATGGGAGGAAGGTGTCTGTTTCCCAGACCTACTGAAGTGGAATATTGGTAGGATGGGCGGGGGACTCGGCATCTTTGACACAACTTTACACAGCTTTAATGAGCTCCTCTACTAAGAATACTGACCCAAAGACAGTCTTTGTGCCGCTTTAGCAAACTATTCTTCTCTCTAGACTTTGATATTTTAGTGACCCTCCTTAATATTCACCTTTTATTCTGAGAATCTAATCACATTACTCTTGCTGCCTGCTTTACTGATACTAGTCTGTATTCACAAAAGGTGTGGGTGTCACAATTGGGTCTTTACTTCTTATGCTTTCCACTGACTTTATTCTATGGAATTTCAGACTTGTAATATACCCTGTAGACCTTTTATACATAATCAAGGAGAATGATGAAGAGAGTAGAACCTGGAGTAAGACTGGCTCTTTCACCTGCTAGTTTTATTCAACGTTTAATTTGAGAATTACAATGATAGCATTTGCTTCAAGGAATTATTGAGAATTGACTGGAATAATACACATGAAGCATGAGCACAATTTGTGCATAATAAACATGAAAAAAATGTTAGTGATTACTATTGTTTTTCTTGTTGTTATAATTATATTAGGTAACTCAATAGACGTGGTAGGTGTACCTAGCTTTGGTAAATTTGTAATCCACTTTGCTATGTCAAGAAGGATGTATAATCTTGATATATACATTTGTTTCTTATGGCCTGGGAAATAAATGACTCACAGAAAGCCTGATTAGGGTAGCTGTTTGGAAAGTTCATAGAAGTGAATGTCGTGTTTGGCTCCCACAGTTCAAAAGGTCCACCACAGTCCGCTGAAAAGGAAAGAAATAAAGCAATTATTAGGAACTTCATGTTTATTTAGGAGAGATATACATTGTGCCAGCAAATTTCCAATTATTTTTATTGGAATAGTGGTTTGACAGACAAATTGTAGAGTTTGTATAAGGGAAAACCTTGCAACTTAAGTAAGGGAAAAATACAGGTAAATGAGTCTCTTTACTGAAGTACTTCTCAAAACCTTAAATATTCTTATGCTCTTTGTGAATTTCCAAGAGGGCATACTAGGGCACAGTATTTTCCAATATTATTTGGGCAAAGAAATATCTTTGCTTAGCTTGTTTTATAAATAGTCTTCCTTCCTTCCTTCCTTCCTTCCTTCCTTCCTTCCTTCCTTCCTTCCTTCCTTCCTTCCTTCCTTCCTTCCTTCCTTCCTTCCTTCCTTCCTTCCTTCTTCCCTCCCTCCCTCCCTCCTTCCCTCTGTCCCTCCCTCCTTCCCTCCCTTCCTCTCTCTCTCTCTCTCTCTCTCTCTCTCTCTCTCTCTCTCTCTCTCTCTCTTTCATTTTCTTTGTTTCCAGTACAGAGGAGGCTTCACCATCTATTAGGGCATTTGACAGTCAGGAAAGGGAGCCAAACTGAAACTCCATTTGCTAAATAATTGTCCTAGGCTGATTTGTTAACCAACATTGTACTGGAGTCAAGAAAGGATGGAGCTTAATGAAAATTTTTAAGAAAAATAGAGCACAGATCTTCCAAATAAGAGTAAGAGCTTTCAGTAGGTAAATTAACTTTATGAAACTCAAACTACTTTATATTTATCTTCCTACTTATTAGAAAAATATTTAAAGTAATGTACAAATTAATTAACTACTTTGTGTCTCAATTTTGTTTTATTTTTATATCATATTTAAGATCAAAACAATAAAACCTAATTCAAAGAATACAGAAAACTGGGATAGGTTTATACTTTTCCTTTTACTAAAGACAGATGATAGTAGAGTTACATGGTACCAATAAAATAGAAAGCAGATTAGATTATAGGATGGATAATTGTCTCTACACCTATGGCAATGACTTCAGTCATACCCTCTTCTTTGATCCTTGTTGCATGTCAGCTGCCTCTTCTATAGAGATTCTTTCAGTTCAGGTGCATCGTACACATTTTATATAATATGCCTCTTAGATTTGGGTTTCATGATGTGTACAATGGAATAAAGAGAAACAGTTTCTATGGCTCTGTAGTAGTGTCATTGCCGAGCTATGCTGTTCTGTAAGATGTGAGGCCTGGTCTGCATTATATGCCCTCCTGGGCCAGGGCTGTCCAGGTCCAGGTGAGCTTAGCAAGAATAATAAAACCTCTTATGAACTTGTACCATTTGTAATTATTTCCATGCACACTGTCTCACTGAGGGAGAGAACATGATATATGAAAGGGAGACATGTTGGAGCTTATGGATTAAAATTGTGGCTCTGAATTAGCTATTTGTATTTTTGAGACTTAGTTCTCTCATACATAAAAGAGCTGTATATTAGAGATTTGGGGGGTTGTTGTAAAAATCAGATGTAATTTATGAAAAATGCCTCCACATGACCTGGCATACTCAGGTTAATAATTTTGGTTTTCAATGCATACTTGTTCATGAGGTAGTTACTATTATTGATTCAGTTTTAAATGGAAAATTTCAACATTGGAAGTATTGAGTTACTTGCAAATGCTGTACATATCCACTTACTGTCAAAGTCGAGACTTCAACTCTGTTCATTTCAAACTCATCTCTCAGGACATCACAGTGTCCTATTGGGATGATTAAACACTGAATCATTTCCACCATCTGGTCTGTCATTGGCAGGGTTTAGTCTCAATAAGTGACACCTTATGGTATGTGACATATATTTGGGTGTGGATAAAGAGAAGGAGCACATCAGGGAGCATGGACCAAAGTACTAATGAGTAAGGATTTATCTAGAAGGATTTATCTTCTGCACAGGGTACTAAAGAAGATATTTGAACCAAAGAAAGAGTGTAGTGGGAGTAAGGGCAGGTTCTTCACAGGAAAAGGGGAGGGAAAGTCTGAGGGAATTGTAAGCTCTCACAGTGGCTGTTCCTCTGAGGCTAATATTCCCAATTATGTGCTCCCCACTTCACAGGGTCAGCATGGCCTGGGTGGCCAGTGGGTTTATTTTTGTTGTTACTGTTGATTTTTAATCATTATTCTCATTTTCTCTTCAAGGAGGAGGACATTTTCAAAATTGTATGCTCTGAATAAAGTAAGTAGACATTTTAGAGAATGTATTGAATTTTCACATTACTGAGCACAACAGTACATTATATTATAAGCAGGTAAGACTTTAATAAACACACAACCAGAACTAAAATATTGTGAAGTGTAATTGGTAAGCCTGTCAAGGAGGACAGGTCACTTAGCATTTCTCCACTAAACAGAAGTCTTGGAATACTTTAAATACTTTAGAACTGCTTTTTTGAAATACATTTCAAATGTAATTTCATATCAAATAACTGGCCAGTCAGATACCTCTGATTCTTGGCTTGATAAGCTATTTCAGTTACTCTCTGTATATAAATGACTATAAGGAATTGGCAAAAGCACGTTCAGTCATTCTAAGTATGATGACACAATTTATTTTAATGGTGGTGTTGCTGTAGTGGAGATGTAGCATGTGCTCCTTAATAGAGGAACCAAAAACTCATAAAATGTAATTCTGGATATCACAGTCATGTTGTCATTAGACAGACCATCTCCACCCAGAAAATGAGACTTAAATAGTCTGTCTGGTATGGGAATTCAATTCATTTACAGTTGTTAAACTCTTTCATTTTTCTTTTTCTTGGAGCTGTTCTCTCAAAGATTTGTATTCTGATTAATTTCTTACTATGCCAATAGAGGTTCTCACTAGAATGTAAATAACATGCAGTATTTTGCAAAGTGATTGTCAGGGGTAGATATTTTCCTTGAAGCATGTCATTTTTAAACCATGCTTAAACTTCTGACGTCCATGAGATATGCGTCCATGTGGAACATGCACTGTGAGGTGAGAAGGAAAAAAGCCAGCTTTCACTTACAATAAGAGGGCTCAAATTAAAGATATTTTTGGTAAACAAAAAATAAGGATATGATAAAAATAGGTTTTTGATTGGTATTTTTATGTAAGGGAAATAATAGATGTAGCTTGAGAAAGAGTATTTCACATGGATCTTTGAATATTGTTAAAATCTGTAATTATTTTTCACTATCATAATAACAGATAACAAGTCCTATGGTATTATAGATAACATTTTAAAAGCTTAGGTTGTAGTATAAAATGAAATCTCCCATGAAAATTTTGTGTTCAGTTTTTAAAAATGCATTTTTCCATTAACAGTTTACAGTGACCAGCCATTATGTTACTATTTATATTAAACTGATGACAATGAAGTTCACATTTTTATTCCTTGTGCCTTACATTGATTTGTAATTATTAGCAATGCAGCCAACTAATAGGCTATTAGTTGTAAAGGTGAAAAGATGAAAACAAAATAGAATAGCCAAAAACACATTGTTTTAGGAGCAGATGGGTGTAGTTCATATGCATTTGTTAGGGGTTTTATTGAATATCAAGTCATACTAATGATATAAAAGGCAAGCAGCTCTCTCTGCTGAAACGGTTTTCAACCACAGGAGAGGTACTGGGTGCTGAGTCATTCCTATGTGAAGTACTAAAGTTAGACTATTCAGCTCAAAGTATAATGTCATGGCTATGAACTTTCCAAATTAACTTCAATTTTATCTTTGGAAGTGGAAAGTAGTCTAAATAATGGCCAAACAGAGCAAAACTGTGGAAACAAACTATTAAAATAGCTGAAACTATAACTTGTCTTTTTATTTCTTAATTAGTTTTGATACTTCAGAAATAAGTTAGGGGCCTGAAAAGTGGATTCCTTTTTGTGTACACCTATTCTTTTTTAGTAGGTATCTTGTCCTAAATCATCCAAATTGTGCTACAAATTGGTGTATTAATGTAATGGAATGCTTATTTGTATGAAATGTTCTCAATACAATCCGTAGATTGACATGACTTGTGCCCATATCACAGGGAAATAATTGTAGAGCTAATGCAGCAAGAGATTGAAGTTACAAAATGTAAAAGTCTCTGCAGTTAGGAAAACTGAACTTACATTTTCCCAAACTAGGCTCAAAGTGGACCCCTAGGAACAAGGGAGGAACTGAGTTTTGCTAGTTAGTTGCTTGTCTGAGATTATTTCCTTATTTCAATGCTCTATCTAGAGCTGGAGAAAGGCTATTAGCCAGTCAGCCATGGTTTCCTTTTATTTCTGTTTAAACAAATCAGTGATCTGGAATCAGAAAAGCTCTGCTCAAATAAGAATTTCACTGAACCAGTTGCAAATGGCATTAGAATGAAATTGTTCAGAATGCATTTGATGGTAATTAACATTTTCTGCTGTGCTAAATATTGCCCTGAAGTGAACCATTTGGAAACTGGAACAAACATACTCTGGGCAAATTCTAAAGTGTGTATTTTAAAATCAGATAGGTTATTCTAGTGTTATAATTTCCCTATTGTTAAAATATGAGGGGATATTGTGACCTTGACACTGAGGTCTTTTCTTTTTCTCTTTCTAACTGCAATGGATATGAGGGCTGTATGGGTTAGATATATAAAGTTTTAATATGGAAAATCATGTGGAAGTTTTATTTACATGTATGGTATTATGTACCAGATGTTATCTCATATTCTCTATTTTAGATGATGAGATTTTGCTTTTAAAATATTGAGCTGATGAAACTGTTACTTCCACTTAGCAAATTTTTCCTTGAGCACTTGTTGATGAATAAAAGAACACAAAGGTAGAAAGGATTGTGAAGAAAATCTTTTTTTTGTAGCAATATCAAAATAGCAAGATGTTTCTAATATTTGATATCCATTGGAATTATTAATAAAAAAGCAGTGATTTCAATGACTGTGTTTTTTTTTTCATGAGAATGTTTCATATAATGAAGGTAGGGATGTCAGGCACCTACACAAAATGAAGGGAGATAATTATTTTTAAGCAATGTTACAAAGCCCAAATAATTGTATTCATGTTGGTATTTCCTCTGCCTCTGTCCCCATCATCATTTTGAAGCTTTAGTTCTGGTACCAAAATTTTGTTTGCCAAAAAATGTTTGTGTTGCTGAAATAAAAGTCAAAAAGAGAGAATAAGAATCAAAATAAGAATAAAAAGAGAGAGAGAAAGAGAGGCTTAGTTCATATCTAGTATTATTTATTGAGTATCTATTTATATCATGTTAAGAACCAGTGAGACCCTGGTAAAGCAAAGGTGAATTAGAGCCTGAATCTGGAGTCAAGAATTCCCTTCTTACCACAGTTCTGTGGCCCATAGTATTACATAAGAATGCATGGTACTCTCCTGCTTTTGTTTCAATTACATGAGTGTCATTCTTTTTCTTAATCTTAGTGTTTCCTTAAAGCCTTGTCCAGTTCACATCTTATTCTCCCTGTATTGCTTACTTCTCCCATTTATTCCTTTTATGGGCACATAGTTATATATTGTTTTAAATACTTATTTGTATGGATTACATTTATTTGTTTTTTCCATGTGTCAGTGGCTATTGCTACATCTTATATTTCTTATACAGTTCTTTGTACAAAGTAGGTGTTTATAAAATCTGAAAGTTTGAAATATTGAGGCATTTATGAATAGCTCATTCAAGCATCTTAACAGGTTAATACAGAAGTATAAACTAGCCTTCTGGTGGGATGTAAGTGCACATTCAGTTTGGTGGCATGGGACCAGTATAACAATGCAGTTACTATCCTCATTTAATGACAGCTTATTTGTTATATGTTCACAAACACCAGTCATTTATCTTTAGAGCTCTTAATTGTTAAATCCACTCATCTGAAGTCAGCTTTTTTAAAACTTAAGCTTGAAAGAAAGCAGGAAATACATAGTTTGGGAAGTACAACCAGATTTGGAAAGGTTCTCCAACTTGATTTGCTGATGAGAATATGAGAAGAGTATCAGCGTGGGAGGAACGGGAAAGGCAAAAAGTGCTGCGTGTGTGGGCTGACACGCCTGAGAGAGTACAAACATGCGTGAGGTCAGACACAAGCAAAGTCGTAGGCTGGTCAACTTCCAACCACCATTACTGAAGACAGAACAGATGTTTTCATATCAAAAATACAATGCAGTGAAAATATCCTAACAGGAGAACAATAAATGCTTGATATAATTTATCATTATAAGTATTTTTTTAATCCCACAGTCTGAAAGTGGTATAAAATGATTGTCTCCTTTGACATGATAGATGGATGGTAATGTCCCAATTGCCTCTTAAACGCCATATTTCCAATTCGTGTTAAGTGCATAGGGAGACAGCCTCCATTTTGTTCTTTTGCATGCATAAAAGGAACCCCTGGCTGCCACGGCTCAGCTGTCACACATTCGTGGCTCCCAGGCCTTACAAAGACATCATTTCAAGACAAAAACTTTTGTGTAATCCAGGTCTGCATATTCAAATTCGAGGCCCAATCATTACTATTAAATTATTCTGGAAATATGTTTGGTGGGTTTTAGGCTTAACCAAACTCTTCCTGAGATCCTAACATCACTCTTTAAGAAAGCTATGAAAATCTTAAGCCTCCTTCTCAAAAGACTATATAGGCTATGCCACATGGCTGACAGAGCTTTAGTTTTTATTCTAGTGAAAAGAAAATGGAAATCAGTACTTTCATTATTTTAAAAAGTGAAAATATACAAAAATCATCATAAATATGATGCATAAAGTACTGAGTGGTTGCATTTTGGGTATATGCACAGCATGCAATACTTTGCTAGCTTCCATTTATTTTAAAGACTTTGATTTTCAGTGAGAATATATTAGAAATTTTAAAAGGCCAGAAGAGGATCTACCCGAAAATGTTGACTGAATTAGGGAAAATACACATTAAAGTTACTTACTAGGGATTTCTGGTGGAGGAGTTGGCACCAAAGTGGGCTCTGGATAAAGACTCACATTGCAAATCCCGTGTGACAGGCTAATGTCATCCAAAGCAATATCACTCAGAAACTGGTGTTTAAAAGCATTGAAAGCAATCTGCAAATCAGAGAGGCATATGAAACAATTCCAATCCAATCTTCTCTGACTTGATTCTTCTTGGGGCCCAGTGTCCTCTGAGAACCAATACTGCCATCTGCAAATATATGAGGACAATTTCCTGCATAGCAAAATATGGATTGATCATGTTTTTTAAAGTCCTTCTGCTGAGCCCAATACCCGAATTATGTGTTCACACTAAGCTACATTTTCATCATGTCTTCCTTCTGAGTTGTGCAATATTGGCACAGTTTCTGTCTGTGTCTGTTTGTCTCCCTCTCATGACATTGTCACACTCCATTGTACTCTGCCACGCTTACGGATCTTCTGGCAGGAGACAGTAACATTCTCACAGATTGTCCCCCAGCAATATTAGAAATCCAGGTAGTTGTCCATTCTCTTAGAGAATACAAGCCCCGAGGAGGTGGCACACTGACCGGATAAAGTAAATGAGAGAAGAGGGGCACAAGAGCAAATGTGAGTATAATGTGATCATCCAGGGCCAGCTGGTGCTGGTCACAGTCCACCCAGGGAGCTGGCGCGGGACACTGCGGGAGGGTGATGCCCAGAGCACACACACACAGATTTAGGCGGTAGGTCTGGTGGTCAGCTGAAACAATCAGGTTCTTAAGGACAGTGGGTATCTTGAGCTGAACTTCCCTTGATCCTGTCCCGTGTAGGAGAGGAAAGGCATAAACTAAAGACCTGTTATATGCTAATTGCTAGTCTAGGCACTTGTATGCATTATCTTATTCAATTTTTTTCAACCCTATTGTAGTCACCCATTTGCCCTTTTGTTCATTCATTCCACCTACTTCATGCTAGATATTTCCAAATAGGGATTATTCTCTCCCTTTCAAATATACAAAAGCTAAACTGCAAAGAGAGAAAGTGACTTGTAAAGATTTTCACAACAGAGTGGCAAAGCCAAGGTGCAGATCCTTGGAGGACTTGGAGCCTGCACTCTGCCTGGTGAGCTGACTTTGAAAAAATGGACCTAGTTAGATTACTTCAAAAAAATGCTCAGTGAGTTGAGTCAGAATTGGCCACTGAAATATAGTAGTGCCCTCTTATCTGTGGTTTCACTTTCTCTAGTTTCAATTACCAGAGATCAGCCACAGGCCAGAAGCAGATGATCCTGCTGACATACTGTCAGGTCAATAGCCTAATGCAACGCCACAACGCCTACCTCCTTTGCCTCACTTCATCTTATCCCATAGGTATTTTATCATCTCATCTCATCAGAAGAAAGGTGAGTACAGAGCAATAATATGTTTTGAGAGAGGCAACGTTCATATAACTTTTATTACAGTATATTGTTAGAATTGCTCCATTTGATTACTTGTTATTATTGTTAATCTCTTATTGTGCCTAATTTATAAATTGACTTCACCAAAGAAATATCTGTATACAGGCATAGTTAAGTAGATAGAGAGATGATAGATAAGGTTCAGTATATAGAAGCTTCAGGCATCACTGGGGGTCTTGGCACATCTTCCCCACAGATAATAGGGGACAACTGTATTTATCTTCCTGCCTCTGCCATCTCTTTGCTTTGAGGTTCCGTTTTCCTTTACTCTTTCCTGAATTATCAGAAAACAGCAAAGTTGGAGGAAAAAATTCACAGGAAAGTATAGCATCAGAAGAAAAAAAGAAGGAAAAAGGAAAGGGAAGTAAGAAGAAAGATGAGAGGAATTCAATAAGGGTCGTTGATTACCGCCTGCCTAAAGCAAAGTCATGGGTGAGAACTGAAGCCTTCACTGATGATGATGTCTGTCCAGATATACATCTTCTGAAAGTTATCCTTTCTTCTCTGAAATTACCAATTAAAACATTGTTAATGTGGTCAAACTATTAGCTTACATTATCCTATATTTTAGTTGTAAGCACCCTTAGGAAGAGAACACATTGTTATCTGAAAAATTAATTCATCTTAATGTGAAATAAATGATCAGAGAGACTTGGCAATGATAAAGCTCATGTAATTTGTTTCTAAAGGAAATATATAGAGATTAAGTCACAGTGGGGCAGGGTGGATGGAAACTGATGAGTATGGAGGCTCTAATAGGAAAGGATGATTTCCTAGAAAAGTGCAGAACTGACCTATGTACTGTCCTACATAGGCAGGGGACAGAGGAAGACATAGTTGGGTTGGGCTGGAAAGTGGCTAAAGAAAGCTGAAATATCCTACAAGGTTTGTATAGATGTTATGGGTCATTAGAAGTAGTACTTTTATGTAGTAAACTTATCCTCAATAAGTGGTTTTAAATAAGTCAATGAATAAATGAAAATAAAGGCTGTTAAAGATTTAGAAAAAAGAGGTTAGACTAGGAAAGTAGAGAAAGTGACTTGGATATTCAGAAAATAAATTTTTTCATTGTATCACCTTAAACTATAATTGCAGCACCATTTTTGAAGTACAAACATGATTACAAATCACAAAGTATTTGCCAACCTTAAATCCCACTGTTTCATTTAATGTTACTTGTCCATAATTCCAGTTTTCTCCATAATTGCCTTCCTTTTGGAAAACTGTCTTCTCCATGTTTTGATCACTGCTGATATTAATGCTTAATTTATAGACATTTTCACCATACATAAAATACCTAGTTTGGAAACAAACAAAAATTATTGGATTCCTAAAATATCAGAATAAATGCAAGAAAGGTTTCTTTTAAATCATTTACTATCTCTGAAATACTTCCCTTTCCCCTGAGTGAGGAATTTGCTAGGGAAGGGAAAGGAGTCTTCTAGTATTTTGCTATTTATCAATTGAATAAGTAATGGCAAATACATTAAAACTTGGGGCCACCATCTTAGTGAAATCCAAGCCTAGCAATGTGAGAAAGGCAGTATAACTCATTAAATAAGACAGTATTTAACATGTGTCTACAATATACCAGAAACTGAGGCAGACCGGTTCCAACATGGGGTCTAAGGAGAGACTTAAAAGTCCTACTCTTTCTTGTCTTCCTCCTGGTCCAGTTGGGGTGGAAATGTAAAATCCTGCAAAATCAAGAAAAGAAGTTTTAACTTCCCTTAAATATTAGCATTTTCATTGTGTGAGATATGTCATTCATAAGCAGAAAAGAACAACTTTAAGATGAAAATATAAAGAAATATGTTTAGGTAGAGTGGAAAGGACAGTAGTCTTGAACTCAGAAGTCCTGTTCTGCCATAACAAATAATTGTTTAGGAAGATCACTTCTCAACTCTGGACCTCCCTGTTTATGAAACAAGAGCCTTGAACAAGGCACCATCAAGGCTATATTAAACTCTGACTTTCTTTGAGTCCACAGGACTGTTTCATCATATTATCATATCCATTCCCAATTATCAGATGCTTTCTAAAAGTTGAAGTGTAGCTGATCTACAATATTGGTTTCTCATTTAGTTTTTAAAAAAATTGATGTATAGTTGATATACAATATTGTTTTCAGGTATACAGCATAGTGATTTGACAATTATATACATTATGAAATGCTCACAATGATAAGTGTAGTTACCATCTATTACCATACAGAGATATTGCAATATTATTGACTATATTCCCTATGCTGTACTTTTCATCTCTGTGACATATATTTTTTTATTGGAAGTTTGTACCTTTTTATTCCCTTCACCTATTACTTCTATCCACACAACGCTCTTCCCTATGGCAATCCCCAGTTTGTTCTCCATGTTTACCCATTTTCTAAATGTTTTAATTTTACTTCTTTAGAGGCAATCAGTGCATGAGAGTACTTCAGATATGCTGGTGGACTAACTCATCAAATATGTGAATATGTAAATACAAGTTTGAAGACAAGGTTAAAAGTTTCAACAACTGCCAGATTTTTGTTCCATTGACTACATTGCATTTCTCTAAATAAGAAGTTACCTGACTTTAGAATAGTTTCATCTTCCATTTTCCTTTGAATGATAACAATCAGATCACAGAGGAGCAGGAAACATGCAATCCACATAAAAGCTTTCTATAATAGCTCAAGCCGTGGCATAAAGTGCTTTCTGGTCCGGAATTCATTATTTCAACCAATGATTTCAGTCATTTGAAGTATGGGAAGAATTGTTGGGGTGAGAACATCTTGTACATTTTCTTAGGGAAATTCAAGATTTCTTATTCTTAGTTTGCAGCTCATATATTATGATAGAAAGCAGGAATCATGTAACAAAATATGACATAAAGCAAATGAAATATTGGATAAGTCTAATTTGATTGGAATGTAACTTTTATGAAAAGCTGAAATTTAGTGTTAATTTGATATCAAACATCTTCTCTCATGCTTTCCAACATAAATTTTTATAGGCAATGCTGCATATAAAATTAAGACATTCACTTAAAACATATAGAGTAAGGATAAGATAATGAAGAAAAATACTAGTAGAACTGCTGATGGACATATCAATACATATTTAGATCAGTGAGGCAAGAATTATTAAGAGTAAATGGGCATTTTATCATTTATCAGGTGAAATCATGGTCAAATAATAGATGTGATATATGCACATTGGATTTTGATTATAAAATGTAAGATATGAAGGCATGTTCAACATTTTATATTATGAACACATTACTTATACTTTGTGAGTATTTATTTTATCTATAGAGTTAGTGCTCAATTATTAATAAAAAAGTAACATAGATACAGAGGAGGTGATCCAGAATCCATCCCCTAAATGCCCAACTCCAAACCCCTCTTAAGTTAAACTTACATTTATTTGATTAGAGTATAGTTGGGGAGGAAATAATTAAAATACCACCGAATGCCATGAGTAAGTACTGAGAATAAGAAGTTATATGGTCAAAGGATAATTTCTCTTAAAATCCTTCAACTTTCTAAAATGTCTTTGAGAGCTCTTGAAATTAACCTCAAAGTCAGCTTAAAATCCAGAATTTGAATATACTTTGATAGCTTAATCACATCGTGAACCTCTTTCTTGAGCCATTAGGTTTTTCTTGCAACTTCCTTTTATCCCTTTTTCTGTTATTTTTCCCATGAGCCAAGCCTAGTCTCCCCACACCCAAGACCACATTTAAAGAGACCAATTGCTGGGCATGTGCTGATACTGATGTAAAGACAGCAGCAACTGGAGAGACAGTAGACTTTCTAGAAACTTGGAGATCACTTTAAAGATGAAAGTAGGCTAATTTAAATAATTCAATGAGCTCTGATTACATATGTAAAATTAACTGAACACAGTAGATAAATATTTAAAGCTTTATATTGAAGAATGGTACAAATTCTGTTAGAGTCTATCAGTACTAGAAAGTAGTATTGTTTTCTAAAATTCAACATAACAAAAAAGATAAGGAAATAAAGACTATAGTACATTAAAACACTAAAGTTAAACTTATTTTAGAGCAAGTTTCTGTGTGAAATAAAATGCAGACATCTAAAAGGCAATATACTTTTGAAAATTGAGCAATACACCTATTTGCCTCCCTAGCCTATTACTTAGAACAATACCACAGCCAGTTTGTGTTTGTTGATTACTTTTGTGGCATGCAAAGAGAATAGTTATAATACCTAACATTTATATAGCACTTTTCATGTGCTAGGTATTTTGCTACATTTTTCTTAAACATGGTAATCAATTTAATGCTCATAACATGCCTCTCTGAAGTCAGGTCCTATTTTCATTGATCCACTTTCCAGATGAGGAAACTGAGGCAGAGAGAGAACATTGAAAACTTGTCTAAATGGAAGAGCTGAGCTTTAAACAGAGCCAAGACTTCAGTCTCTATTTTAATGATCATTACCACTACACTATGCTAACCTCCAAGAGTTAGAAAAGATTATGATTTCATTGAGGAAGGCCAACAAAGAAATGCTTTTTGGGGGGCTAGCTAATCCTTTGTGATGGCTGCATTTCCAAAGTTTTCACATGTTACTAAACTAATTTTTCCTGAATGTCTGGACAAACGGGTCACTTCTGAGCACCCCAAGATGCTGCCCTCCATCTATGTTACTATCTCCACCAATACCCTTTGCTTCTAAGAGATTCAGAGAAACTCTAAGAATTAATAGTGCAGAGATTTAGGATATAGGTGCTCCACCAGGATAGAGTTCTTCAGAAGGAGTAAAACTGTTAAGGGCTTTAGATGTCCTTTGCCAAAGCAATGCTAATTCAAAGTTTGTCTGTTTCACTTAGAGTTTCCTGTCATTTAAAGGGAAGGCAAAGAACAAAAAGCCCTGCCAGATAAGAGGAACAGCAGGAGAGACCTAATTCTCTTCATTTCAGAGCAGGATTTCTGACATATAAAGATGCAGGTTCAGAGAAAAATGCCCCTTGCAGGTAATGTCTGGTAGATTATGAAATCACCAGTAGGAGAGCTGGGGAGGACCGATTAGGCCCTGTCACCTGCTCTCATTACACTGCTGCCTCTGGTGGGCTCTGAACTGCTCTGATTTGTCTCATTTTAAATAACTCCTGCTTCATGACTTTCTCCTGAGATTCCGTTCCTGACCCAACTATTTAAAACACTCACCTGACATTCAACCTGTTCCACTTTGGTCAGTTCTCTAATTTCTTTAGTTATTTAATCTGTTGGCAAGCTGAAACAATTATTCTCCTGTAATATATTCTTCAAATATCAGTGAAATTATTTTATCTCTTATTATGATGACATAAAAGCAGAAAAATGATCATTTGAACATCAAAGATTTCAACTACATAAAAGGTATCTGTCATAGTCAATAGACATAAATGCTTTCTGCACTTTCCTCTAACTACTCTTGCCTAAGTGTGGTAGAGGTATTTTTTTTTATTACAGTAAAAGAAAAAAAATGATCAAATTACTTGACTGTTTTAGGCCAGGCTTCTTTATAGAGGGTTGAGTGATTATCATTTTAGGGGTTAGTCTTGAGCTGTGCAGATTTTATCCCTAGAGAAGCAGGATCTGGGAAATTGCTAATTCAAAGAAGATTAATTATGTGTGAGATTAATCATGTCATTATTTTCAATACTAAACATATTTGTCTAATAGGATTGGCTATCTATACAAAACACATTTTTATCCATAGATCTGCACTAGCAACACATTTTCAGGATCTGGTTGACTTTACTTTTAGATTATGCCCAGAATCTGACCTCTTCCCACCACATATGTTCCCACTGATCTAAGAGTCCCACAGCCTCTTCTCCGAGTTAGGCTATAGATTTCCACTCATCTCCCTGATGATATTCTTTCCCTTCCACAAACTGTTCTACAAGTCAGTGTGAATCCTGTAACTCCTATGCTCAACGACCCCCAACACCCCCTCTTTCACTGAGAAAAAAAACCCAAGCCATAGAAGATCCATTATTAACTGAACCCTCAGCTCTGTCTACTCCACTCCTTGGCTTTTCTTCAAACAAGTCAGGCATACTCCCCTTAGAGCGTTTAGTTTGCTTGTTCCCTCTGACTGGGTTACTCTATATGGCTAATTCCTTTAATTCCTTAAAGTTTTGACTCAAATGTTCTTTTCCAATGAAACCTAACCTGATCACTTTATTTTAATTTGCAACAGCACCTTAACACACCTGCCCTCCCCATTATTGCTTTTATCAAGCTCTCTATGTTCCCAGAGCACTCATTCACATTTAACATACCCCTGAATCATAATTACTTCTCATGAATATTGCTTATTTTCTGGGGTGTTTTTTTTTGGATAAAATATGTGTTTCATGATTGCAGAAAATTTGGTTTATCTTGTTTAAAGATATATTTTGAGGCCATGAATAAGGCCTGGACTCAAAAATTACTTCTTGAATAAAGGAGTAAAAGAGTAAACAGAATGGGGCTTTTATTGATAATTATAGAAATAGATCTGAAAATAGATTAGTCACTTTTTATTGAGCAATATTTCGATCAAATTGAAATAGTGTGATGAACCATATTTTGTTATTTTAGGGATGTCATTGTCTAAAGGAACATGATTAGTCATACATATCTTTACCCAGGAAAAAAATAACCCTTTAATATTTTCTTACCTAAATGTCATTCACAATTGACATTAAATCAGCTCTTTACTTTTCAGGTTAAAAAAATGAGAATATTGATTTTTGTAAGAGAAATGGCCACTGATCATAAGTTGCAATGCACATGCACTTGGGTTATTTTTACGTTATAAGCAATTTCATTCAGTCAATAACTCAGTCATTCAAAAATTACTTATTGAGTCAGAGTTGCAGACATTCATTCATATATTTAAAAACAATTTTACAGGTAATTAGATTCAGGCACAGAGAACATACTAGGAATTCAAAGTTGAAAGACACAGAGTTGTGTTCCTGAAGAGAACATGTGGTGAAAAACAACAAGTAAGAAAATGTCAGACCACATGGTAGGAAAAACAAAGGGATGCTTATCATGTCTAATGGAAAAGGAGATTTCAATTTGGAGGATCCAAACAGATTTCCTAGAAGTGGTGATAGGTGATCCGTGTCCCCAGTGTCTAGAACAATGCCTGGGTAGAGGAAGTTTTAATGAGTTCTTTGAATTGAATCACATTCTCATCAGTAGCCTATTAACAATTCATTACAGGATGGATTTTTGTCAAAGAAAATGGCCTAGGTGCACACATTGCTAATCCATTGTTTTTGTTACTTCCTTACTTTTTAAAATATCCACATTACTTCTAGATCACGTAACTCTCCGTTCAGCAATTACCTTTGGTGTCATGGACACATGCTGCCAAGGTTTCCATGGGAGGTCTTTTCACCATGAGTTCCTTATCTCCTAATAATTCCCCATGACTTCTGGTTTTCCCAATCAAATACTATTGTCTCCAATATTAATTTTTCCACCTTAAATTCAATTCTAATATCTTATTCACATGAAAAATGTGCTTGCAAATAACATCCCTTCCCTTCTGACCATGCTTAGAATGAACTCTTCCATACCTTTTGCTATGAATGGAATCATTGTGAACCTCAAAATTCTTATGTTGAAATCTTGATCCCCCCCCCAATGTGATAGTATTTGGAGATGGGACCTTTAGCAGCTGATTAAGCCATGATAGTGGAGCCCTCATGTTTGGATTTGTGACTTTTTGAGAAAAGAAAGGAGATTCTCTTTTTTCCTGTCATGTGAGGATACAGTGAGAAGGTAGGTATCTGTGAAACAGGAAGAGGGTTCTCAACAGAACCCAGCCATTCTTAGCATCCTGACCTCAAACTTCCAGCTTCCAGAACCGTAAGAAACAAATGTTTGTTGTTTAAGCCAACCAGTGTATGGCACTCTCTTAATGCTACCCAAACAGACAGAGACAGTTTCTCAGAGAACCGTTATCTATGCCTGTATCTCTATTTAAGGTGGCATGGTCTTGTATACTGAAAATTCTAAGGAATTCTTTAAAAATGAATAGAGCTAACAAATTCAGCAAGGCTGTAGGGCAAAAGATCAATATACAAAACTCAATTGTATTCTATATACTAGCAATGAGGAACCATAAAATGGAATTAAGGCAAAGTAGATCAAAGTTCAGAAAAGTTAACTACCTCCTACAAGTCCTCTTCGTTAATAGTAACTGGCAAATCTAGGATGACAACCCAGGTCTCTAATGGCCTCTGTGTACTTTTCAACATTTTGTGAATATATAGGGTAGAAGAATATATTTCTTGAAATACTTGTTTTAACTTGCCTATTTGATTACCACATTTCTTTTAAAAGCATTTACTAGTCTATGATTTTGACAAAGAAAATCTAAAAAGACTGCCTTGCATTTAATATGGCTCACTCTAAACTACAGAACAACAAAAACCACTTTTGGTTTTTGAATTAAGTGTGAACTATACCTGAAACATTGCCAAAAGTGTGGTCAAAATTTGGTCCAGTAAGGGGAGGAAAGGTGTTTCCCTGAACCCTTTCCCATTCATTATCATCATTTAGATCTTGGACCCAGAAACAAAAGCCATCTTCAAAATTACAGTTAATTTTCTCAGAATCTGTGAATTTAAAAAGAAAGAAATAAAGAAAGAAAACACTTCAAATTTTGTCCACAATGTGACTAGTTGTAATAGATTGCATTGAAAATAATCTAACCTTATGCATTTTATAATTAAGTGGCATGCACACAATCATCCTTTTTTAATTCATCTTAAATCTATTTTATTCCACCTAGTTGAAGAAATAGATTTTTGTTGCCAACTGCATTAAATTAATATGTTTCTTATACTCCAGGAATGCTTAAGCAAAGGCAAGCTTATTCTTACTGCTCTTTAAATTTTACATCTTACCTCTATTGGTTTACTCATATAAAACTTGTTCCATATTTTTCTCTTTCCCTTTTACTAAATTTAATACTCAGGTCAAAATTAAGTTGATGTGGAACATTCTCAGAATTAGTTTGGTGCTAATATATATATATATTATGCATATATATTTTTTTGAATGCTTGCAGTAAAGATTTAATTTAATTTTTATATTGATTTATAATTTTTCTCAAATTGGTTATTTTATTCTTTTGAATAACATGATCTATTTCCTAATTTCTCATTTTATTCAACTACCAACTAGATAGAGGTTGAAATTCTCATTAAAGAACGTGCATAATGAAACAGATTATGACCTTGCTCTAAAATATTAGGTTTTGCTACTTTTAAAATTCCATTACAATATTAAGTCATCTGAAAATCCAAGGGCTAAATAATAAACAACACTTACTATTAAGCTCTCTGCTGTTAAATGCAGTATATGTTGCATTAAATCCAATATAATCATTTTCGTCAGATTCTATAAGAAAGGTGGCAGTAACCTTGTTGGAAAAAATCCTAATTGTGCCAGGATTAGTTTCCCAGAGAGAAGCTACAAAAGAAAATTAATGGCTATTACATGTACAAATTTGCTCATCCATCAGTTGATTCATCCATCCATCCATCCTCTATCCATCATCCATTAATCTATTGATCTATTGATTGAACTATTATAAAAATGCTTCATCTTAAAAAATATTTGCATTTATTATTTAATACTGTATCCACAATATAATTTCTTTTGTTGTAGAATAAATTGACAATTCAGGAGGATCCACTATACTTATTATATATCTTTGGTTATGCCTATGCACAGTTTCAAAAGCATGGTGTTAAACTGTTAAGCTACAATATCAAGGATATGTTGTTAGCAGTCCTTTGGAAATGAAATAACAGTTAAGCAGTTGAGATACAAAGAATGGCATAAAAACTATACATTAAGAAACACATTTTCGGGAGTTGGCAATTCAAAATCATTTACAGTGTGCTCACCCACCCAGGCTATTTTTGTTGTCTGTCTTTGAGAATGCACAAAAATATCTATGTATTTTTCTGAACAAAAAACTAAATAAGCACACTTATCATCTTCTGCAACTTCCATACCCAGTATTGATAGCTATTATCACCACTGAATTGAACATTGTACCTTTATCACTGCTTCTTAAAGAAAACATTTTTGAACAAACTCTCCTGTCAGTCTATTCTGATTTACTTCAATTCCCGTAAGTATTTGGAGAGGTCTCTGCTGCATTCCATATCATCTTTCTTTATGTAATGATTCCTTCTTTTGGTACTTTTTACCAATTAGAGAGATTTTACACCTTGACAGCATGTAAAAACGACTGAGAATACCTTTAGAATTTGTTTATATTGACATTCCCTTAATCAAATGAACAAGAACTATTTTATGGTACTGGATATTTTATTTTCTTATAACCTCTCTATATAATCTTATTTTACCTAATTTAATGAAAGTATTTATATATTTTCAGTGTGATAAGATAATAACCATATCTGAGATATATATTCTGATTTGGAGTTTCATAAAATTAATCTTATATATATGTCACATAAAGCAACTTGTTAAAATATTTAGAAAAAGATAGGATTGATTGTGAGTCAAAAATTAAAGTATTGGTATTAGAAAACAAAATAACTTTAGATTTATAAGGAATGCTATTAATCTCCATTGATTACATACTGTAATACCATGATATATAAAATGGTTAGTGTAAATTTAAATCAACAGATATTAGGTTTTATAATATATCAAGCGCTGTGTTAGATTTTGGAGGTAAGATATCATTACCTTTCTTAAGAAAGAGTTGTTTTTAATTTCAGCATGTAATTTTAATACCCAATGCATTTCTCATATTTTTCAAGTTAAAATTAAAATATTTAATTTTTAAGGCTTTAAAATAGAGTTGTATTTTTAAAAAGCCTCAATAATTAAACCACCTGTTTGTTATTATTTAAATATACTTCCATAGATTTTTTTTCTATTTGGATATTTAGTTTTTTGTTGCATTTTTACAATCATTATTTGTGTCTTATTTTCATCACTATACCTAGGGATTATAAAATCTATTCAAATTATATATATTATTATAAAATAATATCAGATTACTGATAATCAAAGCATTTGAAAATAAATAAAAATAGAGTCTAGTCAGATCACAATATTTGAAGCAAAGAAGAACATGAGGGTAACTTGCACCCACCACTTTTGGGCAGTTACCTCTATGACTTCCATCTTCATCATCTGTAGAGATTATAAAAACCCATATAACATGGTTTGGGGAAGCATTTATTGAGTAGTGATCAATGTATGATGTAGCTTATTATTAATATCACTTTAGCAATTGCAGAAATTTATGTGTCCTGGTTTATTTGCCTACCTTTGTAAATATTTATGTTGATCATAATTGTAAGTAACTGGATTTATCAATTACAGAAATAAGTAGATTATGAAATAGCTGGGCCATTTATTTAAGCCAATGTGATTTCCCATGAGTTCATCTGTTTTGCGTTTACTTATTATTATATTTGTACTTGGGGCTTTTAGAGCACAATGAATAACTGCATTATGTTTAAAGTCAGAGAGTTTTGTGTCTGATTTCTGCCTCCAGCACTAACAAGTTCTATGGACTTTCAGTCGCTTAACTTCTTAGACTTCATTTTCCTCTACTACATTGCATGTTTTGCAGGTCTATTGAAAATATTAAATAAGAATGTCCACATAAAGCACTCAGTATAGTGAATGTCACATCAGTAGCACCCAATACAAATTTTGTATTATCATATGTTCAAATAATTTTCAATCAATAAATCTATCAAATCATTTATTATGATAGGATTCACTTTTCATTATTCACAAATACAATTTGAGAGCCGACTTGTTAAAATAAGTACAGCTATTATATAAACTTTAACAAAAGGTGTCACTCTGTTATTATAACAGATGCAACCTCATCTTAGTTCTGCACTTGACTCATCCTCCAAAGTGTGAGAAAAATAATTATTCCCTAGACTCCATTCCCATATTCTCTTATCCTTATTTCCTCTGAACTTTCACTCCTATTTTTGGCTACCATGACCAGGTCTGTGCATTTGGGGATGAGACTGAATAAGGTGTAGTGGGCACAATGTATATTACTAGTGCCTTCCCTTCCTTCTTTCAGCTTCCATCAGCATCTGTGTACACAATGGCAAATGGTTGTGTAATGGCAAAACCTCCCACACTATCATTTGCTGAACCTACATACTGGGCTAGTCATTGTGTTAACCACTTCATTAGTAACAGTCCTGTAAGAGACCGAGTAGTGGAGTGCATATGAAAATACGCAAAGACCTTCTGTGACTTCATAACCTACCCAATGTCAGAGAAAAATAGAACAGTTTTTAGGGCCAGTCTGAATTTTGCCTAATGGGGAGTAACACTTGGGCAAAAAGTAATAACCAAATACATAATTACATTCCTTTGGAAAATTCCACATGATTTTTAAAACACTAATTAGAAAAGAATCATGTGAAATAGTAACCATTTTATTACTAAGAAGATTGATCATATAGGGCACTAAGTTTTTGATTTTTATAATGAGAACCAGTTTTGCTTTTCCCCTTCAGTAGCTTAAAGTCCAAGTCCATGTTCAGTTCAAAATCAAAGAGAAAACACATCACTCCAAAAAGCTTCCCACACTTTCACTTTGATAATGGATTGTATACTTGCTTTAACTTACCTCTTAAAATTTTACTTGCACCCACACCTTCATAAATATTCAGTACATCCGTATAGAATGTGTTAAAAGAATCGAAGCTTAATTTAATGGCAAGTCCTTGGTTTACACTATTGAAAAGCAAAAAATTGATTACCACACTCAACATTTGTCACAACTCAATGCATTCTAGAATTTGAATGTATTTTTCTACTTGTGACAAAAAGCATAGAACATGAGATTGACATTCTTAACAAATTTTTAAGTGTATGTTATTGTTAACTATAAGCACAATGTTGTACAGCAGATCTCTAGAACTTTTATCAACTTGCATGACTAAAACTTTACATCCATTAAGTAGCAATTTCCCGTTTCAGCCTTTCCTAACCCCCCAGCAACCACCATTCTAATTTCTGTCTCTCAGTCTGAATACGTTAGATGCTTCATATAAATGAAATCATGCAGAATTTGTCCTTCATGAAGGACAAAAATCAAATGTCCTTGAGGTTCATCCGTGTTGTCACATAAGGCAAGATTTCCCAATACCATATGTTGAAGATACTATTGTTTCCCCATTATGTAGTCTTAATATCCTTGTCAAAGGTCATTTGAATGTACATGCATAGATTTACTTCTGGGCCTCTATTCTGTTCCATTGATCTATATGTCCATTTTTATGCCAGTACCATATTGTTTGATTACTGTAGCTCTAAAAAGTATTTTGAAACAGGAAATGTGAGGCCTCTAGCTTTGTTCTCCTTCTCAAGATCATTTTGGGTATTCTTTATGGTGACCTTTATGATTCCTCATGGTTTTCTGAATTCTTTTTATATTTTTGTAAAAATATGCCATTGGGATTTTGATAGGTATTACACTGAATCCATAGATCATTTTCAGTAGTATGGACATTATTACATTATATTACATTATTACAGTTTAACAATATTAAGGCTTTCAATCCATGAAATGTCTTTCCATTTATTTGTGTCTTCTTTAAATTTTTGCAGCAATGTTTTGTAGTTTTCAATGTACAAGTCTTTAAACTCCTTGGTTAAGTTTATTCCCAAGTGTTTTATTTGTTCTAATGCTATTTAAAATGGTATTTTCCTAATTTCCTTATTGTATTTTTAGTGTATAGGAATACAAATGAATTTGTATATGTCCCATAATTTTGTTGAATTCTTTTGTTAGTTCTAGTAGGTTTTTTATTTTGGTGGATTTTTATGGTTATATAAGATCTTGTCATCTGGGAACAGATAATTTTAGTTTTTTCTTTCTTATTTGGATGCTTTGTACTTATTTTTCTTGCCTAACTCTTCTGGCTAGTATTTCCAGTACTATGTTGAATAGAAGTGGCCAGAGTGGGCAACCTTGTCTTAGTCTTGATCTTAGAGAAAAGGCTTTCTGTTTTTCATAATTGAGTATGATGTTTACTCTGGATTTTTCATACATGGCCTTTATTATGTTTAGGTAATTTCCTTCCATTTCTAGTTTGTAGAGTTTATATCAAGAAAGGGTACTGAATTTTGTTGAAAGCTTTTTCTGCATTTCTTGAGAGGATTATGTGAGTTTTACCCTTCATTCTATCAATTCTATTAAATTGATTTTCATATGTAGAATCCCAGGGATAAGTTCCACTTGGTGATAGTATATGACCCTTTTAATGTGCTATTCAATACAATTTGCTACTATTTTGTTAGAGGAGTCTAGCCTCTCTATCATAAGGGATCTTGCCTGCAGTTTTCTTTTCTTGTGGTGACTTTGTCTGGCTTTGGTATCAGGTTAATGTTGAACTCAGAAAATGACTCTGAAAGTGCTCATTCTTCTTCAGTTTTTCTGGAAGAGCTTGTGATAGATTGTATTAATTCCTCTTTAAATGTTTGGTAGAATTCACAGTAAAACCATCTGGACATGGGATTTTCTTTCTTGGGGGCTTTTGATTACAAGTTCCATCTCTTTACTAGTAATTGATCTGTTCAGATTTTGTATTGCTTCATAATTCAGTCTTGGTAAATTGTATGTTTGCAGGATTTACTTCTAGGTTATGCAATTTGTTGTATAATTGTTAATAGTAGTCTTTTAAGATTCCTTTTATTTTTGTGGCATTAATTATAATGACTCCTTTTCTGATTTATTTGGCTCTTCTCTCTTTTCTTTCTTAATTTAGCTAAATGTCAATTTTGTTTGTACTTAAAAAAATTAGCTCAGTCTCATTGATTTTTTTCTAATGTTTTCCTACTCACTAGTTCATTTATTTCTGCTCTATCTTATTACCTTCCTTTTGCTAAATTTTGGCTTAGTTTGTTGTTCTTTTTCTAATTCCTTGAGGTATGATGTTAGGTTTTTCATTTGAGATCTTTGTTGTTTTTAAATTTATTTTTATAAACATTTTTTTAATAAACATCTTAGTAGTGCTTTTACTGCATATCAGAAGTTTAGTATGCTTTGTTTTCATTTTCATTTGTTTCAAGATATTTCCTAATTTCCTTTTTGATTTCTTCTATTACAAATGAATTATTTAAGAACAATTATAGATGTAAAGCTTCTTTGTGAGGTGTCCTTAATTCTTTCTCCCACCAGTGTCTATATGCAGCACTGTAAGTTCTCAGCCAGTTCTCTGTGGGCAAGCCACCCCGCTCTTGCTTTTCCTTGTTCTCTGTAGCCACTAGGCATTCAAAGTGTGCTGGCTCATCAGCTCTTGAGTCAAGTGAGAGAGATGACAGTCCCTGGGGTAGCCCTTGGAAAAGTTGGAACATTGGATGTATACTCCACTTTTCTCCTTCTCTCCAAGGGAGAAGCAATGAACCAAGCCCAGCCATTCTCTGGGTGCTGAGCTGTGCTGGCTTCAGGGAGGAGTTCACACAAATAAAATGAACTTGATCTTCTTATCCATTTCAATGTGACTGGCTTTGTCCTTACGTGGGATACTGTAACTTCTTGACTGGATGTGAATTTCTCATAAATGTGTTATCACTGTTAAATCAATGTATTTGTAAGGGGAAAAAACCTGGGGCTTTTTATTCTGCATCTGTCTCTTGAATGTACTTTTCATAGATATTTAAAACTAGTTTTCAGATGAATTTACTATTCACAGAGATGAATTGTTATCCTTTAATTATACTATGAGAAGAGCAATTCATTTGCAGCATAACTAAAGATATGGACATCATACTCTCAAAAGTCAATTTTTTATTTGGATAATTTAATTTAAATTTTGGGGGGAAGTAAGACTAAAAAATGAAACAGGCAGTATAGTGATATATTAATATTTCCTCAACTGAAACAGTTTTAAAATGAATTTACATTATATTCACTTATCGTTTGGGTGTACTTCCTTTAAAAAAATCCTCATAACCATTTACTTTTAAAACAAACAAGATAAGGACACTTTTGAAAGTATCTGGATTTTGATCAGGGCTAGTCCTTTACATAGTGGACACACCATGCTGTTCATATCATTAATATGGTAACTATCTCATCCTGCAATTGTTAGTTGCACACTTACTTTGCTTGCCTACCAAAATTGTATGACTCAGAGACGGGATTAATTTATTCATCTTTGTATTCTCAATACTTTGTAGAAATTAGCATCAACATGCTTGTTGATGATAAAAAAAAGTAATCTATGTAGATGCCAGTATAAAAGAGGAGAAAAAGTGACAGATTCATTGTAAAGTTTTAATTTGATATTTAAATATAGAATTTTCATTTTCAGACATTAAGTTTTAGGAAAAGGTGCATAGGGCAACTTATATTCGCAATTCCACTGTCTCATTGCAATGGTAGGATCTGGCATGTGAATGATTCCTGAGTGTTTTGGAGGTATAATGTTACCCCAAACTCCTCAGAAAGGAAGTGGGCTGAAAGATAAAGCAGAGCATGGATGATAGTGTCTAAGCTGACTGAAGACTGAAAGAGCTGATAATAAGTAGAGATCTAGTCTCCAGAGCCAAGCAGGAAAAAGCCTCAAAGGCTGGCCCCAGAGGATGCTGGGTGAACAAGGTTTGTGGGCCAAGAACATGGTAAATTTGTATTTTCACTAAGTTATCAGTAATATTTTGGCCAATCAGGAATTTGGGGGCATTCATCATATAAATGTAATTGATTTT
Source organism: Manis pentadactyla (assembly GCF_030020395.1). Classification (NCBI taxonomy): domain Eukaryota; kingdom Metazoa; phylum Chordata; class Mammalia; order Pholidota; family Manidae; genus Manis; species Manis pentadactyla. Next base: position 134,938,074 of record NC_080019.1, on the reverse strand, counting down.
GAAACTCTAAAGATCATTGTTGGGAGATATTCATTTGTGGCAAGACCTCAGTTTTGGCAAACACTGTCTTAGATCCTGGTCAGGGCTGGAGTTCAGGGCTGAAGTTTTGTATTCGTGGAATGAAATTGCAGCTACCAGTGGGGCAGGATTAAAAGACAGCTAAACAGTAACCCAGGTTTTGGGACCTGACCAGTGGTTGTGTCACAGAGGAAAAGTTAGAACAGTGTATTGTTTTTAAAAAAATATTAACATATGAACCTCAATCCTGATTATCAGATTCAGCAGCTCTGGAGCGGATTCTAGGACGGATGAATATTTTTAAATACTCCAGGTGTGACTGTGATGCACTGTCAGGTTTGATCACCACTGGAGGAAGACTGGTAGGTTCAACAGATGCCACTCTCAGGGGCTACTCTCAGATGTGTTTGGTAACCAGGGGAAGTTGGCTGGGGTACAGGAGATCAGCATGAAGGAGCAGCAGATCTCTGCAACAGACTGAGAGAAGAGCAAGCAGACGGTGGCAGCCATGATATAATTTTTGCCTCTGTTAGGTCAGTTCAGAAACAAGTGAGTGAGCCTGCTGCTGAGCCTGCCCGGGAATCCAGGATTAAAGCTGAAGGAGACAAGAGGAAGAAGAAATGAAGCAGTCCTCAGGGATATCTATTCTTCTAATTAAAGTTTTGGTGTTTCTAAGCAAGACTATAGTGTGTTTTCCTTCATGTAATGTTTTCAAGCTATGAAACTAACAGAGGCAAAGGAAGCTCCTTAGGAATTTTTATTTTCAGACTTTCTTTACTTTTTCAAAACAGGAAATGGAAGGAAGAAGAGAAGAACAAGCGCATACTGCTTTCTACTTCTGATTCAGAAATACTAACCTACTTGAATTTTAAAAATGGGTATTTATAAAGGTAAAATGAATTAGTAAACAGAATGTCTAATGTCTTTACAATATTAGACATTTATACCTTTTGCTTTTTTAAGAGAATGGATACTTTTCTAAGAGTAATTTGTATATTTTGCATTTTTGTATTGATAGCTAATCTTTTTTAGAGCCAACTTTTTTGAGCACTCAATACAGGGCTTTGCACTTTATATTCATTATTACATTTAATAATGAGTTTGGATCCTGAAGTTAGAGATCTTGACATCTATTGATGTACAAATTTTGCATCGAAGATATTTAGTCATCTTCCTAAGATCACACCTCTTGAATCCGAAGATGGCAAATCTGAACTCACACAGACTATCTCCAGAGCTTATATTCTTAATATTTGACACTCTGCTAAGAGTGGTCTTAATATAATTCCAAGGCTGGTCTGGTCTATATAGTTTAATTACATCTTAAACATTTCTTCACTATTTAATTGGTCTTCTAAGCTTGTAGGCAACATCATTGTCTTTACCCCTACTTTGATCACCATTAAGAAAAATGAACTATCAAGTACAATGTATCACTAATGTAGTAATCAGTTTTGAGAAGAAAAACTACTTACAGTAGTTATTTGATTAATTAAATCATATTTTTATTATTAAATAGTACTTGTTTATTTTATAATATTTTATATTCTTTGGGTTTTAAAAATCATCCCTGCACTAATGGTAGATTTCTTAAAATAGATTTAAAAATCAAGCAATGGAAGAGGAAGTAGAAAGAAGAACCATATATCCTTAATGAACAGTGTGATCATTACATAAATGATATTACTAACATAGCAGAGTTTATTGTGTTCTGTTCACAAGCTCTCTTGTAAATTTGACCTAGATTTATTAATAAGTGAATTTAACAATTAAATTATGTTTATTTGGTATTAATGAAGTTCCAAATATTCATGAAGAAATGGTTTAGAATTCATGTTCTTTCCATTTTTACCGGAAGTAATTTAAGATTTGTCTAAGGTTTACTGCTGACATTTTATAAGTAAAAAGAATAGAATTTTTTCATGTTACTTATAAACAATGTTCACAACCACTTGTAAAATCTTCTTTTTAAATTTGATGTGATTATATTGGAAACAATATCCTTTAAATCAGTTAATTTTTACTTGGCATATAAGCTTCCATTTTTAATACAAAATCTTATCTTTGGCACACAAGTAACTTGTTGTCTTTTGCATGAAAATGGGAAATAGTGCTCTTAGTTTTATCATATAACTTACATGGGGCTGAGCTCCCGAATAGAAATTATTTAGAGAACAGGATGTTCTTTTTTCCCTGAACAATGCCATGTAAATACATTTAGATATGTCTACACAAGAAAACAACCCTTGTGAATCTTTATGGGGCCATTTCCAATCACATATTTGGTAAGAACTTACTTGGAACCTTCTTTAATCTGCTGTGATATTGATTCCTTAGTGTTCTAGTAAGTCATCATAACAATTAAAACTATTATACAGTAGGCCAAACTAAGAAACCGTGATCTTATCCAGCTGTTAAGAGAAATGAACTAGAATGTCTTCTTTCAAAGTGAATTCCATAGAACACTTAGTCTGAATAATTTATGGAGGAAAATGTTCAGTGGCTTAAGATAAAAATTGTTTTTGAGATTTACATTGCCTGTTAAGTTATTTAAAGCTATAAGAAGTCTTATACTTTTTTTTGAGGTGTAATGAGGTTATTTCAGTATTACTTATATTTATTTGAGTACAAACTATTTTTCCTTTGAAATATCTGGGAGGAGCATCAGGTACAACTCCTCTATGAAAAATGTGTAGATAAACATTAAAGTATATCAGCCAACAGTAGCTTGATTATTTGGATCATCATAATGATTGTATTAGTCAATTGAACTAAGAGTTTGGAGGCCAAATATATGGTGTGTGTTCCAAGTGTTATTCGAGATATTGCAGAAAAGATGTATGCAGAGGGTGTTCCCAGCTCTTAATTTGCTATGATTGCATCATAGAAGATTTTCATACAGATGCTGGCATAATGGGGAAGAAACTATTCTGTGGCCAGAATGCAACTGATGTGAAATACCATTTCTTGCAATACACAGACATACATGCATGCTTTTCACCTTGGCAGCACTTGATTTTTGCCAACGACAGGAAAAAACTTGCTACAGAGCCCAGTAAGATGGCTCCACTTATTAGACAGTATTGATCATAGGACAGAATACCTTTTAAAAGGTTAAGAATGAAAGAGAAACTTCTTAGACAGGCTATTAGTTGAGAAGGCTTTGCTTCTTAGCTAATGAAAATGATTGTTAAAAAAAATATACTACTAAAGATGGTAAGACTTACTGTATCAGAGGAAGACTATGACATAAGAACAGGGAATAGAAGACAGCATATTACCATATAATCCACTGGCAAACAATGCTTGGTTTAGAAGGTTTTGGATACTGGGAGGCCTGGAAGGACCCAGAAGATCCAGTCAACAAAAATCTTCCATCACAGGCTGTGGCTGTGAAAAAAACGGCAATTAATGTTAGACAAAAACAATCTTGGAAGGGTTAATTAAATGAAACGGGATTCTAATTGGCTAATGAATACTACATAGAGTATTCATGACTGAATGTGTAGGAGGCCATTTTACAAAGCTGAAATGATCAAATGGGAGTAGATAAGATCTCACGTTTAAAATCTGTTGGCTATTTTCAAATACTCTTATACATGCCATCATGTAGTCCTTTAGAAAAGCCCTCTATTTGTAAATACCTGTGCCTAACCTCCACTTTCAGTGCATTCTTTCGTATTTGTAGGGAAACAAATACATTTAAATTGTAAACTTTCAATTTAGACAAACAACTAATATTTGTTTATTTTCCTCTTCAAATAAGAACCATGGTGAATTTCAAATATGTGTACTAAGTGCTATGTATTCCTATAAATGATAAGAATATACCAGGCAAATGATACATTTGGCACCAGTGGCCTGTATGGAATTCTATCCAACCAATCTATGCAACTCATCTTTTAAAATTTTGCTTCTTTTGTATGGGTTTGCCATCTAGATCAGTATTTTCATTCAATATTCCTAAATATGTTTTCTGCTTTCTGTAAGTACTCACTTTCCTCTTTTAATTCTTGTAGCATACTTTAATTTTAATGTCATACTTTATTAGTTATCTTTAAATTACATCAGAATCGTTTCCAACTAAAATCTTACTGAAGCCATGAACCAGGAGCCATACCTTACAACTTTCTGTCTTCCTCTTAAGGTTGCTGTGTATAGTATGAGTGAAAAAACCCATTTGGTTTTCATACTTTTTAGTTTTTCTTAGATTATCTTGTATATACTGAGTTTCTTAACTCTGTTGATGCCATATTCAAAAATGATTCTTAGAATGTGTCCTTTTCCCCTTTGCCTCATATGCCAGAAGCATAATTTGGGCAGGGAAGTCAAACATATTTATTAAAATAAAATTATTGCTCCTCTAATCTGAGATCTAGAATAAGCTCATCCTAAACTGATGGATGAAACATCCCACTGTAACATTATATAGCAGTTCTATCAAGTTATAAATTCAAGCTATTATATGACATCGAATCCATATTTTACATAGATAAAAGGAAAAAATGATAAATTGAAATCTAGATAAATGTCTCTTGGTTTTGGGTGGGTTTTTGCTATTTTTATTTTTATTTTTTTAAAAAGCATATAAATGCTTTGGTAAATAAATTTTAAAACTCAAAGTCTATCTAAGAAAAATGGCCTAGGAATTACTTGCATTGGATTATGACTTGATAATCTGATTCCCATAAGGAACAAAACAAACAAACAAACAAAAAAACAGACCAGAAACATAATAACTGAAAGTGCAAGGATTAAACTCTGAAAAATCCATCACAGCCCCACAGACCTCAGGAAAGGAAAGGAAGGATACTATGGCTTGTTGAGAGAACTGAATCTCCTTATGTGTGATACTGGAGCAAATAAGGATAATTAGGGATAATTTGTATGATTTGAAGAAAACAGTACAAAATGTGACTTTTTAATGTAGAACTAAATAATTTTCTATTTGTAAAAGAAAAATCTCCTTCTTCACCCTGAACTCTGCTCACCATTCCAGTTAAATGAGACAATGAATCCCTTAGTTTCAATGACTATAAAAGTAAGGATAGTGTCTGCTTATATTTTAAGTGATATGTGGAGACTTTTTATCAGTTTACCAAAAACATGTGGATCCTGAGATTACAAGCATGTAAGAAAGTCCACTGCTATTGTAAGTAGTTTATCTTTAATGAAGTAGAACAATCAATCTTGCCAGCCCTAATACATAACTGGTAGCAATGATGGAATAATTACTATGTGCCATCCATTGTTCTAAGTCATTATATATACTAATGCAATCTTGACAATAATCTTATGAAGTGATAGGTAAGGCAACTGAGGCACAAGGGGTTAAGTAACTAGGAAAGGTTCTCCCAGCTTGTGAGTGACAAGTCAAAACCAGATGGTCTTATCCCAGAGCACACTATAATATACTGCCTAATACCACAATATATAGAGCTGTTGTGATGCCATCATCCATTTTTTGAACTAAAAAGTGTGTTTGGGGGTAGGGGATGGGAGGAGCAGAATTGTAACTGAAAACAGAAACAGGAAATTAAAAAAAAAGATTTCCATTGTTTCCAGCATTCTTAAAATTACAATACAGATCACCTTTGCAATAGCCATCCACGTTAGGGGGGAGCAAAAGAGTAAAAAACGGGGCAAAACAAGGCTGGTGGAAGAATTTGTAAAATCTATTTGCAAACCTGGTAATATTTAGTAATTCCTCACACCACACCTTCACTACTTATTTTGTGGAAGAGGTATCAACAGCTCTGTGCTGCACAGATTCATAATTTTCCAAAAAGCTTGAGTTACAGCTGGTGGGAGCGATCATTGTATGTGTGGTATACCCTTTCTCAGTCCCTTTCTAGGTGCATGATGAGACTAACGTGCTTCCAAAAATGGGACCATGTGATTGATCTTAATCATTAAACTATTTTGAAAGTGATTGTGTTTATTTCTAGATGTGATTTCTAAAAAGATCTTCTGTAACATTCTCCTTTGTCTGTCAGCGGGGTGCAAGGGATCCAGGAGAGGACTCGGAACAGAGGAGATGGTGATGGAACTGGCATCCTGAATGCCTATGTAGAGCATAGCCCCTTTCCATCTTTCTTGGGTGATGACGTGATAAATTAACCATTGTATTAAATTGCTAAGATTGTTATCATAGTATTTAACCTGTCTTAAAGAATATGAACAATTTATCCAGTTTTCTATGAAGTTGCTGAGTCCTAGTTAGAATAGATGACCTGCAAGTCAAGTTCAACTTTAAAGGGCCTTTGGTGAATTCCTGCATGCAAGCATGAGAATATTCTTAAGAATATTCCTGAAGTCATTTGAAGTAAAATTACAATAGTATTGAACTATTTAGAACAGCAAACTTCAGAATACCAAAATATTGTTTCAAGATACAGGCCGGTTCTAGGGGCTTTCTCATACATTCTCTCATTTAATTTCAGGTTGCTTTTGGATCACCTAAGTTTACATTAGACAATGAAGCAAGACAGTTTTTCAAAGGAAGAGATATTACCCACCACAGGTGAGTAGGATTATTGGCTGTTCAGAATTATACCCTTTTAAACTGTGCAATGCTTTCTAATACAGCATCAGAAAAAACTCTGAATGGGAGATAAATGAGCCTTGTCAAATAACATCAACCATTTATTGCCCTCTCTGAAATGTTATGTGCACTCTTAGGAACTACTGAGAGCTCCATCTGCTGGCTGAACGTTTACTTAATTGTGTGTTTGCTCAGGGCATTGAAATCTCCAGGAACTGTAAATCAAACATGATCTATGCCCATCCACCAAAGTCTACTGTGTACAGACAAAGGCACGCCAACAATCCATGGACACACTTGCCACCTTCCAGATAGACTTGAACATTGGTCTAAAGGCTGTGAGTCAGCATATCTCCTTCCCATAGGTCAGCTAAAAAGTGAACTTTCTTGCTGATGCAATTCTAATCAGAAGAGAAAAAACAATTAAAAAAAAATCTTGGTTCAGCTATATTCAGTTATAAGTTGTGCAAACCTAAATAACTAAAGACTAAAAAAAGAAAGCTGTGTGAGGAAGTCAACATTAATGTGACTCTATTAATAACAAACTAGAATTAGAGCTCACAGCTGGTGGAAAATGAAAGAGCAAAGGTCACCTTCATATACAGATACTTCTCTTTAATTTTTCTGTGAATGTAGATTGATGGACAAAAGCTTTCATTTAGAAATTATGCTATTAAAAAGGTGAGTTGGTGCTGAGGTGAAGTGCACTAGGCTCTCAGGCTCAGCATTGTTAATGATTGAATGAATAACACAATTTATATGCTTGAATCCTATCTAGCTAGATTAATTGATTGATTTGTCCACTTCCTCATTCCACAAAGTCTAAATTTCTTTTCCAAAATAGATACAGTGTTAACTTCAAAATAAGAATAATGAAAAAATCAATAAAAATTAAAAATGAGGATAAAGAAGCTTAAGAAATTTAATGATATAGATGGCTAGTTGATACTAAGGTTCTATTAACACAAAACTTCCATGAAATTGGAAAGTAATAATGCAATTTCATTATGTATTTAAGGCAAACTTAGAGAATTCAATTCTAATACCAAGGCTAGTGTCATGCATTTATAGTGGTTTAGAAAAACAATTTATGGCTTTATAACTTATTTTAGGATAAGTTGTCACACTAACATGATACTTCTATGATTATATTTTGAAATAATTAATCCATGCCAGTAATGGCCAAATAATAGGTGTGGTATGTGTTCTGATTATTCAATTCATCTAACATATTCCCCCCCTATTTAAAGTTATTGATCATCATTATATAGGCTTATAGCTGTGTGTCTACCTTTGACATATATTAATATTTTTGAAATATAAATCAACATCACCTTTACACCTCATGATGGCACACTTGTATCATATTCTCCCTGAAGAGGTTTTGGAAACTGCCTGAAAACCACAGCAGAAAAGAAAATTGCTTATGTCTTCTTTGAGTAGCTTAGTTATATAAAATAGATTTAAAAATATTCTGTAGCCTGTACTCTCTTCCAATATGCTCTGAGTGCACATCAAAGTCTGTAGTTAAACTTTGAAGGTTTGAATTTTATCCAAGAACATTTGAATTGGGATTGCTTATTAGAAGCCTCTTTAATCAAGTTGCCCTCTTCTGGGTTGGTATTGCGCACCTTTTAAATTATGTACCAAGATGATAGGTGATTTTTAAAACTTTGGTTGGTATTGGAACATGCGTCTTCAATTAATATCAAGCAAAAAGAGCAAAGCGTAACAGATAACAGAAGAGCAAAGTGCAGCAAATCATAACCACAGCCTTTATACATTTCAGAACCAATTGTGCTCATGGTCAATTTTCAAACATTATATACTATACCAAATAACTGTTCAGCTCATGCTTCCTATTTAATTTTTCAAGAACAAATTATATGTTAGAATTATTTAAATAGTTCTTCACATTGCCTATCAATCTATATTTAAACTCATGTGGTAATCTTTCATATAATGTTACCCAGCTATAAAATAAAGTAAGTGGCAAAGTAAATATGTTTTAAATCAATTAGAGCCACGATTGGCACAAAGTTAAGTACTAAAGTGTGAAATAATAGTAATACTAATGTTTTTACTACTGTTAACACTCAAAACTTTGTTACAAATGAAACATGTTTTGTTCATGAGCCCTTGAGATCTTATTCATAAGTGGTTTCCATTATCCGCATAACTACAGCTTAAGTACACTTTTTTGCCTATGTGTTATTTTGATGCCAAAGACAATCAAAATTAAGGAGTGTGATTACTGAGTTAGGGATGGTTAAAATAGGAAAAGAAGACTGATATTATATGATGGTGAAAAAAACATGAGAAAGCATTCAGATTCATAATAGTTTGGAGTCATTTAATGAGAGATGAAAAATAGTGCCTTTCTCTTCCCACATTCATGACAGGCATTGCTAATGACAGCATCCTTTCCATAGTCATCACTTGGAATTCTACTTAATTAATGTTTAAGATTGTATAGCATAGTTTAGGAAAATATTAATATGATTACTTTTAGATTTTTGTGTTACATTATAATCACAGCTATTGAGATATCTTATTTTCCAGTGATTTCTGATATGTGAAGGGTGTTACACAGTGAGGGAGGATGAAAAGGTAGAGGTAGGGAGAGTGTGGGGGGCACTACTTACCACAAGTTTTATTGTCTTCATCAGAACCATCTGGACAGTTTAATTCTCCATCACAAAATAAATCAATTGCTATACACTTTAGACCATCAGCACAAGGTCTTGAACCAGAGGGGCACTCTACTGAAACACTTTCTTTGAAAAAAAAGATACAATTTATAAATTGCCTGCATAGTAGATTTCATTTCCAACCATAAGTACAATACTTACTATGTACTTTTTGTCATTTAGATCCTTGTAAATAAGCATATCTTTCAATTTTTAAAAGAAATAGTATTTCATTTAATATTTGTAAATGTTTAGAATTTTTTAATTTTGCAGGAAAGACATATTTTTGTCATAGATGTTAAATATGAATGGTCACTTTGTTGATTTTAACCTTGATAAATCAATAACACAATTTGGACATTTAGCCCCTAAAATTTACATCATATAGGATTGTTATATGTTATGGGGTACAACTTACTGGGATGTTTTCCACATCATCTGCAGTATCTGGTAATCACCACATTTACTTATAAACTTGTTATTCAAAAATATAGTGGCTGAAGTCAAGGTTTGCATTCTGCAGAGAATATTTGTCAATGAAAGTCATTTTATAGTAAAATAAATTAAATTGCCATTGCCTTGCTACACTGAGCAGTGGAGAAACCCAGTGGCTATTTCCATTCAATATCTCTGCTTCTTGTGTCAAAGGTTCTCAGCAGGAAAGATGCAAACATACCCTTGACAAATTCTGTCATACTCTAGCCTGGATCTGATCAGTTTGCACCTTTAGCCTGTCTTGTTCTCCACTTGCTTCTCTTCTACAGATATAGTTGCACCAAGAAACACATTTTACTTCAAGAAATTAAGTTGTAAATATTAAGTGCAGTTCTAAAAATGACATCTTCTTATATGTGTAGTAAAGACATATGTTTTTATTTTTCAGAGCAGTGTAAGAATTCGAATATTTTGTCTATGGCTAAACTGTTGGTTTAAAGGTTTTGAAAAATCTTTAAGCTCAACAGCGTTTTTTTTTTTCCTGTTATTGTTCTTAACCTTAAAACCAGCACCGCACTGCCATCTGCTGGGGTTTAATAGTATAGTTGATTCTGAAATTTCTTATGCTCCGGAAATAGATTGAGCAAATAAAGGTGCTGTATCAATGAATCTACTTAATTCATAAAGTATAAGTAACACTTAATTAGATACATTTATAGACAGGGATGCTGGGCATATACATACAACTAAATGAGACTTGTAATTGGCTTTAAATAAAATGACTATAAACCAATGGGAAATTCATGGATAATCTAACATCTAAAATAGGACAGGATAAAGATCAGAGCCATTCCCAAATGACAGAATACCCCCACTTAAGAGAATAAAAAATGATAAAAATGATATTTAATAAGCCTAAACTCATATTATAACTGTTGAAATATATGAGATCATCATCAAGAGAGCCCTTAATCATTGAATTCCTAACTCATGAAAGGCATAGTGTCAATAGAATTTCATAAGTGCTTGCTAAATAAATAAACAACAAAAACACTTTATTCTCAAAAGTCTATGTCACATTGAAGAGTAGTTAATAGACTTCTAAAAGAAAAAAGTATTCTAAGCATTCAGCATTTGAGAGATTAGACTTTGGGATATAGCTAAGAAAATGTGTAATTTTGGTTGTTCTAATGCTCATGATAACTTCACTTCTTTATGGTTAACATTTCTATCTGTTGCCTATTAAACTCTATGGATTAAATCTTAAAACTACACTGGCAAGTGACACCACTTAGGATCCTTCAATCTTATTAATTCATTCACCCCACAAGTATTCATTGTCGATTTATTTGTGTCGCACATTTTTAAAGATGGAGATAAAAGGATGAGTAAGATGAAACCCCTACTCTCCCGGAACTTGGTGTTTAGTAGGAGACTGGTTCATTGATTTTTTTAAAAAAAAAGGTATAAAAACATGCTATGGGAACACCAAGGATTAGGCAGTTAGTTTCCTTGGGAGGCAGAAAGTGAAATATCTTCACATAAAGTAGGTTTTAAAGGGTCTAAAACTACCAGGAAGAGGTAACTGGAATGTATATGTGGTGATGTGACAAAAGCACATCAATATATGGAAAACAGATGAGTCTAACTTAGTAGGGTGTTTGTGAAAGCCATGGACTATTTTTATCTTTGTAAAATGAAAGAAATAGTTTTCCTTAGGCAATGGCATTGAAAGTTTGTAATATGACAAGTTTATGTTTACTTGAGGCAATTCTGGGACCAAGTGAAGAATCAGGTGGAAGAGAGACGACCAACGAACCAGCTGTTTCAATGGTCAAGGTGAAAGCTGATGAGGACTGGAACTCCTGTGCTAGCAGAGAAGATAGGTTATGGAATCGACTGCTATTTTATAGCTGGAATTGATAAGCTGTAGTGACCAAATGTGCTCCTGACCAAACACAGTTGGAGACTGGGGTGCTAAAAATGATACCTACACTTTTGGAGTGACCAGTTGAATTACTAATGATCATAAGTCACAATAGTGATTTCAAGAGGAACAGCTGGTGGGATTAGAAAACAACTCTAATTTGAAGTATTTTGATCTGAAGGTGGAAATCTTATGTACTCTAGCTTAGGTTGTACTCTCTGCCTTTCATAAACACTTTCGGTTTCCTTGGTCCAAAAAAAAAGAGAAGTTCCTCGTATTGAAACCAATATGGAAACTAAAATATAATTGTTATATAAGAGTCCTGCATTTTAGAATTTTATCAGATTGTATTTTTACCTTGTCTTCTGTCTCCCTCTCATCTCCTTACATACACATATATGATGACAATTTCCAGCAAAACCATTAATTAAAACATTAACTGTTATAAAAATTAGCCAGATGCCAGTTTTTTTTAATGACCTCCTATTCTCAATGCTAAAGTTCTTTGACTTGTGGATCACTTCATTGGTCATTTCATTCCTTATTTTTTTGCTCTGGTATTTCTCCTTTTCTAAGAAGTCTGTATGGTACTTGTCAAAAGGGAATTTTTAGCCAAAGAGTTAAGAAATTATATTTAAAGAAGTGTGCACACAGAGAATAACAATTGACTATATTTGTTAGAAGCTGATCAGATTGCATGAATATTAATTACTGTTGTCCTGAATGAGGCAAAACCTGCACATGTTTTCACAGCTATATGGATTTTATCATCAGGATATTAATATTGTTGGCATATTATGAAAACCCACCACTAAACTGGTATTATTTGGAACTCTGTAAATGGTAAGCTTTAATTATCCATTTATACTTGTGTTATGAAGGATTCAGTATAAACTCAGTGTGACTACTCAGAGTTATCCAAAGTCACAACAATTTCCAGGGAGTTGTGGTGGGGAACTTTCGGTGCCCACTTTGTGGAGGGCCTGTGTGAGGCATTGTGGAAGGTAAATAGAATGAAATCCATTACTTTTTTTTCTTCCAAGCCAGTTAGAATGTTACATAAAAGATTATAATTTGAAAATTAGCTTTCAGAAATCTTAGACTTTTATTTTCACTCTTATTTATTGAGGGTGATAATGCTTGGTGGCCAAAACTGAGACAAATTAAGCCCAACGTCCTTACAGCTTACTTAGCAGTGGAAGTAGAATCTGAATCCAAGAATGCCTGCATTAGAGGCCAAGTTCATTTCATTACACTGTATTAGAAAAACAGGTACCACTTTACAGAAATTCTCATCTGCTTTGATAGAAAATATTCAATCTTTTTAGCAAGATTATGGCTAGTTAATTCATTACAGTGAAGAGATCCTTTAATGGTTCTGATATCATGTGCATAGGGATGTCTTCTATTAGAGGAGGGTGCTTAGCAATATATGCATGTTGTTCTTTCAAATGCAGAGAAAGAGAAATACTTAAAGTCACAGTGCATTTGGTGTGGATAAAGTACCTGTGTCTTAGTCAACTGAGGGGCATAATTCTACCTTAGCTTTTCTTGACCCAATTCATGTTTTTCACTAACTCAGTCAATTTCTATTTCTTCAGTCTCCAAACCCTTCCCCTCAGTGGAACTGCAAGAAGATTGCATTTTGTATGAGACCGAGATAACCCGTGACAGTGACACTTGTTTTTCCTCAATCTTTGCCTGCCCAGTAAGGAACAAAAGACTAGAACAAGCTGTATTCTAGAAACCCTCCAAACATTTGAAGAATTGCCCTAAACAGCCAGCCCCTCGAGGCACTCTCTAGCAGCCAAGAAATCAATCAGTTTCCATCTCTCTCTGGTAGGGTTCCAAATGGGTTAATAAAACTTTACAGTGATTGGCAACAAAGGCAGATGAACAAGAGAACATAATCCTCATGGACTTTGTACCCATTGACATGCAAAAATTATCTTTGGCAGAATTTATAATAGTACTAATGCCAAGTATATGATGCATGCATTTGTTGATTTTTCTCAAACTTTGTCTTCCAGGCATGTAAAAGTGAGAATAAACTTAATGTCCCTGAAAGGCACATTCATAATAAATTACTGCTTGGAAACTGCAGATTGCAAGTTTAATTGCCCCGTTCCCCTCTATAAATCTATAGTATGTTGCTGTATGAGAGGAAAAAATGAGAAGGATGACTGGGGAGTCATGGATCCAGTAAGAGAGGGAATGTGATATTTTGCCACCTAGTTACCTTATTATAATTCTCTGAGGATTGATTAAAGTAACTCAATATTGTCTCCAGTACAGGAAAGCTTTTGAAATGAAGTTTTTTGGTTAAATAAATGATCAGATTAAAATGAGCATTACTGAGTAGAGTCGTCTTGTTTTAATTTTAGTTTAGATTTTGAACAGTCTCTGTAAAAAAATATCCAACTGTTTTTTTTTTCTGTCTACATCATAAGCGGGAAGGGAGAAAGGATCTGACATCAGTTGTGTGTCTCCTTTGAGCCAATCATGAATTGAGACAGTACAGTGGTATTTGTATATCTCTCTTTTAATTCTCATGATCACTCTCTCAGATAAATATTATAATCTTTATCTTTCAGATAACAAACATTAAGTTTGAAAAGACTAGGTGGCTTGCCAAACACAACCTATAGAGTAATTGGTGGAATTAGTTAATGGTGGATTCACCCATGCCTTTCAGTGATTGACAATTATGTATTTCCTATTGGTCTTCATTTTGAATACCAAATGTTCACATAAAGTGTGGCAGATAGGACTAAATGTATACTGACACCATTCTTATAGTTCACATGTACAAAAGAAGATTTCCGTTCCACTTCTTAGGAGGGAAAGTGTGGGTGGAGTATTATTTCCATGCTCTCTGCCCCCCATTCTTTATCTCCTTCAGTCAAAGGAAACTGGGCATATGATTCACCCACTTACATTTCTGATGAGTTTGCTTCCAAGATAGTAAAGGGAAAAAACTTATTTGTAGTCTAAGGTTTTCTTGCTTTAACACTGTTGCTCCACCTCCTTGACCCCCCTTCCCACATAAATCATTCCACGTACTTCTTTTAGGACATCGTATATACTTAACAGGTCCTTGATACTGTGGGTTATATAAATCACTCAATGGATCAATAAAGAGACAAATAGAAAAACAGGGTGCTAATTTGGATATTTATTTCTGGTTTTCAAAGTTTTAAAATAAGTTTCTCAAAATACATTAAAACTACCTTTTCAGTTAATTTTCAGTTAATTAGCCATCATCAATCTTAAAAGCATTTTTTGGAGGTATGTTGAAAGGTGAATTTCAATGCTGCATTTTCCACATTGAAGAAGGGATTGTAGCCTGAAGAGCAGTTTTATTTTTCAATATGTTGTGTTATTATATGAGTAGGACATAAATACAACTCCAGGCAGCCTTATCTTACCATAAAAGACCTTTATGGATTTAGATATGTGATAGCTTATTTCATAAAGCCTTTTGATTAATGATTCATACCACTTTGCTTTTCAAACAACACATCAATCATTTTATTTAAGAAAAGTATTAAGTCTTCCCCAGAAAGACATTTATAGTTTCACAATATTCTTTCCTTGTATGTATATAACATTTGAGGTAAGTTCTCATAAGATAAAAATAGCAGTATTACTTTAAGAGCTAAAGATCTATATATTATTGCCTTATGGAGCTTATCTGAAGAATTTAGGGAAATACCCAGGTCATTCAACATGAAGATTAAGTTAGGACCAGAGAAAGCACTTTAGCTGACCAGCAGATAGACAAAAGCACAGTAGAAATTACTAGGAATCCAGAGAAATTGGCACATTAAAGATACATACCAGAAGTTGGCATAAGGTAGCTCCTTAATGAAAAATTGTTGAATGAATAAATCCAAGACTACTTTGGTACTGGTCTGGCAACCAGTATCATGGTGAGAGAGCAAGCATGTCTAAATTGTATTCAAAGACAATAGTCAAAAAATAAAAAATCCCTCACATCTGATGAAAGCTAGATTCCTTCTGGCAAACGTTTTGATCCTACTGGTGGCATTCTTAGCAGTGGATAATAATTATGGTTCTAATAGATGGAGGGCTGGAGTGAAGTCAGATAACCCAGGCATTTAGCTTTAATTATATTGTTCACTTCCAGTGAGATCTTAGGTTAAAACTGCACACTTTTATGCTCCAGTTTTCTCATCTATAAAATGGGAGTAATATTAACTGCTGTGTTTTTAGAGACTTCTCAGACCCTAAAATAAAACATAAGTGAAAACTTAAAAATGATACAAATAGTATTATTAAAACTCACCTGAAGTTTACAGAAGATCTAGGTTAATCTGATGTTATTTCAAACAGAAACTTGGGATATACTTAGATCATGGGCTTTGGAGTCCAAAGGAATTGCTTAATTCCTGAGCTTGACACTTAAAAGCTGTGTGACTCTGAGCACATTGCTTATTATTTATTTCTTTTTAAGTGAAAGAACTATTACCTTTCTACACGATCATCCTGAGAATTAAATGAAGCAATGTTTATAATATATAATACCTGGCCCAAGGAGGTACTTAAAAAATAGATCTTTCAAATATTATAAAAATGATCAGGATTATAGATAATACCAAAAGTAATATCATAGCTTTTACTTTTATTTTTTTAATTTTAATTTTCAAATATTCAGGAAAAATTTATTATTCATAATTTATGGGAAGCAGTTTTCAGAGACGTAAAGAGATATGCCCAGTAGTTCTGGTAACTGGCAGTGGTAAGATTAACATTCAGATCTTCTGACTTCAATTTAAATTATGTTTCTTTAACAGAATAAGTTTAAATTTTAAGATAACACAGGTAATTTTGAAATTATTGAAAATCTCCCAAAGCAAACTCTCTTGATAGTGGTGTGTTCAAAATTTTTGAAGCGAAATTCTAAACTTTTGAGCAGTATTGACCAATTATAATTAGAAAGACAGAGTGAAGAAATGTTGGAAGAGCAAAGTTACCATTAAGCCCTGGACTCTACAAAGAGTACAATATATTCTAAAAGTCATCATTGGATTATATTTAAATTTTTTTTTCCTAATTCCAAGCAAACTTACAAATGTCATGGCTTTAACCCCAAGGATGCATGATCAGAGTCACCTTTTGGGGTGTTATACATACACACATACACACACACACACACACATGCACACATACCTATAGATATGTATATAAACCGAGTTTAAAATATGAAAGGAACATTAAAGTTGGAAATGTGTGTCCTTGGCATGTATAACTAGGCATGGTGAACTCTACAATATTATGAACTACATTATTCCTAACCATCTGTATGCTTCCTACATTTTAATATTAAGAATAAATGTCTCAGAAAGAGCTATAAGAAAAAGTTCTTAATGTCATGGAGTTTGATGATCACTAAATTACATTTAAAAAAATGCTGAAAGTACTGACCTGAAGTTGTTGCAGGGCTTACTGTTGAGAAATTCTTCAAAGATGCTGGAATAAAGTAAAGTTGATTTGAACCTTAGGCTTATAATGTAAATATATTACAAATTGTGTGCAGTATGAATATTTTTTCATAGGGCCTCTGATTCTTAGAGTTCCCATTTTATCCTATCTCATACAAAATGGTTCTATTATTATTTGATTGTGGTACAGTTGATGAATTTCCAGAAACTGTGTATTCTCTATATGAGAAAAGTTTGCTTTATTTTACCCATTTATCGATTTATTCATCATTTATATAGAATAATTTGTGTTTAAAACAAATAATATAACATTGCACACCAGATCTTGTCAGACCTAGAACCAGTCATTTTGTGCTAAAATATACGAAAGATGTCAAAATAATCTTGCAAATGAAAATATCTACTGGGAACTAAGTACTGTTTAAGTGTAAAATGCTTTTCACATAAAAGATAAAAACTAGCTATTTTCTTCACCCTTTTTAATATGTTCAGTAGTTTTAAAAATAGAATCACAGCTATCTTATATGAAAGATATAAAAGAAACCAAAGTATATCTTATGAAAAACCTTTATGCAGTGAATTTTTTAATTTAAAATTTTATTTATGGTAATGAGGTCAAGAGATATATTCACTTCTACTTGCAAGGTGGTTTATTTCAATATTTCTTCATTTCTGCAATGTCTTTTTCCTGCAAGATTTATAGCAGTTTCATAAGTGATCTATAGTTGATCATTGATGAAGAAGATAACAAAATAAGGTTTTTAAGATTTTTTCATAAAACAGTATTTTAGTATTTTATTACATTTAATTTGACAGGGCACTATATACAAGTCTAAGGTATTTATGAAAAGACTTGACCAATTTTAAACTGTAATAAATTAGAAATTCATGTAATGCAAGTGACATTAAACTAAAATACCTAAAATTAAGTGCAGTATCATTTTTATAAATTTTTTTAACACAGTTCAAGAAATTAAATGTAACTTCGACTTGTGGAGCATATTCTTGACTTGATATTGCAATATAGTTTGTTGCATCCATGATACTTGTTCTAAGTTAATTTAAAGGATATGGTTTTACTAAATAAATAAATATTTTTAAAACCAAACACTCCCCTCCCAAATAGCCCAACTGTAGGGAGTCATAAAAATAAATTTCAACACACCTGTCAATTAATTTTCTATACAGGCTATGAGAAACTGATCCATATTCAAATAAAAATAGCCAGAACCCAACTTTCCAAGTGAAAAATGATTATTAAAAAATATCAATCATCATTGTTCAAAGATTAAGCCATTGCAAACAAAGTTTAGTATAATGGTTAAAAGCACAGACACTAGTCAGACCACCTGGTCCCTATTTCCTTGATCCAACCCTATATAGCTGAAATCTATCAAATGATCTGAGCACTGGTCTTCTCATCTGTAAAGTGGGGATAGCAAAGACATTATGTAACAAGGGTGATGTGAAAAGTAAATGTGTCCATAGGCAAAGCACCTATTTTACCTAATAATAATTAGTAGTAGCTTTCAGCTTATCTGAATCAGACAAAGATCTAAAACAGTCTGTGCTCCAGCAACTGTGCCAGAGGGAAACAACGCACCAGTAGAGGAGATGCTTAGGTTGAACATTAGCTGTCTTCTCACTAACTGGCCCTGCAGGATAGAGCAGGAAGCTCAACCAAAGAGGAAACTGTGCTTGTTGAACCAATGCTGTAAAGCAAAGCAACTATAGATCTGCAATTTCATATCTACTATTACAAAATCAAAAAACAAAACAAAAAACATCTTTATGTTTTTATATATTTGATTTAGAGGCCAAACTATACTAATAATCTCATTACATAGCAAAACTATTTGAACTGGCATTAGGCTGTTTAAAGTTTGGTTGTATTCTACTTGATGTGGATATTTATGTATTGATTAACTTTTTAACATCCAAAAATTTATGAATTCCAGGATAAGAGATAGTGGACCTGGATGGGTCTGGCAAATTACTATTGTTTTCAACCAAAATAAGGACACAGTATAATGTTTGTTGAATCGAACGGGGGATAATTAGAATGGGAAATTTAGTATAGCCTAAGCCATTGATGGACATTATTGTCCTACTATTATCTTCATTACCTTTATTGCTTCCTCTTTGATTTATTCATATGTTAGAAATTTTCATCTTATTAAAAATCAAGTTTTACTTTTTATAAATAAGTAACCAGGATGATCAAACTCATTGACACTTCTTTTTCTCTGCTCTTGTTCTCAACTTGCCACATAATTTTGTAATCCAATAGGATCTATGACTCTATCAGAAAGCAATGAGTGTCACTTTCTGAAGCGAGTTCCTGGAAAGTCGGGGTGTGCTTGACCAATGCCAAGAATGTGGTAAGACCCACAAACATTTATGCATGGCAATATGTCAGAATCTTTTTGATATTTGATATTTTATAAACTTCTGCTGGGTATTTTTCTTCAAGTACAGTTTCTCCGTATTTCACATTTCTCATGTAAATGTGTTACCTCAGGCAATAAAACGTTTCTAAAATAAGGGCAATCCCATTGCTTCCTTGGTATATAGCTAGAATTTTAATTTTATAGTTTAATGATTCAAAGAAATCAACTAAGGTTCACAGATACCTGTGATATTGATGCTGTTCAAATCAATATGGAAAGTCACCAGTTGGCTGGATTTATTTGCTTCAATGCCTTGAATCAGTTCTTCTTTTACATTTTCATCTGACACCCAATGGGCAAAGAAAAGATCAAATATGACTATAACGCTGCCATTTCTGCAAAGCCAAAGATGATACAAGAGGAAAAAGTCAACTTTCTTCAAATGATTTGTGCTCAGTTCATGTAAGATACTTTTGAAATTCTCTAGTTATGACCTTGTGAATCCTTATTATACCTGTGCAAGGTAGGTTATATCAAACATTATCTTTACATTATAGGTGGAAGAAAAAGGAATTGAAAGACTAAATGTTTCTCCAAGAACACAAAGACACATCCAGAACTGGAACCTGAGTTTTCTGGCTTTATGTTAGCACATTAATCTCCAGGCCAGATGTTCCCTAGAGTTCACTTGTGTCAAATTAAATTAAATCACATGGTATCATGATGTCTATTCTTATTTTACAGTTTGAAGGAATGAAGGGTGTAGACTTGTAATCTTTTACAGATGATTTCTAAGTAGGAAGAATTCTAAGAATTCTAAGTTTCAGCAATTTCAGAGAAAATTATTCTGTATAATTTATGAAGGCCTTATAGCAAACTTAAACCAATAATCTATATCTACTCTCTTATTTATTATTAACATAAAATATCAAAATGCACCCTGACTTCAAAAGATAGAAAGAAAACAATCATACCTGGGATACTGAGAATATTAAGTCTCATGACCAAGAGCTGGTATTACCTTGTCTATATCATCTCTAACTATCACATTTAGTGTTCAGTTATATGGTGCAAATCATCTTCACTTTTATTTATTCCTTGCTCTAAAACATGCATTTTAAAGGTTTTCTTCATTGGTGATTTGTTTACAGATTAGAGAAGCATAAAAATGACTAAAATTCATTTTTATGATCTTCATTTTATGTTCTGCTTGTTACAATTAAGAAAATCCTAACTGACATACAATGCTCAGATTTTCACTCTCCTTCCTACATTCTGTCTTGACTCATGCTATCCTTTTAGGATACAATGAATTGGGAGACAAACCCTTTAGCTCTGATCTTCACTCTGGGCCCCTCAGTAAGCTGGGGATACTCAGAGTATACTTGGATCTTTAAAGAGAAGACTAGGGAGAATCAAACCTGGCATTGTCTGTTTTCTAGTTCAAAAATCTAAACATTATACTCACATCCTTGTGATACCTATAAGTTAGTGAGATTCTTGTTTATTTGTCCTTATACCTGTTTTGATAGAACCTAGAACAAATGTTATTTTTGTCTCAATGACTTTATACATGATCAGAATATTCCTGAAAGATCATGGTAAATCAGCATCTCCGCCAGGGACAATATTCCTTCTAAATGTCTGTGTCACTATTCAAGTTTACAGTTTAACAGAAGTGATCCCTTTATGTGTAGCTGTTTTACTTTTTGAAACAGGATATTCTGATGTAATAACTTCATACTTCACCTCTATTAAATAAAATTTTTTAAAATGTTAGCATGTTTAACTTTCCAATCATATGCTTAAATCATAGTAACCGAATCTTGTAAGCAAGCATTTTATTCCTTCCAATACTTAGTAAGTATTTAGTTCAGGGTTTCCCTAACATACCCAGATGTGGCATCACTTACTGTCTTTGATAAGAATGTATTTCATCAGGCGGAGCCAACATGGCGGCATGAGTAGGACAGTGGGACTCTCCTCCCAAAAACATGCATATTTTTGAAAATACAACAAATACAACTGATCCTAAAAGAGAGACCAGAAGACACAGGACAACAGCCTGACTACATCCACATGTGTGAGAGTCCAGCACCTGGTGAAAGGGGTAAGATATAACCCCCGGCCCGGCGGGACCAGAGGCCCCTCACTCCAGCTCCCGGAGGGAGGGAGAGGGAGCCCAGGACTGCTAAACACCCAGCCCCAGTCAGCCGCACCAGAGCGCAGACACAGTGCATGCGTGGAGGGCTGGAAACTAGGGAAATAGGGCAGCAAGAACTCTGAGCGGGTGCTGAAGCTGATGCCCCTGTGACAAAGAAAAGCGAGTGCTTTTTGAAAGTCTTAAAGGGACAGGGATGTAACAGCTGGACGGAAACAACACAGGTCACAGAGCAGTGGCTGAAAATTACAGGGAAAACCTGGCGCACTAACTCCCTGGGCAACAGCTCTGAAACCCCTCATGGAGGTAAACAGACAAACAGCCCCCCCGTCCATTACCCCTCCGGGCGCAGCGAAAGCAGAGAAACAGCCTAAGGCAAACCACACTCACAGAAAGGGAGATCACTCCATATCTGCCGGGCAAGACTCAAAGACCCAGTCTACACGCAATTACCCAACACAAGCCACTAGGGGTCGCAGTTGTCCCAGTAAAGAAAGGCCAGTAGCAAGTGAAAAGTTTGGCCCTCCCAGCTGACAGTCAATAGCACCTGTCCACATGAAAAGGCAAAAAAATATGATCCAGACAAGACTAACCCAGACAGCTTCGGCATCTGCTACATCTTCCCCTGAGAAGGAACCTGGGGAGATAGATTTAACCAGTCTTCCTGAAGAAGAATTCAAAACAAAAGTCATAACCATGCTGATGGACTTGCAGAGAAATATGCAAGAACTAAGGAAGGGGAATACAGAAATAAAACAAGCTCTGGAAGGACTTCAAAACAGAAAGGACGAGATGCAAGAGACCATTAATGGACTAGAAAACAGAGAACAGGAATGCAGAGAAGCTGATGCAGAGAGAGATAAAAGGATCTCCAAGAATGACAGAATTCTAAGAGAGCCGAGTGACCAATCGACACGGAACAATATCCACATTATAAGGGTATACCAGAAGAAGAAGAAGAGAGAAAAAGGGATAGAAAGTGTCTTTGAAGAAATAATTGCTGAAAACTTCCCCAAACTAGGGGAAGAAATAGCCTCTCAGACCACAGAGGTACACAGAACACCCACGACAAGGGATCCAAGGAGGGCAACACCAAGACACATAATAATTAAAATGGCAAAGATCAAAGACAAGGACAAAGTATTAAAGGCAGCCAGAGAGTAAAAAAAGGTTACCTACAAAGGAAAACCCATCAGGCTATCATCAGACTTCTCAACAGAAACCCTACAGGCCAGAAGAAAATGGCATGATATACTTAATGCAATGAAACAGAAGGGCCTCGAACCAAGACTACTTTATCCAGCAAGAATATCATTTAAATATGAAGGAGTGATTAAACAATTCCCAGACAAGGAAAAGTTGAGGGAATTTGCCTGACACAAACCACCTCTACAGGGCATCCTACAGGGACTGCTCTAGATGGGAACACTCCTAAAAAGAGCACAGAACAAAACACCCAACATATGAAGAAGGGAGGAGGAGGAATAAGAAGGGAGAGAAATAAAGAATCATCAGACTGTGTTTATAATAGCTCAACAAGCGAGGTAAGTTAGACAGTAAGATAGTAAAGAAGCTAACCCTGAAACATTGGTAACCACAAACTTAAAGCCTGCAATGGCAATAAGTTCATACCTTTCAATAATCACCCTAAAAGTAAATGGACTGAATGCACCAATCAAAAGACACAGAGTAATAGAATGGATAAAAAAGCAAGATCCATCCATATGCTGCTTACAAGAGACTCACCTCAAACTCAAAGACATGCACAGACTTAAAGTCAAGGGATGGAAAAAGATATTTCATGCAAACAACAGAGAGAAGAAAGCAGGGGTTGCAGTACTAATATCAGACAAAATAGACTTCAAAAAAAAGAAAGTAACAAGAGATAAAGAAGGACACTACATAATGATAAAGGGATCAGTACAACAAGAGGATATAACCATTCTAAATATATATGCACCCAACACAGGAGCACCAGCATATGTGAAACAAATACTAACAGAACTAAAGGGGGAAATAGACTGCAATGCATTCATTCTAGGAGACTTCAACACACCACTCACCCCAAAGGATAGATCCACTGGGCAGAAAATAAGTAAGGACACGGAAGCACTGAACAACACAGTAGAGCAGATGGACCTAATAGACATCTATAGAACTCTACATCCAAAAGTAACAGGATATACATTCTTCTCAAGTGCACATGGAACATTCTCCAGAATAGACCACATACTAGGCCACAAAAGGAGCCTCAGAAAATTCCAAAAGATTGAAATCCTACCAAACAACTTTTCAGACCACAAAGGCATAAAACTAGAAATAAACTGTACAGAGAAAGCAAAGAGGCTCACAAACACATGGAGGCTTAAAAAGACGCTCCTAAATAATCAATGGATCAATGACCAAATCAAAATGGAGATCCAGCAATATATGGAAACAAATGACAACAACACTAAGCCCCAACTTCTGTGGGACACAGCAAAAGCAGTCTTAAGAGGAAAGTATATAACAATCCAAGCATATTTAAAAAAGGAAGAACAATCCCAAATGAATGGTCTAATGTCACAATTATCGAAATTGGAAAAAGAAGAACAAATGAGGCCTAAGGTCAGCAGAAGGAGGGACATAATAAAGACCAGAGAAGAAATAAATAAAATTGAGAAGAATAAAACAATAGCAAAAATCAATGAAACCAAGAGCTGGTTCTTCGAGAAAATAAACAAAATAGATAAGCCTCTAGCCAGACTTATTAAGAAGAAAAGAGAGTCAACACAAATCAACAGTATCAGAAATGAGAAAGGAAAAATCACGAAGGACGGCAGGGAAATACAAAGAATTATTAGAGAATACTATGAAAACCTATATGCTAACAAGCTGGGAAACCTAGGAGAAATGGACAACTTCCTAGAAAAATACAACCTTCCAAGATTGACCCATAAAGAAACAGAAAATCTAAACAGACCCATTACCAGCAACGAAATTGAAGCGGTAATCAAAAAACTACAAAAGAACAAAGCCCCCGGGCCAGATGGATTCATATCGGAATTTTATCAGACATACAGGGAAGACATAATACCCATTCTTCTTAACGTTTTCCAAAAAATAGAGGAGGAGGGGATACTCCCAAACTCATTCTATGAAGCTAACATCACCCTAATACCAAAACCAGGCAAAGACACCACCAAAAAAGAAAACTACAGACCAATATCCCTGATGAACGTACACGCAAAAATACTCAACAAAATTTTAGCAAACCGAATTCAAAAATACATCAAAAGGATCGTACACCATGACCAAGTGGGATTCATCCCAGGGATGCAAGGATGGTACAACATTCGAAAGTCCATCAACATCATCCACCACATCAAAAAAAAGAAAGACAAAAATCACATGATCATCTCCATAGATGCTGAAAAGGCATTTGACAAAGTTCAACACCCATTCATGATAAAAACTCTCAGCAAAATGGGAATAGAGGGCAAGTACCTCAACATAATAAAGGCCATCTATGATAAACCAACAGTCAACATTATATTGAACAGCGAGAAGCTGAAAGCATTTCCTCTGAGATTGGGAACTAGACAGGGATGCCCACTCTCCCCACTGTTATTTAACATAGTACTGGAGGTCCTAGCCATGGCAATCAGACAAAATCAAAAAATACAAGGAATCCAGATTGGTAAAGAAGAAGTTGAACTGTCACTATTTGCAGATGACATGATAATGTACATAAAAAACCCTGAAGACTCCACCCCAAAACTACTAGAACTGATATCGGAATACAGCAAAGTTGCAGGATACAAAATCAACACACAGAAATCTGTGGCTTTCCTATACACTAACAATGAACCAACAGAAAGAGAAATCAGGTAAACAACTCCATTCACAATTGCATCAAAAAGAATAAAATACCTAGGAATACACCTAACCAAAGAAGTGAAAGACCTATACTCTGAAAACTACAAGTCACTCTTAAGAGAAATTAAAGGGGACACTAACAGATGGAAACTCATCCCATGCTCATGGCTAGGAAGAATTAATATCGTCAAAATGGCCATCCTGCCCAAAGCAATATACAGATTTGATGCAATCCCTATGAAACTACCAGCAACATTCTTCAATGAACTCGAACAAACAATTGAAAAATTCATATGGAACCACCAAAGACCCCGAATAGCCAAAGCAATCCTGAGAAAGAAGAATAAAGTAGGGGGGATCTCACTCCCCAACTTCAAGCTCTGCTGTAAAGCCATAGTAATCAAGACAATTTGGTACTGGCACAAGAACAGAGCCACAGACCAGTGGAACAGACTAGAGAATCCAGACATTAACCCAGACATATATGGTCAATTAATATTTGATAAAGGAGCCGTGGACATACAATGGCGAAATGACAGTCTCTTCAACAGATGGTGCTGGCAAAACTGGACAGCTACATGTAGGAGAATGAAACTGGACCATTGTCTAACCCCATATACAAAAGTAAACTCAAAATGGATCAAAGACCTGAATGTAAGTCATGAA
Organism: Manis pentadactyla; assembly: GCF_030020395.1. Lineage (NCBI taxonomy): Eukaryota > Metazoa > Chordata > Mammalia > Pholidota > Manidae > Manis > Manis pentadactyla. The sequence goes on along the minus strand of NC_080019.1, from coordinate 134,911,920 downwards.
ACCATTAAACTCTTGGAAAAAAACATAGGCAAAAACCTCTTAGACATAAACATGAGTGACCCCTTCTTGAACATATCTCCCCGGTCAAGGAAAACAACAGCAAATATGAGTTAGTGGGACTATATTAAGCTGAAAGGCTTCTGTACAGCCAAAGACACCATCAATAGAACAAAAAGGAACCCTACAGTATGGGAGAATATATTTGAACATGACACATCCGATAAAGGCTTGATGTCCAGAATATATAAAGAGCTCACACACCTCAACAAACAAAAAACAAATAACCCAATTAAAAAATGGGCAGAGGAACTGAACAGACAGTTCTCCAAAAAAGAAATTCAGATTGCCAACAGACACATGAAAAGATGCTCCACATCGCTAATTATCAGAGAAATGCAAATTAAAACTACAATGAGGTATCACCTCACACCAGTAAGGATGGCTGCCATCCAAAAGACAAACAACAACAAATGTTGGTGAGGATGTGGAGAAAGGGGAACCCTCCTACACTGCTGGTTCGAATGTAAGTTAGTTCAACCATTGTGGAATGCAGTATGGAGGTACATCAAAATGCTCAAAACAGACTTACCATTTGACCCAGGCATTGCACTCCTAGGAATTTACCCTAAGAATGCAGCAATCAAGTATGAGAAAGATCAGTGCACCCCTATGTTTATCACAGCACTATTTACAATAGCCAAGAATTGGAAGCAACCTAAATGTCCATCGATAGATGAATGGATAAAGAAGAGGTGGTACATATACACAATGGAATACTACTCAGCCATAAGAAAAGGGCAAATCCAACCATTTGCAGCTACATGGATGGAGCTGGAGGGTATTATGCTCAGTGAAACAAGCCAAGCAGAGAAAGAGAAATACCAAATGATTTCACTTCTCTGTGGAATATAAGAACAAAGGAAAAACTGAGGGAACAAAACAGCAGCAGAATCACAGAACTCAAGAATGTACTAACAGGTACCAAAGGGAAAGGGACTGGGGAGGATGGGTGGGTAGGGAGGGATAAGGGGGGGGAGAAGTAGGGGGGTATTAAGATTAGCATGCATGGGGGGGTAGGAGAAAAGGGAGGGCTGTACAAAACAGAGAAGGCAAGTAGTGATTCTACAACATTTTGCTATGCTGATGGACAGTGACTGTAAAGGTGTTTATAGGGGGAACTGGTATAGGGAAGAGCCTCGTAAACATAATATTCGTCATGTAAGTGTAGATTAGTGATACCAAAAAAAAAAAAGGTGATACAGGCAGTTCCTGTGTGGTAACCTCCAATGAGTTCTACACAAGGGTATAAAGGGCATATAAAAGTGTAGGCAAAGGGTCTGTTTGCGTTTATACAGAGGATCAAAGCCTAATTGAGCTACCCCAAAAATGAACTAAGATACGATATGAAGAAGATCTTCCAACATCAACATCCTCTGGAAGACTCATGCCAGAAGATGATCATCTAAAAACCCCAACAAAGATCCACGCTCTGCTACAGCTGTAGATGCACTCATCCCACCAGTTCCTGGACTTGCCATGGAATGAGGAAGGAGATATCTAAGCTGGCCTGTGCATACAGTAAAACAACAAATTTGACTGGATCTATACTGTTGGAACTCAACCAAGAATTAGGAGAAGTGCAAATTGCAGCGCTCCAAAATCTTACAACTACAGACTATTTACTGTTAAAAGAACATAAGGGATGTGAACAGTCCCCAGGAACGGGTTGTTTTAATTTGTCTGATTTCTCTCAGACTGTTCAAGTTCAGTTGGACAATATCCACCATATCATAGATAAGTTTTCACAAATGCCTAAGGTACCTAACTGGTTTTCTTGGTTTCACTGGAGATGGCTGGTAATTACAGGTATGCTTTAGTTATGTAACTATACTTCTATTATGTTAATGTGTGTGCGTAATTTAAGTAGTAGCTTAAAACCTATACATGCTGAAGTTACTCTACAAGAAGATATGTCAAAGAAATAATCAATCTTCCCATGTTTTCTTCCGCCTGCTACTTCTATAGCTTTTCTTCTTCCTTCCTAATTACAACCCTTAAATAGAATTCATGCCTCATATCGAATTTACCGAGTATCATAATTCTTCCAAGTGGTAAAGATACCTCAAGACAAATGCTGGGCATAGAAGCCACAGGGCATAAATATGCAAAGAAGTAAAAAGCTAACCTTTTCAAACAATAAGGCTTCTCTCTCGCTTACCAACTTTACATTTCCCTATATGGCCCTGGAAGATGACTGGTTAGCCAGAGACGGGTAAGATTCCTCAAGGGAGGAACAACCTAAGACAGGCACAGTCTCAGGAGGGTCATCAGGTGAGAAATTGGGGATCTACAGAGGTGAGGCTTAGAACCTCACCCCCCCTGCTCTGAGAGAAATATTCTGCATACGTGGATGTTTTATTGCCCTTGTCTAGCTTGGATTAACACATAGTCTACAGGCACACACCTGATCATCTACATTTGCTCTCTTACAACACTAAACTATGTTTCCTACCTTTATCTTGTATCTACCTACCACTTCAGCATTTAAAAAATAATAATAATAATAAAGAGAGAAATGTGGTATCTGCATATAAATCAACTATAAAAATCAAATGGATATTCATATTTGAACTGATTGTTTATAATTCATAATGCATGAGCAAAACCGAAAATTTCTGTGATGACTGCCCTTGTACTGTTCACCATGTAACTTACTCACTATGTAAGAATTTGTTCTCCATGTAAGAACTTGTTTGTTATGCTTCAGAAGATTGAAGGCTGACGAAAATTAGGCTTGGGATGAATTAATGATTGTGCATTGAGCATATACTCCCCTATACAGAATTTTATTGTTGTTAACAACCATTTGATTAATAAATATGAGAGATACCCTCACAACAAAAACAACAAAAAAGTACACACTTCCAATTGTAAAATAAATAGTAACCGGGATGTAATGTAATGTATAACAAGGAATATAGTCAAAATATTGTAACAGCTTGGTATGGTGATAGCTGGTACCTAGAATTATCATGTATATAAATGTTGAATCACTGTGTTGTACACCTGAAACTAATGTAATACTGTGTGTCAACTACCCTTCAATAAAAAATAAAAAATAAAAAAATAAAAGAATGTATTTTGTCACAGACACCACTTTCATCTACTCTCTCCCTCTTGTTAGTTTTTCCATGCTGGCTGATCCTTAATTTTATTTGAAAATAACTCTGTTTTCCCCTGGAAGGGTGATATCTTCTCCAACCATCCTCATGTCAATGATAGTTTTATTTATGTGCATATTACTGGGCCCTGGTCAATGGGCTCTGAGGGGACATTGATGGGAAACTTCCAAAACACTTTTCCATATCTCACAAAGGAAAGGCTCATAGTAAAATTACTATTTTTTGTTCAACATTATTACATCTATATGTGATTGCTGAAACTGCCACATCCATCTCTGGGTCATGAGATGAGCTATGGTCCACAAGCTAAAGATAGCATAGTAAAAGGAAAAAACACCAAAATTTGTTATTATGTCATTGTGACTGTGCCACTGAATTAACCACTGCTGAAACCTCCAGATGTCCTGTGATATCAGATGATAAACATATATCATTTAAGGCACTTTAGCTCTGATCTTCATCCTGTGTTCTGCTTGTTACAATTAAGAAAATCCTAACTGGCATACAATGCTCAGGCTTCATTTCATATTTACTTAAGCTCCAGAAAAAGGAGCTTACTCTATTTTTACACCTGGTGTTGGCCAACTTGTTATTTTTAGCAATAATGATACTGAGACTCAGAATAATGTAGGTAACCTTCCCCAGAGTTATATAGCAGTTAGTATCAGAGATAGGAATGAAATCTGGAGCTGCTTCTTATATGGTACTCATCCCCCATGCCCAACACCACTGCTGTCAACATCACTATTATGAGCCATTTGTCAATAGGAAAGACAATGCAACACATTTACCTAGATGCTGGTCCACTTTCTTTTACCTTACGCTGTTACCAGAACTTTATATTTAAATAGATGGAGAAGTAGCTAGTTGTATATTTTTAGAGGAGAATGGACATTTTATTCCCTCCATGCTTTTGGAAGACAGAATCTTCCATCCTCTCTCTCCCTCTCCCTCTGCCCTGCCCTTCCTGCTCCCTCCCCTCTCCTTCCTGCTGCTTCCTCTTCCTCTTTCTTCATCTTCTCCTTCTAATTATGTCTCCTTAACCACCCTACCCCCAAATTGTTAAATGAACGCAATTAAATATGGTTAAAGTACAGTGAGAGTACATAATATACCTTACTTTCTCTGTCTTCATTCCCACATCTTCACCTTATCCTTGGTTGCACAGTTAATAGTTTTAATTCCGATTAAATATGAGGTTTCTTTTCATGTAATTTCTACAGGTTTATTGGATTGACCACTTGCATTTATTTGCATTAAGGAGTGAAGAGGTAAAGTATTTTTGGTACAAAAAGTACAAATCTGAATTTTCCTTCACTGAGTTAAAAGTAATCATTTAATTCATCCTCAGACATGAAATATTTTTGTATGAATAATGTGCTAATCATATGCTGCATTTAATAATTTATACTTTGTAAGGACAGGAGTTACATATCCTATTTCCACATACAGTTGTTTACTTTAAAGTGTGTGTCTTGTTCAGTGTAAATGTTGAGAGATACATAGTAGAAATCAGAAAAATCAAAAAACATTTGTGTTTCACCTAGTAAGAAAGCTAAAACTGTTATTTTAATAGTTTAGTAACAATCTCTATCACTGCCATGAGATTGGTTTTATTAAGGTAAATGAAAATTCTTCCTTCAGGGAAAAATGATGAAACAATGGCCATTTTCATTTCAAAGTACTTGCTCCAGTAAAATACCTGAGTATTTTTTTAAAGCAGATATATTCTGTACCACATAAAGAGCCTGAGTGCAATAAATCAAAATGTTTCTTATCTCTTATTTACCTTAATGATATTAGTATTCTCTAGGGTTGCTGAGTAAACAAAAAGTCTTTCCATTCCTAACTGTGACTCATTTGTGTTCAAAGGGCAAAATAAGCTGCATATTGCCACAAAGTTAAACAGCCCTTTATTAAAAGAATCAACCACTAAATGCTTTCTGAGTCAAAACACTTTCCTTAAAGCACAATAACAGGTTAGTTTCACTCATTCCACATTAGAGAAATAACATACAGTGGAAAAAAAAATTTTTGCCTGCATGGTGTTATCCTCACAGAATAAATATTGAATAAATGTTTTAAGAATAACACTTTGAAAAAGATAAAAACTTAACCTTTTCTGAGAGTCTACATGTCTCTTTCTATCCCTGATATTGGGCCAGTGAAAGAAGCTATCTGAAGATAAGCCCTGGGAAACAGGAGCAGAAGCCCCTGTCTTGTAGGCAGGTGAGAATGAAGACAGGACACGGCGGTAGGGCTGGCTGGCTTTGGGGACTAAGATGTCATGAATGTGCAATGGGATGAAGAATGATAAATATAGGTAGATAAATACATGAGAAAGAAAGAAAGAGGTAATAGAGAGAGAGAGAGAGAAAGGAAGGAAGGGAGGGAGGGAGGAAGGAAAAATTTCAAACCTTTTGTATAAAAAGATGGAGCTTTGGGCTTTTCTTCATTGTGCCTTGCAATGATAGGATGAGTTTTGTTTCAACATTAAAGGCAAGGTGCCAGGTTTCTTTCTAATCATTAAATGATTCTCATTTGACTTTCTGTCATTGTTTTTCTAAACATGATCTCTGCCTTTGTCTTGCCTTTCCTACCTGTTTGGTCCCTGAGAACTAAGGACTTGTAGTAATGTCAGTGTTGTGAAGACCAGGTGCCAACAAGTGTCTTTGTTACCAGGCTCTCCAGTTTAACTGTTCATCATCTGAGACAGAAGACGGGCCTTTCTGTAAAGTCAGGCTCACTGCATTTCTCCAGTGACCTGGAGTCCCCTTGGCTCCTACTGAACAAAGTTCAATGTCAGATTCCTAGGCTTACATTCAACACCCTCCTGATGTCTCAACGTTTTCTGAATGGACCCTCAATGCTAGCTGGGTCATATCCTCAGCATGCTACATTAATTCTCCTTTCTTTGCCAGAAATGGCTTCCCCTTTCTTCTCTACATAGGTATCTCTGCCTATGTTTCTCAGACTGTGTTCCACATTTTCCACAAAACCCTCCATGACCCACCCCTCCAACACAGGGCTCTTGAATACATTAACATTCCTGTATTTCCAGAGAACTAGTTTAGAATTGTTTTACTTAAAATTCTCTTCTAACAGAAAGTTAAAGCAATAGAAAGAGTATACTTATTTTTTTTATCTGTAGGACAAGGGTTAAAAGAAAACATGTAACACCAGCACAGTAGCCAATATATTAACAACAGGTATTAAATAAATGGGTCATTCATTTGCTAAGACTTTATAGAGACATTAACTAGGTTTTGAAAATACTGATATCAAAGACACATTCTTTGCCCTGAGGGAACTCACAGTCTAGTAAGAAAACATGCAAATTGACGGTTCCCTTATAGCATGAGGATTATTGCTTTATATGCAGGTGCAAGGTGCTAAGTGAGCAAGTGGGGGACATACCTAACCTAGAGTGTCAGATAAGCATCTCCATGGGGGGGTGACATGGACTGGTTCTTAATGGCTTGTAAGGATGGAGGCAATATATAGTGAGGAGAAATGGAGGTTCAGGCAGTGAAAAAGTACACAAAAGAGAATGAAGGATGCTTCTGAAGGTGTATAGGTAATATGGTAAGGCTGGCGCAGAAGCCTATGGGAAGTGAGGAAGGAGATACAGAGGGAGGCCAGAGTGAGTTACTGCAACAAAACCCCAGAGTACTTGCATTTAGAATGATAATACCAGTATTTGAAAGGCTGAGATATGAAGATACACATTTATTCTGTAAAAAATTAATATCTACAACCAGGATCAATGGGTAAGAGCCAAAGAAATAAAGTCTTGGTTGAGAATAAGAAATAACTTTCTAGCACCTGAAATGAAATGAATAGACACAGCAATAATAATGACAGCAACATTGAAAATATATTCCTAGTTTTTATCAGATATCCTTATGTGAGGGATACACGTTAGGCAGTATGAATTTTTTTCTTTTGTTGGATGAGAATAAACTTCCTTCTGAGGCTGTGAGCATTCCAGCCCAAACAGGCAAGTAGAGGCTAGACTACATTTAAAATCTTTCTCTTTTCCTGCATTCCTATTACACAGACTATATACACAACTGGCCATGTATTGTCTAGTAACATTAGTTAGTACACAAAAATGGTGTACATGTATTCAGTGATAAATGAAAGCAAGTTACATTAATTAATACACATATTGCGTAGGGAGTGACTTTGCACTGTCATGAAAACACTGCTGCCCACTCCGAGCTCACACAGTGCGCTTTCACCTGAAGCTGGCGGTTCGGACTTATCTCTTTGTCCGTCCACCCTGACCGTGATTGACAGTCAATTGCAGGGCAACAGTAGCCTAAAAACTAACATGTATTTACTTCTATGGTAAAAGAATACGGAGAGATGGACATTTGTAACTAAGAAATATTCCCATCTATCCAGCCTGGCGTAAATCAGGCTCCAAAGGCTTATCTTGGCTGTCACTCTTGGGTCTGCTGTCTTGGGTCGTTGGCTTCCCTTGTATTTCTCTAGAGAACTTTCCTTTTCTCCACTGCATCTTGAGTTTACCCAAATATTTTAGAGTAAAAAGCATACAGCATCCCTGTGTGTTGCTGTCCTCCTTGGGATCTGCTGCTGAAACATTCTGATGCGGGAGGAGGACGTATACAAAATGGGGAGAAAGACAAAACTGGGTTCAAAGGCCCTTCCTAACACTTCTGCCTGTGTTGTTGGAGACAGGTTACATAATAGCTCCAAGCCTCAAGGTCGTTTATAAATCAGAATAATTGTATCTCCTTTGCAGTCATTTTATGATGCATTTGATAACACATTTTACTTAAATTACAAAATTCTTGACCCCAAACTAATGCTTTGCTACTGTGCAGCCTTTAGTTTTTGCTAGCTTGCATCATAGGACCTATATTTTCCCTAAGCTTCTGGGATATTTTCTTTCCACTGATGTTTTCTCATTGTGAGGTTTCTTTTTGAAGGCTTTACTCTCTTTTCCTCTTTTTCAGGTATATCAGGCTTTGATCACTCTCATTTTAAGAATATTTTATATGTATATATATCAACAGAACTCCCTCTCTCTGTCTTTTCCCCTCTTAACTTTTATAGGTTTCTGACAACACAATAGCCTGCTGATTCATACTCTTATTCCAAAGGTCTTATGGTAGTTTGCAGTTAAGAAAACTCCTGCTTCAAGTATTCAGTAGTGAAGTGATATCATTATCCTGTTAATCTTGATCACTTACTTTGCTTCAAGTACAGTCTTCTGCCCTGTGGGTGCTGCAGTGAACAAATCCCCTTGCTCTCACGACTTACAGCCTAAATGAAGTGTGATGAGCAAATTTCTTCCACATTTTCATTACAAATCAGACACTCTTTTTGCTCTGCTTATTATGTTCAACATCAGCCCCCTCCATATGTCTCTGCCAGATTTTACCCTCAGGAGAGAGAAACATGTTAACATCAATTATCCAGAAACAGTATTATTATTTGAGCCTAATATGAAAGTTTGTGCCCTGCCACTTTTCTCAATATGCACAAAAAAGTTGAAAATTTAGAATGTTCCCTTTTCTCCCAAAAGTAGGGCTACTATTTAGTGACAATATTAGCAAAAAGTGGAGACAAATATTAGCAAAAATATTACTATGTTGTGATTCTGTGCTTTGTATCAGTAGAAAATTTTTGAATTGTACTCACTCAAATTGTAAGACTCTTGAGTTTTTATATTCATTTTTCAGATTACTTGATTGAAAGATCTCATCTATCTAAAAAAAGGTTAAAAATCATATGAAGTTTAAGATTTAAACTTTTGTTCTTAAAAACTTTAAGCAAAGTAATCTTTATGTTCTGTTTAGATGTGGATTAAGGATAATTTCCATTTCTGTGGTGATGGGTCTCACACATTTATGCATCTTGGGCATATTACATTTACTAATTTTTTCAAAGTGAGAAAATGAGATCTATGTATCTTTTGGCAAGTAGTTAGTGAAAACTATATTATGAATTTTTAAGCCAGCTCAAGAGAAACAGTCTCCTACCATTTGCTGAAGGTCAAAAGCAAGAATCTTGAAATCCACTGAGAGTTTGTCTTGAAAATTAGGATTATATGTTGCTCCAGATGTTATTTTCAATGTCCCTCTGGCTTTGTGACTTCTTCCAAATACTGCATCTAAATGAATTAATAAAAATTAAAACATTAAAATGTGAATCATGAAAAGAGACGATATACACATTCCAGTAAAGACATAAGAGTAAAGTTCTTGCTTCACACCAGATGCCTTTTTTTTTTTTTTCTATCTGGTTGTTTTACAGGATTAAAAATAAACTTCTTTCTTATCCTCTTTTTTTTAAAATTTTCTCTGAAGTCTAACTGACACTCCAAGCCTCCAAGTTCTTTTACTAGTGATTCCTGTTGGACCATACAAGGATGATCAACTTCCACGAGCTTGGGCACTAATTCAGGGAAACATGGTGACGAATGGACTATTAAAAGTTCTGTGGCTGCTTTCAGCTACTTCTTGAACACCTAGCATTCAGGGGCACTGTTGGTTTCTACATGTGGACCGCTGTGAAGATTTCAGTATGTGTTACTTTGAAACATAGATTTGAAGCTACACTTTCATTCTAATAATTATTAAATTGCCATGTATGACATTTTGCCATTAGATGGTGACTGTTGTTACTGGAGAAACTATTGAAAATGTTGCAGAAAACATATGACTTCCATATGAAAAACTGTAAGGAAAAAGCAAACAAACTGAATATAAATATGGATAATAAAATGAATCATTAACTCCTACCCAATATCTTTATCAGAATATTTTCTTTGATATATATTTATATTTAAAATGAAATGCTTCTACTGAAACTCACACAATGATGAAATCATTAGTAAATGTAGTAATAATGATACATAATTCTCACATTAACTTAGTAATAGAAGATGTTACTTCTTTTCCCAGATGGGGAAATAAGGGCTTAGGTTTAGTAAGAAAATGATAAATGTCATGAGTGACAAACCTGGAATTTGGATATAGAACTAAATGACTTGAGAACTCAGGACCCATCACATAATGACAACAAAATTCCTAGTCCAGAAGGGACGTTAGAAATAATATTTTAAACAATAACTTGCATTTAGTTTAAATAGTTATCATTGCATAATTGATACAACACATAATTATACTATTTCATGTTTTTTAAATACTCAAGATTACATTCAATTTGCATATTTAAATATGAAACACAATTTAGTCTCCTCCAATCCAGGACAGTTCCTCAGACTTTCCTTGTCTTTCATATTAAAAGCCTGAGGAACTTCACAGATTGGAGGAGACTAATGAAACATAATCATATCCTGTGTAGTAATCCACACTGAATCCTGAACAGGTAAAGGAAATTACTGGAAAAACTGGTGAAATTTGAATAAAGTATGTGATTTGGTTAATAATCATGCGAATGCTAATTTCTTGGTTTGACAATTGTCCTATAGATATACAAGATACTGGCATTAGGGGAAGCTGGGTGAAGATCATACAAGAACTCTACAATTTTTATAACTTCTCGTAAGTCTAAAATGGTTTCCCAGTCAAACAGTGTATATTAAAAGCAGAATGTCTTCTGTCCTCTTATGGTCTATTGTTCATATAATCATATAAAATATCCACAAGTATTCTTTCTCTTTAAAATACACCCCTCATTTATGGCTATAGTATTTCAATAAAACAGGGATTATATTGGAACTATTTTATAAAACTATAAATAATATTTATTACATTCGAATTTAAGCTTATTTATTTACTAGCAGAAAATAACTAACTCAAAGGCTGAGAATTTGCTTGGTAAAACCAAAATCATTCATATTAAAAGGTGTAACCATGTGAGTTTCCAGAAGAATTAATTAATTATCATTTAAAAAATGTGAAATTTTTCTAGGAAAAAAATAAACTCAATACACAGATTACAACTATGCTTCCAATGTAAAAAAAAAGTTATCCTATAAATGAATAAATGGTAAAGAAGAACAAGCTCTAAAGTTCGGTTGTCTAGTTTGGAATCTTCTACCACCTCGCAATGATGCAAATTTAAACAAGTTACTTAAATCTCTGTCTCTGATTCCTCACCTATAAATGAGGGTTACAATAACTTACTCATAGTTTTCTTGTAACAAGAGAATACATTTGAAGATCTTTGAAAAGTTGTTGGTACAGATAATTTGGCTCTAAATAACAATTACATTTTCTTATTTTTTTCTGTTTATTACAAATTGCTACTCAGGCAGCTTGAGAACTTTTAAGTCTACAATTACATCCAAGTTCAATTATCTTGTTGCAATTCAAATTGTTGGGCTAATAAAGGAATGAAGATATTCTCTAGAAATAAATACCTTTTCTTTAATTTTGCCAACTTATCAAATTGTAAGTCAAAAACATTTTAATATGTTTATGGTTTAAATTCTATCAAAATGAACCCATAAGTTATGAAAACCACTTTGTTATATGTTGAAAATGAGAAACCTACTTAATGTTTTTATATTTTAAAACTTAGTCCCGTGATTGAATTCTGAACTGAATTCCAAATCATACACCAACTAATCTTTCTAGTATCTATGAAGTGAAGTACGACAAAGTGTCTGAATGCAATGTAAATATCTTGTCACGAATGCATAGCAATGAATAAAACATGCTGGCAATATCACCGAGATTGAAGTGTGGGCGTTCATCCGAGAGTGCCTTCGGTAGCCAGCAAGGTGTGACTTACCTCTTTCTGATCCCTCAATTACCAGCCAAGACACTGCAAATAATCCAGCAAAGAGCAACACCAGTATGGCAAAGAGAGTTGCAAACAGGGATTCATAGGTGCTGAGGGAATGGGGCCTTGAAGGTCCCCTTCTTTTTGAAGCCATTTTTTTGCTTTGAAGGGATGTTAATCTAACTGGGGGAAAATAGAGAAACAAACAGCAAGGGAAGAACAAAATCTCTCAAGTTTTCAGGGATTTGTAAAGCAACCACATAAGTCTGTACTCATCTTACTAGTCAGTGTGAATGATTTGGGTGTGTACCTTTGGCACCAATATGTCTATATACATTAAGTAACTTCAAAAGGGCAGCTAATCTATAAGAACATATTAATGAGTAAAGATGTACTTAGAGTTGTAAATGTTAGTCAGCTGAACAAGCCATTTGTAGAGATTTATGAAGTTAAATGCATGTTGTAAACAAAACTGACACTTTATCATTTTGAGAACTACTAGGAAAAGTATGAAAGCCATGGAAGACAAAATGCTAATTAGGCACATGCACTTTGTGTTTATAGAGACGCCCTAACAGATCAACCTTCTACCCTCTGACTCAGGTCATCATTATGGCATTTCTCCTCTTCTATGTATGTGTTGACATTCTAAAAATAACTTTTGTGCACAGGTATTTATAAGCCTAATATACATACTGATATGTACATCTCTCTAATTCTCCCTCTATCCCTCCCACTCTTCCCCTCTCTTTCTTTATGTGTGTATGTGTATTTTTTATTGAAACAATCACAAATTTTTGTAATCTTCATTATACCACCCATGTGAAGTTACACAATGTAAGATAGTATTGATTTAACTTAAAAAAGTCCACTTAAACACATCATATGGCTACTCTTTATGGATTCATGCAGTTATCAGTGAATGGGAGTACCTGCTATGAGAGGAATGGAACATTTGTTTCTCTTTTAAGAAATCATTCTGGGTGGGGAAAACATTGCTCACTTACTCTGAACTTTATCTTTTTAAACATGCCATTATAACAAAAGAGCAGGTTAAGACCACACTCATAACTGCAAACCTATGCTTTATGGAAAAATCGACTCTTTTCTGATAATTAAGGCACAGTTTACCATCAGAACTTCCACACCTTGAATAACAATGAGTCATGAATAAAAAATTAATAAATAAAACCACACCTCCTCTGAAGTAAACAATGTGCCTCATTCAGGCAAATAAAATTGGCCAGAAATAAGAAAATCCTTGATCACAAGCCCTGGATGTACCACAATTATGGCAGGGTATAATTGGCTGCAATAAACAGTGCTCACTTTTCTTTCTTCTTTTTTACCCTAGAAAGAAGATAATTGCATCAGACTCTGAAATCCTTGCTGATAAAAGATAGAATATAAATAAATAAATGCATATTATGGAATATATTTAGATATTTATTTAATTTAATAATAGTTGTATTGTTAAACACTTCAAAGTAAATATTAGACGAGATATACTACTGATGGAATTGATAGAGGTCCATTTTACTTATTTTGTAGAAAGATGCTTCTAGAACATGCCAGACCCTCCTGTAAAACTGGAGCCTTGAGAGTGATCTTTGAATTTTGGGAGCCAAAAAATGCAATGTTTCTTCATCATACTTGGTGCAGATGCAACTGCTTTTAGAAAATCAAGTAGAACTTTGTTACATTTCTTTTAACTTAATATAAGGGAGGGAGAATATAGCAAAATGAGTTCACATACTCTGCTTTAAGCACAGGGTAGTATATTAAATAAAGATTAAACCAAGAATTATATAATTAGGCTCATAAATGAAATCAGCACCCATATTGTATCCTCAAATTATGTTCTAAGTAATTATAGTTAATATTTTTAAATACATGAGTGGAAGAATAGCTTTCTTAGAAAGAGGCAACAATTTATGAAGGTCAGACTAAAATAAAATAGGTCAATGTGCAAAAGAACAAATTACATGTCTTGCAATTTTTAAAAAGTTACTAAACTAAAATGGAACTTGCCCTATTAGATGACAAAACTCACTACAGAGCTATAATAATGAACAGTGTGTGATATTGGTTCACAAGTAGAAAAATATCTCAGTGGAATGGAATAAAGAGCACATAATCTGATTCACATATGGAAACTTCATATATCAAAAAGATAGTGTTACTAATAACAGCCAATGAAGGATGGCTGTTCAGTAATGATGCTAAGTTGGCTGTTTACCCATATCAGGATAAATAAAATTAGATCCTTATCTCACACTATGAAGAAAAATAAATTCCAGATGGATTAAATATGTATAAAAAGTACAGAAAAATTTTGAAGAAAATGTAGAAAGATGTCTTTCTGATCACAGGGGACTGAAGGAGTTTTTAAAGAAGAATTAAAATATAAAAGGACAGACTAGGAAGAAGAGTATCAATCAGTGCAATGTAGCTGATAATAACATTGAGTTTTTTTAAAACAATAGATATTAAAAAAGAAATTAAAAACTTGAGACACTGACTAGATTTTTTCCTTTCTTTTCTTTTCTTTTCTTTTTTTTTCACTGTGGATGTTTAAGTTTGGCTACGACAGAATACAACCAAGACAAAGATTTTTACATGAGTTTCTCAAATGTGTTTGAGAGGTAACCTCAGAAAAGTCCATGAGAGGAAGTGGAAAATGAAAAGAGGGAAAATAAAGCCAGTGCAGGCTGTGTAATCAAGCCAGTTACCACCGTAGGCTCAGGAACCTCGTCGTGCTGGGCTCTGGGTGAGGCAGTAAGAAAAGTCCTCGGAGTTACTCCAGTTAAGGAAGAAGGAAGCAAGGATATTTATTCATCAAATAGCATGCTCACTGGTTGAAAGTGTCTACTCGGGCTTTAATTCTTGTAATTTTAGCTTGGCCTGAGTGGGTAGAACACTCATGGAGAGCCAACAACATCCTGCAAAGATGAATGAGCACATGGAAGGACCCTCTCACAGTTTACAGCTGTAAACCACTTCCCAGGACTTATAAAAAAATACTGCTAATTAACACATAAAAAACAAACAGCAAGCAATTAACAGAAACACAACAACAAACAAAAAAGAACAAAACATGAGTGCCTGTAGGTCCTCAGCTTCAGTAGATGTTCAACTTTAGCAGTAATCATGGAATTCCAATTAAAATAAAAAGGAAATGTTATTGACCTCAGTTATACTAGCAAAAATTACTTATCTTAGCATTACTAAGTGGTGGTATTCATTGCTTGTGAAAATGAAAATTCAAATTATCATGTTGAAGACCAAGTCAGTAATATCTAACAAAACTAAATCTGCACTAGCTGACCCCAAAATTCCTCTTCTAGCTATAAATTCAAGCTATACAACTCCATCACATGCAGGCAATGAGACAATATTCATTATAATATTACTTTAAGGCCCACAAAATACAGAGAAAACATGTGTTCATTAATGAACTGTAACATTTTTACATAAAAAAGTGTTTACAGAAGGATTAAAGCAGGCACGTGAGAGGAGAGACAGAGGCTCCCCTAAAACTGGATACAATTAGAAAATATAGTTGGCGCAACTAATCCTGAGAGAGCAACAGGAAAGAGGACTGCGCCAGACTGCATACACCTGGAGAAAAGAGCAGACCTCACAGAACAGGGTAACATACCAAAGCTGTGGCCAGGGGGGACCCAAGTCCTTCCCCCAAGGGAAATGGAGCAGGGAGGTAGTGGAAGGCCTGGGAATGCTGAATACCTAGCTCCGGAGATATGCTCTGGGAGCACAAACTACATTTCATGGTGCTTTCATGAGACTCACATGACTACCGGGTTGGAAAGTTAATACAGGCAGAGTTCCTGGGGAGACTGGGATTCCAGCTGCTTGTGGAAAGCAGGGATCCATATCCAACTGCTCTGGGACAAAAGCTTATACCTGTGTGCTTGGCCCACTGGTTAAGGCAGTGGAGACAGGCACAGCAGCCAGAAAGTGGGGAACAGCTCTTTCCTCCCCTCAGGCACCAATACCATTCCCCTGCGACCCCCAACATTGCTTCAGGGGCTGAGCAGCTCCAGAGTAGAGCTTCTGGACACTAGAAGGTGCTATATACAAATATGAAATGTCAAAGGAACCTGGTCCAGAGTAAAATTAATATAACTCTGGAGAAAGATTTAAATGACATGGACCTTACGACTCCTCCTGAAAGGGAGTTCAAATTAAAAATCATCAACATGTTTATGGAGGTACAGAAAGATATCAAAGAATTTAGGAATGAATTCAGGTCAGAGATCCAATGTCTGAAGAGCATGATGGAGGGTATTAAAAACAGGGTAGATACAGTGCAAGAGATGATAAATGAAATAGAAACTAGAGAAGAAGAATGCAAAGAAGCTGAGGCACAGAGAGAAAAAAGGATCTCTAAGAATGAAAGAATATTGAGAGGACTGCATGATCAATCCAAACGGAACAATATTCGCTTTATAGGGATACCAGAAGAAGAGGAAGAGAAAGGGATACAAAGTGTCTTTGAGGAGGTAGTTGCTGAAAACTTCCCCAGTCTGGGAAAGGAGATAGTCTCTGAGGCCATGGAGATCCACAGATCTCCCAACACAAGGGACCCAAGGAAGACAACACCAAGACATATAGTAATAAAATTGGCAAAGATCAAGGATAAGGACAGACTATTAAAAGCAGCCAGAGAGAGAAATAAGATCACATACAAAGGAAAGCCCATCAGGCTAACATCGGACTTCTCACCAGAAACCTTACAGGCCAGAAGGGAGTGGTATGATGTATTTAATGCAATGAAGCAGAAGGGCCTGGAACCAAGATTACTTTATCTGGCAAGAGTATCATTTAAATTTGAAGGAGGGATTAAACAATTTCCACATAAGCAAAAGCTGAGAGAATTTATCTCCCACAAACCATCTCTACAGTCTATATTGGAGGGACTGCTATAGAAGAAAGTGTTCTTGAGGTTTAATAGCTGTCACCAGAGGAAATAAAACCATAGTAAAGAAAGGAGAACAGCTAATTACTAAGCAAATGCAAAATTAAATTAACTATACCAAAAGTCAATCAAGGGATAGACAAAGAATACAGAATATGATTGCTAATATATAAAGAATGGAGGAGGAAGAAAAAGGAGGAGAAAAAGAAAAGAACCTTTAGATTGTGTTTGTAACAGCATATTAAGTGAGTTAAGTTAGATGCTTAGATAGTAAGGAAATTAACCTTGAACCTTTGGTACCCACGAATTCAAAGCCGGCAATGGCAAAAAGTACATACCTATCGATAATTACCCTAAATGTAAATGGACTGAATGCACCAATCAAAAGACATAGAGTCACTGAATGGATAAAAAGACAAGACCCATCTATATGCTGCCTGCAAGATACTCACTTTAAACCCAAAGACATAAACAGACTAAAAGTGAAGGGATGGAAAATGGTATTTCATGCAACTAACAGAGAGAAAAAAACAGGAGTTGCAAAACTTGTATCAGACAAAATAGACTTCAAAATACAGAAAGTAACAAGAGACAAAGAGGGACATTATGTAATGATAAAGGGGTCAATCCAACAAGAAGATATAGCCATTATAAATATCTATGCTCCCAACACAGGAGTACCCACATATGTGAAACAAATACTAACAGAATTAAAAGGGGAAATAGAATGCAATGCATTCATTCTTGGAGACTTCAACACTCCACTCACTCTGAAGGACACATCAAACAGACAGAAGATAAGTAAGGAGACAGAGGTACCGAACAACACAACAGAACAGATGGACCTAATAGACATCTACAGAACTCTACACCCAAAAGCAACAGAATACACAATCTTCTCAAGTGCACATGGAACATTTTCAAGAATAGATCATATACTAGGCTACAAAAAGAGCTTCAGTAAATTCAAAAAGATTGAAATTGTATCAACATGTTTCTCAGATCACAAAGCTATGAAACTAGAAATAAATTATGCAAAGAAAATGAAAAATCCCACAAACACGTGAAGGCTTCACAACATACTCCTAAATAACCAATGAATCAATGACTAAATAGAAACAGAGATTAAGCAATATAGGGAGACAAATGACAACAAAATCTGTGGGACGCAGCCAAGGCTTTGCTAAGAGGAAAGTATATTGCAATACAGGCCTACCTCAGGATAGAAGAACAAACCCATATAAGCAGACTAAACTCACAATTAATGAAACTAGAAAGAGAACCATAAATGAGCCCCGAAGTCAGTAGAAGGAGGGACATAATAAAAATTAAAGCAGAAATAAATAAAACTGAGAAGAATGAAACAATAGAAAGAATCAATGAAAGCAAGAGCTGGTTCTTCAAGAAAATAAACCAAATAGATAACCCCCTAACCTGACTTATCAAGAAAAAAAGAGAGTCTACACACATAAACAGAATCAGAAATGAGAAAGGAAAAATCACTACGGACACCACAGAAATACAAAGAATTATTAGAGTATACTATGAAAAATTGTATGCTAACAAACTGGATAATGTAGAAGAAATGGACAACTTTCTAGAAAAATACAACCTTCCAAGGCTGACCAAGGAAGAAACAGAAAATCTGAACAGACCAATTACCAGCAATGAAATTTAAGTGGTAATAAAAACACTACCTAAGAACTAAACTCCTGAACCAGATGGTTTCACTGCTGCATTTTATGAAACAATTAGTGAAGACCTAAAATCCATTCTCCTTAAAGTTTTCCAAAAACTAGAAGAGGAGGGATTACTTCCAAACTCATTCTATGAGGCCAGCATCACTCTAATACCAAAACCAGGCAAAGATATCACAAAAAAAGAAAATTACAGACCAATATCCCTGATGAACATAGATGCAAAAATACTCAACAAAATATTAGCAAGCTGAATTCTAAAATACATCTAAAAGATCATCCATCATGATCAAGTTGGATTTATGCCAGGGATGTAAGAATGGTACAACATTTGAAAATCCATCAACATCATCCACCAGATAAACAAAAAGAAGGAAAAAAAACCACATACTCATCTCCATAGATGCTGAAAAAGCATTTGACAAAATTCAACATCCATTCATGATAAAAACTCTCAACAAAGAGGGAGAGTACCTCAACATAATAAAGGCCATATATGACAAACCCACAGCCAACATTATACTTAACAGCAAGAAGCTGAAAGCTTTTCCTTTAAGATCAGGAACAAGACAAGGATGCCCCCTCTCCCCACTTCTATTTAACATAGTACAGGAGGTCCTAGCCACAGCAATCAGAAACACAAAGAAATAGAAGGCATCCAGATTGGCAAGGAAGAAGGCAAACTGTCCCTGTTTGCAGATGACATGATATTGTACATAAAGAACCCTAAAGAATCCACTCCAAAACTACTAGATCTAATATCTAAATTCAGCAAAGTTGCAGGATACAAAATTAATGCACATAAATCTGTGGCTTTCCTATACACTAACAATGAACTAGCAGAAATAGAAATCAGGAAAACAATTCCATTCACAATTGCATCAAAAAGAATAAAATACTTAGGAATAAACTTAACCAAGGAAGTGAAAGACTTATACTCTGAAAACTACAAGACACTCATGAGAGAAATTAAAGAAGATACCAATAAATGGAAACACATCCTGTGCTCATGGATAGGAAGAATTATTATTGTCAAGATGGCCATCCTGCCTAAAGCAATATACAGATTCAATGCAATTCCTACAAAATACCAACAGCATTCTTCAATGAATAAGGACAAATCATTCTAAAATTTGTATGGGACCACAAAAGACCCTGAATAGCCAACGCAATCCTGAGAAGGAAGAATAAAACTGAGGGATTATGCTCCCCAACTTCAAGCTCTACTACAAAGCCACAGTAATCAAGACACTTTGGTACTGACACAAGAACAGACCCACAGACCAATGGAACAGACTAGAGAGCCCTGATATAAACTCAACCATATATGGTCAATTAACATATGATAAAGGAGCCATGGACATACAATGGGGAAATGATCACCTCTTCAACAGCTGGTGTTGGCAAAACTGGACAGCTACATGCAAGAGAATGAAACTGGATTATTGTTTAACCCCATACACAAAAGTAAACTCGAAATGGATTAAAGACTTGAATGTAAGTAATGAAACCATAAAACTCTTAGAAGACAATATAGGCAAACATATCCTGAATATAAGCATGAGCAACTTCTTGCTGAACCAGTCTCCTCAAGAAAAGGAAACAAAAGCAAAAATGAACTCATGGGACTACATCAAACTAAAAAGTTTTTGTATGGCAAAGGACATCATCAACAGAACAAAAAGGTATCCTACAGTATGGGAGAATATATTTGTAAATGACACATCCAATAAAGGATTGACATCCAAAATATATAAAGAACTCACACACCTCAACACCCAAAAAGCAAATAACCCTATTAACAAATGGGCAGAGGATATTAAAAGACTGTTCTCCAAAGAAGAAATTCAGATGACCAACAGACACATGAACAGATGCTCCATATCACTAATCAGGGAAATGCAAATTAAAACCACAATGAGATATCACCTCACACCAGTAAGGATGGCCAGCATCGAAAAGACTAAGAAGAACATATATTGATGAGGATGCAGAGAAAGGGAAACCCTCCTACACTGCTGGTGGGAATGTAAGTTAGTTCAACCACTGTGGAAAGCAATATGGAGATTCCTCAAAAAAACTAAAAATAGAAATACCATTTGATCCCAGAATCCCACTTCTTGTCATATACCCAAAGAGTACAACTTCTCAGATTCAAAAAGACATATGCACACCTGTGTTCATCGCAGCACTTTTTACAATAGCCAAGATATTCCCATACTGTAGGATTCCTTTTTGTTTTGTTGAGTAAGCAACCTAAGTGTCCATTTGTAGATGAATGGATAAAGAAGATGTGGTACATATATACAATGGAATACTATTCAACCATAAGAAAGAAACAAATCCTACCATTTGCAACAATATGGATGGAGCTGGCGGACATTATGCTCAGTGAAATAAGCCAGGCCGAGAAAGACAAATGCCAAATGATTTCCCTCATTTGTGGAGTATAACAATGAAGCAAAACTGAAGGAACAAAATGGCAGCAGACTGAGAGACTCCAAGAATGAACTAGTGGTTACCTAAGGGGAGTGGTGTGGGAGACCAGGTGGGGAGGGAGGGAGAAGGGGACTGAGGGGTATTATGTTTAGTACACATGTTGCGGGGGATCATGGGGAGAACAGTGTATCACAGAGAAGGGACACAGTGGATCTGTGGCAACTTGCTGCACTGATGGACAGTGACTGCATTAGGGTATGGGTGGGGCCTTGATAATATGGGTAAATGTAGTAACCACACTGTTTTTTCATGTGAAACCTTCATAAGAGTGTATATCAATCATACCTTAATGAAAAAAAAAAATCTAGGGACAAAATAAATAGAAAAAAAAAGTGTTTACACAAATTAAAAGTGCATGAACTGGAGCTGTATGTACCAGCCTTGAAATAATAATAATAATAATAATAAAAGGCTTTACACAAATAAGTAAGTTGCAGGAGGATATATGCAGTGCTATACTATTTAGAGTGAAAAAATATAATAATTTGTTTAGTGAAGCAGCCATATGTAATAAAAGTTTACATGGGAGTGATTATTAGACAGTCCAGTGTGGTGGTTACTCTAAGCAGGAAGGGCGGAGGAGAGTATAGGTAGGGAACACCAACCCAGGGGGCTGCAGCTACATTTGTATTGTGCTAGTTCTCTTAAAATTTTTGAAATAAATTAATGAACCATGTTAACTTTGACAGAGCTAGATGATTAGGACATACAAGTAAAGAGTATTCTGCATTTTTCCTGTATATATTAATATTACTATGTATACTAATATAATGAAAGGGGAAGCATATGATTGAAGTTACTATGATATTAACTTTTATCTTTATTAAATACTCACTAAATTTTAAGAAACTTTGCTCATAGAACTTTCTACTTTTAGAAATGTGAAAGTTATACAAAAGCCTCCCTTAAGTCAAGTCAGAGTATCCATAGGAAAATAAAACATTTATTTCAAACATATATCTAACCTAACAAATATTTAACCATATTACCTAAACTGATCTAGATGAGATTAAAAACAAATAACTGTAACGTATTTGGGATGATGGATGAAAAAAATATATAGCTCTGGATAGGTAAGCATCATTACTCATGTTAATGAAAATTTCAGTGAGGAAATAAAAATAGTAACCATTTCAGTAATGGGAATGACACATTCTGGTTAGGTGAATAATGAGGGAGGAAGAGACTTGATGAATGGAACAGCCATAAAAGTGGACTAGTTCTGTACTCAGTGTTAGAGAATAGCAGAGAAATATCTTAAAGTCTCTGAGGGAAAGATGATAAGACACCAAATTTTGAGATGGGGTCGGAAAAGCCAATGCTGAACATTTGGAGACTCTAAAGGAGGGTTACAATAATTTTAGCTTAGAAGGAATGAAAGGATAAGGATAGGACAAATAAGAAAATTAAGAATCTGGTACATTATTTTTATTGTTTTTGCAGTAACAGGACCAGAAGTTTAAGACTCATGATGCATAATATAATCTATCCATTTGCTTAACAAATATATGATTTTATACTCTGGCTGCCCTAGACAGCAGTGGCAATTGCAGAGTCTGTAAAGATTAAAGCCATGAGTGTTATAGAAAATTTCTTTCACTATTCAACACAATGTGAGAAAATCCTGACAACTTTCACTTTTAAATAATTTCCTGTGACTCGGTTGTTATCAGAGTTTCCAGAATTAAGTTAAATTAAAAAAAGACTAAAACAAAATCTGTATTTTTCATCAGAATACTTTTGAGATTTTTACAGATAATTTTCCTCTCTGGAAATGTATCCAAATGCCCCAGTGTAGTAAGTCAATTTACCAGTACCAAAGTGGGTTTAGATTCATTCATTCAACAATTTCTTATTAAATGGCTACTTTGTGCCAGTTTCCTGTATGCTTCAAAGATAACATTTGCTTCTTCCAAGACTTGTATATTTCTTTACTTTGACTTTGCATTTAATTTTAACACAATATTCTAATGTCTAATTAGTAAGCCTCTTTACGTTTTAGGTTTGCAAAAGGACAGTAACCTTTCTTTGCACAAAGTCTGAGGATTATCCAATAAACATCTTATTGGATAAAAAGTTGGTTGGGGAGAAGTAGGCCTTTACTTGTATTTTCAGCTTGCCTTAGGTGTGGGTATTAATTATCTTTGTCAGTGAAGATCCTTAGTTACTATAATCCCAGAAATTTGCTTACTGGATATTTTTTTTGTTTTGTTTGACTCTTGAAAAATTTAGCTTGATATAAAAATTTGGTGCCATTCCAACTTTTCCTTAGAGACCTTTATATTCTCCCCTGCTAGTGTCTGGCACTGAGTATTGAACTCATCCTCTTTTATGACTGTTCCATGACTATTCCATTCATCTTTTGATTGCATGTGTATCATCATCAATCCTGTTTTTGTTTGTTCATTTATTTGATTGTTTTTAGGATATCTAGTGGATTCTGTATTCCCTGAGTTCATTCATATGTGAGACACCTTTCTCTTTCTCTTATTCTTGAACAATTCTTTCTGGGGATTATATGCGTGGGCAAATGCCAGGTTCTTTTTTTTTTTTTCTTGAGACTCTGAAAATATTTTCCTAATACTGTTTTTCTGATGCGGAGCACAATTATGGAAATGTATAAGCTGACCCTATATCTTACTTGCCTATGTGACATGATTTTTATCTGTCTGAAAGCCTGGAGAATTCTTTTTTTCAGATGTGGAGTTCAGTAAAGAATAAGTTGGGAACAATTATTCTGAATTGAGTTTTCTTGGGATGTAGTGTGTACTTTTCAATTTCCCCTTTACCTAAAAGTTAACATTCCTTTACTACAGTTTTGAAATTGTTTTGTATCAGTTTATTAGATGTCATACTGGGGTTAAGGGTCTAATCCTTTGGCTTGTTTCTTGTAGTACTTTCTTTATATTTTTCTCCTAATTGTTACAATATCTATAACTTTCTAATACATTTTAATTACATGCAGTATTCAATTCTGGTATTTCAGTTCTCCGCTGCTTCTAATATGTTGAATATTGGTGTAATGCTATTGATTCAGGTTGCAATTGGTTTTCCTAACTATAATCTTTCTCTTTTAGTCTAATTATGTGTTCTTTATCTTATTATTGAATTCTAATTGTCTTGAACACATTTTCTTATTAACTTATTTTGTAAGAAATAGTACTATAGAAAATTTTCCTTTGGTTGAATTTGCTGCTAGAATTTGTTTTTTGGGCAGTATTTTATACACTGTTGTCTCCTTTTATCCCTTCCTTCCTACTTTCTGAAATATATTTACATGGATCACATGCTATTTCTTTTTATCTTGTTCATGTTTCACTTCTGTTAGGCTCTTTCCCATGTGTTTTTCAGACAGCAGGTGGATTCTCCTTGTATTTGTATTTGTATGAGTTACAAGTTTGAGGAGTACATACTATATGCTTTTTTCTTTTCTATAAACTGATGGGTTAGGGAAAGGTGCTAAGGGAATAGGATAAACATGTGTGGCTCTATATGATAGCCTTTTTATGACGGTTCATTTTCCTTTCTCTGTCTGCAATTTTGCTTAACACCCTGCACCAAACCTCCCATGTTCTAATGTTGTGTTTATTTTGTTTGTGAATGTGTGTGGGGTGCCACTGTGCTGCACACTATTCCCGACAAATTGGTGAGTAGATTTGAGAAATCACAATAGAGTTTCCTATAGATTCCTCCCCTGTCCACTGAGAGCCCCTAGAAGGCACTGACCACGTGGGTCGCTAGTCCTGATATATTTTTTCTTCCCTTTTGTCTGGTTGCCTACTCACCAATTTGACCTGTTTTTCTACAAATTGCAAGGTATTGATGAAAATTGGAACTTCTTTGAGTTTTTTTCAATGATATGGGTGGGGAGGAGAGAGTTTGCAGGTGAATTATAGAAAAAAACCATGTAGAGTCTCTTAATATTCTTATTATTGGACAAAGTGTATGCATGAACTTTATTTTTGTTGCTTTTTTCTTTTGATGTTGGTGAGTTTTTGACTAGTTCATAACTAGTTTATAATTCATTTAGCTAGATTCTAGAGAACTGGTAAGTGTCAGTTTCAATTCAGACTCTATCCAAGTCCATCCAATGTATTTCTGACCTGAAGACTACATCATTTTTATTCAGCAAAAACTGCATC
This sequence comes from Manis pentadactyla, assembly GCF_030020395.1. Classification (NCBI taxonomy): domain Eukaryota; kingdom Metazoa; phylum Chordata; class Mammalia; order Pholidota; family Manidae; genus Manis; species Manis pentadactyla. The sequence continues at coordinate 134,886,734 of NC_080019.1, read as the reverse complement.
TAAAAATTAATTTAGATGTCATATCAAAGCTTCCTGGCTCTGATAACATCTGACAGTATGACTTAGTTCATGTATGTACAATATTTTCAGCTGAATACTCTTTTACAGAATGATGCATAAAAAGAAAAATAAGAGGATTAAAAATCCTCTCAATCAATAGTAATCTCTTGCATTGTTAAATAGTCCCATCAAGCAGCAGTTTGATTCCTCCCCTATGTTTAGGTTGATACTGGAATATTCTGAATAAAATTGTAAAACTGCATTCCCTGAATTGCTAAAAAATGTATTTGCCAATTAAGGAAGGTGATGTGATGTTGTGGAGAAAGCACTAGCCTTGTAGACAGTAGACCCACCTTTACTATAGACATCGACCCTTCCTAAGCAACCTTAGATATTTCATTAAGACTTCTTTTGAACTTCAGTTTTCTTATCTGGAGAACAAAGTTATTGATCTTAAAATCATTTTCATTTCTAAAATTTCATTACTGTATGATTTTTATGGTCCTTTCCAAAGGAAAGTATATGATTTATGTTTCTTTATATTAAAAAGCCTTTCTGTTCCAGATTTCTTTCAGTCATTCACCTAAATATCATCCATGTGAGACAATGTCTTTTAAAACATTTTCTTAAAATCTTTTCCGTCATATCTCCCACTGACCTTTCATTTTCACTGCAGCTTCTTTTTATCTTTCTCTTGTCTGACGACAGTGAGGCCATATTTACTTTCCCTTTGCTAATGCAAATTCTGCTGCCCGGCTCTTCATCCTTTGTTCCTGTCCCACAGGTGGCTTCTCACCTTGCCATATGAAAGTCACTCTCACCAAGCCTATCTCCCTAATTTGCTTTTGTCTGTAAAATGGATTATGAAACTTCGGAATAAAAGGTATCATACCAGAGCATGCTGAACTGCATAGCACTGAACTGTTCCAAAGGAGAGAACTCTATTCATGGCAGCATTCAAAAATAGACCTCTATTTCTCAGGAAAGAAAAATGAACTAGGCTGGGAGAGATCAGTTTTCCCTAGTAGGGGTTACCACACTTTTTATAGCATCTTAGTTGGTTAGTAGGAAGCTTTGAAAAAAAGTATCAGCATGTTCTTTCCTATCAGCTGGTAGTTTAGGTCATTTTCAAAGAAACCCCCTATGTATCCAGAATCCTAACCAATTCACAACCCCATGATTTTACGTTGTTGTGTCAGCCACATCTGTAGCTCATGCAGGATTTATCTTCTCACCATGTTACTTTTTAACTTTAATCATCTTACTGCCTGGAGGTCAAAAGATTTTTTGATACTGAGAGAGAGTCAGCCTACTTGTCAAATGTTCTCAGTGCTCTTTTATCTAATTGCCCTGCCATCATCACCAGTGTTGTATCAAGCTTTACTTTTTCCATATAATAAGCTTTCCACATCAGCTTGCTAAATTTTCACTGTCTTATCATTAAAACAGTTCCAGGAAGCTCATCTCCTTTTCTTTCCTAACCCAAAATAATTTACAAAAGGGTGCAATTAAGAGGTCATCCAGTTAAGGAAACTAAAGTTTCCTGGCCTGACCTGGGCTTCAAAAATATTTGAGTAAAATTTTACATTTCATTTTAATGACTATGCCTTTTTAGATATCACCCAAACAAATCCTTTGAGCAATATTTTTTACTTGGTATATAGTTTCTCTATATGACTATTATTTACCTCTCCTTGATTATTGTTATAATTTTTTAATTCAGAAGTATTTTATTGCTAAAAAATATTAAACATCTGAACTTCCACCAAGTTATCATCTTTTTGCTGGTGGAGGGTCTTCCTTGATGTTGATGGCTGCTGACTGATGTGAGTGTGGTTGCTGAAGGTTGGGATGGCTGTGGCAATTTCTTAAAGACAACAGTGAAGTTTGATGTAGAACTTCTTTCAGAATTGGAGTCAGTCCTCTCAAACTCTGCTGCTGCTTTATCAGCTTAGTTTATGTAACATTCTATATTCTGTTGTCATTTCAACAGTCTTCACATCATCTTTATCAGGAGTAGATTCCATTTCACGAAACCCCATCTTTGCTCATCCATAAGAAATAACTTCTCATCCTTTAAAGTTTCATCCTGAAATTATAGCAATTCAGTCACATCTTCAGGCTCCACTTCTAGTTCTAGTTTTCTTCCTATTTCCACAACATCTGCACTTACTTCCTTCACTGAAGTCTTGAATCTCTCATAGTCATCCATGAGGGTTGGAATCAACATCTTCCAAACCCCTGTGAGTGTTGATATTTTGACTTTTTCCAACACTGAATCACAAATGTTCTTAATGGCATCTAGAATGGTGAATCCTTTCCAGAAGGTTTTCAATTTACTTTGCCCAGATCCATCAGAGGAATCATTATGACAGATATACCCTTAGGAAATGTATTTCTTAAGTAATACGACTTGAAAGTCAAAATAACTCCTTGATCCATGGGCTTCAGAATGGATATTGTGTTAGCAGGCATGAAAACACCATTTATCTCATTGTACATCTCCATCAGAGCTCTTGGGTGATCAGGCGCATTATCAATGAGCAGTCATATTTTGAAAGGAATCTTTTTTCCCTGGCAGCAGTTCTCAACACTGTGCTTAAAACATTCAGTTAACTGTGTTGTAAATGTTAGGCTGGAGGAAGGAAAAACAAGGACATGCAAACAGAACAGAGAGATACCGTAAAAGGAGAACAGACCAGACCCCAAGGTCCATGCCTTATATGGAAAGCGGACAGCTCTTCCTGAATTCCATCCTTCTGATGTGCCAACTAAGACCTGGATGTCAGCCTCCTCCCTCTTGGAAGGAAAAGTTTCTAGTTGTCTATTATGTCACCTTTAGCCAATCATACCTCTCCACGCCCCCTAGGATAGCTTGCCCACTCCTCCCTCTCCTAACCCCTTATAAGCCCCCACCTCCCTGACCGGGTGTGACTTCCCCAGCCTGCATTTATGTAGACTGGTGAAAGTTGCCCGGGAATTGTGCTCAAATAAACTGTCTGGCCCTTTGTTGCCTCTCGTCACCTGCTTATTTTGGCTAGAATTTATCTTACAGTAAATAGATGTGCTGTCATCCAACCTTTATTGTTCCATCGATAGAGCTCAGGCAGAGAAGATTTAGCATAATTCTTTTTTTTTCCCTTTTTTTTATTAAGGTATCATTGGTATACACTCTCTCATGCTGCCATCTTGAATCCCCCTTTCTACCTCTCCTTGATTATTAAGAATGTAAGTTCTTAGATGGAAGTGCCCAGGTATATAGTAAACTTTTGCTTAAATAATGTTGTGCTCTACCCAGAACTATGTGCTTAATGAATGTTTCTTGCTGCTACTGCTAAGAGTTAGGGCTATTAACATGAAAAATAAAATAACTCACAGTAACCAGGAATGTAGCTTCATTATTTAATGATGACAGAGTCAATGATAGATGCATGACTTTGATGAAGTTCATTGGACATAGAAATTAGATAGGATGAATATATGTTAAATTAGATTTCTTGCATTATCCTTGAAAGTCCTGTGCAAAACTAAGAGAAATTTTATACAAACATAATCGTGGTGACAATCACTCTTTCTTTGTTCTCATTTCACCCTTTCTTCTTTCAATGATGGAATTCCCTGATATTTACCTGTGGGCCACAGATGACAGCCCATGTTTTTCAGTCTTTCAGTTTAGATGTGGCCATGTGATATAGATCAGAGGAAGGAATAGGAGAAAGAGTGATACATGCCACTTTGGGTCGTGTCCTTAAGGAGCCTTGCTGGAATTTTCTTCCTTTACCTTGGAGGCTATAAAATGGGGTTAGGGGTTGTCTTGGAAGCTACTTGTTATAAATAATAAGGCCAAGCTATGTGCATGGGCCTTCATGTCTACACTACTATGTTAAAGGAAGGCAAACATCTGTTATAATTAACTTATTACTTCTTTACATCACTGTAATTTCAGGGGAAAATCCCGGGGAAAAATATCTTTGAAAACAAAATCAGTCGAAGGCAGAAATAAAGTTTAAGAAACCCGTTTATTTTTTACACGCTGTCACCCTGCATCTGTCTTGACCCAGCTACAGCAGAATAGAGTTCACCCAACCTCTCCAGTCCAGATAAGCCCTCAATCACCCATGTAATTACCTATTGATATGGAGATAGACTACTTCTCTCCACCCTTTGGAAACCTATTGATGTGGAGATGTACTAAAGGCAGGTGAGAGATTTTGAAAATATTGCAATTTTACCCACAGCCCACCCCTCCAGAAATCTTGCCTCACAATCTATTTGTTCCCCTTTTTCAGCAACGGTCCCTGTGTGAGAAAACTGAAGCATTGTAACCATACTGATAACATAAATCATGATAATCTTTAAGCCGGAGGATTCAGCTAGGTTCTAAGTCCTAGGCAGATTAAGTCCATAGCTCACCCATTCCACAGGCAGTCAGTAGCTAAACAGTAGGGATTTCATCACATGGCAGCTGCAGCCAGGGGGCACATCCAGGACACAGGGACTGTAGAAGAAAATAACCTTAAGGGCGATAAGACACCAGCATAGGCAAATCTTGTCCATCAGGTAGGATACATGCAAGACAGTGGTCCTTTGATAGGACAGTGAGAGGAATGGGATCTCGTCTTGGTCTAGTATACCAGACTTTCACCTGCTTCTCTGTGGGAGTTACAGATGGGTCAATATATAGGGCTGCTGGAGGTACATGCACTGGCCATAAAGGTAAGACAAAACTTCCCTGTACGATGCTCTTACCTCCTGGACATTTTGGGTACACTACTGTGATCTTTGGAGGCCACTCTGCTGTTACTCCAGGAATACACATGAGGCCAGCTTCCAGGCTTTTTCCCTGAGGTGCCAGAAGGGCCAGCCATCATTGGTCCATGAGTCAAAATGTCCAGAGCCATGTCCATTCAACAGTGTCCCCAGGTTTTAATGCAGTTGGGGCTGGCAGCAGAACATTGCTCTGCTGGCCATATCCTGGCTTCAAAAACTCCTCTTTGGTTTGCACATACAGTTGTATAGGAGAGGTAGCAAGGTGTGTTAGCATATCCACAGGGCTCAAGACTCCTTTTTGAGGCTTCTCATTCAAACACTGTAGCACTGCCCATAAACAAACTGACCAGCCCTGTAGACTACTGGTGTCAGACGTCAGGCTAGATTTCAACAAACTGTTGTACCTCTCTATCATGCCTGGCCCGGTAGGTTTATATGGTACATGAAATTTCCATTTGATTACTAGTTGCTGCACCCATTCTTGTAATACATGTCCAGTAAAGTGGGTGCCTTGATCACTCTCAATCACCATAGGCTGCAAAGAGATGCTCTAGGCCCCTCTTAGTAGTTTGCTGATATGCATGACTTGCAAGAAAGCAGCCACCAGGCCAGTAGCTGAGTCCACACAAGTCCTGGCATACTAATATCCTTCTGATATGGGCAGAGGCCCAAGATAGTTTATCTGCCACCTAAAAGGGGTATCAGCCACTTTACTATTGTCCCATGTTGCTATGGGACCCAGTGTAAGTCCATCTTGGAGTACACAAGACACTTATGGGCTCTGCTGATTCTTCAAAGGTCAATGGCAAGCCTCACCAACAGGTTAGCCCACATTGTCTTTTACCCCATGTGTAACAAATGCTGATGTAACTATTGGGCCACATCAGAGGAAGGCTTTTATTCTGCCAACACACCTGGGCCAATGTGTCTGCTTCATCATTCCCTGGGGATGTCAAAAGCAAATGGCTAGTTACATGATATATGGAAAGAGTCTTAGTCTGACCAGAGGCTTTTAGGTCTTGCCACAACTCTTGCCCCCAAAGGGGCCAGTGACCAACCATCCAGTTGGTATGGTGCTCCAGTGACCAACCATCCAGTTGGCATGGTGCCATGTCAGTAGCCACAGGGTCAAGCCCCAATAGATGGCCCAGCAGTCAGTGCAGACCACTATAGGGGAGGGCTTCTGGATGATCATGAGCCATACTGCCTGCAACTCAGCCCATTGGCTGCTCTTCCCCTCTCCATCCTCCATCCATATTGTCTTAGTCTTAGGATGGAAAGCCACAGCCCTCTACTTCAGGGGCTGCCCACGACTGGAGCCATCTATGTACCAATGATTGTCAGGTATAGGGGCTTTTACCTCCTCATAAGGACTCTTGGCTACCAATGGCTCAAAAGTAAGTTCTTCCTGCTTTCTACTGGTATCCATTGGAGCAACTCTACAGGAGTTGGAGAAGGTGGGTATCTTAAAGCCCAGTCATAGTTCTTTTAATTCCCCAGTGTGTCAAGTGTACAAGCCAGATGGCTCCTGGCATATGACCGTGGACTGCATGGAGTTGAATAAAGTCGCAGCAGCCCCTTTGCATGTTGCTGTCACCCCTTTAGCAGCCCTTAGGGAAACCCTCAGTCATGAACTAGCAATGTATCATTATGCTGTGGACCTTACTAATGTTTTTCTCTCTATTGACATAGCACAGGAAAGTCAGTAACAGTTTTCCTTCACATGGGAAGGCCAGCAGTGACATTCACTCTTCATCCACAGTTATACTTCTGCAGTCCCACCATTTGTCATGGACTTGTAGCCCAGGACTCTGCCACATGAAGAAACTGCAAACAGTGTGGCTGTATCACTACATTGATGATATTATGCTCATGTCTGATTCTCTTGCAGATTTAGAATGTACAGTTCTAGACTGATGCAACATCTATAGGAGAAAGGATGGGCTGTGAACAACACCAAGGTTCAGGGACCTGGTTTGTCAGTAAAGTTCTTGGAGGTTGGCTGGTCAGGTAAAACTTAAGTTACTCCTGAAGCAGTCATAGAAAAATTCCAGACTTTCCCTACTCCTACCATTGTGGCAGTTTTACAAGAGTTTTTGAGTCTTTGGGGTTACTGGAGAGTGTTTTTCCCATACTTGGCACAAATTCTGAAGCCCTTATAATGGTTGCTATGAAAAATCAGGTGGGACTGAGACAAGACATGTGCACCTGCTTTGACTGCTGCTAAGCGAGCAGTCAAGGCCATAAAGGCCTTGAGTGTAATAGATTCATCAAGGCCCTGTGAGCTAGATGTTCATGTAACTGAAGATGGTTATGGATGGGGTCTTTGGCAGCATCTTGAATGGACATGCTAAACTTTTGGATTCTGGTCACAACTATGGAAAAGAGCAGAGGTCTGGTACACCTTGATAGAGAAGCAACTGGCTACTGTGTACCATGCCTTGCTGGCTACGGAGCCCATCACTGGAACAGGTCCAACCAAGGTAATAACCACCTATCTCATCACGGGGTGGGTGCAAGACTGGACCCAAAGGCCACAGAGTGGCATGGCACAGATGCCTACACTGGCTAAATAGGGCCCATATTTACAGCAGTGTAGTGTCCTCTCTAGTAGCCCCTTAAGTGGAGAACTCCAACACTTACTGGGACTAGTGATGGAAGTATAACTGTGGATGAACAGTGAATGTCACTGCTGGCCTTCCCATGTGGAGGAAAACTGTTACTGACTTTCCTGTGCTATGTCAATAGAGAGAAAAACATTAGTAAGGTCTACAGCATAATGATACATTGCTAGTTCATGACTGAGGGTTTCCCTAAGGGCTGCTAAAGGGGTGACAGCAACATGCAAAGGGGCTGCTGCGACTTTATTCCACTCCATGCAGTCCACGGTCATGTGCCAGGAGCCATCTGGCTTGTACACTTGACACACTGGGGAATTAAAAGAACTATGACTGGGCTTTAAGATGCCCACCTTCTCCAACTCCTGTAGAGTTGCTCCAATTTCTTTGTGCTCACCCAGGCAGTTTATGCTGCTTAGCCCCTAAAGTGGAGGGCTGTGGCTTTCCATTCTAAGACTAAGACAATATGAATGGAGGATGGAGAGGGAAAGAGCAGCCAATGGGCTGAGTTGCAGGCAGTATGCCTCATAATCATTCAGGAGCCCTCCCCTATAGTTGTCTGCACTGACTGCTGGGCCATCTATTGGGGCTTGACCCTGTGGCTACTGACATGGCACCATGCCAACTGGATGGTTGATCACTGGCCCCTTTGGTGGCAAGAGTTGTGGCAAGGTACATGTAGAGCTACAGGTGGCTGCTTAGCATGTTTGCTCAGAACTGCCTTTACCACATGTACCCTCAGTATGAACTCACCTGCACTGGTCTGTAAGCACAAGTCCTGCAGGATATCCACCCCCAAAATATATTCAGGGATGGGAGAAATGTACACAGTATACTCCTTTGAGGGTAAATGCCCTATCCCCAAAGGGATTTAGGCTTTCTTCACTCTAATTGCCTTACTCCCACAGTCATCTATCACACCAGGGGTCGCAGGAAAATGCAGAGGTTTTCATAAATCAGAGAACATTCAGCTCCTGTGTTCACCAGCACCAGGACATGTTTTTCATTCATAAGGGACCAATGAATTGCTAATTCTACATGTGACCTCTGATCCCCACCACATCCCCCAAGGTAGGGACCTAATCCCCCACCCCTCAATCAAACTGCAATGCCCACTCATCCTCCTGTGGGTGTGAAGGCCCAGGTGGATCCTTAGTACTGTCTCCCAGGAGGTTTTGCAGGGACACAGGCAGGACATGAGGCTTTGACTCCAGCTTCCATGTTCTGGGCCTTTGCAAACGCTCCTGACAGCACGAGGTGGATTTCCCTCCTCGCCTGCGCAGGCACTGAGGAGCCCAGGACCTACACACCAGCCTGGGAGCTGGCGGACAATCCCAAGACCCCGGCTGGGGGAGGAAAAGGGAAGAATTTGGGGGCGGTTAGAGAAAAGCTGCAGCCAGAGGAAAACAATGCGTTCTTTACAGAAAGCGCAGAGCGGCTCACACAAACGCAGACATCTGCAGGCTGCACTCCTGGCTGCAGAGCCCAGCGGAGCCCGTAGGAGGGGATGCAGGGCCGAGCCTCCCAGTCTGGCCAGGTGGTAGTGTCTCAGACGGTGGGGCCCCGGGATCATTTCAACCTCCCCCAGATCTGCTAAAGTATGAGTAGCCTCACTTATGGGTTGCCCTATGTGCGGGGAAAGAATAGTCACTAGGGTCCCAAAGAGAGATGGGGGAGCTGTATTGAGCACCAGATTTCTCATTCCTCTGGTAAACAACTCCTCATCGAGGCCCTGTGAGTAAATATTATAGATGATATTTTTCATACCCAGTTCTGGTAACACCTGCTACAGCTCTGCGTATGTTTTCCAGCTAGTGGGTAAATATGGTAAATCACCCTGATTAGGCTGAACTGCCCTGATGGCTGCTGTCAGACAATCCAGAAACACCTGATTCCTTCAGGTATGACAGGCACCTTCCAACCACTTACAGAGAGACGGGTGAGTGTCAGGGAAGCCAGACTACTCATTTCAGAACCTGTCATAACAATGTTTTCCACTCCCATATCCCAAAGACACAAAAGCCATATAGGCAGAGGTTCTGATGGCTTCTGCCCATACTGGGTGCTCATGTCCAGCAGCTCACCCTGGGTATAGGGGTGGAGCATGGAGTGCTCCACAACCTGGGGAGGGGGTGGCTCCTCTTCCCACGGAGCCCAAGGCGGTTGTTGCATTTTTACTTTCTTAATTACAACCAAGTGGGCCTTTAATACAGGAGAAGCTGGTGCTTCCGGCAGTAGCCTTGGCAACAGATCAGCCCTCGGCCACACCCCCTCATTCTCTCCTGACATCTTCTCTACCAAATCCAGGGCTGTGGGTGCTGCTCTTTCCCCCATGGCCTCCTGCACCATCCCTAGAGGCAGCCCACCCAAGGGTTCAGGGTTCCTGCTGACTACCACCAGATGTAACTCCAGGGAAAAATCCCTGGGCAAAATGCCTTTGAAACCAAAATCAGTCAAAAGGAGAAATAAAGTTTAAGAAACCCGTTCATTTCTTACAAGCAGTTGTCCTGCATCTCTCTAGATCCAGCTGCAGAAGAAGAGAACCTCATCCAGCCTCTTTGGTCCCGATAAGCCCTCGTTTGCTCAAGTAATTACCTATCAATATGGGGATGGATTACTTCTCTCCACCCCTTGGAAACTCCTACTGACATGGAGCTGCTCTAAAGCCAGGTAAACAATTCTGGAAATATTGCAATTTTACTCACAATCACTTTTACAGTAAGCTGTAACTCTGGGTTTTGATGAGGAGTTTAAATATAATTTATGAGGCACTTTAAAAACATTTTAAAATAATTTCATTAGAAAGTGCTTACTTGTTTATTTGAAAGCAGAAGTTCTTTAATATTGTGTGGGGAAGTTGGGGTTCCTATGGCCAGGATCCTCACTGAACTTAAACCACCTGATGATGTAACTGGCCTGTTGCTGGGCTACCACTTCCACACCTTTAGGCAATGAGCTATTATTGTGCTGTATAAAGGGCTTGGTCCATTGCTCTGGGCGGAGGCAGAGACCCTAGTGCTCGACCTACCACGGGAGAACAAGCTGGGTAATAAACCCTTTAACCCCAAAGAGCATTTTGCAGTCAATTTCTTTGGTCACACTGAATCCATAGCAAACTTGCGTGGGCTGAACCCATTGGCAAGACATATTGTAATGGCATTTTTCTTTTCCATGAGTTAACACTCCAGTGCAGGAATACATCAGTTCTGAACTTAATAGACTGCCACTAGAATGTTATTTGAAATATCATGTCCACTTGATTTTTTTCTTAGTTTCTTTAAAAGTTTTCCTCATTCTTACAATTTAAAAATATTTATACTCCACTTTACTTTTAATTTTCTAGAATATCCTAGATTAAAATTCAGATCATCCTAAATAACTCTTAGACACTGGAAATGTACAGACTTACTATTAATATAAAGCATTTGTTCTGAGAGCCTAGTGTGCCATCCCCCTGGTTTGTAAAGGTGTCTTAAGGACATTGGCTTCTTGTGATTTATCTACATTACTAACAAAGTACAGATGATATTGTTTAGTTTGTGAAGTTCTAATATTTGGCCAAAATATGATGTCCTTTGATAAAGCCTGTGGGTAAAATTGCAATATTTCTAGAATCTCTTGCCTGGCTTCAGTGTATCTCCATATCAATAGGTGTTTCCATGGGGTGGAGAGAAGTAGTTATCTCCATATCAATGGGAAATTACAAGGGCAGGCAAGGGCTCATCTGGACCAGAGAGGTTGGGTGGAGTCTCTTCTCCTGCAGCTGGGTCTGAGAGACACAGGGGAACACAAGTGGACTCTTGTAAGAAATAAACGGGTTTCTCCCACTTTATTTCTCCCTTTGACTGATTTCAGTTTCAAAGGTATTTTGGTCTAGGACTTTTCCCCCAGAGTTACAAAGCCACAAACTATTTGCAGCATATTCTAAAGCATTTTAAAGACGTCTTTTTTTTTGGCTTTAAAATATCCAGAGCACTTGACTTTCTTTGTTTTTTTGCTATTGGACATAAGGGTATAAACATTTCATATACTGCTAACATCTTAGATGTACTTATCTACTGTGGACACATTTTTTATGATCTTTATTTTGTTTTAATTAGGTCTGAAGACAAAGCCTACTCATGTCAGGTTGATTTGAAATACAACCATTCCAATGAACTATTTCTATGAAAATAATGGTAAAATGATCCTATCAATTTACAATAAGGTTAATGTTTATACGTGAGGTAGCAATTTTAATTGAAAGTGAATAAAAAACAAACTGCAATTGAGAAGAAATCATGTTAATTGTAACATTAAACCAAGTTTTACATAAAATGCTTCAAAAAATAGCGTCAAGATTTTGGACATGTAAGACTAATCACCATTTATTTGACATTTCTGCTTTTTTTACACTTTTCCACAAAAAATGTTATTAAAAATTCAATCCAAAGGTCTAAACTTCATGAAGGTAAGAAGGCAACAATAAGCCATCACAGAATTTTACATAATCCTACTATTGTCTCCTTTATATAAAAAGTTCTGCCAGAGCAAATAAGGTGCCATGAAACCAGGCTGAAATCTATGAAGATTTAGAATAAAAAGAGGTGTTGTAGAGAGATCCCAAAATATAGTTATATAATTAAATGTTCAGGTAAAGCATGCAATTCAAATAGCAGTGCATATCCCTTCAATAAAAAGGAGGCTACCAAAAAAAGCTATTGTTTGAAATATTTTAAGATTCCTGCTGCATAAGATAGTGTCCTTGCTGAACAAGGTTTGGTATGTTCACAAGTCAATTAAATTCAAGCTGAATAACTTTACAATAAAAAGAAAAAGCTAAACCTCTTGGACATTTGTATTCTCTTTATGTTCCTAATCTAGAAAATAAAATGAACTCTTAAGTGAAATGACCTGAATAGATTATGAGGTGATTATTTTGCTCAATGTGAATTGATCCAAATTAGTAAAATAATTAGGAGAATGCTTTATCATCAGAAGATCTATGTGTCAGTCAGACCTTCAGCCTTCACACTTACAAATACACATGTGCATATACACACACAGCCTCATGCACAATCACATGCCCTCATGCCTACACACACATGTGTAAGATAAATTCTAAAATGTAAGATAAATTTCAACAGAAATAAGCAGGCGACGAGAGGCAACAAAGGGTCACGCAGTTTATTTGAGCGCAATTCCCGGGTGATGTTCTCCGGTCTGAGTATTACAGACCGGGGAAGTCACACCCGGTCAGGGAGGTGGGGGTTTATAAAGGATTAGGAGGGGGAGAAGTGGGCAAGCTATCCTAGGGGGCTTGGAGAGGTATGATTGGCTAAAGGTGACATAACAGACAACTAGAAACTTTTTTCCTTCCAAGAGGGAGGAGGCTGACATCTGGGTCTTAGTTGGCACATCAGAAGGATGGAATTCAAGAAGAGCTGTCCCCTTTCCATATAAGGCATGGACCTTGGGGTCTGGTCTGTTCTCCTTTTATGATATCTCTCTGTTCTGTTTGCATGTCCTTGTTTTTCCTTCCTCCAGTCTAACAACATGCACATACTCAGGAGTACAGAGACACTTGTACAAAAGCAAACACATGTTCACACACACACATACACACACAATTGGAATATAATTGCCATAAGTGCTATATCCATTTCACAAGGAATTTGTTGGAAAAATCTTGGAAGCCTACCTTTTTTTAGCAGTTTTAGAAGAAGTTGAGATTGCCCAGCAATTTAGGAAAAACAATCATTTGGGTCCTTGTCTCTTTCTTTAGCTAAAAGAGAATTAAATGTGTTACTCATTTGTTCTCAGTTACACCAATGAACACAAAAGAAATAATACATTCTCTGTCTCTCCCAAACACACACCCTGCCCTCTGGTTTCATTTCATCTGTTAATTTCTTTAACACTTGATACTACTATCTGGCAGATAATATACAAAATAGAGGATCTAAAAGATACCCTGCTTCTGTGGATTATGCATAAGGGAGTTAAGAACCTTTTTCTGAAAAGCATCTCATGGACATTTCTGCCTCTTATATTATTTTTATCTGCTGTAATGGTGACTAATGAATGAGAATGTCATTCTGCAGCGAAGACTATAGAATCCTAATGATTTTATAGTTACTTATGTAGAAGAAACAGCAGTCAAGTCTTTGTGAGAATGGCATTCTCCACCTGTATATGTCAGCTGGCTGGGCTATAACCTTAAGCTTGAGATGGCCTTCCTGTGTTTGAGGGTTGCAACGTATGGGGCTTTTTTCTGATATGTGGAAACCGGCACTGCTCCATTCCCACATTTTGGCCCATTCATCTTTTTGATATGACCAGTGTAACATTTTGCTCCATAATCTACTATCTATAAATGGTGTAGCTGCTATTTAAAGCTGTATTCTTCATTCACAGAAAAGAACACTCTCCTTTAACCATTTCAAGGTAATCCTGATCAATTTCTGCCAGAAAACATTGTTGAAATTGGAATCACCATGGAAGGAAAATGGGCCAACTATGGGTTGTTAACTGAGTGTATCTATAAATGCTAGATCTATGCAAAAGCAACAGAGTCCCCACTATTTGTAATTATAGAAGATTTTATAGTTAAAAAGTATATTATTTATGCTACTCTGCTAGAAAATATCCTTTCTACTCCACTGACATCAAGCTTAGCCATGACTCTTCCAGTGTCTCCCTGCGTGTGGCAAATACATCCTGCCATGTTATGTGATTTTCTTGTCTAATGAAATGTGAGTAAAAGTAAGTCATATTTTCCCCTTCTACAGTGAGAAAAGCAGTCTCCAAGATAGGGTGCTTTGTTCAACCTGAGTCACAAAACAAAGAATGTAAAGCAGAGTCACAGCTGGCAAAACAATAGGCATGCAATGTGGGCAAGAAATGAATGTTTGTTGTGTGTCACTGAGACCTAAGAGCCATTTTCTAATGCAGCATAACCTAGCCTATCCTCCCTGATAAGAATATATTGGAGGTGTGTATATGCAAATGAGAAGTTTTTGCTTCCTAAACACCAGACTAGAAGTTAAAAATCTAAAGTTCTCTTCTTGATTTTACTAATAATGTTACCTTAAACAACTAACTGAATTCCTCAAGTGTTAGCTTCTTCATTCATACAATGAATGGTCTTGATGAGACAATGTTAGCCAGCTTTAATGTGAGTGGGTCTATGATTTGAGTAATCCTAAATAGCATTGCAAAAGTCACCATTTATCTTATTTCAGGCTGTTAAAATAGGACACCATAGACTGGGTGGCTTATAAACAACAGAAATTTATTTCTCACAGTTCTGGTGTCTGAAGTCTGAGATCAGAGTGTCTGCATGATCAAGTTATGGGGATAGCTCTCTTCTAGGTTGCAGGTGGACATGTTCTCACTGTATCCTTCACATTACAAAAGAGGGAGGAGAACTCTCTGGAGTCTTTAGTTCAGAGCACTAATTCCATTTATGAGGGGCTCACGTAATGACCTAACGATCTCCTAAAAGCCCTGCCTCCTAATAATACCATCATACTGGGGCTTAGTATTTCAACATATGAATTGTAGAGAGGACATGAACATCCACTTCTTAATACCATTATCTAGCTTTGTTGCAATCCTTTTCCATTGTTTGTTTTTTTATTAGGTATCTGGGAGGTACTTTGTGGTTGGATAGAATACAAATTCAATTAAATTTGTTATTTCTATGTGGTTAAAAAAAATCCTCAACATTTTAAAAGTGTAATAAAAATTCAAGGTTGTGGTGGGGGTCAAATCAATCACTAGCAGTACCTTGCACATAGTAAAACCTATGTATTACCTAAAACAATCAGCGATTTGATATAATGATATTCTTATTCTTAATGACATCATACAGGAGTAAGATATACAAAGTATGTACAGAGACACTTGATCTTGCTACTGTATGAAATAAGCTTTTGATCTTCGATGTCCTGTTAAATACACATACTTTGGCCAGGATTGGGCAATGAGGATATACTGCAAGTGGGATTCAGCAGGGAGATATCACTCTTGAGTGTCAGTCACACAGAGACATTACTGTAATGAGTTCAGCAATATATAATCAGAATTTCCAGGAGCTTGGGCTTCCTCCCTCTCACCCGCAAGAGGTATCTAAGAGGACTTGAAGAGGTTATGTCTTTACCATTCAAACCATGATCTCTAAACATCATCTGGAAGCTTGTTAGAAATGCAGAATCACTCCAGAATTATTTACAGAGAATCTCCATTTTAACAAGATCTCCAAGAGATATATACACATTAAAGTTCTATAGTCACATCATTTTCAGAATAAGTTGAGGAGAAACTCAGAAATTTTCTTCTGTAACTGATATTTTAAATATCTGACTTGGGACGGCTACACCATTAAACACTTAATAAAACTTGTACCTGTCTCATTGTGATATTGGGAGGGTTGAATAATAACTAAAGGCTGCAACTTACTGTCAGTGTTGTTTAGCCAGTCCTTTCCCATGTAGAGCACAGCGACATTGTTTTCTTAAGTGATTCAGTCTGTTTAGTGATTCCTGGAGTTTAATCCATCTAGAGTCAAACATAAGGATTACATTTATTAATCTTAAATTAATAAGCAGAACTTAGTGAATGGGCTAGGGGTTGGGCTGGGTAATGAAATGAGGTTGGAGAGGCAGAAAGGGGCCAGGTTGCATGAGAATTTGAGAGCTACGGTAAGGAGTTTGGATTTTATTCTGATGGCCTCACTACTATAGGGAAATGCTACATGCTAATAAATGCTAATACTGGGAATATTAATTTAAGCTAGAGAAACAGTACTAATATAGGATTGTGACCTGCAATCATATAACAAGTATGTGCAAAATTAAATACTTCTAATGGGCTCCCTGTGTTTATACAGAAGAATCTGGAATTTGATGTTTCAAGACCTTAGTCACAGTTTTCAGTGCTCTATCCTAATTGTAAAGGGAAGTAAGTTTGCACAGAGGTTGAAAAGATTGGCTGTGAGTCCTGCTTCCTTAGTTCAAATCTTGGGCTCTTTTACTAACTGTAAAACTGTGGATAGCTTTACTTAATTTCCTTGAATGTCAGTTTCCTAATCAATATGATGGGATTAATAATTGCCTGTTAAGAAAAGCCTCAAATAGTTCTTCTTTGAGACCATATATTCTTATTCCTGGTCAGGTAACAATTTTCCATTTCTTAAGTTTTAGTAATAAAATCATACCTAGTGTTCTTAATTTAGGCATATGCCAGAGGTCAGTATGTTTTATTGTAAGATAACTACAGTTTCATTAAAGAAAAACAGATAACATGCAGTTTTCATGCCTTTGTTTGGAGATTGTATTCAGTGTTTTGAATGCACTTCCTAATCTACTCATGGAATGGTTTGCTCGTTTGTTTTAAGGTCTGAGTAGGATTTCTGATATGAAATTTTGCTTAGGAAGATAATAGATTAAGTCTCACAGAGACTCTAAATAGATTTCATCATCTATGTTAAGTTCAACCTGCACTGCCCTAAGAAAAAGTATTATTGACACATCTCTTCAATTATGTCCACTGAAAATTATAATGCCAGCTTTAAGCAAAAGGCATCTTATACTATTGGTGTTTCTATCTGCAAGCAGAGGGATAAAAGCAATGTATTATTCTTAATGGGTAAAAGGAAGGTGAAAGTGTCATTATTTTGTCATATTATGATTTTTAAAAAAATTTCAACATGCTCTAATTCAGAGAAGAGGCATAAAACTTGGGAGCGGACACCAAGACATCACTTCATGAGATTATTTTGAAACTAGGGTAAAATGAAGTAAAACATACACAGATAATTACTTACATTCAATGGTCAATTACGTTGCTATGTGTAATTCTAGTAACTTTACATGTATTTATTTAATTCTCACAATAACCCTGTAGGTTAGGTGCTACTATTATTCCAATTTTGAGATGTGGAAACTGAGGCACAGAAAACTTAAGTAACTCCCCTATGTTATCAGAGCCAAAAAGCACCAGTTTCAGTAAATAGATTCAAGTAGTCTGATCTAACACTAAATTCAATGATTTCCTATATGTCAATTTAGCTGAATTCTAAATTGATTTGTTTTTCAGGTGCTCTTGTCTGTGTGCTGGGCTAGGCTGACCACAAGATAAATTTCTGAGATTTGGAAAGTAGATGAGAAACAGTAGCTAGTAAGCTAGGAGATTGGTGCCAGGGCTCCAGCTTTCAGTATAGGTCCACCTTGTTGTTAATTTGCTAGCCCATCCCATTGGCATAGGGCTGCAGCCCACACAGACTTCCTTCAGGTTCTTTAAGTTATGGGCCAGGCTTGCATGCAGGGCCAAGGTAAAGGGCCACCACTTGCTCTGCAGGTCACCCTAGGCAGGTCACTTAAAGTTACACGTAGGGATAGAAGCAATAACGAAAGCACGGCATGACAGTTACGGACTCCACTTTATCCTTGAGGGTATAGGTTTGTCTTCACAGGCTCTCATTTGTTTTTAATTTCTCTCATTTTAGGTTAAGATTTTTTTTTCACAATTGTCCATCCTGCTGATCTATAGCCTCCCTAATCCCAAATGCAGACAATAGCCTTCTCAAGACTTCATCAACTCTTGGCCATAATTCTTTGTCTGTGGCTTTTCTCTGATTCTCCAGACATACCTTTACTGATCTTTTCTTCTGTGAGTTCTCTCATAATGTAGGTCATCTAATCCTTAAAATAAATTCCTTATTTCATACTTCTCTGTGGTTCCCTTTCCCTATAAAGGAAAATCTTCTCTGATACTAATAAATCATAACTCAATGTGTTTAGCATGACACACAGGGACTTTATGATCACTTAGTGATGTTCAGTATCATCCTCATCTTCATCATCCTCTTCCTCCTCAAAAAATTTTTGAAGTATTATCACAGAGGAAAACAAAGAGAAAAGATTCAAGTGTGCTTTAGTTAAAGAAGTAGTTTCAGCTGTCATCAACAGTTTGCTTAAATATATTAATAGAAATAAAATTCCTTCACAAGTTTCTCAAACAGAAAACCACTGTATTTTCTACCTCTAAAGCAAGAATTTTAAACGTTCTTTACCAATAAGTTCATAGTCATCTGAAGGCCTCATATTTAATTTTTAAGCTTCCATTTACCTCAGCAATAATTTCTGAACACCATAACCTCTGCTAACTTGAGAGAAAATTCTACTTTCCAGGTATTTTATACTTCTTTTCAGCCTCCTGCCAATCCTGAACGTCTTGCTTAACCTTTAATGCCCAGACTTCTTCCAGTTGTCTGATAAAGCTCTAAGCCCAGCCACAGTGGATAAACTACACAGAAAGTCCTTTGTGCAACACTCTTGCTTTGACGTCTCAGTGTGTCTATTTACATGTAGTAATTTCCCAGTGCCAGTCAGGAAAAGTGATTCACTGTGGCATTCTTGCATATGACAGATGGGCTCATTAGTCTTTTCATTCATAAAACCCATGATGTTGTTTTGCTTAAAATAAAAAGCAAAAAATAAGCAAGTTCCTGATACGTTTAATTCAGAGTCAGAGCTAAGTAATGCCAACTCTGCAGATTCATGTAAAGAATTGATGACAGGAGCAGTGGGGAGAAAAGGACTGTGCAAATGAGTGCATTATGCTTTGTGAAAAGTTATGAGCTGTGAGCTGATGGTTGGAGATGATGTGGGGATCCAACAGCTAGACAAGAGAAGTAGAGAAATGCAAGAATGGCTGCCAAACTATATGCCTTTTATGTTTTGTTGATATAAATACAGCAGTGGAAAGGATGAAGAAATGAAACAAATGAGCCTTAATAGGATATAAAAAAGTAAGATGCCAGTGATTTTAAGGGAATATAAATCCTTATCAATGAATGATTAATACAATATGGAATAATATGTCTTCACAAAAAAGCCAAAATTAAAGGAAGACATGTTTGGAATGTCAACACCAAAATCTCGCTGAGGAAACTCGAGTATAGCAGTGGCAGGCCAGCAGAGAAGTATTCTTACTGGAAATTTCATTCATGTTGATTGGCCATCCCTGTGTTGTAGCCATCAGCAAATACGCCTGATAGAAAGTATCCACAGTCAAATCTGAATTTAAAATTATGAATAAGTTTTTCAAATTTTATCTGTTGTCTGGCCTTTGCATGTTGCTTAAAAAAAGGCTGCATAGGCTGCAATATTTCTTATACTATTTAAAAATAACTGGAAAACCAAAGATTCATCCAAAAAGGAAAAAGGAGTCCCATAATGTAAAAGACTTCTGTCCCTAAACTAAAATATTGCTGTTGCTGGAGAAGAAAGTGGTCTTTGGGTTTCTCACGGGTTATATCTGTTTCTGGCACTGTCTTCCACTTTAGGTGAACCGCAAGTTATTTTTTAATCTTTAAAACTAGTTATGTGGTTACATAAATAAATAATTTTAGAAATTTAAATATATGCACACGTAGAACTTTTCAAAGTTTCAAATGTTCTGATAATATTGTATTAATGAAAACCTGTTTTGTCTTATTCTACATTTAGGAAAAAACTTTAGAAATATATTCCAAATATACTTACACATTATACTTACACAAGTACACATTTCTCTTGGATGTTTTGATGATTAAGATGCATCAGTATTCTGAGCATAAAGCAGGCTTGGTGTCAAAAGTTTTAATTACCTGAATGAAACATAGCAAGAATACATGATTTTATGTAAAAGAGAAAGCACAAGGCATTAACATTTATTTTGCTCTGTATCAGGCTCTATGCTATGAATGTAACAAGTGTTAACAAAATATATCTTTTATTCATATATTTTTATTATCTCCCTAAATATTTGCACAAAACCATTTTTGCTCTGCATACCTTTTTCTGTAATGACGTACTTGTTTTCTTTTCCAACTTCACACACTATACACACTATACACACACACACACACATATATATAACTACACACACACAGGTAGATATATGACAGATGCCGAAAGTAGTTACACTTTATAGACATTACCTCATTTAATCCTCATATGTATTCTATGAAATAAGAATTAATATTACTCCCTTTTTTATGGAGGAGGATAGCAAGGAATAGAGAAGTTGATTAAGTTGTCCAATAGCACTTAGCAATTAAGGGACAGATTCAAACTTTAAACTCAGGATGATGAGTTGACTATAGAGCAATGCTGTCACAGGCAATGTTGTGATGTGTAGAGCAAGAGGCTGTATGAGACGTTAAAGTCAATGATTTCCACCACTTTCTGATTAGCAAACTTTCAATTTTGGGGCTTCATTAAAAATATTTTCTGATACATTGATAATCTCAATAAAATTTCTTCCATTATAAAGGTCCCTTGAATTCAGTTTATATTATTTTCTGGCTTATCAAAGACTTCTGTTATTATAAAATTGTGTATTTTGCTCAATAAAATTGAAAAGTAAAGACATAGAAAATGTGTTGCCAAATGGTTTACAAATTAATAGTATAATGATAATATATTTCAGTTCTTCCCAGTTTACCTACATGTCAAAATATGAGTTCTTTTTACCACAGGTATTAAAAAGACCAACTTTTAAAAAATTAAATGGTGTGAAATGAAAAAGAAAAAGAAAGAAATTCTCCCCTCCCCATTCCCATCCTCCACCATGCCTAGTTTAGAGTTATTAATCCTTTTTGGAGTGTGTGTTTGTAATAAAATTATAGTATTGAAACTTCTTTCATTGTAACTTAGTTTTGCTAATTTGGTTAGTTGGCTTTTACAGAGGACGTGATTGGCTACAACTTACCAGGTAAGATTTACATGGTAGCAGCCTCTGTGAATGGACTCAATTCTCTGCCCACTACTTTCTCATGTGTGTCTGGGGCAGACAGTTCAGTTAGTTGCATAACTAAAATTCTGTCTCCCTTTCTCTTTGCTAACAGAACCCTACTTGTGGTCAGGATCTCAATGTGCACAGCCCTCAACAAAGAATCATAGACTAATTCTCTAAGCCACTCATGACCTATTTTCCACTTTCCCCACGACTTTATTTTACAAACTTTTGTTTATTTTATAACTTGCTGTTATATTTCAAAGAGTAAAGTCAATATGCTAAAGAGAGGGAAATAAAATCCTCACCTGTTTATATCATTAAGGCACTGTTCTGATGCAGGCAGACCCTCTTTTCAGACTGTATTACATCAATAAAAAGCTATTTGTTTTAATCACAGCTGGTAGTGGACTTCAGTTGAGGCCAAAACTATTTACGATTAGCTCATTCTCAGACGCAGAGCTGCTCAGGAGTGGCCTATTTCCACAAAGTTGTCCCATCAAAGACTGGACCCTTTCACTCACTGGCTTATTTCCTCTAAAGATGCTGTCATAGATATGGGGTTCTAATTGCTCTTGACTTAACAGTTTTCTCTTAAATAAGAACAGACTTTGACAACATTCAAGACCAAGCATTACTCACAAGACATTTGCTTCTAGCATGGTGCCTTTTCTACATCTTCTCAAAGTTAAAAAACGTTTCACCGAAACACATCTAGGGATATATATTTTGACATGAAGTTCCCCTAATAAGTGTGTTTACTCAAATATTTCTTCATAACAGGAAAGCGTTTTTTTGATTATTTCCTTTTCTTCATCTATGTAATTCCTTTAAGAATTCCCAGTTCACATATAAGGTAACTTCTGTATTTATTACCCATGCCTCTTGCATTTTAATTAATTTATATTTATAATATTTAATACACATGTATGTCACATAATATACAGATATAGGCTTTTTCCTCTGAATTCTCAGTGTCTTAGTTGTTCATGTACATCCTTGATTTACTGCTTCTTCAGTATTGAATATACCTTGAATTTTTCAATTTGGTATTTATGTTGCCCACCTGAAAACAATTTTCAATTGTCTCAAACTTCTGTTTCATTTAATCCAAATGAAGATAATAATGAAATATGTCTCAGAAAGAAAGATTTATCATTTGATCTGTGACATTTCCTCTGGTCAAATGCCTCTTGTGACACTAAATTTAGGAACATTTATGGGGTCAAAATAAAGTGTAGGAAAAATGCAAAATATACTGTGTGCCCATTCAGTGCCTGTCCCTTGTATTATCAAAATTATTTTTGAGATAGATGTAAGCAATGAATGACTGGTAAGCTGTCAGTGTACATGCTGTGTGGCCTGTCCTGTAACCTGTATTAAAGGTAAGACAATTTGGACTCTTTTTGAAGATGCAGCTTCACTAGAAAGCCACAGGAAGCTATGTAACTAGTAACTATAAAAATTGAAGGATTCCAGGGCTGACGACCTCCCTGTGCTGAAGTGGTGCTCAACCAGTCAGCCTTTTTGCTTATTAGCCTACTCATGTCCCAAATGAAGAGTGATGCAGAGATGTTGCATTCTGTGCCTGGGAGTCACATGACCTCTGCTAGCTGTCAGTGTACATGCTGTGTGGCCTGTCCTGTAACCTGTAATAAAGGTAAGACAATTTGGACCCTTGTGAGAGTCCAAGACTACTGTTACTGGACAAAGACAGTGAGCATTTCATTCTTTTCATTTGTTGAAAATATTTTCTCTTGTGTCTTACTGTGGGAAATTTGTATTGATTCTTCAGCTCTTTTATTTGTTTTGCTGCCTATTAAGGTCCTACTTACTTGCACCAAGTTTCCAAGGCTAGTTTTGGTAAACTGAGATCACTTATATTGCCTGCAGCTTCACCTAGTTTTTTTCCTAAAATCATCAAATATATTACTATCATTGAGCACTTTAATATCTCTCCAGTTCATTAAGAATTTTAAAGAGAGAGATGTTTGCTTAAATCATTTCTTGATTTGGGTATAGTTTTAGTTCACCAGAACATGATTCCAAATAATTATACTTATGTGTATGTGTGTATTTTCAGCTCATGAATCTTATGTTTATTACCACTGACCAATGTGCCTTAGCAACCATCAACCTTATAAAGCATTAGTGTCAGTCTTTGTGAAAGCTGCAGTTCTTAGTAAATTAAGAAAAAAAATGGAGCAATAAAATCTGTGATCACAATTTAAGCCACTTGTCAATGTGTATCAATGCCTGTGAATAATATATGCCATAGTTAGATATCCGTTCTTCTATTTGCTTAAAGGAGGTCCCATATTATTCCAGTGATGATAGGTTAAGTACTTTCTCTCAGGGAAGGTGTGATTCTCTATTCAAAGCATTTAATTCCAGATAGAACAGAAAAGAAAATTTTTATTTTCTTTTGGGTGATTTGATGTGGCTTGATCATGGGTCTAGTTAAGATTCGGGTAGCAGGAAATGTACTGGTGAAGACCCAGAAAGAACACTGATTGGAAGTGAATGGATTCAGTCTTCATCTCTGCTGAGGTAGCTCAGTCACACCTGGGCATTTCAGCTTGTGCAGTTAGGAACCATCTGCGGCAGTCTCCCTGTTCACTCATGCTATACTTATCAATGAATGGTGGTCACCATTGTCTCATTCTCCATTCTGTGCCCTGGTGACATAACACAAATTATCAGACTGCCAAAATCAGCCTCACATACATTTGCAATCTTTCCTAGCTTCAAGGTTTCCTAATAATTGCAAGAATCATGAGGCGCCAGGCAAAGCAGGAAGCATAGCTGCATTACTTACACAAAAGAGAATTCTTTTGGTCTTAAAGCATCTCCATTTTATTCTCATAAGTTACATGGTTTTTGTGACATTTTCCAAGCAATTATGCTCCTTATGTCTGTAGATACCAGGTATGTTTTTAATATACAGTCCTACAACAGATCAGTTAATCTAAAAATAGTCCATAGGGTGGGATTCTCCATTTGCAAGACCATTAGTTGATTCATTATTCATGTGTTAACAAGAATATTGTCCAAGTAGCATCCTTTCTTTGCTGAGGAGACTCCCAGTTGAGACAAAGGATTATATACCTGTGGCATCGGTTCATAGAATAGAAATTGGTGCTCCATCTGGGTTGCAAATGCCCCAAGAACTGGCCTAGACTATGATCTTATTGCTTTACCCTGGCATCTTTTAGGTTATGTTAGAGATCCTGTGTTACTTACTTCCCAGAAATACTTTTCCTCTGCACATGCTGAATTGTAGTGAGGTCAACATATTCCTCAATATGGCCCATTATGGACAATATCATGCAAACATTTTTTGATCGTTATCTCCCTTGATTACATCTTTTTCAAGTAAAGACTTCAGAATTTTCCCCATTTCTTTATTTTCTTTGTCTTTTCAAAGATAACATCCAAGGAGAGTAAACATGTTGACTCAAACCACCATCCTGAATGGCAATTAAATTTTTGTTTTTTAATGATTATATACACCTTCCCTTCTTTTATTTAAGAAGAATATCTTCCAAATATCATAAGTGTTCACCCTATGAGGCAACTTAAGCCATTGTTGGAAAACTTGAATAATTTATTTAAAATATTTTTTATTTAAAAATTAATTCCTCATCTGTATAAAATCTCTTCCTCCATTGCCATATGTTTTTGTTAAGTTCTTCCTCTTTAGAAAACATAGGATTTATCTAAACCATTAACAGTACCTACCAGATGTCTACAGTATTTCCAGAGTACATTTTCAAACATGTTCTTAAATGTATCTTAAACTTCATTTCTTGCCACTTATCTGAAAACTTTAATTCTGAATAACTTGTTGATTCCTGAATACATTTTGCTTTTTAATCACGCCACTGCTTAGTACAAAGTATTCTTTTAGTCTGAAGTTTTCTTCTCTATTCTCCTTTCCTACCTGGGACCCTACTATTTATCCTTTAGATATAATCCAAGAGTTTTCTCCTTTGATAAGACTTCTCCGAACTCTTATTATTTGGAAACACAATGCTTTTTTCAATCTTCTGAGCTAATTATCCATTATTTAGTAACCATATTAAGATTATGCAAGTATTGGGAAGGAAAATTTTCCTCTACCCTTCAAGGTGTTTCTAGCTGGTTTGAGAATTAAATTGATATGACCCAAATCAACAGGAGAAAAATCAAACAAAATTTTTATAACATGTATACCATCTGTATACATAGAAGAGACCCAGAAATCCTGAGTGACTTCCTGAAATGGCTGAAAGCATCACTACAAATACCACCTTCAGTTCGAAACAAAAGATGTTGCTGGGTGGGGATGTTGGCTATGGGAGGTTACCAGGAAAAAGCGCAATAAAGACAGGGAAGGTTGTTATGCAGAGTTAAGTCATTGCCTCTTCATTTATGAGAATTTCTGAAGACTTAGAGTCTTTCCCCTTTTCTTGGTGCAACCCTTGTGAATGGTGATTTTCCTTATACTACATGTAAATATTTCTTATAAAAGGGTAACTTTACTTGTTTTTGAGAGCTTCTCTTGCTTCTGCAGCTTCTTAAAAATAACTAGCCTAAAATAATCAATATGCCAAGGAGGCATATTTTGGAGGTGACAAAAATTTGTTCCCCTACATAAATTTAGTTTTGTGTCCTGTTGCAGACTGAATTCTGTCACCTGCAAAAAGATATGAAGTTCTAACCTCCAGCACCTTATTTGGAAATAGTGTCATTTCTCATGTAATTAGTGAAGTTAAGATGAGCTCATCCTGGAGTAGGGTGGGACTCCTATTCAATGGCAGTGGTGTTCTAACACAGAAGATGGCCTTATGGAGACACAGGGAGAAAGTGAAGATGGAGGAGATTGGAGTTATGCTGCTATTTGAGTAGGTAGGTTACCAGACATGAACAGGGAAGGGGGGTCGGGGCTTCATTTGGCTGTTGTATACATATGGCTGGTCGATTACAGTTTATACATTCCATGTAAGCTGTTCTTGCAGGATGTGGGGATTGATAATGCAGATAACAGACTCACTGAAATTGGCTGGTTCCAACATGGAAGAGAAGTTGATGGAAACTTCACCCCAAAATCATGCCACTCTGCACTATGAGAGTTCTGATAAGAACCAAATATAACCCAAAACTCCTCAACCTGCCTTGAGGATGTAACAAGCTTGAACTTTGAGATGTCTCTTCCTGTTTGCCTTGAAACCTATCCTAACTTAGTGAATATTCATTGCCCTTTACATAAAAAGCTCCCTATTGTCTCATCAGGACCATGCCACTGGGGGACTGCTCTGACTCAGCTCTTAAGCATGTACTTTCTCTTTTCTTTAAACTCGGTATGGTTTAAAGAAACTAGTTTCAGTAAACTCCTGATACTCCTAATAGTTTCAATAAACTCCTAAAACTCAACTTCTTTTGTGTCTGTTCTTGAATTCTTTGTCATGTCAAGACCAAGAACACATCTCCAGTAACACTGCCACAAGCCAACGAATGCCTGGGGCAACCAGAAGCTGAAAGAGGCGAGGAAGGGTCCTGTTCTAGAGGCTTTGGAGGGAGCACAGCCTTTCCGACACTGTGATTTTAGACTTCTATCCTCCAGAATAGGAAGAGAATAGATTTGTGTCATTTTAAGTTGCTTAGTTTGTAGTACTCCGTTCTGGCAGCCTTAGGAAACTGATGCATGTAATGAGATCTCAGGTTTATGGGAATTCATAAAGTTCTTGTTTATAGTATTATACTCATCATTTTTTTTCCTCTCAGAAAAATGTTGGGAGTAGTTATTTATGACCATTAACTATTTTTATCAAGTAAGTCACACAGAGAGGTCTGTATACCTTTCTCAGAAAGATGAAGTTCTTATTAGGGTAAAAAACTAAACAGATAAAACTTAATACAACCTGGTGAAGAATCTTAGCTTGGGAAGTGTATGAGTTTACTCTTTAATGTTCATATTGAATAGCTGCGAGTGTCCTTCCCTCTAGGCCTGCCTTCAGTGGGGCAAGGGACTCATGCTAGACCTCTTCACAGCCAGGAATATTCCATGCTAAGCTTTAAAGCAGTCCAATACCACAAAGGATGGGGGTGGCCGAATCGACTCTGACCATGAAACAAGAGGGTTCAGGAAGAGCAGAATGCAGCCACTTTGGTGCTGTCCACATGCTGTACATGCACTTTTGTGAAAAATAAGGGAGCAGGAGAAACTTTGATTAATGTTTTGGAATTTTTGTCTCACTGTTTATTTTAGCAATAATAAAGTTTAGGCCTATCAGAAAAAAAAAGTCTCTTCAGACTGTGGTAAAGGCTGAATATTTCCTCGCTCAGCACCTTTCAGTAAACCTTCCCTTTGGCAGAAGGCCATGTCTTGGGGACTGGCATGCATGCAGGTGAGAGAGCCCAGTTTTTTTGGGTCCCAAATCTGGCAACCCAAATGGGACTTTAAGTCCTCTCTGGGCATCTTGCCTGTGGCTCACCAGCCCCCGGTGGGGACTGGGCTCTGACTGTGGTTCTGTGCGGCTGCCTGGGTGTTTGACTCTGTGACCTGCCTTGGCCATTGTCTTCTACACCTGTGGCTCTGAGCTCTGGCCTCCTAGCTTTTAGCTTTGCAGCACAGAGAAACTGGGTCCAGGAAAAGGCATCTTTCTGGGTGAGTAATCTCAGTTAAAGTGACATAGTCCTGTTCTCCTCTCTGGTTTGACTCTTTCTGAGTCCTAGCTTCTGGTTTGGGCCCTTTGGGTCCTGTTTTTGGTTCTCAATAAAAGACTCCTGGGGATCCTCCTGGTGGGGGAAATACCTGAATTAAAGGAAGAAATATAAAGGAGGCTCTTATAGAGTTACTCCTGGTGTCTGGTCTGGCTCTGGTCTGGTTAATCTGATAGGATCCTGGAAGTGTCTTGAAAGTGTGTCATGTGTTGTGTGCACGTGAGTGTTTTGTGCTATGACTAGTCCAAAAATATGCATTTACCCAGGTGAAAATGAGAAATGAAAGCTTTATTCCCAAGTGTAGTCCCGTAAGATGTATCCTTTAGAATTGGGCTGTTTTCAGCTATGAACCAATGAAAAAGAAAAGGATGATATTTTTCTGTAATACTGGCCACAGCACTCCCTGGAGTTGGGAGAACAATGGCTTGAAAAGGGCTTAATAAAGTATATACCACCTTGCAGTAGATTTGCTTCATGAAGGAGAAGGTAAATGGAATGAAATACCTCTGCTGTTCCTCTATCCTGGTCTGGAGGCACTGGGGCTATCGATCCACCCTCCTTGGTCAGGCCCAGATTTGTCAGGACAGGGAATAATCTTTCCCCCCTCAGAGAGGGAACGGACGACCAGGGTTTCTCCTGAGCCCTCCTGCGAATGATTGACTGAGGGCCAGTGTTTCGGGCTGAGAAAAGAAAATTAAAATTGCACAATGTGCCTTCATTCCCAAGTCCACTGGTTAAGGATCCTTTTGCTCCCAGACATAGCTTTTTCCTTTCTTTTTTCCTGTTTTATATCCTAAAAATGGCTTGGCTTTCTGCCTACCTGAGACATAGGAGGTATTGATTCTTTCTTTTAGCTATGTTTGGGAGTGGCTCTGGATTTTTGGAAGGTGTTAGGTGTCCTTTTGACACAGGGAGACATGGGAGGCCCAGGCCTGTGGGCCTTCACCACAGGGAGGGGTCTTGATAACACCTGGACAGAAATCAGACTTGAGCCAAGTTTAGCATGAGGTGGATTTATTGAGATGTTATAGGTTATACAGTAAAGCAGAGAAGGCTACACCATGGGCAGAGTAGCCCTTTTGATGGTTTATAGCTCTTTCCTTGGAAATACAATGAGTGTGCAAGCAAGGGGTGGAATAATTAAGATTTTTCTGGGAAGATTCTCAGAAGAGGGGGACCTTGTCTGGTTTCCTCTGGGGGTTGTCATGACAATTGCAAACAGTCATGGCACCAATGGGTATGATTTTTACTATGTAAATTGAATTATAATAAGGTTAGAGGTTTACTTTCCATCAATTTCAACACTGTCTTGGTTTAATCCACTTCCAGCCAGTTTTAACTACATCCTGTTTGTCAGTCAAGCCTTTTCGCCCCATTGCTCCAGTATCCTGTCAGCCAAGCTTGCTCAGGCCTTCTCTCTTCTTCACCCTGCCACTTCCTTTTCCTACCACACTTGCACGCTTTTGGGGGACCTTCTTACACTCAAGGGGTGTTATTCAGTGCTGCCAAAAATATTTGCTGGTTGTCTCATCTGAATAACCAAATTTGTTACTGAATAAAGTTAGGCTCATTTGCCCACGCATCGGACAGCCAATCACTGGGGCACCAGTCTTCTGCAGAGAGAGTTTTATTGCCAGGCACTAAGCAAGGAGACAGGTTGCAAATAAAACAAAACATATTCAGATGTACCTTGTGGTCACTCATGTTAACTTTATACATTTTCACAAAACCTTAAGAAAATTTGATCTGGAGTTTTGCATAAATTTTGAAATTACCTTTTCTCTCATTTTGAATGCTTGAAAAGTATCTGTCTGTCATTTATCTGTATTATTTTTGGATTTTACTTTCCTCAAATAAAATCTCAAAATTGTAATTGCTAAAGGAAAGGTAAACAACTTCTAATTCCTCTCCAGAACATCCCTTATACAGGAATGGTAAAATAAAAGACATACACACAAGTGGTTAAGCAACAATCATAAATATTGCTTCACATTTGTTTGGTGCTTTATGCTTTCGTTTTCAAGGGCTTTCATATCACTGTGTACTATAAATTATAGCCAGTGCTATAAACTACACCTGGTTCTGAGTCACAGAACCAGACATCACCAGAAACACCAAACATCTGATAACATATCACACTCTGCTTCTTTGTAAAATACGTGCATATGTATGTGTTTATTTTTTTGTGTGTGGAAATTTGGGTGGTATGGTGTCAAAAGTTGACACCCTGTGAGCATGGTCTTAGAAAATAAATCTAAAGCAGAAAAACTTCCATGCCAGGCATGGTTGCACATCAACTTACATTTCCTTTATGCAGCCACCACTTAATGGAAGTTGAAATTTAACTATGAGAATACTGAATTAGTTTTAATTAACAACTTCAAATAATCACAAAAGAATGCTTTAATGCAGAATGTTGTAGAACATTCATTTATTCTTTCTTAAAGTCAAGAAGCCCCTTAATCCATATGGTTTCTTTGAAATCTTTTAATTAATCTGTGCTCTGCATGCTTTCTTATAAATCTTCTTTCTTATGTTAAACAATGTTGAAAACAATCTGCTCTAAAAGTCAATTCTCCCTTTATACCCAGTTACAGATAAAATCTCTCATATGGTCTTCAGGAATTACTGCTGGCCATTTGAGGTTTTAATTCATCTCCATATTTGCTTTTACAAACTTATCCATGGCAAATGGCTTTTTTGTTATAATGTTTTGCATTTAAATAGTTCATTGAATTTAAAATTTTCAATTAATTCTCCTAATATCTCCATGTTAAAAGGAGCAATGATTTCTGTGATGATATTATTGATGGAGAAACTGTAGTTTGGAGAGTTTAAAAGATGCACCCAGAGATAGGCAGCAAGGGAATAGTTCAGTTGATGATAAGGCAGGATAACTTATTTTTCCGCAGTCTTCATTCTTTCCTGGAAGCAGTATTTTCTCAGTATGTATAATGAAGTTTTAGGAGAACTTCAGTTAAAAATAGTGAATAATTTTTTAATATAAAACATTTAAGTATTAAAGTCATCTGAGTGTAAAATACTTGAGGACTATCATACTTAGTGCATTATTTTTCCAATTCAAATAGCAATCATCATCTTTTCTTAGGGAAATAGAGTTTTGAAAAGAGGGGAGTTATTTCTAGACACTAGACCTTATAAAAATCATCATGGCCAGAGTAGCAACAATCACTAACAGAGGGGCAGATAAAGGAGAGGTCTACATTAAAGTGGATTTATGGATGGGCAAAAACAGACTCATAAGAAGTAGAGTCTGAAATAATAGACTATATTTTCTTTAAATCTCCTATTAAGGTATAGAATATTCTGAGTAGATAGCAGTATAACCCAATTCAGAGGGGTTTATACAAAGCTAGAAATCCCTTGAGAGCAGAGAGTAGAAGTCTGAGATTATGACTCCAGAGGCATAGAATATTTTCATGCGGCATGGTGTGAAGAGGTGGGGGCTGATACGCACTTCTGTGATTAAACAGCACCACGGGGCCCTTGGGCTCCCAGGCAAACTGCTCAGGGAAAGCCATAGGCAAACCTCACACATGTGGAACTTTACTTAGATGACACGGCAGTGATTATCTTTCCATGGGGCCAACACAAAGAGTCTCTGCAACCTGAAAGGAGAAACATTGAGATCATGAGTGCTGGAACCTCCATTTTCTTGCTACTTTCATAGATTTGGTGTGTCACAGAATCCCCCACATATGTTTTTTTAATTTGGAGTTTTAAAAATTTGAAATTAAGTATTAAAAGCCCCTCAGTTTTGTAAACAATTAGAAATTCATCCATTTTGAATATTTGTATATTTTAAAACTTCAAATAATTGTTAAATTCTTGTCATGATCTATTCATATGAATGTTATCTAGGCATTCATTGTAATAAGCTTTCTTTGAAGATCTGATTAGAAAGGATATCAGTATAATTCTTAATAACACAGTTTTTATTTATTTCTGTTTTAAATATAATTATTTCACTGTTGCAAAGTGATCAATTACTGCCCAAGAACAATAGTTAAGATGAACTACTTAAACAATGGAACACTCAGGAAATTCTTGCAAAAATGTAGGATTGTAAAATTTATTGATTTTAGGACATATTAATTTTAAATTTCCTCCTCTGGTGAGCATGTTCTTCCTTATCTTAACACAATCTCCTATTCATTTTATCCTCTTCTTCTTGCACTCTTGCTTTATTTAATTATTTTAAGGTCTTTTCTGTTATTAAAATTCCTCTCTTTCCAATATTACAGCTTAAATTTTAATATCAATGAACTTTTCTTCTTATTTGACTATTATTTTGATTAATTTAACTTTAAAAGACATTATTCCCTCATCTCTGCTCTTTCCATCAAATATGGCTCTTTCCCAAGAATGATATTTATTCCACTCTGCCCTCATTAGCTCTTGGCGTGGATGCACTTGATGTATTTGCTAGCAGATTACCTACCGTAAGTAATGAAACATTCTGGCACAACATGACTACTAATGTGAACCAAATAGATGTTTTCTGTGCTTTTTTCTCCTTACATACATTTTTCATTCACTCTTGCAAACTTTTATTCCAAATGGGAATTAAGCTATAAAATAGTTACTTATATTTTAAAATAAATTATTCCAAGTAATCAATGCTAGGTTTTCTTTAATGACACACAACTTACCTACGTGTCCTTGGGAGAGAAAACTTAATTTTGTCACAGAAAGCCAAAGCCCCACCACCTTGAAAGACTCATTTCTTATTAGAGTGAATTTGTGACAGCTAATCTGGCCCTCCCAGTTATTCAGCTAGTTAAACAAGACTTCAAAATATTACTGCTTATTTTCCTATTCAGGTAGTCAATGGTAATTTTCCTAAGCAAAAATCAAACTTTTCATCACAAAGTTTATCTTGACTATTTCATTCTGTGGTTCACGTATATAATGTTCTGTGTGCATAGAACAAGTGCAAAAATAGAATGTATTTTAACATGTTTTTGATTTATAAGTTCCATTTAGCCTGAAAAAAAAATTCAACTCTGGAGATGATTGATACAGTTAGTCACCAGAAGGTATTTTGAAATAACTTATTGAACAACTTAAGAGACAGGTGACTCCATGTACTTAAAAAAAAATTAAGTTCTAATATGCTGTCCTCATAGATTTCCCTCGCAAGGCTATCCATGCACATCTTGTTTGTGAATATTTACAAATTACAAATAAACTGGTAAGCCAAGTCCAATTACATAAGTGTAAAGAAACAAGAAATGAAGAAACAGAACAGATGAAGAGACCAAAAAAAAAAGAAAAAAGTTAGAGGGAAAAAAATACAGGACTGGATAAGAGGAAGCTGCTGCCATTTTTCTAAAACATGGTTCAGAGGGTTCTGGAAATGCAGGAAGATCCTCAGTTTGTCCTGAGTTCTCTTATCCCCTGGCTAATTTCCCCTTAATGTTAATGCCATTTTAATCATTGAACCTGGCCTTAGTAAATATGTTGAGTAAAATAAATAATAAAAGTTGCATAATATAGTGCTAAAGAAAGAGCAGTTTCCCTACTGAGCTTGACTACTATGTATGTTTTAGGGACTGAGAACACAGACATGGTCCTACTTTAAAAGTGTATACTGTTTTTCAAATTTTGTGTACTTGAGAATAATCTGGGTATTTTGTTAAAAGTTAGACTTTTTTTTTTTAACAAAAGGTTACCAGACCCATTATCAGGGACTCTGATTTAGTTGGCTCTGGGTGATTCAGGAAGGTGCTTTTTCATATGATCTCCTAAAACAGTCTACTGGCATCAGGATCTCTGAGCATGCTTTGAGAATGCTGACCTATGCTCAGAAAAATGGATTATAACACTGTGTCTTATCTTAGAGACAATACACTTGAGGAGGTCACTAAGAGTGCTGAATCTGGAGCCATATTTGCATAGCCCAGTTAACTTAACACTCATAAGCTCTGGGAACTTGGGCAAGTTCAGTGAACTTTTTGCCACACTTTGACCATCTTCAAAGTAGAAATAATTATAGCACCTTCCTCATAGGGCTGTTTGTGATTAAATGATGCATTAGATTCAACACACTAAGAAGATACATGCCCTGTTTTAAGAAACTAGTAATGTTTGGTTCTTTCCTTTTGTTTGGTTAAATTTTGAACAAATATCAAAATTCTAAGCATAGAATATGCTTACACTTGAATTTGTTCGTATATGACTTATAATGGCAACAGTGTTTTAACATGACATATTTTTTTTTAATGGTAAAAATAAATAAATAAATTCTATTTTATCATCATTTAGAACATCAGAGATCAGCTCTACAATAATAGGAAAGACAATTTCCTAAAGCAGAAGGAAAGCATTATTTTCCTTGCCTGAGGAAAAGAAACTTTAATATTTAATGTCTATTTTTTTTTTGAGAGGGTATCTCTCATATTTATTGATCAAATGGTTGTTAACAACAATAAAATTCTGTATAGGGGACTCAATGCACAATCATTAATCAACCCCAAGCCTAGTTCTCAACAGTCTCCAATCTTCTGAAGCATAACGAACAAGTTCTTACATGGTGAACAAATTCTTACATAGTGAATAAGTTCTTACATGGTGAACAGTGCAAGGGCAGTCATATCACAGAAACTTTCGGTTTTGATCACGCATTATGAACTATAAACAATCAGGTCAAATATGAATATTCGTTTGATTTTTGTACTTGATTTATATGTGAATCCCACATTTCTCCCTTATTATTATTATTATTATTTTAAATAAAACGCTGAAGTGGTAGTTAGATGCAAGATAAACGTAGAAAACATAATTTAGTGCTGTAAGAGGGCAAATGTAGATGATCATGTCTGTGCCTATAGACTGAGTATTAATCCAAGCTAGACAAGGGCAACAAAACATCCACGGCTGCAGAAGATTTTTCTCAAAACAGGGGGGGTGAGGTTCTAAGCCTCACCTCTGTTGATCCCCAATTTCTCACCTGATGACCCCCCTGCAACTGTGCCTGTCTTAGGTTGTTCCTCCCTTGAGGAATCTTACCCGTCTCTGGCTAACCAGTCATCTTCCAGGGCCATACAGGGAAATGTAAAGTTGGTAAGTGAGAGAGAAGCAATATTGTTTGAAAAGGTTAGCTTTTTACTTCTTTGCAGATTTATGTCCTGTGGCTTTTATGCCCAGCATTTGTCTTGAGGTATCTTTACCACTTGAAAGAATTATGATACTCGGTAATTTCGTTATGAGGCATGAATTCTACTTAAGGGTTGTAATTAGGAAGGAAGAAGAAAATCTATAGAAGTAGTAGATGGAAGAAAACATGGGAAGATTGATTCTTTCTTTGACATATCTTCTTGTAGAGTAACATGTTTTAAACTACTAATTAAATTGTGCACACACACTAACATAATATGAATACAGCTACATAACCAAAGCAGACCTACAATTACCAGCCATATCCAGTGAAACCAAGAAAACCAGTTAGGCACCCTAGGCATTTGTGAAAACTTATCAATAATATGATGGATATTGTCTAACTGAATTTGAATAGTTTGAGAAAAATCAGACAAATTAAAACAACACATTCCTGGGAACTGTTCACATCCCATATGTTCTTTTAACAGTAGATAGTCTGTAGTCGAAAGATTTTGGAGCGCTGCAACTTGCGCTTCTCCTAATTCTTGGTTTAGTTCCGACAGTATAGATCCAGTCATATTTGTTGTTTTACTGTATGCACAGGCCAGCTTAGATATCTCCTTCTTTGTTCCAATGGCAAGTCCAGGAACTGGTGGGATGAATGCAGCTACAACTGCAACAGCGCCAGGATCTTTGTTGAAGTTTTTTGATGTTCATCTTCCTGAATGAGTCTTCCAGAGGATGTTGATGTTGGAAGTTCTTCTTCATATCGTATCTTAATTTGTTTTCTGGGTAGCCAAATTAGGCTTTGATCCTCTGTATAAACACAAACAAACCCTTTGCCCACACTTTGATATGCCCTTTATATCATTGTGAAGAACTTATTGGAGATCACCACACAGGAACTGGTTTGTTTTTTTTTTAAGAGAAAGGAATATTATCAGAAAAATGTACTTCCATAGATGATCATCTGACACCCTTTAAATGATCAAAATTAAGGATATTAAAAGCATTCTTTAATTGTTGATTTACAGTTAGTTTTATCCTATCAGGGAATAATCCCCCTTTTCTTTCCTATTTTTTTTTTTTATCATTAATCTACAACTACATGAAGAATATTATGTTTACTAGGCTCTCCCCTATACCAGGTCCCCCCCACAAACCCCTTTACAGTCATTGTCCATCAGCATAGCAAAATGTTGTAGAATCACTACTTGTCTTCTCTGTGTTATACAGCCCTCCCCTTTCTCCCACCCCCCCATTATGCATGCTAATCTTAATACCCCCTTTCTTCTTCCCCCCCCCTTATCCCTCTCTACCCACCCATCCTCCCCAGTCCCTTTCCCTTTGGTACCTGTTAGTCCATTGCTCGGTTCTGTGATTCTGCTGCTGTTTTGTTCCTTCAGTTTTTCCTTTGTTCTTATACTCCACAGATGAGTGAAATCATTTGGCATTTCTCTTTCTCCGCTTGGCTTATTTCACTGAACATAATACCCTCTAGCTCCATCCATGTTGTTGCAAATGGTAGGATTTGTTTTCTTCTTATGGCTGAGTAATACTCCATTGTGTGTATGTACAACATTTTCTTTACCCAATCATCTACTGATGGACACTTTGGTTGCTTCCAATTCTTGGCTATTGTAAATAGTGCTGCGATAAACATAGGGGTGCATCTGTCTTTTTCAAGCTTGAGTGCTGCGTCCTTAGGGTAAATTCCTAGGAGTGGTATTCCTGGGTCAAATGGTAAGTCTATTTTGAGCATTTTGAGGAACCTCCATATTGCTTCCCACAATGGTTGAACTAATTTACATTCCCACCAGCAGTTTAGGAGGGTTCCCCTTTCTCCACAACCTCGCCAACATTTGTTGTTGTTTGTCTCTTGGATGGCAGCCATCTTTACTGGTGTGAGGTGATACCCCATTGTGGTTTTAATTTGCATTTCTCTGATAATTAGCAATGGGGAGCATCTTTTCATGTGTCTGTTGGCCATCTGTATTTCCTTTTTGGAGAACTGTCTGTTCAGTTCCACTGCCCATTTTTTAATTGGACTATTTGTTTTTTGTTTGTTGAGGTGGGTGAGCTCTTTATATATTTTGGACATCAAGCCTTTATCGGATCTGTCATTTTCAAATATATTCTCCCATACTGTAGGGTTCCTTTTTGTTCTATTGATGGTGTCTTTTGCTGTACAGAAGCTTTTCAGCTTAATATAGTCCCACTTGTTCTTTTTTGCTGTTGTTTTCCTTGCCTGGGGAGATATGTTCAAGAAGAGGTCACTCATGTTTATGTCTAAGAGATTTTTGCCTATGTTTTTTTCTAAGAGTTTTATGGTTCATGACTTAAATTCAGGTCTTTGATCCATTTTGAATTTACTTTTGTGTATGGGGTTAGACAATGGTCCAGTTTCATTCTCCTACATGTAGCTGTCCAGTTTTGCCAGCACCATCTGTTGAAGAGACTGCCATTTTGCCATTGTATGTCCATGGCTCCTTTATCAAATATTAATTGACCATATATGTTTGGGTTAATGTCTGGAGTCTCTAATCTGTTCCACTGCTCTGTGGCTCTGTTTTTGTGTCAGTACCAAATTGTCTTGATTACTATGGCTTTATAGTAGAGCTTGAAGTTGGGGAGTGACATCCCCCCTACTTTATTCTTCTTTCTTAGGATTGCTTTGGCTATTCAGGGTCTTTGGTGTTTTCTTATGAATTTTTGAAATATTTGTTCCAGTTCATTGAAGAATGTTGCTGGTAGTTTCATAGGGATTGCATCAAATCTCTATATTGCTTTGGGCAGGATGGCCATTTTGACAATATTAATTCTTCCTAGCCACGAGCATGGGATGAGTTTCCATTTGTTAGTCCCCTTTAATTTCTCTGAAGAGTGTCTTGTAGTTTTCAGGGTATAGGTCTTTCACTTCCTTGGTTAGGTTTATTCCAAGGTATTTTATTCTTTTTGATGCAATTGTGAATGGAATTGTTTTCCTGATTTCTCTTTCTATTGGTTCATTGTTAGTTTATAGGAAAGCCACAGATTTCTGTGTGTTAATTTTGTATCCTGCAACTTTGCTGTATTCCGATATCAGTTCTAGTAGTTTTTGGTGGAGTCTTTAGGGTTTTTTATGTACAGTATCATGTCATCTGCAAATAGTGACAGTTTAACTTCTTCTTTACCAATCTGGATTCATTGTATTTCTTTGTTTTGTCTGATTGCCGTGGCTAGGACCTCCAGTACTATGTTAAATAACAGTGGGGAGAGTGGGCATCCCTGTCTAGTTCCCGATCTCAGAGGAAAAGCTTTCAGCTTCTCGCTGTTCAGTATAATGTTGGCTGTGGGTTTATCATAGATGGCCTTTATTATGTTGAGGTACTTGCCCTCTATTCCCATTTTGCTGAGAGTTTTTATAATATATGGATGTTGAATTTTGTCAAATGCTTTTTCAGCATCTATGGAGATGATCATGTGGTTTTTATCTTTCTTTTTGTTGATGTGGTGGATGATGTTGATGGATTTTCAAATGTTGTACCATCCTTGCATCCCTGGGATGAATCCCAGTTGGTCATGCTGCACGATCCTTTTGATGTATTTTTGAATTTGGTTTGCTAATATTTTTTTGAGTATTTTTGCATCTACATTTATCAGGGATATTGGTCTGTAGTTTTCATTTTTGGTGGGGTCTTTGCCTGGTTTTGGTATTAGGGTGATGTTGGCTTCATAGAATGAGTTTGGGAGTATTCCCTCCTCTTCTATTTTTTGGAAAACTTTAAGGAGAATGGGTATTATGTCTTCTCTGTGTGTCTGATAAAATTCCGACATAAATCCGTCTGGCCTGGGGGTTTTGTTCTTTGGTAGTTTTTTGATTACCGCTTCAATTTCGTTGCTGGTAATTGGTCTGTTTAGATTTTCTGTTTCTTTCTCGGTCAGTCTTGGAAGGTTGTATTTTTCTAGGAAGTCGTCCATTTCTTCTAGGTTTTCCAGCTTGTTGGCATATAGGTTTTCATAGTAGTCTTTAATAATTCTTTGTATTTCTGTGGGGTCCGTCGTGATTTTACCTTTCTCGTTTCTCATTCTGTTGCTTTGTGTTGATTCTCTTTTTCTCTTAATAAGTTTGGCTAGAGGCTTATCTATTTTGTTTATTTTCTCAAAGAACCAGCTCTTGGTTTCATTGATTTTTGCTATTGTTTTAATCTTCCCAATTCTGTTTATTTCTTCTCTGATCTTTATTATGTCCCTCCTTCTGCTGACTTTAGGCCTCATTTGTTCTTCTTTTTCCAGTTTCAATAATTGTGATGTTAGACTATTCATTTGGGATTGTTCTTCCTTCTTCAAGTGTACCTGGATCGCTATATACTTTCCTCTTAAGATTGCTTTCGCTGCATCCCACAAAAGTTCGGGCTTTGTGTTGTTATTGTCATTTGTTTCCATATTTTCCTTGATCTCCATTTTAATTTGTTCGTTGATCCATTGATTATTTAGGAGCATGTTGTTAAGCCTCCATGTGTTTGTGAGCCTTTTTGTTTTCTTTGTAGAATTTATTTCTAGTTTTATGCCTTTTTGGTCTGAAAAATTGGTTGGTAGAATTTCAATATTTTGGAATTTACTGAGGCTCTTTTTGTAGGCTAGTATGTGGTCTATTCTGGACAATGTTCCATGTACCCTTGAGAAGAATGCACATCCTGTTGCTTTTGGATATAGAGTTCTATAGATGTCTATTACGTCCAACTGTTCTACTGTGTTGTTCAGTGCCTCCATGTCCTTACTTATTTTCTGTCCCGTGGATCTATCCTTTGGGGTGAGTGGCATGTTGAATTCTTCTAAAATGAATGTATTGAAGTCTATTTCCCCCTTTAGTTCTGTTAGTATTTGTTTCACATATGCTGGTGCTCCTGTGCTGGGTGCATATATATTTAGAATGGTTATATCTTCTTGTTGGACTGAGCCCTTTATCATTATGTAGTGTCCTTCTTTATCTCTTGTTACTTTCTTTGTTTTGACGTCTATTTTGTCTGACACTAGTACTGCAACCCCTACTTTCTTCTCGCTGTTGTTTGCCTGAAATATGTTTTTCCATCCCTTGACTTTTAGTCTGTGCATGTCTTTGGGTTTGAGGTGGGTTTCTTGTAAGCAGCAAATAGATGGGTCTTGCTTTTTTATCCATTCTATTACTCTGTGTCTTTTGATTGTTGCATTAAGTCCATTTACATTTAGGGTGACTGTTGAAAGATATGTGCTTATTGCCATTGCAGGCTTTAAATTTGTGGTTACCAAAGGTTCAAGATTAGCCTCTTTAGTATCTTACTGCCTAACTTAGCTCACTTATTGAGCTGTTATATACACTGTCTGGAGATTCTTTTCTTTTCTCCCTTCTTATTCCTCCTCCTCCCTTCTTCATATGTTGGGTGTTTTGTTCTGTGCTCTTTTTAGGAGTGCTCCCATCTAGAGCAGTCCTTGTAAGATACCCTGTAGAGGTGGTTTGTGGGAGGCAAATTCCCACAGCTTTTGCTTGTCTGGGAATTGTTTAATCCCTCCATCATATTTAAATGATAATCGTGTTGGTACAGTATCCTTGGTTGAAGGCCCTTCTGTTTCATTGCATTAAATATATCATGCCATTCTCTTCTGGCCTGTAAGGTTTCTGTCGAGAAGTCTGATGATAGCCTGATGGGTTTTCCTTTATAGGTGACCTTTTCCTCTCTAGCTGCCTTTAAACTCTTTCCTTTTCCTTGATCTTTGCCGTTTTAATTATTATGTGTCTTGGTGTTGTCCTCCTTGGTTCCTTTCCATTGGGAGTTCTGTGTATTACCGTGGACTGTTCAATTATTTCCTCCCCCAGTTTGGGGAAGTTTAAGTAATTATTTATTCAAAGACACTTTCTATCCCTTTCTCTCTCTTCTTCTTCTGGTACCCCTATAATACGGACATTGTTCCTTTTGGATTGGTCACACAGTTCTCTTAATATTGTTTCATTCCTGGAGATCCTTTTATCTCTCTCTATGTCAGCTTCTATGCGTTTCTGTTCTCTGGTTTCTATTCCATCAATGGCCTCTTGCATCTTATCCATTCTGCTCATAAATCCTTCCAGAGTTTGTTTCATTTCTGTAATCTCCTTCTGGGCATCTGTAATCTCCCTCCGGACTTAATCCCTTAGCTCTTGTATATTTCTCTGCATCTCCGTCAGCTTGTTTATGATTTTAATTTTGAATTCTTTTTCAGGAAGACTGGTTAGGTCTGTCTCTTTCTCTGGTGTTGTCTCTGTGATCTTGGTTTGCCTGTAATTTTGCCTTTACATGGTGATAGAAATAGTTTGCAGAGCTGGGATGAGTGATGGCTGGAAGAACTTCCCTTCTTGTTGGTTTGTGGCCTTCCTCTCCTGGGAGAACAGCGACCTGTAGTGGCTTGTGCTGGGTAGCTGCACGCAGACAGGGCTTCTGCTTCCTGCCCGGCTGCTATGGAGTTAATCTCCGCTGTTGCTGTTGGCGTGGCCTGGCTCGGGCAGCTGCTCCAAAATGGTGGAGCCGCATTGGAGAGGGAGCGGCTGGGAGGCTATTTATCTCCATG
Source organism: Manis pentadactyla (assembly GCF_030020395.1). Lineage (NCBI taxonomy): Eukaryota > Metazoa > Chordata > Mammalia > Pholidota > Manidae > Manis > Manis pentadactyla. Next base: position 134,845,197 of record NC_080019.1, on the reverse strand, counting down.
AGGGGCCTCCGTGCTCCCTGATGCCCAGGGGATTAGAGTGCCCAGAGATCCCCAGATTCCCTGCCTCTGTACTAAGTGTCCCGTCCTGTCCCTTTAAGCCTTCCAAAAAGCACTCGCCAAAACAAAACAACAACAAAAATTAAATAAATAAGTAAAAAAAAAAAAAAAAGCCACTCGCTTTTCTTTGTCCTCAGGCACCAGCCTCAGGGACCCGCTCACTGTACTTGCTGCCCCTTTTCCCTAGTATTGGGGTCCATGTCCCTTTAAGACTTCCAAAAAGCACTTGCCAAAAAAAAAAAATAAATGAAAAAATAAAAAATAGAAAAGCTGCTTGCTTTTCTTTGTTCTCTGGTGCCAGCCTCAGGGACCTGCTCACTGGTCTTGCTGCCCTGTTTCCATAGTATCCAGGACCCCATGCATGCACTGTGTCTGCGCTCTGGTCCGGATGGCTGGGGCTGGGTGTTCGGCAGTCCTGGGCTCCGTCTCCCTCCCGCTCTGCCTCTTCTCCTCCCGCCGGGAGCTGGGGGGAGGGGCGCTTGGGTCCCGCCAGGCCGGGGCTTGTATCTTACCCCCTTCGCGAGGCGCTGGGTTCTCGCAGGTGTGGATGTGGTCTGGATGTTGTCCTGTGTCCTCTGGTCTCTATTCTAGGAAGAGTTGTCTTTGTCATATTTTCATAAATATATGTGGTTTTGGGAGGAGATTTCCGCTGCTCTACTCATGCTGCCATCTTGGCTCAAATTTCATATTTATATATAATTTCAAATATATTGTAGTGTGGTACCATTCTAAAATCAGAGGCCCAGAGCCCCATTAATATTGCATTTGTTTAACAATTTTTATTTATAAATCCCCACAATAATTGTTTTGATTAGCTCTTTAGTACTATTTCTGCTGTTGGGCTTTGTAAGCCAAAATTTAAAAAGTAAGAATATCCTCAAACTACCACATATTAACATAAATGAAATATTTCTATCAATGACTTAGTTGATAGAAACTGATATTAAGATATATTCTATAATGTTTCTTCTTATTAATTTTTAAACAAAGCTAGCTCTCAAGACATACATTATAAGTATGTTGTTGAAACAAGTGTTATATGCCCCTAGCTGGTAAATAAAAACAGATACTCTACTAATAAAAATATGTAAACATAATCTTCTGGCCTAAAATCCACACTTGAGAAGAACTATTGCACTTTTTGTTCCTTCATTTGGGAAAAGAAAGGGAGGGGTTAATATTTATCAAGTTAATTATGAACTTATTCCAGGAGCTTAGAAAACAGAGTTTTTATAAAACATAGAACTTCTAAGTAAAATAAAACTAGGTAAAACAGAATTTAACAGCTCAGAAAAGGTAAATTTTTATGTATTCAGTCTTATTTAATATATTTTTTAACACTGAAATGGGATTGTTAATTCATTTCATAGAGAGGAAGTAGCTCAGAATTGGGACCACTTTCCAAAACACTACTTGAAACCATGTCCTCTGACTTGGTACTATTGCCAAGTCTACCAACATTCTCTTTTACACTTATGTAAACAAGATTTAACATCCTAAAGTTCCATTCCAGTTATTACCCCTTACTGACTATGTGATTCTGGTCAAATTATTAAGTTTCCATGTACTTTAGTTGCCTCTTTTATGAGATGGGGTTACTCACTAAACCTTCTTCTGTAGGTGTTCATCACTGTAATTGAGTTGATTTATGTAAAGGGTTTAGAAGAGTCCTTGGCACATGCTTAGCGTTTAATATCTACCACTTCTAATTACTGTCATTTGTTTTTTGGAGCCAAATGTTCAAAACTGTGAGTATCTTAGAGATGAGAAATTTTACTCCCTTCCCTCTAACCCTTGACTGACTTCACATCATTTTACATAGGCTCTAATGGCAAATGTTTTCCTTCTGAGGTGACTCAGGAAACCTACCAATCTTTCCCTCAAGAAAAAAAGAAAACACAAATCAATATAAAATTGAAAAGTAACCCTTCAATTAGAAAACACAAAAGAAAAAATATATATCATTTGTAATATTCAGTCTAGTTTTTCCTTAAAACGTTTACTCTTCAAGTTTCCATCACTTGCATTTTGCTTAAGTCTTTCATTTTCAACTTGTGGAAGCAATTGATTGAATGAAACTCCAAGGGAATAAACAGCCACAGAATATAGCTCATTCAGCACACATTTCATATTCCTTAATATACAATGTGCCTTAGTTTTCAGGTTAATGAAAATAATCTTAATTTCATATTTTTATTGCTTGTATGAATTATAATTTCAAATTAAATAGAATGCACATTTAATTTAATAGAAGGACCTATTTTCTTCTGAAATCTGTTATAGTTTGAAAGGATCAATGGTTATTCCCTGTGATTCAGTTTCACATGGCTATTTCCTAGGAGCCCTTAAAACTTGGAACCTCAATACATTTTCGTCAGCTTAAGAATTTTAAATCTTCTTACTCATTCTGTGATTATGCCATCCCTTGACAATGGTTTCACTAAAAGATTTTCAAAAGCTGAGTCCTGGGAGTAGAGACAGATTTCAACTCTGAATGCTACTTTCTGATCAATTGGAGTTTCTTAATCCTCTTCTTCCTTTACTTGACTGAGCTCCGGTAAATAGCTGTCAGCGAGGGAAGGAGTTCAATACCTTTGGGCCATGACCCACTTAAATGCTGCTTCTGCAGGGGAAAAAAATCCATGGTTGCCTTAAATGTCAGTATGCTCCTGGCATCCCCTGGTGTCAGCCTCAGGGGTTCAATTGCCATGTGTATATATAAACTCCAGCCTTTTCAAATAAAATACTGGGAGTTATTACATCTGTCAGGTGAAGCAGAGGTAAATATGAGCCTGGAATATAAAGATTCAGTCCATGTATACACTGTAAACAATAACGAAGCCAGGGAGACAATCTAATATTTAGACCTAGATGATAAATTCTCTAGTAAAGTGTATGTTCATTACAAATCGGCTGATTTGTAATAAATCACTACCTTTTATCTTATCATTCAAGATAATCCAATATTAATCATTGGCACATTACAGTGCAATGTTTTATCAAATTTATGCAAGAGATTGACCAACTTATTAACACTGAGTGCTTCTTTTTCACTTCAAATGTAGAGATTTTCTATGAATTTTTATTGTAATACAGTTTTTTGGTTCCTTGGGAATCTGGACCTATGAAAAAAGGCATTTCTTAGTAAAAAGCCCATCATGAACAAGAACATAGTAAGATGAAATAACATGCCAGACACTACTACCAGTTTACCATTGTTATGGAGTTATTTTAACTGTAGGCAGTTCACAAAACAATATACTGAGTTAAATGCCCATTTTTATTTTAGTGAATTGGTCATAGAGTTACCTGCCACATATCTTTGATAAGATGGTAAGTCATGATATTGGACAAAAATGCAAATGGATACATTTTTAAAATGAAAAGATCCCCAAAATGAAAGCCAATATTCTTAGGAGTGATAAATCTGGGTTTCTCTATAAGTAGCATTGAGGTCTTCAAGCTAACTTGGGGCCCCATTCTAGAAGAGACCTGTATGCTTACCTGAGCTTTGATTTGTCTTTCAACAATTTTCTGCAATTACAAAAAATATTTAGAGCAGAGCTTGTGCTTCTTTGGACAGCTAACTTTTTAACTAGTAATTAAATTCACTTTTGTTCTCCTTTCCCACTGTGTTTTCTGTATTTCCCTGGTGGAAAAGTTTCAGTTACTGTATGGCAGTTCAAGATGAACACAGAGTAACAGACCATGAGTTTTGGCTAAGATAAGTTTAGAGCCAATCACTGCTGTCAATCCAGTGTCAAGTTTCACTCCCGTGCCATGTACAAGGCAATCGATTACTTTCCTAGCTGTAATTTTATTTTCTCATTGTGATTTTTCCTTACAACTGATGTAGTTCAATTAGAAAAAGATTTGTTTTGATTTTACATGATATTGAAAGCTACCCCTGAATTTTCTGGAAGATAGTGCAGGATTGAGTGTCTTTCTCCTACTTTGTGGCTCTTGGAGAGAGATCAGCTAGCAATAGATGAACTAACATTAAAATGATGGCACCACCAGCTTCATGGAGGTTGAAGGAGTTGACAAAGTAGTTAAGCCTTGCTTTAGACATTGGGATTTTTGGGGTCTTAAATTCCTTAAGCATGGCTCATTGAAATTAGCACACACAGAACTAACTTGTTTAAGTTATTCTCTACTTATAGCTTAAAGTATACACACACACACACACACACACACACATGTATGTGCAATATTAAAATTTAATAGGATATTTTAATTTTGAGTGCTCCATTATTGAATAGGAATATAGATAAAGGTGAACTAATTGACAAAAATTTCATATGGAGTTGATACTGTAGGCCAATAGAAAGCATTTTCATACTTTAATTTCTTGAGATCTGGTTATCAAAGGTAAAAAGGATATACTGGAAATTTAATGTTGGAATGGTTGAAGTCTTTTATTCTACAATGGAGACAATATCACATAAATAACTCAATTTAATTTTTGATCCAAGTTCTGAAGAGGATACTTTTATGTGTCATGTAAACTCTAATTTGAAAGTTAGGCATTTTGATAACCACTTCTTAGAAAAATCATTTCCAAGATATTAAAAGACATTGTTTTTACTTTGATAATGTGATACTTTTTTTTTTTGTAGATAATTATTTTTTATTGAAGGGTAGTTGACACACAGTACTACATTAGTTTCAGGTGTATAACACAGTGATTCAACATTTATATACATGATAATTCTAGCTACAAGCTATCACCATACAAAGTTGTTACAATATTTTGACTATATTCCTTATGCTATATATTACATCCTGGTTACTTATTTATTTTACAATTGGAAGTGTGTACTTTTTTTTTTTTTGAGAGGGCATCTCTCATATTTATTGATCAAATGGTTGTAAACAACAATAAAATTCCGTATAGGGGAGTCAATGATCAATGCACAATCATTAATCCACCCCAAGCCTAATTTTCGTCAGTCTCCAATCTTCTGAAGCATAATGAACAAGTTCTTATATGGAGAAAAAATTCTTACATAGTGAATAAGTTACATGGTGAACAGTACAAGGGCAGTCATCACAGAAACTTTGTTTTGCTCATGCATGATGAACTATAAACAATCAGTTCAAATGTGAATATTCGTTTGATTTTTATACTTGATTTATATGTGGATACCACATTTCTCTCTTTATTATTATTATTTTTAATAAAACGCTGAAGTGGTAGGTAGATTCAAGATAAAGGTAGAAAACCTAGTTTAGTGTTGTAAGAGAGCAAATGTAGATGATCAGGTGTGTGTCTGTAGACTATGTGTTAATCCAAGCTAGACAAGGGCAATAAAACATCCACGGATACAAAAGATTTCTCTGAGAACAGGGGGGTGAGGTTCTAAGCCTCACCTCTGTTGATCCCCAATTTCTCACCTGATGGCCCCCCTGTGACTGTGCCTGTCTTAGGTTGTTCCTCCCTTGAGGAATCTTACCCGTCTCTGGCTAACCAGTCATCTTCCGGGGCCATACAGGGAAATGTAAAGTTGGTAAGTGAGAGAGAAGCCTTATTGTTTGAAAAGGTTAGCTTTTTACTTCTTTGTATATTTATGCCCTGTGGCTTCTATGGCCAGCATTTGTCTTGAGGTATCTTTACCACTTGGAAGAATTATGATACTCAGTAAATTCGATATGAGGCACGAATTCTATTTAAGGGTTGTAATTAGGAAGGAAGAAGAAAAGCTATAGAAGTAGCAGGCGGAAGAAAACTTGGGAAGATTGATTATTTCTTTGACATATCTTCTTGTAGAGTAACATCAGCATGTATAGGTTTTAAACTACTAATTAAATTGCGCACACACATTAACATAAAAGGATTATAGTTACATAACTAAAGCAGACCTATAATTACCAGCCATCTCCAGTGAAACCAAGAAAACCAGTTAGGCACCTTAGGCATTTGTGAAAACTTATCTATGATATGGTGGATATTGTCCAACTGAACTGGAACAATCTGAGAGAAATCAGACAAATTAAAACAACCCATTCCTGGGGACTGTTCACATCCCATATGTACTTTTAACAGTAGATAGTCTGTAGTCGCAAGATTTTGGAGCGCTGCAACTTGCGCTTCTCCTAATTCTTGGTTGAGTTCCGGCAGTATAGATCCAGTCAAATTTGTTGTTTTACTGTATGCACAGGCCAGCTTAGATATCTCCTTCCTCATTCCCATGGCAAGTCCAGGAACTGGTGGGATGAGTGCATCTACAGCTGTAGCAGTGCGTGGATCTTTGTTGGGGTTTTTTGATGATCATCTTCTGGTATGAGTCTTCCAGAGAGTGCTGATGTTGGAAGTTCTTTTTCATATTGTATCTTAGTTCATTTTCGGGGTAGCCAAATTAGGCTATGATCCTCTGTATAAACACAAACAGACCCTTTGCCTACAATTTTATATGCCCTTTATACCATTGTGTACAACTCATTGGAGGTCACCACACAGGAACTGCTTCATTTATTTATTTATTTTTGTTATCATTAATCTACACTTACACGACGAATATTATGTTTACTATGCTCTCCCCTATACCAGGTTCCCCCTATATACTCCTTTACAGTCACTGTCCATCAGCATAGCAAAATGTTGTAGAATCACGACTTGTCTTCTCTGTGTTGTACAGCCCTCCCCTTTCTCCCACCCCCCCATGCATGCTAATCTTAATACCCCCCTACTTCTCCCCCCCTTATCCCTCCCTACCCACACATCCTCCCCAGTCCCTTTCCCTTTGGTACCTGTTAGTCCATTCTTGAGTTCTGTGATTCTGCTGCTGTTTTGTTCCCTCAGTTTTTCCTTTGTTCTTATATTCCACAGAGAAGTGAAATCATTTGGTATTTCTCTTTCTCCGCTTGGCTTGTTTCACTGAGCATAATACCCTCCAGCTCCATCCATGTTGCTGCAAATGGTTGGATTTGCCCTTTTCTTATGGCTGAGTAGTATTCCATTGTGTATATGTACCACCACTTCTTTATCCATTCATCTATCGATGGACATTTAGGTTGCTTCCAATTCTTGGCTATTGTAAATAGTGCTGTGATAAACATAGGGGTGCACTGATCTTTCTCATACTTGATTGCTGCATTCTTAGGGTAAATTCCTAGGAGTGCAATTCCTGGGTCAAATGGTAGGTCTGTTTTGAGCATTTTGATGAACCTCCACACTGCTTTCCACAATGGTTGAACTAACTTACATTCCCACCAGCAGTGTAGGAGGGTTCTCCTTTCTCCACAGCCTCACCAACATTTGTTATTCTCTGACTTTTGGATGGCAGCCATCCTTACTGGTGTGAGGTGATACCTCATTGTAGTTTTAATTTGCATTTCTCTGATAATTAGCGATGTGGAGCATCTTTTCATGTGTCTGTTGAACATCTGTATTTCTTTTTTGGAGAACTGTCTGTTCAGTTCCTCTGCCCATATTTTAGTTGGGTTATTTTTTTTGTTTGTTGAAGCGTGTGAGCTCTTTATATGTTCTGGACGTCAAGCCTTTATCGGATCTGTCATTTTCAAATATATTCTCCCATACTGTAGGATTCCTTTTTGTTCTATTGATGGTGTCTTTTGCTGTACAGAAGCGTTTCAGTTTAATATAGTCCCACTTGTTCATTTTTGCTGTTGTTTTCCTTGCCCGGGGAGATATGTTCAAGAAGAGGTCACTCATGTTTATGTCTAAGAGGTTTTTGCCTATGTTTTCTTCCAAGAGTTTAATGGTTTCGTGACTTACATTCAGGTCCTTGATCCATTTTGAGTTTACTTTTGTATTCGGGCATAGACAATGGTCCAGTTTCATTCTCCTACATGTAGCTGTCCAGTTTTGCCAGCACCATCTGTTGAAGAGACTGTCATTTCGCCATTGTATGTCCATGGCTCCTTTATCAAATATTAATTGACCATATATGTCTGGGTTAATGTGTGGATTCTCTAGTCTGTTCCATTGGTCTTTGGCTCTGTTCTTGTGCCAGTACCAAATTGTCTTGATTACTATGGCTTTATAGTAGAGCTTGAAGTTGGGGAGTGAGATCCCCCCTACTTTATTCTTCTTTCTCAGGATTGCTTTGGCTATTCGGGCTCTTTGGTGTTTCCATATGAATTTTTGAATTATTTGTTCCAGTTCATTGAAGAATGTTGCTGGTAGTTTCATAGGGATTGCATCAAATCTGTATATTGCTTTTTGCAGGATGGCCATTTTGACGGTATTAATTCTTCCTAGCCATGAGCATGGGATGAGTTTCCATCTGTTAATGTCCCCTTTAATTTCTCTTAAGAGTGACTTGTAGTTTTCAGAGTATAAGTCTTTCACTTCTTTGGTTAGGTGTATTCCTAGTTATATTATTTTTTTTGATGCAATTGTGAATGGAGTTGTTTTCCTGATTTCTCTTTCTGTTGGTTCATTGTTAGTGTATAGGAAAGCCATAGATTTCTGTGTGTTGATTTTGTATCCTGCAACTTTGCTGTATTCCGATATCAGTTCTAGTAGTTTTTGGTTGAGTCTTTAGGGTTTTTATGTACAGTATCATGTCATCTGCAAATAGTGACAGTTTAACTTCTTCTTTACCAATCTGGATTCATTGTATTTCTTTGTATTGTCAGATTGCCATGGTTAGGACATGCAGTACCATGTTAAATAACAGTAGGGAGAGTGGGCATCCCTGTCTAGTTTCCGATCTCACAGGAAAAGCTTTCAGCTTCTCGCTGTTCAGTATAATGTTGGCTGTGGGTTTATCATACATGGCCTTTATTATGTTGAGGTACTTGCCCTCTATACCCATTTTGCTGAGAGTTTTTATAATATATGGATGTTGAATTTTGTCAAATGCTTTTTCAGCATCTATGGAGATGATCATGTGGTTTTTGTCTTTCTTTTTGTTGTGTGGTGGATGATGTTAATGGACTTTCAAATGTTGTACCATCCTTGCATCCCTGGGATGAATCCCACTTGGTCATGGTGTACGATCCTTTTGATGTATTTTTGAATTCAGTTTGCTAATATTTTGTTGAGTATTTTTGCATCTACGTTCATCAGGGATATTGGTGTGTAGTTTTCTTTTTTGGCGGCGTCTTTGCCTGGTTTTGGTATTAGGTTGATGTTAGCTTCATAGAATGAGTTTGGGAGTATTCCCTCCTCTTCTATTTTTTGTAAAACTTTAAGGAGAATGGGTATTATGTCTTCCCTGTATGTCTGATAAAATTCCGAGGTGAATTCATCTGGCCCGTTGGTTTTGTTCTTTTGTAGTTTTTTGATTACCGCTTCAATTTCGTTGCTGGTAATTGGTTGTTTAGATTTTCTGTTTCTTTCTCGGTCAGTCTTGGAAGGTTGTATTTTTCTAGGAAGTTGTTCATTTCTCCTAGGTTTCCCAGCTTGTTAGCATATAGGTTTTCATAGTAGTCTCTAATAATTCTTTGTATTTCTGTGGGGTCCGTCGTGATTTTTCCTTTCTCATTTCTGATACTGTTGATTTGTGTTGACTCTCTTTTCCTCTTAATAAGTCTGGCTAGAGTCTAATCTATTTTGCTTATTTTCTCGAAGAACCAGCTCTTGGTTTCATTGATTTTTGCTATTGTTTTATTCTTCTCAATTTTATTTATTTCTTCTCTGATCTTTATTATTTTCCTCCTTCTGCTGACCTTAGGCCTCATTTGTTCTTCTATTTCCAATTTCGATAATTGTGACATTAGACCGTTCATTTGGGATTTTTCTTCCTTTTTTAAATATGCCTGGATTGCTATATACTTTCCTCTTAAGACTGCTTTTGCTGTATCCCACAGTAGTTGGGGCTTTGTGTTCTTCTTGTCATTTGTTTCCATATATTGCTGGGTCTCCATTTTGATTTGGTCATTGATCCATTGATTATTTAGGAGCGTGTTGTTATGCCTCCATGTGTTTGTGAGCCTTTTTGCTTTCTTTGTACAGTTTATTTCTAGTTTTATGCCTTTGTGGTCTGAAAAGTTGGTTGGTAGGATTTCAATCTTTTGCTATTTACTGAGGCTCCTTTTGTGGCCTAGTACGTGGTCTATTCTGGAGAATGTTCCATGTGCACTTGAGAAGAATGTGTATCCTGTTGCTTTTGGATGTAGAGTTCTGTAGATGTCTATTAGGTCCATCTGTTCTAGTGTGTTGTTCAGTGCCTCTGTGTCCTTACTTATTTTCTGTCTGGTAGATCTGTCCTTTGGAGTGAGTGGTGTGTTGAAGTCTCCAAGAATGAACGCATTGCATTCCATTACCTCCTTTAGTTCTGTTAGTATTTGTTTCAGGTATGTTGGTGCTCCTGTATTGGGTGCACATATGTTTATAATGGTTATATCCTCTTGTTGGACTGAGCCCTTTATCATTATGTAATGTCCTTCTTTGTCTTTTGTTACTTTCCTTATTTTGAAGTCTGTTTTGTCTGATAACAGAATTGCAACACCTGCTTTCTTCTCTCTGTTGTTTGCATGAAATATCTTTTTCCATCCCTTGACTTTAAGTCTGTGCATGTCTTTGGGTTTGAAGTGAGTTTCCTGTAAGCAGCATATGGATGGATCTTGCTTTTTAATCCATTCTATTACTCTGTGTCCTTTGATTGGTGCATTTAGTCCATTTACATTTAGGGTGATTATAGAAAGGTATGAATTTATTGCCATTGCAGGCTTTAAGTTTGTGGTTACCAAATGTTCAGGGTTAGCTTCTTTAGTATCTTACTGTCTAACTTAACTCACTTGTCGAGCTATTATAAACGTGGTCTGATGATTCTTTTTCTCTCCCTTCTTATTCCTCCTCCTCCCTTCTTCATATGTTGGGTGTTTTGTTCTGTGCTCTTTTTAGGAGTGCTCCCATCTAGAGCAGTCCCTGTAGGATGCCCTCTAGAGGTGGTTTGTGGGAGGCAAATTCCCTCAACTTTTGCTTGTCTTGGGATTGTTTAATCCGTCCTTCATATTTAAATGATATTCGTGCTGGATACAGTAGTCTTGGTTCAAGGCCCTTCTGTTTCATTGCATTAAGTATATCATGCCATTCTCTTCTGGCCTGTAGGGTTTCTTTTGAGAAGTCTGATGATAGCCTGATGGGTTTTCCTTTGTAGGTAACCTTTTTTTACTCTCTGGCTGCCTTTAATACTTTGTCCTTGTCTTTGATCTTTGCCATTTTAATTATTATGTGTCTTGGTTTTGCCCTCCTTGGATCCCTTGTCATGGGAGTTCTATGTACCTCTGTGGTCTGAGAGGCCATTTCTTCCCCTAGTTTGGGGAAGTTTTTGGCAATTATTTCTTCAAATACTCTTTCTATCACTTTTTCTCTCTCTTCTTCTGCTGGTTCCCCTATAATGTGGATATTGTTCCGTTTTGATTGGTCACTAAACTCTCTTAGAATTCTTTCATTCCTGGAGATTCTTTTATCTCTCTCTGCATCAGCTTCTCTGCATTCCTGTTCTCTGTTTTCTAGTCCATTAATGGTCTCTTGCATCTCGTCCATTCTGTTTTGAAGTCCTTCCAGAGCTTGTTTTATTTCTGTATTCTCCTTCCTTAGTTCTTGCATATTTCTCTGCAAGTCCATCAGCATGGTTATGACTTTTGTTTTAAATTCTTTTTCAGGAAGTCTGGTTAAATCTATCTCCCCAGGTTACTTCTCAGGGAAAGATGTAGCACATGCCAAAGCTGTCTGGGTTAGTCTTGTCTGGATCATATTTTTTGCCTTTTCATGTTGACAAGTGCTATTGACTATCAGCTGGGTGGGCCAAACTTTTCACTTGCTAGTGGCCTTTCTTTACTGGGACTACTGCGATCCCTAATGGCTTGTTTTGGGTAATTGCCTGTAGACTGGGTCTTTCTGTCTTGCCCGGCCGGAATGGAGGAATTTCCCTTTCTGTGGGTGTGGTCTGCCTTAGGCTGCTTCTCTGCTTTCGCAGTGCCTGAAGGGGTAATGGATGGGGGGGCTGTTTAGCTGTTTACCTCCATGAGGGGTCTCAGAGCTGTTGCCCAGGGGGTTAGTGCACCTGGTTTTCCCTGTAATTTCCAGCCACTGGGCTGTGACCTGTGTTATTTCCATCCAGCTGTTATGCCCTGTCCCTTTAAGACTTTCAAAAAGCACTCGCTTTTCTTTGTCACAGGTGCATCAGCTTTGGAATCTGCTCAGAGGTCTTGCTGCCCTGTTTCCCTAGTTTCCAGCCCTCCACGCATGCACTGTGTCTGTGCTGTGGTGCGGGTGCCTGGGGCTGGGTGTTCAGCAGTCCTGGGCTTCCTCTCCCTCCCGCCGGGAGCTGGGGGCAGGGGTGCTCGGGTCCCGCGTGGCCGGGGGTTGTATCTTACCCCTTTCACCAGGTGCTGGCTCTCGCCTGTGTGGATGTAGTCTGGCTGTTGTCCTGTGTCTTCTGGTCTCTCTTTTAGGATTAGTTGTATTTGTTGTATTTTCAAAAATATATGTTTTTGGGAGGAGATTCCCACTGTCCTACTCACGCCGCCATGTTGGCTCTGCCTCTAATGTGATACTTTTGTTCCATGATTTGATCTTTCCTTCTATCAGAATTCCAAGTAATTAAATTCTTAGATTAGGATAAGAATTTTATTTTGCCTCAAAGCCATTTTAATATGAAAATACATAGATCTTCTTAGGGACATATGATATTAATTTTAGTGTTTTGATAAAGCTCCTTTTTTGTCAGTGGGATCACATAATTATAGTCCTTCATAGAAAGCTATTAGATGGGTTCTAGATATTTCTTCATCAATATTTGAAGTACATGAAAAATATATTTGCAGTCAGGAAATATCTGGACCGATAAAGTCACTATTGCTTGCTAGAAATAGCAGAACTTCAGTTTCTAAATCCCTATTAAACTCTCCAGACCTTGGAATTATTCATTTACCAAAATCTACTTTTGAACATTTGCTCTTTACAAGGCAAATGTCTACTGACCCTTTAGTTCTGTACTCGAAAGAGAAGACATCCTTAAAGTCCTGAGCAAAAGGCTCTAGCTTTATGTTAGATATCAACAGTGAAAATCAGCAAGTTTGGAGGAAAGAGTATAGTTATTTAACTATAAAATATGTTAAAGAGAAGGGATAACAAGTTGTTACTAATTTTAACCAATGAGTGTATGAAATTAAGTCTAGAAGGAAATATGAGTAAAATATCTCTCCTTGTATAGTATTTATCAATAATCCAGGTTAAATTTTATTTGATTTCCTCAGAAATATTAAGTTCTGGCTGCTTGTAGATTACTAAAATGAATAAACCAATCCTTTTGCAAATTATCTGAGGTATAATGAATTCCTTGAGTAAAATGAATGAATATAATTAACATGGGAAGTAAATCCTTTAATTAGAAAGTCAAATAGTTATTTTTCTTCAAAGAAATGAAATTACTACAATTACTTTTTGAACAGATAATACAAAATTATTTAATAGATAATTTTAATGAGTACACAGGAGGGAATTTAGTCAACAAAATATTACAGGGTATTCAAGGATTAACTTTCTCTTTAGGAGATTCCTTAGAACTTCAGCATTCATTTCCAAATCCTAAAATAGAATGATTGTCTAACAGCACAGTTTCATTGAACAACTACTTAGGCAAATTTATTTTTATCTTAGAAATTACTACCCAAGCAGGTTCTTAAATTAACAATTACAATGATATTATTTAGAATTCACTTTAATTAAACATATGCATACATAAAGTCCACTTATTTTGCCAGTCACTTTCTTGATGTTTAAGACCTTTAAACTGAACTACTTCAAGTTTTATGGGGAATTAAGTAATGTAGTTAGGGAGAGCTGTCTAGTTTCCTAAATTCCAATATGATACCCAAACAACTAGCTTAAGATAATATTTTAAAAAATAGCATGGGGAAACAGTACAAATATTTATCAAGATTTTTACTACCAGTGCTGATTAGAATTGTTAATTAGAGATGGATATTGTTCATTGATTCAAATCATAAATGCACAATTGAATACATAATACTACTGCTGCTCATAAAAGTAATCAAAGTTTATACTTGAAATACATGTATCATCCTGACACATACACTTCAATTAACATTTATATTTTTTTCTTCAAAAAGATTCAATGATCTCACAATATAGGTAACACTCATTAATGTAAGATACACTGTTCCACACAGTAATGATGCTGGGGTTCTTGTTTGCAGAGTCAAAGAACGAACTTAACAAACATCCAAGGTAGGAGAGACAGGGAGAAGCTTTTATTCAGAAATAAAGTGAGAGGAGAGAGCTCCTGGCTCACACCAGGAGGGTACAAGAGAGCCCGGGGTGATGCATTGTCTGGGGAATTTATAGGTAATTGAGGATTTTGGGGAACATGAAAAAAAGGCTTAGGGGTGTGGACTTGTAACACCTTTCCTACCGTCAAGGTGGGCTGAGTTGTTGTCTGTCTACTAGGGCTGTTTATAGTGAAGTTGTGGGTTATATTGAGATACCCTTGTGGAACACTCAAACATTCCCGGCCAAATTGCTCCTGGCTTTTTGACCTTTAACTGATCTCACTGAAGATATCTATTTTCCTAGTATGGTGTCTTTACCCTAGAGAATTAGTGTGACCTTGACTTTGCATAATGCTGAACACAGACTTTCAATAGGGACTTCTTTACATTGTTACATTGCTTTGACTGTAAATATCCTGCCTTGCTTTTTCCAGAGGCCCTCACCCTACTCTGTCTAAGCCCATGATCCCTGACTCAATAAGATGTACATGTAGTCTGAATTAGTGAGTCAATATCCAGATTTAAATTTTCAATGTTTTAGCCCATCACATTTAAGCTATAGTATTACAGTCTGGAAAACAAGTTCTGGAATCAGACAGACTTTTACTTGAATTTGTTCTGTTGTCCCTTACTGTGTGATCTTTGGTAAAACACTTGACCTACCTAAGCCTGTTTCCTCACAGTGAAATAGAGAGAGTAATTGTAACTACATCAGAGGATTGTTGAAAAAACCAGAAAGTTACATGTAACTTGCTGAGCACAGTGTTTATACCAAGTGCCTTAATCTGCGTGGTCTATTATTATGATAATTTTCCATACAGGGTTACACATGAAAAAGAGGAATGGGAGTATGTGGATGGTGTCAGTCTTAGAATATTTGAGTATTTTCTGTTTAATTAGGCCAGAAAGAATAGTTTTACGCATGATTCTTTCTTACCCCAACTTGGAAGAAATAAAGTTCTGCCCATGAGCATACAAATGTAAGTAGCTTCTTATGTCTCCACTTAGTTTGGAATGGGTGCTGTTATGAGGTCGTCATTAAGAACCCTAGGTGGTATAACCATGCACAGGGGATTGCTTAACTCCCTGCATGTGATTGTCTTGCCCTGGAGATGTAGCAAAACAAAGCAATGTTAAACATAGTTCTGTTTGTGAAAGGAACAATCTTATAATAGTCAGTAATAATGCAAGTGAGTTTAAAATCCTTTCATCAAGGAAGATGAAACAGTTGGGTTAATAAGAAAAGGCTTACTTCTAATGAGGTGTTGATTGTAAAAAGGCAACACAATTAAACCTTCTACTTCTGAGGAGTAGATCATTAAAGAGTAGGTAAATTGCTAATGTTTGTGTGTTAAAACCACTAGAAGATGACTGAATCCTTATCAATGGATGGGCCATAATTGATAAAATTTTTCTTTTGTTTAACTCTTCGTGGCCTGGAAAACTTGGAAAAACTTAGAACAACCAGCTTAGTTTTGGGACCCAGAAATTATTAAGCTTGATTCTAGAGAAGTGTCCTTACATCATTAGTAATACTCTCCTTACATTGTTAGAAATATCCTTTATTGAGAGGAATTTTATCCACACTGGGGAAGGATCCTAGATTGCAAATGAGGTCAGGAGTGTAATGGAAATATAGTTAGTTCGGTTACCTTCTTCTCTGTCCATTAATCAGAAACAAATAAGCTTATTAAAAAAATAACTTTGTATTAAGGTGGTTCAGTTAGAATAACAGAATCAGGAAGACTAAGATTGAGATGTTCCCCATTCTTATCTAGCCTTATCCTGTCTTTAGCTAACTCAGACACTATCTGGAAATGGCTATGGACATCTTATTCATGAGAAAAAAGACTTGGGGAGTGGAATGCTTGGGCATTGTCTGACAGAACATAGAGTTGTACTTCTGGGAAGGAAGGGCAAAATCTAGTTCCTGCATCCATGTTCAGGGTAGGAGGTGTTAGTCATTAGTCAGCTGAATGCACACTGTGCCAGAACTCTGTTAGAATTTTGAGATTTTAAGATGAAAATCTCAGGTGGTTTTTAAATAGATTAAGTTGAGTAATGGTGTTGGATATTTTTTAACAAAAAAGTAGAGCTCAGAGGAGTTATGGCTCCTTTTACCCAAGTGATTGGACAAAATACCTCCATTCAAGAAATTTTGATATGTGGCAGCAGCTAAACTAGTGAGAAATGAACTTTCCTCTAAAAATAAGAAACCTCAGAATTAACATTTTACTGCAAAAACTATGTATTTTGTAGACAAAGGGATTAAGAGTGAGCTCTGAGTGTCTGTAACATATAGCAAGTGTCTGAGTCTTTATAATTCCACACAAGAAACTCAATCTTACCAGACCCTTGGCTTTTTTCCAAAATAAAACTCATCTTTGAGGAACAAATACAGACTGATACAGGTACCAAAGATACCATGAGCAGTATTTTTCTTGGTCATGTGAGCTTCTAAAGTGGAAAACATGTCTTAAACACCATTTAAAATTTAATGAAATCAAATTCATAAATTTTTCCTTTGATGTTGCTAAATCTGTCTTTGTCTAATGCAGATAGTGAGGATGTTTTCCTTTGCTTTTTTCTAGTAACTTTATAACTTACTATTTGTGCTTGGTCAATGATATATTTTTGATTGTTTTCTTTTTTATGTTTGTATGGTGAGAGGTATATAGTGAGTGTGAGGTCAGGTTCACTTTTTTCTATATAGATATACTTATTCTAATGTGATTGGTTGAAATGAATTTTTCCCTAATCAATTTGGTAACTTTAAAAAGAATCAATTGATCTTATAATATGATCTATTTCTTGACTCTCCAATCTGTTTCAGATATCTATATGTCCATCTATCAGCTAGCATCTCATCTCTTGACTACTACAGATTTAAAGTAAATACATATGTTAAACAGCATAAATCCTGCAAATATGTCATCCGTTTTCAATATTTTGGTCCTTTAAATTTCCATGTACATTTTACAGTCTGCTTGACAATTTCTATTTTAAAAAATGCTGGAATTTTGATGGCACTGTTTAAAACATAACAGTAAATCAGGGGAGAATTAACATTTAAAAATAGTGATTCATCTAATCTATGAACATGGTACATCTCTCTATTTATTTAGGTTGTCATAATTACCTTAGAGATTTTTTTGTAATTTTCCTTATAGAGGTCTAACACATATTTAGTTAAACTGATTGCTAAGAATTTTGTTTGATGCTATTTATGTTTTATTAAAAAATCCATAATTTATTAATAGCATATAGAATGTAATTGATTTATATATTTTGACATTTTATTCTGTGACTCTTAGAAAATGCCCTTATTATGACAGTAGTTTCTTGATAGATTCCTTTTTTTAAAATGTAGATGATCACATTTTCTCAGAAGTAATTTTGCTACTTTATGATATTTATGCCTTGTATTTCTTTTTCTTGCCACATTTCATGGGACTGGATCTCCAATAAAATGTTGAAAGGGAGTTGTCAGAGAAGATATCCTGGCTTTGTTCTCAATAATGAGAATTAGTTCAATACTTGAAAACCATCAAATATGGTATTAACAGTTGTTTTTCAGAGATACCATTTTACAAATTGAGTTAGCTAAGAATTTTTATCAGAAATTGTTGAATTTTGTTATTTTTTCCACCTGATCTATTGAGAGGAACATATGACTTTTTAATTTTGTTCAGATGATGAATTTGATAGTTCCTTGACTAAGCCTCTGTAATAGCATTTACAATGTTTTACTTAAATTATTCCACTGTTTATTTACACTGTGTATTAATCAGAGTTCTCCAGAAAAATAGAACTGGTAGGATGTGTGTGTAGAGATATATGTATTTTAAGGAAGTTGCTCATACAATTATGGAGGCTCATGAATCCAAAACCTCCAGGGTGGCCTACCATGGTGGAAAACCAAGATAGAGTTGATGTTGCAGTTGAAGTCTGAAAGCCATTTACTTCAGAATTCCCTCCTGCTTGAGAGAGGTCAGTTTTTTGTTCAATTCAGGCCTCCAACTCATTGAATGAGGCCCACCCACATTATGGAGGACAATCTGCTTTATTCAAAGTTTAAATGTTAATCTCATCCCAAAATACCCTCACTGAAACATCCAAAAAAATGTTTGACCACATGCACCATGGCCCAGTCAAACTGACCACATAATTAACCATCATACACTGCTATTGCTATTTTCTTCAGTAGATTATGTGCTCATCAATATTATTAATATGACTATACATCTTATATTATTAATAATAGCTAGAAATTAGTAAAAACCAAATCTCTACTTATTCTCTTTTCTCAAGAAGGAAAAAAAATCAACATTTCATTAAATGTAATTTCCATTCTCAGAATTAACATATATTTTCTGTTTTAAGCAAATTTTTTATGAAATAGGTATGAAACAAAATTTGTATAATAAATTTAGTTTCTTTTTTCATAATAATGTTTCATTCAGAAATCCCTTCCCTCCTATTATCTATTGTACTTTTGCTTATAACTTAAAGTGGACTTATTTTCTGTGCCCTTTTGATTCCCAAATATCTTTGGATACTGGAGTACCTGAAATTCACTTCCATAGATTATAAATGAGCATAGCTTACCTTTCTGGGGTGAGGAGCTTCTTTTTATGTCTTTGTTTATTAAAATTACTTTCAAAGATTTTATAAATTTCCTATGCAAAACTTTCTTGATCAGCATATATTAAATTAAAAAAAATATTTTTCAACTAATATGAGAGTCATTGTATCTTATTTGCTTTTCTTGTTGATTATTCTGCTACAACTTTACTTTGTTCTTCTTATTGCAATTGTAAATATTTAAGTGATGGAGAAAGTTACACCTAAGATCATTGTACAAAATTTATAAAACAAAGAAAATACATTTCTATCCTGAAAGGAGACAAAATTGTTAGCACTCAAGATCACAGAACATTATAATGGATTGGGTTTTTGAGAAATGAAATCTTGAAACAAGATTAAAAATTGCATTAAAATATTATGATTATGTACAATAACAGTACAAAACACAATGTGGTAAATTATAATAAACTACAATTGGTTTCTACAAACCTTTGCTATATGCAAGAGAATGTGATATAATCTCATAATTATTGCTGGGAATTGCTGTTTCTTCTATGACATTTCTAGTGCAGGTCTCTCACCAGGAGGGGCTATACTACACTCAGAAGAGAATCCATTTAGTGAAAAAAATCACTATTATACATAAGCAAGTAACTATTGTGTTTGTAAGGGTTATATATGAGGAAAGAACCCCATAGTTTTGCATATTGTTTACACATTATTAAAATAAAATTTTGGAACATTTAGGCAGAATCTATAAAAAAATTCTTTTAAGATATTGAGAATGTGAACTTGGTTCAAGGAAAATAAAATTGGGGAGTGGAATTAAGAAAAAGTTGATGTGTAGAAATGGCTTTCAATTAAAAAAAAAAAGCTTCCCTAAATATCATGCTTTGTAGGGCACTGAGAAAATCTCAGATTAAAGAAAAACAATACCTTACTTACCTATTATGGGACTACAATGGGAGGACAAAAATGAATCTGTTGAGTAATAAACCTTGATGAATCCAACACTGAGATGCAAATGTAGTTCACCTTGAATTATTTTAATACAAAATAATTAATATATCAAGGTGTTTAAAAAGTCTAACAACTTTTAGAAGAGAGTTGAAAAGAGGAAAAACATAGTAGTGTTCTTGGACCTGAGAAATACAGGTTTAATCTAAGGAGAAGTCTTGTGTGTCTGTATGAAGATGAAGGTGGTGGTCAATCAAGGGCAGGAGCCAGAGACTTAAGATTTATGTTGCCAGGATGAAAATATAATGGAAGATGTTATTTCACAATATTGCCCTGTGGATGCTACCAATAAACAAAGCTGAGAAGATAATGGAGTGAAAGAAAAGGAAGACAATGGTTGGATAATCCAAGAAAAACTGAAAGTATTTCAGAATTCAGAATTTCTGAAGTTTTAATTTTTTAAGATGAAATGGAGAGAGAGACAAAGGAGAGCAAGAGAGAAAAAACACATGATGGGAAAGAAGAAAAAAAAGAACTTGACAGTTCCATAAGAAAGTTCAAGAAAATAATGTAAATTATAATGATACCATATTTACACAAAAATAAGAAAATTATAGAATATACACTTGAGACAAAATTATTTCAAACAAATGCTACAAATTTCTGTTTTCAGAGTGAAAGCGCAATGAAAACTTTGAGATCTTGTTTTCATTTTTAGCTCTTCAGAGATTTAGGAAGTTTAGTTGGACAACTGACATTCTCTATTCTTATTTATTCACTTGTAGAAAAGGAACAAAGGCTCCCTTCAGTGAGTGATTTAACCTCAGTGCTATAGCTTTTTCCTCTGTCCTCTTATCAGGGCATCATACTTGCAAAACAATTGCATTATCCGTTCATTTGTCAATGGCACTTGATTGCTTCTCTATCTTGACTATTGTGAATAATGCTACAGTGACTATGGTTGTACAGGTATCTCTTCATGACACTGATTTGATTTCCTCTGGATATACACACAGAGGTGGAATTGCAGGATCATACAGTAGTTCTATTTTTAACTGTTTAAGGAGCCTCCATACTGTTTTTTGTAATAGCTCTATCACTTACATTCCCAGCAACATTGTGTAAAGATTCTCTTTCTCCACACCCTTGCCAACACTTGTTACTTTTTGTCTTCTTGTTACTAGCCATCTTAACTGGTATAGGGCGATAACTCACTGTGGTTTGATTTGCATTTCTATGATAATTAATGACATTGAGCAACTTTTCATAAACTTATTGGCATTTTGTGATACACACATGCATATATTTTATATATAAATACATATAACATATGTATGTGTGTGCATATATATATATAAAATGGAATATTATTTAACCATAAAGAAGAAGGAAATCCTGCCACTTGTGACAACATAGATGAACCTAGAGGACATTATTTCATTAACTGCAGATTTCACTTACATATAGAATTTAAAAGAGTTGAACTTCTAGAACCAGAGAATAGAATGGTGGTTGTCTTGCCAGGGGCTAGGGTGTGGACATGAGGAGATGCTGGTCAAAGGGTGAAAACTTTCAATTGTAAGCTGAATAAGTCCTGGAGAATCTAATGTACAGCCAAGTGAGTTAATAATACTGCATTCTTTAATTCACTAAGAGAGTAGATCTTATGAGTTCTCACTACAAGAAAGTTAACTTGGTGACGTAATGAATGTGTTAACTCAATTGTGGTAATCATTTCATAACATACATGTATACTAAGTTACCATATTATATACACTTCTAAAAAAACAAAACCATCATGGTGTGCAGCCTAAATATATATCATTTTTATTTGTCAGTCATACTTAAATAAAACTGGAAAAATAAACAATTACTTTATTTTCATTACGGGAACATAACAGCCAATTCAGACTGATACATAACTGGTATGCAATTGCTGGTTGATGGAGATATTTTCTTGTTCATTCATTGACTATAATGTCTCTTACTGGCTTAACTTTCCCAAACTTCTCTGGAACCTTTTTTTTTTTTTTCTTATAAAAAAAAAACTTTAATTCTTTTGTGTGACATGTGTTCATTAAAAAACACTTAAGCAAAAAGAAGAAAACACCACCACACAAAGCAGTTTCTGGTACATGTATGTATACATATGTATACACAGTTTGGGATTTTATCCTACATATGTGAGCTGATACTAAATACGCTGCTTTGTAACCTGTTATATTTTATTTTACAATACGAAATGAACGTATTTTCATGCAAATGTGAAACTTCCTAAC
The DNA here is from genome assembly GCF_030020395.1 of Manis pentadactyla. Taxonomy (NCBI): domain Eukaryota; kingdom Metazoa; phylum Chordata; class Mammalia; order Pholidota; family Manidae; genus Manis; species Manis pentadactyla. The sequence goes on along the minus strand of NC_080019.1, from coordinate 134,823,106 downwards.
TGAAAAATAGACCTAGAGAATGGGTCAAAGTACAAAATCCAGTGAGATACTCATAACAAGTAAATTACCTAAAACAAAATTCATTCAGATTAAGAGTAAAATGAAGGTCAAAGATACATCATAAAATGCTAATAAAGAAAGCAGGGGCCAGATTTTACCATCAGACAAAAACAGAATTCAAGGCCTAAAGCACACAGGATAAGGACGGCTGCGTGAATGTCTTTGCTTCCAATGCATCATCACAAACTTGTTTCTTACCCTTCTTTTCTCTTCCCTAAGCCTTTCCAACTCATCTACTCCTCTTATCATTTCTTCAGGGTCCAAATGCCTAACAGGAATGTCCTCCTTAAATCTCTGGCCCGGTTGAGTCAGCCCTCCTCTAAGGTTTCCCTCTGCTTCCTGGCTTACACCTTCTTCGGAAGGTTGAGCATCTCCTCCTGCCTCCTGTGGTACATCTTCCAGAGGGCGCTCTTCCTCGGCCTTTGGCATGTTCTGTGGTTTTCCTTCATTTTCTTCACAAGGCTTTTGCATGTTGACGGTTTTTCTATTATTTCCTTTTTTAATAAATTAACCCTGCAGGGATCCAGGGGGTTTTCCTCCCTCTTCCCTCACTCGATTTGTGCCGCACCCGTTAGACCAAGAGTCCTGAAAGGATCTGGAGCACTTTCCTCCTACCACATCTATAGGAAGCTGCTACAGGGAAACAGGCCTTGGACTATAAGGACTTCTGCACACATCGACTCCATTTGGTGTGAGGCTTATTAGCAGGTGGAATTTTCATTAATTCATGGCACTCTTGAAGTATTCTGGTATCATTCACTTTGTTATTTCCATAACCCATAATCCACTGGTGCTTGGAAATGTCTTGTTGCTGGAAATGGCAATCTGGCCAGAGGAGCCCGCTGGAGAGTCAGGGGAAGGAGGCAGCAAAGGGTCTCTGTTCTAGGATTGTCACAGTAGTGATGTCAAAATGAAGCCAAAGAATGAACTTCGCAAACATTCAAGGTAGGAGAGCATGGCAGAGGCTTTTACTTAGAAAGCAAGCAAGAGGACAGAGCTCCTGGCTCGGGCCAGGAGGGGACAAGAGAGCCCTCTGGAACCTTTTTTTGTACATATACAGAACAAGTCAGGAAAACAGCTAGTTCTCTTAACAAAAAGGTAATCCATGAGAGTTTCATCTATTTTTTAATCTGCTTAATCAATTCTCTCAAATAACTTTTTCATTATATATGTTTGTAAGTCTTGTATTTGACTACAAATTGAGAAATGAGGCAAAGCTTGAAAAATATAAGAACTGCTTCAAAAGAGGTAATTGTTTCCTTTCCCCACACTCAATGCTTCATTTTATTTCATTTAACAATGAGTAACTGTACTTCATATGTGCACTTGGACCCTACCTTTTAATTACCCTCTATGAGACCTCCAGATGTACCCTGTTAGGTTTCAATAAATGTGTTCTGGTAATAACTTTCAGCTTGGAAAAGCAAAACAAAATATGGAGTATTTAGGCATGGTCTTAAATTACGTCACCTCTGAATGAAAGAGAAATCATTCTGTTGCTAATAAAATGTGCATGTATATAAAGTAGAAAATCACATGCTTTAACATAAATGCCAAAGGGAAAAGCAATTGCAGCTGGCTGCTGAAGGCCTTGGCTCTTGTGCCCACCTGGCTGATGAACACAGCCCTCACGACAGCTGCATTTCCAGCAGTTTCCCCTCATTTTCTGACTACAGTTTGAAGACCAGAGGACATAGATGATCACAGACTTTCTTTGGATGTAAATGAATGTTTGTGATAAAAGGAGGAGGTCACTTCCTTCTGAAGTGTTTGAATGCCAAAATTTAGCCTTTAGATTTTGGAGGTTATGGTTTATATTTTCTTATCTAAATTTGATTATACAATTCGATACCTTAAATTCTGGAATTTCCCTAGAATTCAGTGTGTCATCCTTGGCTCTGAGACAGCATTTTTATCTTAAAAGAAGAAGAATCATTTGGATAAATTATTAGTATTTTCTACTTGTTAGAAGATAAAAATATTAAATTTCATATTTAGCATTTTAAAACCTTTTGCAAAAACTGTAGAATCTGTGTAATTTTCATGTAATTCCACCTGGGTCTATGTTTTTTTGCTTCTCATATAAATTCATGATAATATTCTTCAGGATAGTAAAGTCTTGATTTTAAAGCAGGGAGGAAGTATACAGTGTGACAGCCACATATTATAATAGATTTTGGTGAGGACTTAAAGTTATTAATGATTAAAATTAATTTTGAGAGTCTTCTATAGATGCTGTAATCCCATGGGAAAGACAAGTATATAGTAAATTTTTATGTAATTAGTCTTATTTCTCTTAGTCTTCAGAGTCACTTACAGTATTACTGTATATAATCTCTGCAAATGAAATATAGTCCTGTATTTTTTTAAAGATAGCTTTATTTTTCCCATTCTATAAATAAATAAAATGATTCTTGAGTTTTCTCAGTTGCTGTGAAAGCTGAAATAGAAATAGGATCTTTGTTAGCTTTTAGTAAGTTGGTAAATTGTCCTAAATATGTTTTACTTTGTTATTTGAGTCTAAGAAAAGAATGGGAAACTGGGTGTTTTAGTGAATTTTCAGGTGAACAAATCTACTTGAGTTGTAATTCTCCTTTCTGCAGCAAGTAAGCATTACTTGGAGACTATCCCTTGGGTTATCTCAAAGAAAGTGATACTAAAGCATCCATATTAGCAAATCTCTATTACTCCTATGTCTCTCCAACTTTTCTTTGCAACTCCAACTCATCCTTAGCTATTCTTTCTTACATGCAATTCCAGATTTTGATACTTGGTCCCGTCCAACTACTACAGAAAGTAAAAAGTTAGGATGCTATTTTATAAGCTTCCTTGTTCTTGTAAAATTTGAAGAATATTGTAGAAAGTAGCTAAGAGCTACAAATTTCAATATTAGCAAGTGGGTTCCTAGGCCCAAATTACACTGACCTCTATCTCTTTGTGATACTCAGGAAGGAGATCAATGTGTATGAAACAAGCAGTACAAGAAGAGCTTAATGTTTTTAAATTCACTTATAATGAAAATTTATATTGACCAGGTTTACCTGTAGATTCCACATACAACTCATTTACTGTGCACAGCATCTTTATTTTCCTACTTTTATGGCTGCAGTTGTCAATGGTAATAAAGTTTACTGTATGTTGGCATTAGGAAGAGAAGAAAAGAAATATGAAAGAATGGTAGAAATGAGGGTAAATACTCTTATTTTGGATATTCAATACTGCAAAAAACAAGCCAGAGTGGCTCAAAATGCAGTATCAGAGACTTAAATATATAAGATAAGGCCTTTCCTCTAATAGATATTTTAGTGCTAAGTATCCACAGGATGCTTTTCTGGGAAACCAATCTTTGTACCTTTAAAAAGATTAGTCTGGAAACAGAAAAGTTACAAGGTCTGCACGTTAGGATCATTGTTTTCAAGACTTCTTAAATCTCTCTTACCCATGGCTGATTGACATAAGTAGGAAGGCACCTGAACACCATTCTACAGTGGAACAAACTGCAGAATGAACGAGCAGAGATGACCTCATTTTATGCTTGCTGTTGAGGGTAGAAATTTCAGGTTTTAATAGTCTGAAGTTCAACAGAACTGTATCAAGGATACACATTATCTCCTAAAATAAATGAGGCTGTTTTTGATACAAAAAAGCCCCTAAACCAAAAAACCCACGTAGAGTTCTCTTTGTGGGTTTGCAATCTGACATCTATGAATTAGTTATACATTTTTAAGTTTTCTGTCTATAGTATCTACATTGCTATTGTGTTAGATAAATTGTTCTTTTACTTAGTCATCATTCTCTTGGTTATTTTAGCTGCTGTGTTTTTGAACACTTTGTACAATCAAATAAAAGTAAATGGTCTAAATCTCTGTTTGTCTCTGTAATTCCTGCAGTGCCTGCAGTTTTTTTCAGACTTTAGGTTTGGAAGGAAGAACAGCATAATAGGGTGTTTTCATGGCTCTTAAGGGCCAATTAATGTTTGCTCAAGCTAACAAACATATAGCACAGAAAAAAGCATACACCAGTGAATAAGCATATGGGATAGATAAGGTTTTTAAACATGTTCTACACACAATGCACATATTTGAAGACTTAATGATAATCTTTATTGAGACTTTTGACACTGAATGTAGTCACTCAAGTGGTAAATTCACTTGGAGTGTGAAAAGCCCATATGTGCACATGTCAGGGATATCAGTGAAGTTGTCTGCTCTAGTGGATCTTTGCTGTCTCTCTGTTGCACAGAAGCCAGGAAGGTTTTCTAGCTTTGCTACATGTGAAAAAAATGGACAGGATAATTAAACATCCATAACAAAAGGGGCTTAACAAGTCAATATAATCACTGTAATTGGCCTGGTGGGGTGAGGGCAAAGGGCAGGACCACACGGGCAGTGTCCCACTGAGTAACTGCAGGCTGAAGCAAACTGATAAAATGGGAAGTAAAGTAAAAATCCTAGGGAGAGAAACAGCATAATCCATCTTTTGTGAAGATGAAACTGCTTTAGTCAGAAGTTGCTTTGGAAGTGGGTATCACTCCGTAGGGAAGGAACAAAATTAAGGTGGAAAGATTTGATGGCCTCGACATTAATAAATGATTGTTGCATGAGTTACATCCCTTTGTGAGTGATTATCTGTGATACTGTTTTCATATTACTAAAGAAATATTTTCTCTCAATGGAAAGAGAGGCTAAAGATAGAAGTAGTAAGTTTCCTGGTTTGTACAACACATCCTAACAGAAACTAATCCAAAATTAAATAAATGGGTTATATTCTAGAGATGAATTTATTCCTATTAATGTGTGGAACTCAACTCAGGTAGTCAATAATTAGTGATAGTTCTAGTAATTCAGGACACAGGGTAATGGGAAAAATTTGAAGCCATATGAAGTGACACATATGTAATCATTTAATTGTCTAGGTTTGCATGAGCTTCACAATTTTCAAATAACATAGCTTAAAATAATTTCATAAAACACCACAGTAAAGAAAGTGTGTGATGAGAAAGGAATGGCACCAGCACAAAGAAAGTGAGAAATGTGAATGACAGCAAAACAGTGGATGACAGGAAGAGGAAATATGCTCAGAGTTGCAGTAGGAAAAATACACATAATTTCAAATACAGTAACTCCAAGAAAAAGAAGGGACTGTATAAATGTAAGATCAATAAATAGGAATGTGTGAGTTTGTGGCATAAGAAAAGCGACACTTTAATTATTTCAGTGTCTGAGCTCACTAGCTCAAAATGTGAATTGTAGGCAGTCATTTCAATAGGGCACTATATTAGCACATAACATTGGTGGGACTCCTTTTACAAAGCATGAGATTACAGTGATAAGCACACTGAAATGGATGTTGTTTTTATTGAAGCAAAATTGTATTATAATCACATTTAAGGGCCAGATAAGGAACCTGTTCAAATTGTAGACGTAGCCCAGTTTTTGAAGTCCCAAAGAAGAGTGTTAATGAATGGGTTAAATGGAATAATAAAGTGCTTTTTTCTAAAGCTGAGCTTCAGGCACAGTATAAAAATCAGAAGCTTCTTTTTAAGGAGTGGAAGTGGATTTATCAATGTACGTATGAGTTTCTCTTTGCCTTTGAGTAACTACCTGTGTAAAAGACAAAAGAGGTCATTGACCAGGGGTGAAAAAGTATGGTTTATTTTAAAACTAAAATTCAGCTCAGGTTGTTTCATAGAATGTTATGTTATAAAATGTCCATTTTTTGATTATGACCCTAAAATTTCTCCTTACATTTATTGACAAAGTACGTATGCTATATCCATAACTGTGACCAAGGACAGTCAGTTGTACTGACTTTAATCAGGAAAAGCATGCTAGATCAAAACTGTACTACCTCACAATCATGTGAAGGGGCACACAACAGGCTCAGTTTTGCCCTTTTTTAAAATAGTCCAGTATTTTTTTCACACTCTTTCTTTTTACTGTATTTGTTATAAATGGTTATGGCATGTGTGTGTGTGTGTGTGTGTGTGTGTGTGTGTGTGTGTGTGTGTGTGTGTTTATATTTTAATCCCTCTCCAAGTTATCTGTTCTCTCTCTAGGAAAGATTCTTATATCAATGTTCTGATATTCTTTATACCAGACCAGATTCTTACATAAGGAAGGTCTGATATCCCTGGGGAATATAGACATGACAACTACTCTTTCTAATAAAGAAAATAAAATTGGTGGTACATTTTATTTTGGATAAATATTTGGATCATACCACCCATTCACAAACTAAGAATATCCATTTCTGATTTTTCTTTTCCATTTTAGTGCCTGCATGCTACAATTATTTATTACTTAAGCCAATTTTTTATAAATTATAGCAACATACTTGTTAATGTATTTTCATTAATTAAAAGCAAAGTTGATTTTACTTATTTACTTTTATTTTTTATTATAATAAAATAAAATTTATAAAAATAAATAAAATAATACAACATAAAAATGGAGGTATATTTGATATCTAACATTTTATTAGTTCAGACATAGAACATAATAATTTGATATTTGTATATATTGTGAGATGATCACTACAGAAAGTCTAGTTCATATATCACTATACATAGTTTGGAATTTCTTTTCTTGTGATGAAAATGTTTAAAGATTTACTCTCTAGAAAATATGCAGTATGATATTAAGTATAGTCATCATGCTGTACATCACATCCGCAGGACTAGTTTTATAACTGGACGTTTGTACCTTTTGATTCCTTTCATCCATTTGCCTCCTTCCCACCCCTCACCTCTGGCAACAACCAATACGTTCCCTGTATCTGTGGTGGTGGTGGTGGTGGCTGGTTTTAGATTCCACTTATAAGTGAAGTCATACAGTATTAGTATTTGCCTTTCTCTTTCTGACTTATTTCATTTAGCATAAATACTCTCAAGGTCCATCCATGTTGTTGCAAATAATAAGATACCATTCTTTTTTACGGCTGAGTAGTATTCCATTATATATATATATATCGCATTTTCTTTAACCATTAATCCATAAATGGACAGTTAGGTTATTTCCGTATCTTGTTATTGTAAATAATGCTGCAATGAACATGAGAGCATATATTTTTTCAAGTTAGTATTTCATTTTTTAAAAATAAATACCCAGAAGTTGAGTTTATGGATCATATGGTGTTTTATTAATTTTCTGAGGAACCTCCATATTATTTTCCATAGTGGCTACACTAATTTACTTTCCCATCAACAGTGCACAAGGGTTCCCTTTCCTCCACATCCTCACCAACCCTTATTATTTCTTGTCTTTTTAATACTAGCCATTAAAGCAGGTGCAAGGTGATATCTCCTTGTGGTTTTGATTTATATTTCCCCAAATAGTGATGTTGAGCAGAATCTTTTCATGTACTTGTTGGTCATCTGTATGTCTTCTTTTAAAAAATGTCTGTTTAGATCCTCTGCCCACTTTTTAAATAGATTTTTGTTTTTGCTTTTGAGTTGTATGAGTTCTTTATATATTTTAGATCTTAACCCATTACCAGGATTTGCAAATATTTTTCCCATTTAGTCAGTTGCATAAGCTGATTTTATTGATATGTTTTACAACCTAATTTTTCTTGACTATCTCAACTAGGTTGCTATTAAGAATTTGTGCTATCTTGTTCAAAGTCTCACTGGTATATGATTGAGTCTATTGGTACACATAGATGGAATTAAACAGTGGCCATAATCCAGTGACACTGAGTTATTCAGTCTGGAATGGGACTCCTTACTTCCAAAAAGACAGTTCTTAAGACCAGGTAGCCCTTCATGTAATGTGAAATACATAATATAAAATGTCATATATGTTCATATATATAAAGATATATGGATACCCATATATCCAGGTGTCATATATATGTCATCTATCTACCTATCTATGGAATACACAGGAATATATGGATATGTAGGTAGGCAGACAGAGATGTAAATAACAATATATATTTTTGCTATGTTTCTATGAGGATATAATAAATGATATGTGAACCAACTATCATGATCAACCAAGAGAATTTTAAAAAGAATCTAGGAAGAGCTAAATAGCCAAGACCTGGGAAGGTCAGAAATGAGGGAAGTTCATAGGTACCAAAACCAAGTTTTCATAGACTATTTATTGTGTCAATAAAAGATGAGATTGGGTTCTAGTGTTCTTAAGATCCATGCATCTCCATTACAATTTTCTACTTCATGGGAGAAAGGGTCAGATTTGCCTAATCTGACTAAGGCTGCACAACTGTATCTTAATCTTACACGGTCAGGTAGCAAAGGTCATGGAGGCCAGACATAGGCACCAGAGCTCGCTCCTGGAGAACTGGAATCATGGTGAGCTTAGCAGCCTGTCCAGAGACACCTCCCTTGTGTGAATAGAAGGAGATCACCCATTTACCTGGTGCAGGGAGATGTGAGCCAGTGGTACAGAGGTCTCCATGTGAGTGTTCCCTTTCATACTGACCATTACAATTATAACAATATTTCTAGCAGAGCTGAAACCTAAACATAGTATTTTGCTTTGGTTTCCAAAAGGGGATGTAAATTATTATACAACCATGTAATAATCCAATAGAAAGATTTGGTTGATTTCTTATCAGTTTGAGTCCTGTATAAATTTCAATTTCAAATTATTGTTTCTATTGGGAAAATACTAAAATCTTCTAAAATTGAAGTAAAGTTTGAGCTAAAGAAAACTTTTCTTTAGAATGTTTGATTTTTCTGAAACAGAGCTAAAGAGAGAAAGTTAGAATCAATATTTTCTTATACTTAAAACATAATTTTGCTACTAATCATGTTAAAATGAAGAGGGTAAGGGGATTTCAATCTAAAAAAAATGCTGTTTTTTCTTGTCAGCTATGAATAAAAATAATAGGTATTAGGCTGAAAATGGCTACACTTACCAGATAATCCTGGCAAGTGCTATAATTTTAGACAAAGCCCAGTACTACAAACAAGGGAGCAATTACTTTGACTTAAAGCTTGCAATAGTTTGAACTTTTGGCTTTTTTTCACAAGATCGTTTTTGGACTTGGTGCAGATTTTATTTTCTCATGTAAAATTATGATCCTTATCTACATCTATTAAATATTAAATGTAAAATTTAATTTTATTGACAGAAAGGTAGAAATGCTACATTAATTGCCAAGGGCTTGGTGATGCAGAATATGATAAGTTAAGTATTAATGAGAATTGTATTTTATTGCATTCTAAAGAAGCCAAAAAGAGTTTGATATAATATGTGCAACTCTGAATTATAGGAACATTCACACAGCATTAAGAAATTACATATGAAAAAAGAAATTACATACCATAAAACTACTTTATCTGAATCATATTTCTTAGTATTCTTCTCTATTAAACAGCTGACTTAGGGCCTTAAAACATTCTGAGAGATGATGTCCTTCTAAGTGGGATTTATAAATATTCCTTCACAGGAAAAGATACATTCAGTCCATATTTTTAGCATGCGTTATTTTATGACTTCAAACTGCAACCCCAGATTTTTCCCCTTATTAAACTATTTTTAGATAGATATGTTGAGGAAAAATGTATTTGAAATCATTGTAGGAGAAAAATAATTCTAAAAAGGGGAAAATGAACTATAATCTTAAAGAGAGACATGTGATTTTTGCAATCTGCATGTTTAACCAGTAAGAGAAATTTCATCAAAACCTTTTTAATGCTTAAAACTCCCAAACTATTTTGTGCTGAAACCAAATTATTACTGTCATTTATCATTAAACCAGCAGGTATTTACTGAACATCTGTTGTGTTCAAGAAACTGCTCTGTGCTGTCGTTTACAAGACTTAAAGAAAACCTTGCTGCACAAAATGACTTACAGCCAGGAGAATGGTTTCCCTATCAATCACAGTGGACCATTTGTAAGCATCTTAAGCAGAACGTTTAGGTAAAAGAACAGAGTACATGACTAATGGTTAGATAGTTAACAGCATTGATCTGCTTGTTATATCAAGAACTCTGAAAGAGGCCAGGTAAGGCCTAGGGCTGCTCAGGGGATTGGGTAGGTAACTTGGTAATTCTCTTGGTTATTTTCTCTTCATTCCCATTTGGCCCTGTGAACTCCAGGCACATCCTATTCTCTCATCACAATGTGTCCAACACTGGAAGAGAAAGAGTAGAAAAAGGGGGCTCTCTTACCCTATATCTTTTTTGTAACAGCAAAAAATGTTTCTATAAAACCCCTACCTGAGTAAAAGAGAGTAATGAGGTCAAAGGTGAACATAATATGCTTAGACCAGTGGTTCTCAGTGTCTTTGGGAACTTGTTAGAAACATGAATTGTCAGTTTTCAAACCAATCTACTTGGAAACTCTGGCAGTGGGACCTGCAGATGATTAACAGGCTGTTCAGATAATTTTTGTTTACTCTAGTATTTTAGAAGCGCTGACTAAGACCAATCATGATTCACTCCCAAAAGCTGGATATGAATTAGAGTGAGGTTTTAATCATACATCTCAGAATTCTTGCTGAATTATATAGGCTGGTCTTTCCCTGTGATTGGAATTTTCAACAATTACAAGTCATAAAAGTCCATCAGATCTACAGAGTACATAACAAAGTACATAACAATGATAGAATCCAATGTCATAGATCTCATTTATCCTTTAGGGCTTTTGGTTGCGAGTAACAAACATGAAAATTTAACTTCAGCTTTGCATGAGCAGAAAAGGAGACAAAAATCGTTTATGTAATTCAGGTCATGTAGAGTCTGATGAAGAAGTACTTGTATGAAGTGATCAGTTGTAGCTGGTCTCTCTTGGTATGTTCTTTTCCAAGCTGACTTTTATCATGGCATTTGGACTTTAGAAGCTCCAGGACTACACTTGTTAATATGTAAATTTGAAGAAAATACAAGGTTTTCTTTTCTTTCCCTAAGAGTGTTACTAAAAATCATATACCTTATGTGGGTCACCTGTCCTTCCTGGGTTTGTCACCCTTACCATGGTAATGTTTTGGACTGCTTAGCTCAGGTCTAAGTGAAGTTCCATGGTCATTGTTAGATTTGGGAATGGATAGACCATCCCGTACTTACAGATGCAAGAAAAATGTGGTTACTGCCTACAACTGGGGAGAGGTTCTTTTTCCAGGACAACAGTGTATGGATTTGAGTGGAGAGTAAATAATGTCCATTCAAATCTCTAAAGTCATCCATGAGAAATGGAATTCATAACACTAAATACTTGATCCTATACTTAGATCCATAAATACAGCTGTGTCTATAGAAGATGTGGAAATTTCTTAATTACAATTGTGGGAAAGCTAATGATTTTTTCCCAGAGTAAATTTAATACACATTAACCATGCAATGCAGTAGCTAGGAAAGCTAATGCAGCTTTTGAAAATAAAAAAAAAAAGCATGGTATCACTGAGTTATGTCATTTCTAATACTTTACTTTCAGATGAATTATTTTCATCCCTGCATCGATATTTCCCACCCAATTTCATGATATCTCATCTAGGTTATGCTAGCTTCCTATGTGTTAAACTCAATCCTTTTCTAGTCTATTCTCCTGGCTATCAGAATTTAAACAAATCCTTTTATTTTGGGATACTTTGATGTTTACAGAAAAATGTCTCGGGTTGTGTAGAGAATTCTGGTGTAACCCACACATAGTTTCCTCCATTATTATCATTTTACATGACTGTGGTACATTTATTTAACTAAGGAATCAACATGGGTACATTATTTTATTTAACCTCTGAATTCTACTTGGGTTTCAACCCTTTTTCCACAAATGTCCTCCCTCTGTTTCAGAATCCACTCTAGGATACCACCTCACATCTCGCTGTCATGTCTCTTTAACTTCCTTTGGCCTGTGAGAGTTTCTCAGTCTTTCCTTGTTTCCTTGACAAGATTTGATGAATACTGGCCTGGGATGGTATAGGATATCCCCAGTTTGTATTTGTCTGACATTTTCCTCATAATTTGATTGGGGTTATGGGCTTTTGGAAAGAATATCACAGAGATGAAATGATCCCATTATATGGTATCAGGGAACACATGATTTTTGAAATAAAATTTCTGGTAATTATTTTGTTGATGTAATTGTTCTTAGGTTTCTCCTATATAAAATTACTGTTTTCCTCTTTCAAGCTCCTTTCTTTGACAGTATGGCTATGTATATTTCTCTATCTCTAATGTACACTGACTTTAATGTCAGATGTGATCTATTCAGAATTCTCAACTCTTAGGAAACCATAGTTTGGTTTTCAAGTCAAATTTTCTTCTCAGGGAAGATATCTCTATGAAAAGTTGTCATGCAGGTGATGATTAAAATTTGTTGACACCCAACTGGGCCAGCATATTCAGTAGGATAGCTCTGAGTCACAAATACATTTATGGTAATTTTCTCTCATTGTCAATTTCTTCCTTTTCAAGGACTAAAAGAACATTAAATGAGAGACACCCAAATACTGGAAGTCTTCTGTTATGGGCTGAACTGTGTCCCCCTCAAATTCATATATTGAAGTCCTAACACCCATTACCTGAGAATGTGACTATATATGGAGATTGGGTTTTTAAAGAGATGACTAAGTTAAAATGAGTTCTTTAGAGTGCACCCTAATTTAAAAATATGACTAGAGTCCTTTTAAGAGGAAATCTGAATGCAGGAAAAAACAGACATGCACGCACAGAGATGACCATGTGAAGACACAGTGAGAAATGAGAAGGCAGCTATCTGCAAGCCAAGGAGGAGGCCTTGAAAAGAACCAGACTCCCTGACACCTTGATCCCTGACTGCTCGAATCCAGACCTGTGGGAAAATAAATTTCTGTTGCTTAAGCCACCCACTTTGTGGTATTTTGTTATGGCAGGCCTAGCAAACTGATACAGATTTGATTAGTTTTTCAAGAATTATCTTAAATGTCGCCAGTTCTTTCAACTATCTGTCATATTACAAAGGCCAACCATCCCAGTCAGTGTGGGACTGCGCTGGAGTTAGCTGGGCTCCCACACTCTGGGAAATCTCTCCATCTGGTTCATCTAGGGGTGTATACATATCTTGCTGACTCTTCCGAGGAGTGTTCTAGGTAGATAATATCCCTCTTACAGTACAGTCCCCAGAGATTTTAGTCAGCTTTCTTTAACCAGGCCAGGTTATGTGAGATTATGTAAGATTATGTCATATGAACCGAAATATACAAAAGTTTGAAGGCATATACGACATATTCTTAATTTAAACTAGGATTAAATTCTACCACACCCCACAAATTTGGCATAAAAGCAAAGCCAGAATGACCAGATGGACCCAGAGTTGTTCTGCCAGTGTGGTGACCCAGGCCCGTCTACAGGCTCTCATCTGCTTCTCCGGGACTCTCCTGGATCTGAGAGGTCAGTAAATAGCTATCAAGTCGAGAAAACATGTGACCCTAATGGGATTTAATTCATGACTCTGTGTCATTAATATTAACCCAAAGCAAGTGAACAAGATAAAGGGTATTGACTCTTGCCTCATTTTCCTGTGCTTTTGTTATCTTATTAAGGGTCAGTGGAGGTTACCTCTCCAGTCATTATTCTGAAAATGACTGAGACTTACCAAGAAGATAGCATAATGAAAGAACAAAAGAAAACATAACCAATTTTGTTTATCACTGTGTTTTCAGTGGTCCTATTAACAGAACTCAAATCTGAATATGACGGTCTGGAAGCAAAGTTGAAACTAGAGACTTACAGTGTGAGGAAGCGCAGAGTAATGACTGATAGAGTGAATTCTGGGGATAGATTACTAGGAGTTGAATTCTGGCTCTACCACTTGATAACTGTGGCCTCTGAAAAGTTACTGAACCTTTTTGAGACTTTGTTTCCTTATTTATGAAGCAGTATTGCTAATAGTTTCTCCCTCATTTGATCACTAGTTATCGACTTTGGTCTCTTTTATTGACTGTTCTGAGCTTCTTTTTGCTCAGTTGCAAAGTATAGGCTTTGATAGCATCATCAATTATTGTGAAGATAAAATAATGTATATATATATATATACATATATGAAGTTTCTCAACCAATTGTGTTTTAAAAATTAATTTTTTGTTGAAGTATAGTTGATATATATTACATTGGTTCCAACCAATTATATTATTATTATTCTCTATATAGGTATTATATATATAATGTTTTTCCCTAATAAATCAAATAATAAACATGATTTATTATGTTACACATAATTGTCATTAGAGAATTATCTATGTTGCTCCCTGATGTTTTCCTTTGCTGATGTGTGCTTAATGTCAGGGACAGAGGGCATTGCCTGATAAAATTTGTATGCAAATTATTAATCTATCCAAAACAAAGACTAAAGAAGATAGATGGAAAATAAATATTTCTTATCTTTAGATAAAACCAAAAGGCAAGTCTTAATTCTTGACATAAATACATTCCTTAATTCAGATACAGTTCTACTGGTAAAGTTCTGCTTTTGTTAGTGTTTAATAATTTTTTACTCTTTCCTCTTTTAACTTAAAATAAGCTTTCCTAAACTTTGTATAGTGCTAACAAGCAGGCAAAACAGTATAAACATTATTTACACAAGGATCTAATTCAAGGCTACATAATCACAGGACAAACTGGCTTCTGTAGGAATTAATCTTAATTTATCTAATCAAACGCAGTGGGAAATAAAAGAAAATATAAAAGCAACCTCTGAGAAAGTGGTTGTTCCGTAAATTAAGGTACACTTTTTCTTCAGATATAAATGAAGAGTAATAATTTTTATCTTATATAATAATTATTTTCTTAGTTTACTTTGTTTCAGAAATCATATTAGTGTTCATGTAATTTTATCTATGATAGCTCTGATTTCAATTATTTTATATATGTCTTTTTAATTGTTCTAAATGTATTTAAACTAAAATGGCATTATTTCATTTTGTTTTATTCACATTTTCTTATTTATATTAGTGAATTTGAATCATGTAAATAATGGATAAACTGAGCTAAACTAACAGCTATACAATTTAAACATTGCTTTTTTATGACATTCCTATGAATTAGATTGTGGAAAGTATATGTTTAAATTAATATTTTTAAATTTTGAGCAATAGTATATTTCTTTTCAGTATATATAGGGGAAATTATACAATTTCAAATTCTGAAGGAAATGCTTTGTGTGGATATTTTTTTAAAAGTCCAGAAAGATGATTGTTGAAATTTTATGTGCCTCAATGTATTTCTCATTTCTATCTCACTGTCCCCATGAAGTCCAAATAGTAAGTAAAGAAGTAAAGTAATTAAGCATTTCCAAACCTATTTTAATATAAATTTTTTTTTGAAATCTGGTGTGGAATTTTATGAATTAAATTTGTGTTCTTTCAAGGATGAACACTTACACCTCTACTACAATTTGGCATTTTAAGATGGAATATTCTCTAGACAGTCGCCTCTTTCCTAAATTCAACTTAAATACCTTCTTTCTCATTTCTAATGAATTCTATCTCATTTTCTAGTGCTCTTTAATCCACTAGTATTTATTTACTTCCTTATTGAAAGTCAGACAAATAGGGTGTTTTAAAACCCCTTTTGCCTGTTTTTTTTACACTTTACAATGATCCCTAAAGTCTTGGGCTCCAAATAGCAAAGTTCATTCTTTTCTAACAGCTGTGAGCAGTGCTATCAGCCTCTATATATTACCCAGATATATTTTAATCATAGAAATCCCCAACTTTACTTCATTAGAATTGTTATATAGAATTTCCACATTCCCTACCAAATGTATTAATATTTACTCATAACATGTAATTTCCTTTGAAATTCTTAAAAATAATTTTTTTCAGTGTATTTTTCTTTACCTCCTCTAATTGTGATCAACGCACACTAGAGTTCAAACAAAATGTGATTTTCCAGCAGGGAAAAGGCATAGGTACTCTCTACTTGTCATTGTTATGAATTACTTTTCCAAACAGTCAGCAGTTAGGTTCTCTGTACCTTGGGCTATTTCTCAACTGAAATAGGTTGTACTTTGATGTTTAGTGACTGCGTGTGATACAGCCCTTTGGTTCAAACATTAGAGGTTTTGTTTTAACAGTTGCTACATCATGATATTTTGAGAGCCAAGGCAAATTTTAAAGTTGTTCTATGTAATTTTTTCCCTTAGTTATATTTAGATAGCATCACTTTTTTTTGTGGGCAAACCCATCAAAATTATTAGAAAGTTGCAAGTACAAACCCTCTTTAAAGCTCTGTGTGCTTTTTTTGTATAATATAATGTTATTCATATATGTATGCATAATTAAAATAGTGAAATAAGACCTGGATATTATTTAAGGCTTTTTCCTTAAAGAAATTGTGTGATCCACATAACCTACTTTTCTAGATCTTAAAAAAAAATTGAAACATGATACTCATCCAAAAAGTCCACCAAAACCCCACAGATCATCACATATACCTTGATGAATTTTCAGTGACCACACTCATGTAACTAGAATCCCAGAGAAAATGTTGCCAGCATCCCAGAAGGCCCCCTTGTGTCCACATCTAGTAAATGACCCTCAAGATGAAAAATATTCTGACATATAACTCAGAGATTAACTAACCTCGTTAACTAATCCTTGATTTTGAACTTTATGTTCAAAAAGTTGTCTTTTTAATATTTATTCACAGTGTTACCTATAGTCGTAGTTTGTTCATTCTACGTAGTATTCCATTGTGTGACTATACATCGTACTTTTATCTGTTCTCTGAAGGGATTTGATACCTGGTGAACTAAGAAAGCTTTGCCTACAACAAGGGTCAAATTGTCAAATCAGACGGAACATAGTTTTTTTTTTTTTAATCTTACCCAAGATCAAATTATTAGTAATTCAGAGGATACAGGCAGTAGTAAAAGACAAAGTGAGTTTTTGGGGAGGTCCAAGATTATCAGCACTACTCTCCAGATGCCTTCATCTCTCACATCCAGACAAGCTCTGGTTTGGATTTAGCATGAGAGGTTTAAGCCATGTCTTTCCCAGTGTATCTGTTTAGTGGCATAATTGCAAAGGGCTTCAATCAGACTATTTCTTTCTTAAGTGTCCCCAGCAAAGGGATAAAATATATTACAAACCTGCTTCTAACCTTATCCCTATCCTACTTACTCAGAAAGAGATGTTTATTTATTTATTTGCTATTTCATCTATTTATTCATTCACTCATTGATTCATTCCTCATATACTTTATTTAGATATTTAGATAAGCAAACTATCTGGTATATTTTTATGTATACTATGATGTAAGCATCAAGATAAAATATTTTTCCAATTGGATTTCTAATTGAGCCAGCACCATTTATTGAAAAGAATTACCTTTTCCCACTACTATGCAAACACCTTGCCATAAATAAAGTGATCATATATGTGTTGGTCTGTGTCTGTAGTCTATATTCTGTTTCCAATCATCTACTTTTTACTATAATTATCTAGCACCATTACTATGTGTTCATAATTACTATAGGTTTATGAAATATCTGTGGAGTGTATATGTTTCTGTTTTCATTTTTATTCTTCAATATTGTCTTACCTATTTTCATTCCATTTCATTAATTCAATAATTTTAAGAGTCAGATTGTCATTTTCTCATAAAGAAAAGATTTTAAATTGGGGCTGCATACCAGATTAGGAAGAACTGTCTTTATGTGTATCGATTGTTACAGTACATGAAGTTTCTTAGGTGTTCTTTATCTTGTTATTTTTTAAATGTTTTAATATGAAGTTCTTGCACATATTTTGTTAAGATTGTCTATAATTTGCTTGGTATATTGTTGCTATTATAAATAGTATCTTTTAACATTTCATTTTCCATGTATCTGTAGCTAGTGCACAAAATCAATACAATTTTTTTTTTCAGATTGACTCATATTCAGTACTTGCTAAAGTACTGGATTTTCTATGAAAAAATCATTTCATCTGTGAATAATGACAGTTTTATTTCTTCCTTATTTCAATCCTTACATATTTTTCCTTTCCTTGTTATAACTGGCTAGAAACTTTAGTACAAAACAGAAGGGATGATAGCAAATACTATTTTTTTCAGTCTTGATGTCAAGCTCTGAAAATTTAACCTAAATACAATGTTAGCAACATGTCTTTTATAGTTCCTAGTTATTGGGTTAAAGACATTCCACATTATTCTTACTTTGCTAAGTGATTTTATTTTTTTGTTTTTAATCATAAATGGTTACAGAATTTCATCAAATGATTTCTCTGTATGTATTAAAATAATTATATAGCTTTTCTTTTTTATTCTATTAACAAGGAAAATAATTCCAATTGATTTATGAATATTAACTTCCCTTGAATTACTGGAACAAATCATACCTTGTCATAATTTATTATTTTTTGTGTGTATTTACTCTTTTAAAGAATTATTTTGTGTAGAATTTGCATTTATGAAATTATAGTTTTCTTGTCACAGCATTTTCAGATACTGATCTTAAGTTTATGCTAGTCTATAACTTTTCAGAACTCTGAGTTGTTTTCAAAAACACTTAGAGAGTTTGTGTATTTGTATTATATCCTCTTTAAATATTTTAAAGAAGTCCTAGGGAAGCCATCTTCTTTTAGGGTTGGACCCAAGTTGTTAAACTACAACTAGTATTAGTATTAAATGTTACAAGTATCCTAATGAGTACTTCTTTTGTTCCAGGAGAAACATTAATATGGATCATCATTTCATCTACATAGAAACTTCATGAGGTATTACTAGTATTTTAAAAACCAGGGAATTGAGGTTTAAGGGGTATAAACAACATGCCCAAAGTTATACAGGTAGATAGTAAAGGACACTTTTTCATCAACACTTCCTCTTTATCTGTGAAATGAAGATGTTGAATACATCTTAAATGTTCTCATTGCTAGAAGGAAAACGATTGTAAATATGTGTAGTAAAGGTTGTTAACTAGGCTTATTGTGATGATCCTTTCATAATACATACCAATATTGAATCATTATTATACACCTGAGACTAATAGAGGTTTATATGTCAGTTATGTCCCAGTGAAAAAATACAGGTAGTAATCAGGGACAGAAGGATATATTTAATATGATAAAAAGGACCATTTCACAGTATTTTATATAACTCTTAAAAATTATTAAAGAAGACAATTTAGGTTATACAAATGAACTTCATTTAACACTTAGTGAAGCTGACAATTCTCATTGGGAGAACTGAAAAATGGGGCAGAAGGCAGGAAGCCATTATAGGATGAAGAATAAAGAACAAGGAGGAGACAATAGAGAATACGTGATTGTCTGGGGCCACATCCCATGACTTTGGGATGAG
This sequence comes from Manis pentadactyla, assembly GCF_030020395.1. Taxonomy (NCBI): domain Eukaryota; kingdom Metazoa; phylum Chordata; class Mammalia; order Pholidota; family Manidae; genus Manis; species Manis pentadactyla. The sequence continues at coordinate 134,803,793 of NC_080019.1, read as the reverse complement.
AAGGAATGAAGAAATAAGCATAGAGCCCAGAGTGGCTTGGGGCCTGGGGACTGGCTGACTGAATGCACCACATTTCTGGTTAAGTGAAACATTTATAGGGGCACTGGGGTTATCTAAGTCTCATGCTGCTGACCTGGAACCTGGGCAGGAGTGGCTTCATCTTGGGCCTAGAAATTTATTTCAAAAGCACCTGAGAGCATAACTGCCAAATGTGTGAGAGCAAGAGTTGAGAGATCAGAAAGAAGTAATAAAAAATCCAGGATTATGTTTGGCAATGTCTACATATCTCTTTCAATAACAAAACAAGTAGACAGAAATTAAGTAGACAGAGAATTAAATATTAACCAAACTGACCTTGTTAATACACTTAAAGCAGCATACTCAAAAATTGAAGAATACACATTATTTTCAAATGCATGTGTGACCCTTACCAAAACTGATGCTATCTATGCCATAAAGCAAGTCTAAACAAATTTCAAAGAAAAAAAAGTGCACAGCAGATGTGCCTCCAGTTCCTGTTCTAGTAATCAAAGGGCTTGCAAATCATCAATCTCACCCTCATGAAAAGGAAGAAAAAAAGAAGATGAGCTTTTATGTTTCCTGAGATCCCCATGGATAGATACAGGTCTCAGTTTTCTTGCCCTCACAGAAACAAAAAAGCACAAAAATAACCGATCCCTTTCACTGAATTTGAATTTATGTTGTTCTTCCTTTCCCACATCTCATCCTCCTTTTGTTAACATCCTTCCCAACATTCCTATTATGCCCACAAGAAATGCATTGACTTACAAATAGAGAAGCAAAAAACATAACCCTCCTATTCCTTTCAAGGGCATCTTCTGAATCCTCTTGTCTTTACTGAAACCCAAATATGTCCTGAGAATAGCATTTACCCCTGACACCTTTTTATTGTGACTACTCATTTTCCCATCCCATGTTCAATGAAGGACCAACTCAGGGTCTGCATTCTCCTTCTACTCTCCCATTTTTTGTTTCCAAATTATTTCTTTATAACCTCTGGCACAAAAGTTGTGTCTTTGAGGCTCACAGTCTCTAGGGATACCACCCACTGCTGGTATTCATTATCATAGTATATTGGTGTTTTTGCTATACAGGTCAAGAGCTGTTGCACTTAGGTACCAGTCTTCTGCTTTCTTAAATTCATGTTGGAGTATTTCAACATGCCCAAGTAGGACCTGTCAAATGCTCTTATGACAGAAATCATCAACTCTCATTTCGGTTTCGCTTGCCTTCTAAAATGAAGCCAGCTTGAGCCTTATTTTACTGGGGTTTTTACAATTCTTATCTCAGATTTCAACATCCTGCTCTCTGAATTCAGCCTTCTACCTTTGCAGCTACTTCCCCCCTAATTCAGTGCACATTTCCTTTGACAACAGTATGACCTTCAGTGTCAAGAACACATCCATTTTCATTAGAGCATCTGCATCCTTTGATCTGGACGACATGAGAAAAGCAGAGCCCTGAGTTTTTGTTACTACAGATTGTCTCTGCCTTTTGTACAACTACACCTGAATAGGTGGTTTCATATAGAAAAACACTGAAGAGCACTTTGATCTGGTGCCACTCTACATTCATCTTCTTCGGTCTCAGTGCTTTTTACAGGGATTTGCTACCTGGGGAACTTGTCTATTTTCCCATGGGCTCTTTTAATCTTCACACTTTCTTCAAAGGTTGTATTCCATGTTTCAACTCTCACTTTTAGCTGATATTCTTGTCCAACTACTTCACTAAAAATAAAGTGATATTAGGTTCCAAGAGTCTATCAATTTTTTATATTAATATATGAAGGTCCCCTCTGTAGCAATTACCCTTATATTCATTCTTCCATTGTTGTTGGTAAATATGTCTTTCAACCTATAAACCTGAGTGTTTCCCTTCCCTCCTTCTACTTCTTTAGGGGACTTTTTCCATTAATGATCCCATTCTATTATTTACTCAGCATATATGTATAAATCCTTATGTGTATTAACCTCACACTAGATGTTTTGGATACATTCAGGAGCAAAATAGGCAAAGGAATCTGCTCTCTTGGTGGATATGTTATGGTGGGAGGGAGGAGACAAATGGTAAACAATAAATAAGAATAGTTAATAAAATATTGGAAGCTAATAAGTTATAAAGAAAATAAAGAATAAGTCAATGTAAAGGCGATTGGGGTATCAGGAAGAGATGAGGAGGTTAAAGTATTAGATAGAGTATTATGATTAGTTCTAAGTTCCCCTTAGTACCCAGGTAAGTACTAATGAAATGATGTATTTGTGTGGTATTCAGGCTTTCTTTTGCCTTTAAAATCCTATGAGTCCATATAAGTCATAACTAATTATCATAAAACGCAGAAAAGTATTTATTTCTATGATTACTGTTCAAATCTTAGTAGCACCATAATGTTTATCAGTCATGACATTCTTATTTCACAAATAATTTCTGGTAATGAGAATGAACATTTAACAAGAAGTTCCTAAGAGGAAAACTAAGCTTCTAAGACTAAACTCCAGGCAGTCACAATTAAGGACTTGAAATAACCAGTCTAGTTCTCCAGCACTGGCATCTTACATTTTCACTGTGTGTTCTCACTCTGAAGTTATCTAACCCTAAATGCTTTCGTCATTCCAGAAGTTATTATTATATTCTGTGTCTACCAACATCTTAGGTATAAAATAATTCATCTTGTAAAGTAGAACTGCCTCTTATTTTTCTTCTCTTCCCATATCTCAGCGACTTAATTGTAGTGACTCATGAACTGAGGCTATTTTTATTTTGCTTTTTTTATTTATTATTTTTGTCTGCTTGCATTAGTGCTGATATGTCAAGAAATGTGACTACAACTTCTACTGTAATTGATGGGAACAAATTCTTCTGGGATGTATTATACAGCTGCCGGCAAGTGAGGCAAGCAGTGAATGGCAAGTAAATGGGTTCAGAAGCTCTAGAGACGTGGATGTTGCTGGAGGCAGGGAGGTAGGCAGCCACTAATAACTACAGCTAAACAGTGGGAAGAAAGCATGCACTGGGTTTGTTTCACTAATCATTATATATCATATGCACTTGGTGGTTATGATCCAATGATTTTTGCCAAACCAATTAGCCTTCAGTGTGGCACCTACTCATGCATATGTGGCTGCTAGTTACAATGATCTGGGCTTTTGATTTTAAGCATCCATGTTAAGGATGTAGATTTTCTCTGGGTTTCTGAAGATAAAATATTCTTTTTTTCTCAGTCTTGAATACTTTTTCCAAAGACCAAGAGTCTAGTCTGCAACTGTAAAGTGCTCCTTTATAGTTTTCATTTAGATACGCTAAGCTCAGAAACACAGAATTTAGTTTGGCTAAGACATTTAATTTCGGGGATTAGGAGCTTCCTCTTGAGAGAATGAGTTACTTGCCCAATGTCCAAAAACTGCTTAAGGGCAGCATTTGGATGAAAAAAATTTAAGGTGCACCATTACATTTACCAGCAATTTGGTAGAATATGTTGAGTGTTTATGGTGTGTTAGTCACTGACTAAGAGGTAGGAGTGCAAAGACACATTTAATTAACAGTTAGGTATATAAAAACAAAGATAATCCCAAAACATATTACTATCTGCTAATGACATAAGAAAAGTGGGGAAAAAAAGGAGGGAATCATTCTGATTAGACAGCTGGGGGACAATGATGTATTTACAACCAGCAGCAGGCATATTGGGAGGAGACACAGGAGGCATGGCGGAGGGGCAGTGTAGAAGCCATCGGCCCAGCTATGCCCGTTCTCTTATAACTTCTGTGAAATGTATTCATACCCTGAGTTTTATAGATATTTAAAGCTGCAGTTTTCCTACCTGGAATTGCATTGGCCTCATAGTACAGTGAAGAAAGGCCAGAAATACTTAGTTTTTAGATGGATTCTTCAGGGATTAAACACATCTTATTTTTTTACGTTTAGAAATAAGTATGCTCTATACTCTTTCCATTGTAAAGTCCACTTTCCTAAGTAATAAAAAGGGAGAGGAAAACTTTGATCTGCTGCTTTCACACTCTTTGACTTTTCAATGAGTCGAGGACTTCCAAGGCTGTCCACGTAAGTGCTGGTTTTGATACTAAAGATGGCATCTAATACTGTTACTACATAGATGATTGCATATTTAAACCCTCGCACTTTCTAATCTTTAGCAATAATTCTTTAAGCGGACATATTTCTTTGTAAGTAATGAATCAGGCATGAAGTTAACTCACGCATCCAGTTGGGAAGAATTTAATGATTCTACCACTATATGTCATCTTCCTAGCGAGCCCCAAGTTATTAGGCATAAAAAAACCCATCGCACCACAGGGCCTGATGTGGATTGCAGCCTCCTGCAGAAATACTCAAGGAGTATTCAATATTTGTGTGGGTATCAGCAGGTGTTTTGATGAATATGAATGTAATAGAATATCTAGATCTGTGTATGAATCAAATATAAACCAAACACTAACTGCCTCCCTAAAGGGAATGATTTGATTTCCTTTATATTTCTCTTTCTGCTAGTTACGTTGTGAGGCACCAGGCATCAGACCGACTTCGTGCTTGGGGTCTCATTCTCCTGAGGGGGAAGGAGAAGTTCAGGGAACACATACAAGTAAAATAAAACTAAAAGTATCCCAAACTATTATTTTTGTAAGGTACACTAAAAAATTTGCTGTCTTCAGAAACTGTCTTAAAACTGATAGAGGCTGGTTTTATTGCAGGACTTACATTTTTATGATGTATGGCCAGGTAGTCATGAAGTAATACAACCCTCCTCACATTAATTTCAGGTTTATTCTTATCAAAATTACTGTAATGTGAAAGATTATATCTGATCGAAATGTTAAAACAGCATCAAATCTCAGGTAACTTAAATATCTTGGAGGTTAGAGAATAACATTCTTTACTCCCTATTTGGGAGAAAAAAAAGAAGTAAGTTGGGCATAATAATATGGAGAAAGATAAAATAAAAATAAAAGAAGAATGCTGTACGGTTATGACTTGCTTGCCATGGACATTGTAGGAGCGGAATTTTTATGAACTGCTAATTGGTGCTCAGTGGGGTCTTTAAGTACTATGATCAAGTTTTAAAACAATCTATCTTTACAACATGATATTTACAAACCTGATAGAACTCCTTTAAACCATACTCCCTTAGGGAGAAATAATTTCTTTCAAAAGAATAATAGTGTGAAAACTACCTAGGGAATCACGTCTCTGGCCATAACTGACCAACTATAGTTTTAAGAGGTCAACTTTTGGCCTATGTCCTTTGGATATTTATCCCTTTGTATGTTGTCAATTTTTATGAAAAAAATATGGAGAATAGTTATGAGTGTTCTCTTTTTTCCAGTTGACAAAAAAAAAAGACAGTTAATATGAAAGAAAAAAATGTGTGGTGTGGACATTGGGTAGAAAATCCATGCCTTAATCTAGAATAGAGATTTTTTTTTCTCATATGTAAATTAAATGGTTACATTAAATAATCTAATTCTTATTATTTTTGATTTATAATATTGATTCTTAAGAATAATTACTCCTTCCTTCCTTCCTTCTTCCCTGCCTCCTTCCTTTCTTCTTTTTTTTTCTCTCTCTTTCTTTTTCTTTGTTTCTTTCTGCCAAGGCATTGTCTGGGGCATAGAAGTATTTAAAAAACTTCCTAGAATGATTCAACAGGATGCTGTTCTTAAATAACTATAGTTTTTTCTTATGTACTTGTTGTAATGTGTTTAATATCTTTTCTATTTATTAAGATTCTTTTAGTTAACATTTTGATATGCTCCAAGCACTTATATGCCTTATTTTAAGAAAGGCAAGTCATGTATGGATGTAGCACTTACCTGTACTTCTATATTAATTATATAGGATCTTACACTGTGTAATAAAGATACTTTTCCTTTATTATTCTCCATAAGAGAGATGTTACACTATTGAATAGAAGACATGAGTCAAGAAGATACTGAATTCCTTTTGAGATTTGTTTTTCTATCTGTAGTAGGTGGAGTGGTGGTCCTTCAAAAGATATTTTTTACCTTGAGCCTGTAAATGTGACCTTATTTAGAAAAAAAGGTCTTTACATATATAATTAAGATAAAGATTTTGAGATGAGAATACCCTGGATTGACTAGAGTGGGCCTTTGTTCTGATAACAAATGTGCTTGGAAGAGAAGGAAAGGGAAGACTCAGAGGAGAAGGGCGTGTGTGCAAACGGAGGCAGAGATTGGAGCGATGCACCCCCAGGACCATGGGGAGCCATCAGAAAATGGAAGGGGCAAGGAAAGATTCCCCACCCAGACTCCCCAGAGGAAGTAAGGCCCTCTCGACATCTTGGTTTCAGACTTCTGGTCACCAGAATTCCCCTAGGAGAGTAATACACTCTCACTGCCATTAATTATTAAAAAACCCAGGACTAACACTTAGAGGGGTGCATCAGTGAGAAACTGAGTGACAGAGGGACCTCTTACAAGGGAGCCACCGGGGCGGAGGGAAGTCACAGTACTTGTTTGATGAAGGTGCTGTTATCAGTGTGCTGGGGCCACCCTAACAGCATAGCCCAGACTGGGCGGCTTTCACAGCAGAGATCTATTTTCTCACAGTTCTGGAGGAGCGAAGTCCCAGCTCTAGGTGTCTGCAGGGCTGGTTTCTCCAGAGGCCTCTCTCCTTGGCTTGCAGAGGGCCACTTTCTCTCTGGTGGAAGCTGGTGGAGGCCGGGGAGTGAATTCTCTATTTCCTGGAAGCCGCAGGAAGGCAAAGCCATCACTTCCGCAGTACATGTTGACCTTCTGGTACTCGGAGCAAGCCTGAGAAGGGGTGGGGAGAGAATCTAAGAGGCCAAATGGAAGATGCCTAGCACAAATGAAACTGCAAAGTTATTTGTGCAAGTCCCTTGTAGCCAATCTGCAGTTTATAATGCTGTAGCAAAATAGGGCCAGAATAGTAAAGTATTTCTTAACAACTCTTTAACAAAATAATAATTAAGGAGCTAATGAAAACAGCATAAATTTGTATAATATATTCTCAAAACTACAGGTATGCCCTGAATTAAAAATCTTGGTTGTTGTGGAATTATTTTTCACATTCTTGGTTAAAGGATACATGGACTTCTGTTTGTAAAAACTGTGTTCTTAAAACTTCACACAAAAGACAGGTATTCTAACATTTAAATACTGAATGCGTAGTAGGATTCTGCTCCTGTTATTGAAAATGAACTTGAATCAATTTTAAACTTTCTACAGTCTGGTTGTCTTATTTGTTGAGTGGAAAGATTATTGACATTTAAGAACCTAGTGAAATAATTATGGGAAATTATTTTAACAAAAGTGTTAGAGAAATGCTTTTTTGTGACTGTACCATATTCATTAGTGTATCTTTACCACCCAGCATTAATTGATATTTGATAAATATTTACTCAACTGAATTAAACTGCAAATACACATCTACTCATTTTCCTAGATATATAAATAAGCTACTGGAATGGAATTCTTATTTGAACATATTTATGTATTCTAAGCAACTATGTAAGAAGGGGGTAAATATTTGGTCCTATTATTAGGCAGTTCCTTTTCCTCATGGGCCCCTTAGCAACATTTTATATTCAAATTTCACAGATGAAATAAATGAAAAAAAAATTGACAACCTCAGAGCTTCATATGTATGTTAAATTTCTAGTCATATTTTGCAAGAAAATGAAACTGGTTTGAGTGGAAAGTTGTCAAATATGTTTTAACGTTCCAAAGATTTGATTTCTAAATTACAAAAAAAAAATCTATTAAATCCTTGAAAATAATTAAACTAATGGTTATATATATATTTCCATATTCTCTGAAAGGATAGAAAATTTGGAAAAAAATTATATCCAGTTATAATTTGTGACACATTTTACTAGAAAACTCGTATGAAAAATGAGTCAAAAAGGCCATTGAAATAAAAACAATTGCAGCGTCCGAAAAGAAAGTGGCCACTAGAGGGTACTGCTGCTCTATGTCAAACCAACTGGGTCCATAGTAAATACTGAGGATTATTATAAACCTAGGGGTTCAACGTGGCAAATTTGGATTGTGATATGAAATGCTCTAAAAGAAGAAAACTGAGTTTGTTACAGTTAACATTATTTCACACAGTTTGAAAGCTCTGAACACTAAAATTGGCATTTCCATCAAACTAAACTTTACCAGTCTTTGAGATATACATTTAGGAACAAAATACACATAAAGAGAAAGGTATCTTATTCCAAGGTAGCTTGCTTATATAAATCCTGTTATATATTCATTGTAAAGATTTCTACTCCTCATAATGTAAGATAATGGCAATAATAGCTTAGCTATATCAAATAGCTTCTTGGAAGTGCTATGATGTATTTATACATACACAGTTTATACTCATGTTTCCATCCCAAAGTGAGGAGGTAAAGACTAATCACCAATTTAAAAGGAAACAAACTGAGAAGTAGAATGTCATTGCTCATCTCACTCACAGAGGAATTCGAGTGGGAATATGAATGTGTGTATGTGCATACACAGGGGTGAAAATGGGGATAAAGAAATATTTTTTTCATAAAATTGGAAGTTAGAAATATGCAAAATTAAATAATGGGTTACATATACATATATTACACACACATTTTTGGAGAGAAAAAATTAAATTTAGTTGTTATGCTTCATTAAGTAATATTATTTCAATAAAAAATCAATAATAAATACTGTGCTTATGTTTAACTAAAAAGTAAATGGCTAATATAGAAATATATGACACATTCTCCCAAGTAAAATGATTGAAATAGAATTGAGGAGATATAATTTATCTGTCAAAATAACATGCATAGTTATATGTGAAATATATGCAAAGTATTGCATAAACAGAATTTAGGAAGTCATTGTGGGTTGGAGTAAACTAAACACTCTGTGGAGGGGATAGAATTTGAACTTGGTCTTAAAATTTGAGAAAAATTCAGATAGGTTGAGAGGATGTTACAGCATGGGAAAAGACTCAGAGATCTGGATGGTCCAGACAAATACAGATGCCAGTTCATGCAAAAATCTGTATGTTTTATTGAGTAGGTATAGTTGGAAAATCTGGAAAGATAGATTGGGGATATATTGTGTGTGATTTGAATTTCACGCTTTGATTGTATTCAAATCAGATGCATGGCACAATCAAAGAAGTATTTAGAAAGATTAATCTGTTTTCAGGGTAGACTTGTATGAAAAGAAACTTCGGTGAGAGAAGATTTTTGAGAAATCTGTTACATAGAACACACTTGAGATGGTAAGAGCCTTAATTAGGACAGTGGTGATGGACACAGAAAAGAAAGGACTAAAATAGAAGTCATTTAGAAATAGGAAACAGTATGGGTTTTGGTTGATTAAAAGTGGGAGAGAAGGGAGAGGAGATGAGAAGTGGTCATGAGAATTTAAGCTCAGAGAACATGAAGCAAAAGGAAGAGGAGGAAGAGGAGGTATTAACACTGAGGAGAAATCTGTTCAGTTTTTAGATATGTTAAAATGTCTGCCATTGATGAAACATAATGATTCTCCTCAGAGATGCAGGGCAGAGCTGCAGAAAGACTGTCAGGACAGATGTAATTGCTATATTTAGAAAAGCTACCTTAATCAAAAGGAAGGTATACATTTCTGAGTAAAAGAGAAAATACAGGATTAAAGGTCAGAATGTGGGTTAATCCACATTTAATAGTTAAAAGAATAGTCAACAGTGAAATATTTAAAATTATTACCTTAGATGTGCATAGGAGAAGAAAGATCAATTCACCAGGGTCAGGCAACAAGGAATTCCCTGAAATAAAACTAAAAGGTCAAGAGGGTTGGGGGAAAATATTGTGGAGTTAAATAGTTAAGAACAGCTGAATGCCATGGGGGAGTGCCGTCAAAGTGTGGAGACAGGGAAAGATGTCATGGAGTGTGGAATGGAGAGCAGGGGAGACAGAAGCTGGAGTGAATCATTGAGAATACGAGAACTGAAGTAAAGTCAAATAGGAGATTGGGATCAAAGGGTTAAATATTAAGTTTAAATATTGTGTTATACTATTAAGAAATATTATTCCTTAGGAATATGTTTATAATATTTTTTGTATTATACGTTTTACAACAATATTTAGGAAATATTGTGTCATGATATGTAAGAGAAGATATTATATGCTTGCAGCTAAAGAGGAAAAAGAAAAGTGAGAGTGCAAAGAAGGATCCAAATGAAAGAAAGAATAATTGAAGGACGGTGTGGGGGAGACAGGAGGAGGGGCTGAGGACACAGGCTGAAACCATGGCCTTGTAAAGCTGTGATAATCAACTTTTGATAAGTCTGGAGATATGTTAAACTGTGAGTTTAGTTGGGGATATTCTTAGCTATCTCAAGTCTATTTTGACATTATATATGGGACAAGTCAATCAATAAAAACAGGATCACTTTAATCACCCTTGTGCTGTGGGAGATGAGATGATAAAAAAAAATAGGGCCGCAGAGGTAATTTTGCATGCCTCATATTCTTTCTGATACTGGGTAATGAATAAAATTCCTGACTCTAAGGTATGAATCACAGTTTACAGTTTACTAAGACTGAGTTGGTGATGTGACCAAATCAAGTAACAAAGGAAAAGCAGAGAGACTTCTTGTAAGCCCAAAAAGTCACACCACTAAAGCACCCTGGCCAGTGTTCTAAAGTTCCATGTTTTTGTCATGTAAGCCTTATAGCCTTCTATTTTTAAAATAATATTTCCATGTTTAAAAGCCAGACATTAGAAGTCTGAAATGTTCTGTAATTCACAAACAACAAAGCCCTGAAACTGCTGGCTGTATCTGATCAAGGCTGGGTGAAGAACTCAGGGCTAGATGTCCTGCCTGTCAAATTTTCTCATTCTTGCACTGATCTGGATGCAGACCTTCTGACCTTGCCCTGCTCTTCGCTTCCTTTGAATTTTCTGATTCCCGACTACCTGCTCAGCCTTTCACTCAGCCAGCTTCTTGTCTAGGAACTGCTTACCTGTGTAGTTTTGATCCCCCAACGGCCTGTCTAGCTGATTAACTACCATGCTCTGACCTCTTGTACCTAAATTGTTGTTGATCAAATATTGCTTCCTTTAGGGCTAAATTGCCTCCTTCGACTCGGAGTAGGATATGTCAGTGTGTGCAGACTGCCCGCCTAGACTCCTGTACCCTATCTTCATTTCCAAGTCCTGCTTGGCTTTTCCTAATCTTGACTTATCCTCCCCCTGCAGAAAAACACTTTCCCCGAAGTCCTAGCAGAACAGCAATTAAAGATGCCAAGGTTTTAGGGAACAATTCTGAATGTATCAATAGGTAGGAAAGAGTAATGAAGATAATAATCTTGGTTGTGGATCTATTTTATTTAAGGTTATAGTAGATGTATTACATTATCCAGTTTATACTGGATGCTCACAAGACTGAAGTTGTATTTGCTACTACTTCAACATCAGGGAGAAAAATCACCACCTCATCTCATTATACTGTATTAACTATTATCCAGGTCTAGATAATAGATACTGGAGTTCAATTTTATATATATATTTAAGATCCCAGTTGTGCACTGTCTTAATGGATTTTTTCTAGGGGTTAAATCTATATAACTCTCTAAAGACAGAACCATTTTAGACATAATTATGGTTAAAAAAATTCTTAGTTGGGGGCATAAAAGCCACAGGGCATAAATCTGCAAAGAAGTAAAAAGCTAACCTTTTCAAACAATATTGCCTCTCTCTCACTTACCAACTTTACATTTCCCTGTATGGCCCCGGAAGATGACTGGTTAGCCAGAGACAGGTAAGATTCCTCAAGGGAGGAACAACCTAAGACAGGCACAGTCGCAGGGGGGCCATCAGGTGAGAAATTGGGGATCAACAGAGGTGAGGCTTAGAACCTCATCCCCCCAGTTTTGAGAGAAATCTTCTGCATCTGTGGATGTTTTATTGCCCTTGTCTAGCTTGGATTAACACATAGTCTGCAGGCACACACACCTGATCATCTCATTTGCTCTCTTACAACACTAAACTATGTTTTCTACCTTTATCTTGCAACTACCTACTACTTCAGTATTTTATTTAAAAAAATAATAATAATAAAGGGAGCAATGTGGGATTCACATATAAATCAAGAATAAAAATCTAATGAATATTCATATTTGACCTGATTGTTTATAGTTCATAATGCGTGATCAAAACCGAAAGTTTCTGTGATGACAGCCCTTGTACTGTTCATTATGTAAGAACTTATTCACTATGTAAGAATTTGTTGATTGGAACATGGTGTCGTGAGTAGGACAGTGGGAATCACCTCCCAAAAACATATATACTTTTGAAAATACAACAAACACAACTAGCCCTAAAAGAGAGACCAGAAGACGCAGGACAGTGGCCAGACTGCAGCTACACCAGCGAGAACCCAGCGACTGGTGAAAGGGGTAAGATACAAGCCCCGGCCTGTGGGACCCGAGCGCCCCTCCCCCCAGCTCCCGGTGGGAGAACAATAGGCAGAGCGGGAGGGAGACGGAGCCCAGGACCGCTGAACACCCAGCCCCAGCCACCCCCACCAGAGCACAGACACAGTGTGTGGGGAGAGGGCCCTGGATACTGGGGAAACAGGGCAGTAAGACCTCTGAGCGGGTGCTGAAGCTGATGCCCCTGTGACAAAGAAAAGCAGGGGCTTTTTGAAAGTCTTAAAGGGACAGGGACTTAACAGCTTGACGGAAACAACCCAGGTCACAGTACAGCAGCTGGAAATTACAGGGAAAACCGGGTGCACTAACACCCTGGGCAACAGCTCTGAGACCCCTCACGGAGGCAAACAGTCAAGCAGCCCCCCCATCCATTACCCCACCGGGCGCTGCGAAAGCAGAGAAGCAGCCTGAGACAAATTCCGCCCACAGAAAGGGAAATTTCTCCCTTCAGGCCAGGCAAGACACAAAGACCCAGTCTACACGCAATTACCCAACACAAGCCACTAGGGGTCGCAGTTGTCCCAGTAAAGAAAGGCCAGTAGCAAGTGAAAATTTTGGCCCTCCCAGCTGACAGTCAATAGCACCTGTCAACATGAAAAGGAAAAAAATATGATCCAGACAAGACTAACCCAGACAGCTTCGGCATCTGCTACATCTTCCCCTGAGAAGGAATCTGGGGAGATAGATTTAGCCAGTCTTCCTGAAAAAGAATTCAAAACAAAAGTCATAACCATGCTGATGGACTTGCAGAGAAATATGCAAGAACTAAGGAAGGAGAATTCAGAAATAAAACAAGATCTGGAAGGACTTCAAAACAGAATGGACGAGATGCAAGAGACCATTAATGGACTAGAAAACAGAGAACAGGAATGCAGAGAAGCTGATGCAGAGAGAGATAAAAGGATCTCCAGGAATGAAAGAATTTTAAGAGACTGAGTGACCAAATGAAAAGGAACAATATAAGAATTATAGGAATTCCAGAAGAAGTAGAGAGAGAAAAGGGGATAGAAAACGTCTTTGAAGAAATAATTGCTGAAAACTTCCCCAAACTAGGGGAAGAAATGGCCTCTCAGACCACAGAGATACACGGAACTCCCATGACAAGGGATCCAAGGAGGGCAACACCAAGACACATAATAACTAAAATGGCAAAGATCAAAGACAAGGATAAAGTATTAAAGGCAGCCAGAGAGAAAAAAAAGGTTACCTACAAAGGAAAACCCATCAGGCTATCATCAGACTTCTCAACAGAAACCCTACAGGCCAGAAGAGAATGGCATGATATACTTAATGCAATGAAACAGAAGGGCCTCGAACCAAGACTACTGTATCCAGCACGAATATCATTTAAATATGAAGGAGAGATTAAACAATTCCCAGACAAGCAAAAGTTGAGGGAATTTGCCTCCCACAAACCACCTCTACAGGGCATCCTACAGGGACTGCTCTAGATGGGAGCACTCCTAAAAAGAGCACACAACAAAACACCCAACATATGAAGAAGGGAGGAGGAGTAACAAGAAGGGAGAGAAATAAAGAATCATCAGACTGTGTTTATAATAGCTCAACAAGCGAGTTAAGTTAGACAGTAAGATAGTAAAGAAGCTAACCCTAAACCTTTGGTAACCACAAACTTAAAGCCTGCAATGGCAATAAATTCATACCTTTCAATAATCACCCTAAATGTAAATGGACTGAATGCAACAATCAAAAGACACAGAGTAATAGAATGGATGAAAAAGCAAGATCCATCCATATGCTGCTTACAAGAGACGCACCTCAAACCCAAAGACGCGCACAGACTTAAAGTCAAGGGATGGAAAAAGATATTTCAAGCAAACAACAGAGAGAAGAAAGCAGGTGCTGCAATTCTGGTATCAGACAAAACAGACTTCAAAATAAAGAGACTAACAAAAGACAAAGAAGGACATTACATAATGATAAAGGGCTCAGTCCATCAAGAGGATATAACCATTATAAATATATATGCACCCAATACAGGAGCACCAACATACCTGAAACAAATATTAACAGAAATAAAGGAGGAAATAGAATGCAATGCATTCATTCTAGGAGACTTCAACACACCACTCACTCCAAAGGACAGATCCACCAGACAGCAAATAAGTAAGGACACAGAGGCACTGAACAACACACCAGAACAGATGGACCTAATAGACATCTACAGAACTCTACATCCAAAAGCAACAGGATACACATTCTTCTCAAGTGCACATGGAACATTCTCCAGAATAGACCACATACTAGGACACAAAAAGAGCCTCAGTAAATTCCAAAAGATTGAAACCCTACCAACCAACTTTTCAGACCACAAAGGCATTAAACTAGAAATAAACTGTTCAAAGAAAGCAAAAAGGCTCACAAACACATGGAGGCTAAACAACACGCTCCTAAATAATCAATGGATCAATGATCAAATCAAAATGGAGATCCAGCAATATATGGAAACAAATGACAACAACAACACTAAGCCCCAACTTCTGTGGGACACAGCAAAAGCAGTCTTAAGAGGAAAGTATATAGCAATCCAAGCATATTTAAAAAAGGAAGAGCAATCCCAAATGAACGGTCTAATGTCACACCTATCGAAATTGGAAATAGAAGAACAAATGAGGCCTAAGGTCAGCAGAAGGAGGGACATAATAAAGATCAGAGAAGAAAAAAATGAAATTGAGAAGAATAAAACAATAGCAAAAATCAATGAAACCAAGAGCTGTTTCTTCGAGAAAATAAGCAAAATAGATTAGACTCTAGCCAGACTTATTAAGAGGAAAAGAGAGTCAACACAAATCAACAATATCGGAAATGAGAAAGGAAAATCACGATGGACCCCGCAGAAATACAAAGAATTATTAGAGACTACTATGAAAACCTATATGCTAACAAGCTGGGAAACCTAGGAGAAATGGACAACTTCCTAGAAAAATACAACCTTCCAAGACTGACCCAAAAAGAAACAGAAAATCTAAACAGACCAATTACCAGCAACGAAATTGAAGCGGTAATCAAAAAACTACCAAAGAACAAAACCCCCGGGCCTGATGGATTTACCTCGGAATTTTATCAGACATACAGGGAAGACATAATACCCATTCTCCTTAATGTTTTCCAAAAAATAGAAGAGGAGGGGATACTCCCAAACTCATTCTATGAAGCTAACATCACCCTAATACCAAAACCAGGCAAAGACACCACCAAAAAAGAAAACTACAGACCAATATCCCTGATGAATGTAGACGCAAAAATACTCAACAAAATTTTAGCAAACCGAATTCAAAAATACATCAAAAGGATCGTACACCATGACCAAGTGGGATTCATCCCAGGGATGCAAGGATGGCACAACATTCGAAAGTCCATCAATATCATCCACCACATCAACAAAAAGAAAGACAAAAACCACATGATCATCTCCATAGATGCTGAAAAAGCATTTGACAAAGTTCAACATTCATTCATGATAAAAACTCTCAGCAAAATGGGAATAGAGGGCAAGTACCTCAACATAATATAGGCCATATATCATGAACCCACAGCCAACATTATACTGAAGAGCGTGAAGCTGAAAGTTTTTCCTCTGAGATCGGGAACTAGACAGGGATGCCCACTCTTCCCACTGTTATTTAACATAGTACTGGAGGTCCTGGCCACGGCAATAAGACAAAACAAAGAAATACAAGGAATCCAGATTGGTAAAGAAGAAGTTAAACTGTCACTATTTGCAGATGACATGATACTGTACATAAAAAACCCTAAAGACTCCATCCACCCCAAACTACTAGAACTGATATCGGAATATAGCAAAGTTGCAGGATACAAAATTAACACACAGAAATCTGTAGCTTTCCTATACACTATCAATGAAACAATAGAAAGAGAAATCAGGAAAACAATTCCATTCACAATTGCATCAAAAAGAATAAAATACCTAGGAATAAACCTAACCAAAGAAGTGAAAGACTTATATTCTAAAAACTACAAGTCACTCTTAAAAGAAATTAAAGGGGACACTAACAGATGGAAACGCATCCCATGCTCGTGGCTAGGAAGAATTAATATCGTCAAAATGGCCATCCTGCCCAAAGCAATATACAGATTTGATGCAATCCCTATGAAACTACCAGCAACATTCTTCAATGACCTGGAACAAATAATTCAAAAATTCATATGGAACCACCAAAGACCCCGAATAGCCAAAGCAATCCTGAGAAAGAAGAATAAAGTAGGAGGGATCTCACTCCCCAACTTCAGGCTCTATTATAAAGCCATAGTAATTAAGACAATTTGGTACTGGCACAAGAACAGAGCCACAGCCCAATGGAACAGACTAGACAATCCAGACATTAACCCAGACATATATGGTCAATTAATATTTGATAAAGGAGCCATGGACATACAATGGCGAAATAACAGTCTCTTCAACAGATGGTGCTGGCAAAACTGGACAGCTACATGTAGGAGAATGAAACTGGACCATTGTCTAACCTCATATACAAAAGTAAACTCAAAATGGATCAAAGACCTGAATGTAAGTCAGGAAACCATTAAACTCTTGGAAGAAAACATAGGCACAAACCTCTTAGACATCAACATGAGTGACCTCTTCTTGAACATATCTCCCCGGGCAAGGAAAACAACAGCAAAAATGAACAAGTGGGACTATATTAAGATGAAAAGCTTCTGTACAGCAAAAGACACCATCAATAGAACAAAAAGGAACCCTACAGTATGGGAGAATATCTTTGAAAATGACACATCCGATAAAGGCTTGACCTCCAGAATATATAAAGAGCTCACACGCCTCAACAAACAAAAAAAAAATAACCCAATTAAAAAATGGGCAAAGGAACTGAACAGACAGTTCTCCAAAAAAGAAATACAGATCGCCAACAGACACATGAAAAGATGCTCCACATCGCTAATTATCAGAGAAATGCAAATTAAAACTACAATGAGGTATCACCTCACACCAGTAAGGATGGCTGCCATCCAAAAGACAAACAACAACAAATGTTGGCGAGGCTGTGGAGAAAGGGGAACCCTCCTACACTGCTGGTGGGAATGTAAACTTGTTCAACCATTGTGGAAAGCAGTATGGAGGTACATCAAAATGCTCAAAACAGACATACCATTTGACCCAGGAATTGCACTCCTAGGAATTTACCCTAAGAATGCAGCAATCAAGTATGAGAAAGACCAATGTACCCCTATGTTTATCGCAGCACTATTTACAATAGCCAAGAATTGAAAGCAACCTAAATGTCCATCTACAGATGAAAGGATAAAGAAGTGGTGGTACATATACACAATGAAATACTACTCAGCCATAAGAAAAGGGCAAATCCAACCATTTGCAGCAACATGGATGGAGCTGGAGGGTATTATGCTCAGTGAAACAAGCCAAGCAGAGAAAGAGAAATACCAAATGATTTCACTCATCTGTGGAATATAAGAACAAAGGAAAAACTGAAGGAACAAAACAGCAACAGAATCACAGAACTCAAGAATGGAATAACAGGTATCAAAGGGAAAGGGACTGGGGAGGATGGGTGGGTAGGGAGGGATAAGAGGGGGCAGAAAAAGAGGGGTATTAAGATTAGCATCCATAGCGGGTTGGGAGAAAGGGGAGGGCTGTACAACACAGAGAAGACAAGTATTGATTCTACAATAGTTTGCTACGCTGATGGATAGTGACTGTAAAGGAGTATATAGGGGGGACCTGGTATAGGGGAGAGCCTAGTAAACAAAGTATTCGTCATGTAAGTGTAGATTAATGATTAAAAAAAAAAAAAAAAGCAGTTCCTGTGTGGTGACCTCCAATGAGTTCTACACAATGATATAAAGGGCATATAAAAGTGTAGGCAAAGGGTCTGTTTGTGTTTATACAGAGGATCAAAGCCTAATTTGGCTACCCCGAAAATGAACTAAGATACGATATGAAAAAGAACTTCCAACATCAGCACTCTCGGGAAGACTCATGACAGAAGATGATCAGCAAAAAAAAAAACCCCAACAAAGATCCACGCACGGCCACAGGTGTAGATGCACTCATCCCACCAGTTCCTGGACTTGCCATGGGAATGAAGAAGGAGATATCTAAGCTGGCCTGTGCATACAGTAAAACAACAAATTGGACTGTATCTATACTGTTGGAACTCAACCAAGAATTAGGAGAAGTGCAAATTGTAGCACTCCAAAATCTTACAACCACAGACTATTTATTGTTAAAAGAACATAAGGGATGTGAACAGTTCCCAGGAATGGGTTGTTCTAATTTATCTGAATTCTCTCAGACTGTTCAAGTTCAGTTGGACAATATCCACCATATCATAGATAAGTTTTCACAAATGCCTAAGGTGCCTAACTGGTTTTCTTGGTTTCACTGGAGATGGCTGGTAATTACAGGTATGCTTTGGTTAGGTAACTATATTCCTATTAAGTTAATGTGTGTGCACAATTTAATTAGTAGTTTAAAACCTATCCATGCTGAAGTTACTCTACAAGAAGATATGTCAAAGAAATAATCAATCTTCCCAGGTTTTCTTCTACCTGCTACTTCTATAGCTTTTCTTCTTCCTACCTAATCACAACCTTTAAATAGAACTCGTGCCACATGTCGAATTTACCGAGTATCATAATTCTTCCAAGTGTTAAAGACACCTCAAGACAAATGCTGGGCTTAGAAGCCACAGGGCATAAATATGCAAAAAAGTAAAAAGCTAACCTTTTCAAACAATAAGGCTTCTCTCTCACTTACCAACTTTACATTTCCCTGTATGGCCCCGGAAGATGACTGGTTAGCCAGAGACGGGTAAGATTCCTCAAGGGAGGAACAACCTAAGACAGGCACAGTCGCAGGGGGCCATCTGGTGAGAAAATGGGGAGCAGCAGAGGTGAGGCTTAGAACCTCCCCCCTCATGTTCTGAGAGAAATCTTCTGCATACATGGATGTTTATTGCCCTTGTCTAGCTCGGATTAACACATAGTCTACAGGCACACACCTGATCATCTACATTTGCTCTCTTACAACACTAAACTCTGTTTTCTACCTTTATCTCGTATCTACCTACCACTTCAGCATTTTATTAAAAATAATAATTATAGAGAAATGTGGTATCCACATATAAATCAAGTTTAAAAATCAAATGAATATTCATATTTGAACTGACTGTTTATAGTTCATAAGGCATGAACAAAACAGAAAGCTTCTGTGATGACTGCCCTTGCACTGTTCACTATGTAACTTATTCACTATGTAAGAATTTGTACTCCATGTAAGAATTTGTTCGTTATGCATCAGAAGATTGGAGACTGACGAAAATTAGGCTTGGGGTGGATTAATGATTGTGCATTGAGTATTGACCCCCCTATACAGAAATTTATTGCTGTTAACAACTATTTGATCAATAAATATGAGAGATGCCCTCACAAAACAACAAAAAACAATATATATATATATATATATATATATATATATATATATATATATATATATATATAAACACACTTCCAATTGTAAAATAAAGTAACCGGGATGTAATGTATAGCATAAGCAATATAGTCAAAATATTGTAACAACTTGGTATGGTGATAGCTGGTACCTAGAATTATCATGTATATAAATGTTGAATCACTGTGTTGTACACCTGAAACTAATGTAATGTAATACTGTTTGTCAACTACCCTTCAATTAAAAAAAAAAAATTAAAAAAAAAAATTTGTTCACCATGTAAGAACTTGTTCGTTATGCTTCAGAAGATTGGAGACTGACGAGAATTAGGCTTGGGGTGGATTAACGATTGTGCATTGAGCATTGACTCCCCTATACAGAATTTTATTGTTGTTAACAACCATTTGATCAATAAATATGAGGGTTGCCCTCTCAAAAAAAAAAAAATTCTTAGTTGGATCCACTACATACAGGTAGATCTTACCAATATGAGTTCAATAAAAGAAAGGGCCACTGATGTTGCTTTTCTAAAAGACTTGCTATAACATGATATTTTGAGAGTGGTATTTGTTTTTATTATTTGTGTCCAAATATTCCATGAAGTTTCTTCTTCATGCCATACCATTAATGGGAAATGAAAATATGTAATGTGCTTCTGAAGAAATGTAGTAGGCTTCTCAAAGTGTGTGTTGACCTGCTTAGTTCATCCATCCCAGAGTTTAGGGTCTCATAATGCCTTCTAAATATTAGCCTATTGCCATGCTGGATTGGAAGTTCTGGCTGAGAATCACCCTCCATCGAATCAATCACCTGGAAGTGTGGGGATTATCTCTCTGCCTCCCTCCTCCCTGACTCTCATCCTTAACCGAAACACATGCAAGCATTTGGAATATCTTCCTTCCTTTCCACACCTCTACCACTTGTCCCCATTCAGGTCACATCACATTTTCCTAGGACTCTTGCCCTACAGTCCTAACTTGGTCCTCCTGAATCTGAGATTTTATTCCTTCTTCGATGTTGGTCATATTGTCCCCTCTGCATGAAATGCCCCTTCAACAACTATTTGCAGGACTCTGTGTATTAACTACTGTAATTTTTATAAACAATTAATAATTCCAAATTATAAAACTCAGCTCAGGGATTACCTTAAAGTAATCTGATTCTCCATATTATCATGGTGTTGCAAGTAGGATGTGTGCATATTTTCTGTTTCGGTATATCCCTGTATGTATTTCTGTCTCTACATGTAAAACACAGTGTCATCTTGTGCTTGTGAATCAATTCCCCCCGTTAAACTCAGAGATCACTGAAGATAAATAGCATATGGTATTGTTTCTCCAGAACTCAATTTAATTCTTAACATAGAGTAGGCATTCAATAAATTCTTAAGTAAATAAATAAATACATACATCTGTTTTCATATTTTATTTAGTTTCCATGGGCTAGAGCTCTTTTTTTTTAGTTTACGTTTGGCATAGTACAAATATAAGGCAGGTACTTAAAAAATATTTGTTTAATGACTCTATCAATATACTATAATTACTTCTTTCAGGGTCTTATGTGAGAAGAGGTCATGCCAATCTCTTTCCAATGCTTTGATTGTACCTTGTGACAATATTTTACAGTTTACTGTAAAAAAATGTGGTGGTGGAAAGTGTAGCAAAATTTTAGTGTGGAAACTTTGGGGAATCCTACACAATTCCAAGATAAGAAGAGGTCATTCAAGATAAAGCAGGATTAGAATGAGAACTATGCTGAGCATAAATTGTCTCCTCAAATACTAATAATATAATAAAATTAATATAAGGTAATCCATTGGAAACCCCTCTTTGGGTGAAGAGACATTTGTGGAGAGCTTGGTATGGGTGGGGAAGAGGTTGATTAATTTCCTGTGGACCTTATACCATCATTTGCTATTCTGGGAATTGAGGACTAAAAATAATTGAGGAGGTGGACAGGTAGGATTATTTCAACTCAATTTAACATTTGACATATATTCTTTGCTTGTTGCTATAAATGCACATTTGAATTGCTCCAAATACTTCATGCACCTGCCACCTCTCTAGAGCTCTGAATTCCTGCCCTCCAATTCTGTGTCTTACTCACATTTACATATCAAGCCCAAGGAATAGTTTAGGAAGTCAGAGTAGGAGCTACACATATATTTTCAAGTGTTTGAATGAATACATTTTTTGATCAACAATATATAATTCCTTGTTAAAATAAATACCACGAGGCATGCAAGTATGAGTAAGACACATTTCTTCTCTCCATCCAAAAGGGAGGAGATATAAAGGGGTAAGTGGGAGGGGGGTTACATGAAGAATAACTCAACAAAGTTATAAGGAAAATACATACAGAGGACAATAGCTGTATTTACACTAATGACCATAATTTCAGCATAATTTAGACCTCCAATTCATACTGACAAACAAAGCCCTAAAATTAGTGCAGACTGGGCTTCTGTTGGGCAGTCATGGTATTCTGTACCCCAGATTTTGGTTTCATCATCAGCTTCTGAAAATATTTTGACATGTTGTATCTATAAGATGAATCTAATCAGGTAACATTTAATAGTGATAAAAGGAAAGCCCTATGTAACTAAGTACAAAATTAAAGAATGGATAAAAATGTCTTAGGTATTTTTAAAACTCTAAGTCAAATACAAATCAGCCATGAGTTCATTTCTAAAATGTTATAAATATCAAACTTCATTGATGTCTTGGTATCTACAACAAGATAATTCCCTCTCTACTCTGTGCCTGTTGGAATTCTCCAAATGGGATAATATTTTATTGATTCATTATTTGCTTAATTTATATCATGCCAAATTTCCAAAATGATTTGAGACAACAGCCTTGGCTGTCTTTTTATATAAGGATTCCAGACAAAGTATAGTACAGAAAAACTAGATAATATCCAAAATGATAATGAGTCAAAACACACACTGTGCATTATTAGGTATAGTTAAGGAACTAGCAATATATTTATTCACTAAAAAAAATTCATTAGGCAAATGTTTATCGAATGCCTACTGTGTACCAGGGACACTATCAGGTCCTAGGGATTGAACAGTGAGGGGGGCACAAACAAGGAAAACTCTCCTTGCATGTTTATGAAGCTTATAATCTAGATAAGGAAACACAGTCATAAGATCTCAGAAATAAATGTTTAATTGCAACCATGATAAATCCCGAGAAGGCCAAGCACCATGAAAAACCCTGAGAAGGCCAAGCACCTTATGCTCTGAAGTTGTAACTAGTGAGAAGCACTAGATTTGGTTAAGGTGGTCAGTATATAGACACCCTAAGAAAGCAAAAACTTATTAGTAAACATGTATTCCTTATTCCGTTGTTGATGGATGTGGGAGTTGGCATAATACTTTAAGAAAATAGTTTTGCAGTAATTGCCAAGATATAAAATGTGAACGCCTTTTGACTCAGTGTCTTGGACTGCATGCTTGTGTCTCCCCAAAATTTGTATGTACAAAACCTAATACTAAATATCGGTGTGATGGTATAAGGAGGTGGGGGTCTTTGGGTGACAGTTACGTCATGAGAGTGCAGCTTTTATAAGGAACCTGAGAGAGTGGCTTCCTCTTCCCCTCTCTGAGCCATGCGAGGACACTGGGAAAGTGCAGGGCTGGCAGAGACAGTACAGAGCTGTCTCTCTCAGTGCACTAATTTTCTAATGCTATTTTGACTTTCTACATGTCTTTTGGTCTACACATTATAGAAAAATGAGCATTTGAGGAAACATTTGATCTTTTCTCTTTAGCATTTAAAGGTATACATCTTAAACAATTTAGAGCAATGTTTTTATTCCATTGTTTTCTGATAATTTTTTTAAACAAGTCTCTGTAACACAGAATAAAACCAAACATTTTTTTTTCATTTTTTTAGTGATTGGTTTATATATTTTTTTAGTCCCAATTGTATTGCTTTCCTTTAATCCCTATGTATTTATCTCAGCTATTTTATATTTTGAAATAGATTTAGTCAAAGGACAAACCCAAATAAAATTCTATCATATCACTAATATAGTATGGCTGTTTACCCAGTAACCTTTTTAGGTGCTTTCTAGAATACATATCAAGCTTAACTTAGATCTTCAGAGAACTAAGGCAAAATCTAGATGATAAAACAATGTATCTTATAGCCCAAATACACACAATTTTAAAAAGTGAAAATTAAGTTTATTTATCTACAAGCTTGAGAATAAAGAGGATCAAGAAGTTCAAGAGCCCAAAATTGAAATACCCTAAGAAGCCATTCAGGTGACTCAAATTGCTGAACTGGGACAAGTGTTGGATAACACATGGTGAAGGGATTTTTGTTACTAGAGAATAAAGATTCCATATAGGGAGGTAGGTGGTACTCAACACCAGACAAATTCAGTATTGCTATACCTTCTTAGTTATTTCAAAAGTAGCTAGGAGCTGGGTTTTTATATGAAGTTTCTCAATTTTTAAAACTGGTTTGTTGAATTAAATAGCACATAAATGAATCTTCAGGTTAAATAGAAAGAAAGGAACATTAGCCACTGGGGATTGTAGTAAACTCTGGAGGGAAGGGAAGCCATTCAGTCACAATACTGAGCATGCTAACTTGCTAGAAAGACCACAGATAAGACTGTCACAACTATTGAAAAATTTTGGTCACTGGGGATGTGTTTGCTATAACAGAGTGAATGATGCTTGAATCTTCAGAAAGGAGAGAAGGTATCAAAAATCCAGAACCACCCTAGTTTTTGGAAACTTAGCTGCCTTTGAATACAGCCACTTTCAGGAAAAAGAAAAGGTTATTTCCATAGATAGAGCTCTTTACTACATGTTATTATTCTTAAAGCCATAGTATTCTTTTTCTTTATTTTAAATTTCATTATTAAGCTTTCCTTTGTTTCTTATCTCTCCAGATACTGACAAGCTTATCTCTACTTCAGTTTCAATGTTGAAACTAAAAAATAAATGTATATTTGTTATATATATATAAAGCTGCAGGGGTAGTTAACTCCTAAGAAAATTCCCTAGGTTCATCTTCCTTGGAGCATGGTTTAACTGAGGAGTTCCTCTCTTCTAGAATTTCTGAGAATGATAGATTCACAGGGCATATAAACTTATGGTAGAATTAGAATGATCTGGCTGGAAATTTACTTAAGGAAACATCTAGTCAGGAATTATTATGGCAATTAAAGTCTCCCATGACACCAGGACATACATCATTCATGTATTTGACCATATTCTCTGCCCCTGGCAGAGAAACCAGAGAAGAAGCTTGAGTGGTCTTCTCCAGGGAGACTTGACCGAGGCACATCAGTTCTGATTCACTTATAACACATATTAGAAATATATTATTTGTTTGTTTATTTATTTTACTTTTGGGAAGTTGGGCCCGTAGGCATGTGGTCAGTTTCCACCAAAACACACTGCTGAATGGAAGTATAACTATACAGAAGGAAAGGATTCGGATAAAAAGGAAGGAGAAGGACTCCAAGGTACTTGCTTACCAATAAGCAATTTTCTGAATAGAAAAGTAAGCATGTTTGACAAAGAAGTGGAGAAAAGACTGATGTGTAAACAAAATATAGTATCTGTTGATTACAGTCTATTGAATAATGTATGTCAACTATCTATAGAGTAGTTCTCATGGAGGATGAAATTCTCCCATTTCTCCAAAATTCCTTTTATGTATATCCTTTAACTTCTTAGAGAAAGAGCAAAGAATTATATGGTCTTCCTCAGAATGATGGTTAATTTTATGTGCCATAGGGTGCCCAGATAAAACATTATTTCTGGGTGTCTGTGAAGGTATTTTCAGTTGCAATTAGAATTTGAATAGGTGGGCTCAGTAAAGTAGATTGCCTTCCTTAATGTGGGTGGGCATCATCTAACCCATTAAAGGTCTGAATAGAACAAAAAGGCAGAGGAGAGAGGAATTCACCCTTTTTGTTGTTGTCTGCCTGCTTGCGTGAACTCGGTCTTCTCCTGCCTTGGACTAGGATTTATACCATTAGTACATCCCTGTCCCCGCCTTCTTCTCATGGTAATTCTCAGCCTCCATAATCATGTCAGCCAATGCCCTGTAATAAATAAATAAATATATCTCTCTCTATCATGTCTATCTATATCTATCTAACTATAATTTATCTATCTATCTATCTATCTATCTATCTATCTATCTATCTATCTAATCTATCATCTCTATCTATCTATCTATCTATCTATCTATCTATCTATCTATCTCTCTATCATCTATATTTATCATCTATCTATCTATTCCCTGTTGACCATGTTTCTTTGGAGAACCCTAATGTATTCAGAAGGAAACTCACTCCAAGGTGTTAGCTTAAATCCTTATAGAAGCCATCAGTGATTCTGCCAAATTTGTAAGGTTCTGTGTTGTGTGTCTCACTGGATTTTTCTTTTAAGGAGAAACCATAATTTCTTCTCTCAATGGTATACTGGCATTTAGAAAAAGCAAAGTTTGCAAGGGTGAAATGTAAAGAGGGCATTTGTTGGAAATTTTCTCTCTCCACAGATAGCTTTTTCCTTTTCTACCCATAAAATCACTTTTGTTATTTTTTGGGGGATTCTCCTTCCATTCACCTTTCAGCCTGTCTTCCAGATGCTGTCCCTCATCTACTTCTATTTCCATTAGCTACAGTCCCTAGCTGTGCTGTCATAAGGATTGCTCTGATTTATATTGGAAATAAATGTACTTTTCTTATTACAAGTTTACTATCACAGCTTTCTGAATCTGAAAATTCTGTACACAAATGTGCATGTGCACACACACACACACACACACACACACACACACACATAGATACACATACACACATCCCCCTCATTATCTCCCACACACCCTTTATGGCCTTATATTAACATACTCTGCTCCTTCTTTCATGTTTTCCTTAAGAAGTGAATTGCTTCTGGGAGCTTAAATGATCTAAATCTCATTATCATTTTATCCCATTTGAAGAGTATAAGCTCTAGCCAACTGGATTGTGTATTGTTCTGTAAGAGACAATAAATCCAGTTAGATGAGTTGTAGGAGATATGTAAATGAAGGAACAATTCAAGGGATACTAATAGTTTCATCTTCTGTAAATTTAATTGCAGTCTTACTTTATCAATTCCTTCTTGTACAATTCTTCCTCTATTAGAGTGTCTTTAGTAAGAATTCCATTGCCCTTTACTTACTTTGAAGTATATCTCCAAGTGGAATATAACGGCCCCCAACTAGCAAATGTACATGGATTTTTCCCCTTAACTATCCAACCAGAAGCATGCTGTCACTCACCAGTTTTCTCCAATCTCAGCAGAATGTATCTAACTGTCCCTCAGAATCAGTCTTTCTTAGCCTAACTTACTGTGACTCTGCTTCACAGTGATGGCTCTGGCATGTGACCTAGTGAGTGGAGGGCACCAGTCATTAATACTCTCATTGCAATGGCCAATTAATGAGCATTTCCACAGCAAAAATTTTCTTTACCCAGTTATTTCAAACATATGTTTTTATGTTTCCAGTATCTTTGGTTAAAGTTTTTCACTATCAATTGCAGATTAGAAGCAAGGGAACACAGGCCTCTGGAAGGATACACAACATGAAATCTGCAGTTAGGAACAAGCATGGGCTGACAAAATGAAGGGTTACAGGCACATGCAGAAAGCATGTGGGGAGAAGCTGCCACTGGAAAAGTTAGGGAGCAAACGCTTAGCAGACATTGCAGAACCAGCAAATGTACATGAATTTTCCCCCTTAACTATCCATCCTTTATTGTAACTATCAAATTAGCAAGTGTGTTAGTGAGAGTGCCATGCTCCTGGGAAGGGGCAATCATTTCTTCTCGTCTCACTCACAGTCCTGGTTGACAGTTCCCTACGGGGACAGCAGAAATAAATTTAGGGCCTGCCCTGATGGAGGCGAGTCAGCTCATTAGCAGCTGCCATCACAGCACTTTACCTGCAGCTCACAGATGGAGACAAGGGCTCTTTGAAGGCGATTCTAAGGCAGCTTCGCATGGAGCAGGGTAAGTGGGGATCCTGTAAAGTGTCGTTTCCCTGGAAACCAAGTGCAACAAATACCCTGTTGTCATCAGTTCAGGATGTGTATGGTTCACACATAAATGCTGGGTTTGTGGAGAAATTTGCACAGTGGATGCCTGTGTTACAGACACATGCAAGTGAGTAGTTTTTAGGTCTGTCAGTCAGATCCTCTATGGAGTCATGGACCCCTTTTGAAAGAGTAGCATGCTAAAGGTCTGAAATAAATTATTTCTATATGATGTGTGTGTGAGATAGAGTTCCTGTGTGAAATGCAGTATTCCCTTATGCAATTTAGAAAGAGTTATCAATTTTAATTGAATTAGATCTTATTTTAACAAGATAGGGGCTTATCTTGTTACATTTAAATCCCCAAGTTCTTATTTGTGGCAACACCAGAAGTGGAGCTTTATCTTATTTCTCAAGTAACAATATCATCCCAATTTCATTCACATTCATTCAATTCAAAATACAATGAAAAAAGGAGGTATTATTTTCCACAATGCTTTTTATTTAAGCCTATGAAGGAAAAAAAAAATGTACCAGGTTTTAAGAGGTGTCTGACTTTAAATACATAATGATTTAACCTTCTGGATATCTTAACCTTAGACCATAGTGAGTAAAAAGTAGGTTTAAGGAGTTAATAGTCTATAATTCAGGATTCCAGCTATCTCACCAGAAAATACATTCAACGAAATTAAAGTACCATAAGAGAAATTCCTCAGAATGGAATTCAAAGGATGGTTTTTCAAGCAGAAAACTTCATAAAAAATAAGTTGCCTGCACATATTATATCTTAGAGATGGTTTTAGCAATATCAATTGAAATGAATCTCTAAGTGCCTCCCCAGTATAAACACTGAGCTAGAAATTAGCCTTACATATGAGCTTAGCTCTAAATTGCATAACATGATTTTAACTAATAATTCAACAATAGTAAGTTTACATTTTTGAATTTATGGAAAATAGCGGTGACATCATGGACAAGCAGTCTTTACACTGTTTATACAATTAGTATTGATCTTTTCTATATTTCCTAATTGACCCTTCACTCATTTTGAGCAGAACTTTTTATTAACAATATTTTTAAACTGTCAGGTCCAGGTAGGTGATATCCTGATGTTTTACACAGAGAAACGAAGGAACCAAGAACTTCAGTCATTATCTGTATTCACATGTTGAATTATTAATAAAGCCAGGTCTTCAGATTTTCCTTCTTAGCATTTAATCACTAGCTTATGATAGGATACAATCCAGCTCTACCTAATTAGTCTGTATTGTCATCATGTTTGATTAGTTAATATAGACACGTTTACTTACTTAACTGCAATTTGATATACTCAGGCTTGAAATATGGTACTGCTCTGTCTAAACTGTCAGAAGACAGAACTCTTTCTTTTTTATCTCTTGCATATTAAATCTCCCCTTGACTGGTTTTACTGGATCATGGCAGCATTGGTCTATGGCTTCTATATACTAGTAAATTCAAGTCTTCATATGTTAGCTGTTAATCATATAGTTCTAAACATATTACAAATAATGCTGAAGTTAAATAATTTTTACTCCACTGTGCATTACTAATGGGATTTTACCAAAGAGCTTGACCTCTAATCATATTAATATTTAATCAAGCAATAAACCTGACTTGCTGAGAAGCTCAAAACCAACAGAATTCTCTCTGGTGATGATTTTTATATTAAATTGACAAGGATTTCTTTGGCTTTATCTCATTAGTGCAAAATGGGGGTAAATGTCTGAATGTACAATTCCCAGTAAGTGCCCTAAAGGACTTCTTAACTCTTCTACCTAAATAAATGAAGTATCCTAGACTGAACTTTAATATGTTTTCCCAAAGCTTTGTTTCTTTAGCACTAGCCTCAGAAAACATGGACTTATTAGATAAAGGGTTTTGAAATATGAGGGCAGAGGAAAGGTAGTCACTTGTTAAATTTAAGTGCTTGCATTATAAAATATTGAGAATTTTTAAAAATGACTATGCTAAAGGAAGCAATGATGATTTATATAATACTAGGAAAATTATTTCCAAATGAAGTGATTTGCTTAGGTTGTACTTAGGTATTCATCCTTGGAGAGAGGTGGGACAGGCACAGGGTTGTGCAGTCACCATTCTCTTCCCCTTCCAGAAAACACAGAAAGACACCGGCTCACCACCTCCCCGTGCCTGCCACCTGCAGCCCTGATGGGATGCTAAGTTTCCGTCACTAGTTAGCAGGCAGAGGTCATGTAAGCCACTTCCAGTCTCTGTTCTTAACAGTCACCGTGCAGAATCCTCTTCCCCATCTGCAGTAACCTTGAAAGCCGCCTGTTCCAGATGGTATAGCTGCAAGACAGAAGCGGCCTGGGCCCCTATTGCTTGTAAATGGGCTGTCTTATATTAAAAATACTTATGGGATGCAGCTAACCCTCTTAAATTAAAAAAAAATTAATTTATGGATTGATTCTGGCAGTTTTTATGAAATCAACAAAAACACATAATTCTAACCTGCTTCAAGATGATCTAAATTGTATACTCACAAGTCATGGCAGAGCAGCTCCTTTCCCTGGTCAGCCTTCTTACTTTTGCTTTTGCCTCTGTCCTTTCTATAATGAAGAAATTGAATTTGTGGCTAACTAACTATTCTTCAATATGAAGTAAGTGTGTGTGGGCGTGTGCGCATGTTACCAAGGTGGGGTATATCGCTCATCTCATTCCAGCCTGTGTGTGGCATCTGTGACTTTAGGTATGAAAGGAATAGTGTAGTCAAGGACTCAGGGAGCGATCTGGGCCAGCAGGAGCCTCAGTGTGGCTGGTCCGCAGGCTTGATGAGACCAGGGACTCATCTGCTGGGAAGAGCAGATCTTCCTGGCTATCTACGGTTTAACACGATATGTCAGCCCAGCTTTTGTGTTGCTAGCAAGCCTTCCTTTCTTTTAATATTTAGAAGAATATAGTTATCCTTGTTCAGCATATGTTTTTTTATATTTTTTATTAAGGTATTATTGATATACAGTCTTATGAAGGTTTCACATGAAAAAACAATGTGGTTACTACATTTACCCATATTATCAAGTCCCCACCCACACCCCAATGCAGTCACTGTCCATCAGTGTAGTAAGATGCCACAGATCCACTATGTGCCTTCTCTGCTACACTGTTCTCCCTATGATCCCCCACACCATGTGTACTAAACATAATACCCCTCAATCCCCTTCTCCCTCCCTCCCCACCCACCCTCCCACACCCCTCCCCTTTGGTAACCACTAGTTCATTCTTGGAGTCTCTGAGTCTGCTGCTATTTTGTTCCTTCAGTTTTGCTTCATTGTTATACTCTACAAATGAGGGAAATCATTTGGCCCTTGTCTTTCTCCTCCTGACTTATTTCACTGAGCATAATGTCCTCCAGCTCCATCCATGTTGTTGCAAATGGTAGGATTTGTTTCTTTCTTATGGCTGAATACTATTCCATTGTGTATATGTACCACTTCTTCTTTATCCATTCATCTACTGATGGACACTTAGGTTGCTTCCATATCTTGGCTATTGTAAAAAGTGCTGCGATAAACATAGAGGTGCATATGTCTTTTTAAATTTGAGAAGTTGTATTTATTGGGTAAATACCAAGGAGTGGGATTCCCGGGTCAAATAGTATTTCTATTTTTAGTTTTTTGAGGAACGTCCATATTGCTTTCCACAATGGTTGACCTAGCTTACATTCCCACCAGCAGTGTAGGAGGGTTCCCCTTTCTCCAAATCCTTGCCAGCATTTGTTGTTCTTAGTCTTTTCGATGCTGGCCTTCCTTCCTGGTGTGAGGTGATATCTCATTGTGGTTTTAATTTGCATTTCCCTGATGATTAGTGATGTGGAGCATCTTTTCATGTGTCTGTTGGCCATCTGAATTTCTTCTTTGGAGAACTGTCTTCATTATCCTTTGCCCATTTGTTAATCAGGTTATTTGCTTTTTGGGTGTTGAGGCGTGTAAGTTCTTTATGTATTTTGGATGTCAATTCCTTGTCGGATGTGTTATTTACAAATATATTCTCCCATACTGTAGGATACCTTTTTGTTCTGTTGATGGTGTCCTGTTCAGCATCTGTTCTTAAAAATGACAATACATTAAACATGATTATTTTGAGAGAGATATTTTGATCAACACATTCAGTTCTCTTTGTTTTAGTTTGTCCAATGTTTCTGTAGGCTCACTTTCTCCAGGATGGACTCTAAGGAACTGACAGAGAAATAATTATTTGTTCAAAAGGAATTCCCCTTTAATGTGGACATTTTTCTAGTAATGTCCAGATAACTTTTTCTCTTCATATCAAATTATTACTTTGCAAAATGAGTAAATATGAGTATAGTTGAATCTTTGCTGTGCCTTGTTTAAATTCTATCCCACAATATTCCCATGAAAGAGTCAGGACGTCTCTCTGTTTTTGAGGAATCTAAGCAGGGGGCTTGGAATGAATGGTCTAGAAAAGTATAAATGCTGCAGTAGATTTATTAAGTACTAGTTCCAAGCAAATGCCATGGAGTGCAAGAGTAATTGCCAACATTTGTGCTCTTAACTCAATTTCCTACAGAAAGAACAGCTGAAAAAAAAAACTATTAAAAATCCATTACCTGTTGTTTCAGAAGCAAAATAGTGCTTTTCAGAAGCTCCTTATCAAGCAACTGAATACATCAGGATGGTGTACAGTGGGAGGGGGAGTTAGGCTGCCATTGACATTTGCTTCCCAACTTAAATGATTAAACCTTCACTAAATTAGATCAAAGAATTTAATTTCTTTTTAAGCCTTTATGAATTTTCTCTAATATAGAAATGATCTGAGACAGAACTCTCAAGAAAATTAAACAGTCAACAATAAAAAAAAAATGTCTGCATTGCACCCTGTGGAGGGCACTCATGGACCATCACACACACTGAGTTTCTTTCCTAATACAAATTTTAAGGCAAATTCAGACTTGTTTGCTCTACATTCAGAACATATTCATGAGACAAAACTTGAATGGTAAAGCTTAGCCTAAAATGCAAGCAACCTCTCTTTATTAAGGTCTCATAAGCACTTTTATATACTTGGAATCTAGTCTCGGTTTTAATTACAAGGTAAGGCCACTATGTCTAATAATTTTCATTTACATCTGACATGGGCAGAACTAAATCCACAAGGGGGAATATCAGTGGTAAACTACCACATGTTAACATAGGTCACAGTGCATGTGACCGAGACCAGAGGGGCTTAGGGCGATACAGGGTCTTTCAGAGCAGCAGCAGATGGACTGTCCCTGTAGTGAACAATGACAGAATGCCCCCCGGGTCTTTCTCTCTAAGACCAGCGCAGGAAGGTCATCTGCTGTCCGTGAAATGGGAGTGAGTGGGGCCCACAGGTCAACATGGTCACCGCAAGCCCAGAATCTGCACCCTTTTAGGATCAAAATAGTAGAGATGCCAAGGGTAGCTTCTAGGGCAGATCTTCCTTCAAAAGAAAAATAAGCCTTTAAGCCTTTTAGCCTTAAAGTCAGACACCCAGTTTGCTGTATGAATGTTGTTCAAGCTATTTAAATAAATGCAGAATCTAAATCTAAAAATCCAAGTACATGCTAACTAGAGCAATTTGAGGACACTCAACAAAGTGAGTGCTTTTAAACTCCTCCACCCCATTGCCAAATAAACTGGCCACATTTAAATCTCTCCTCGAAGCAGACTCCACACCTTAGCCATAATAACACAGAAAAGCAAAACATGCTTCTTCAAGAAAGAAAAGAAATAAAACTAGAGCAGATCAAGGGTTTTGTCCCTGTAGGTCGTGGCTCTGGAGAGCAAAGGAAAGAATCCCTCTGGGGTAGTTACATAAGCACGTACACATGTCCACAGACATGTGCAAACTTATCCTATCTGTGAGAATGAAGAGTGATTGATATACCTGGGTGGAGAGAGGATCTGGGAGGAAGGAAAGAAGAATTTTTAGAAATTTTTAAAAAATATTATATGGAAAATTACTGGAAATGACATGCTCTCTCAGTGAAATGCCACCAAATTGATAAAATAAAGAAAAAGAAAACTGAGAAGCACCCAATGCCTAGAACAGTCTGTACAAAAGCTTGAAAACTTCAGTAGTCAATAGGTCCTTTTCAACTGAACTCATAATGCCTTTGTAAGTTGCTGAGTTATATCATTTAAGAAAACATTAAGGAGATTGATTTTGTCATTTCTTTTTTCATTCGCCTACTTCTAAAACTTAACCAACAATTTGACATTTAAAGAAACTTGTTATTAAAGAAAAGCATATGTAGGGACTATCAAATCAGCAGAGTCTAAAGCTAACTTCTGTGACAAATGGAGCTGCTAACGTGAAGTAAATGGACACCTTCTTGTAGCTTTTTGTTATCTCTTGAGTGATATATTTTACTATTGTAAATGTAGATAGCATACAACCTATGTATATAAAAAGATCATGTAAATCAGTAAGATAGACAAGCTAAAAAATACCATGGTAATAGGAATTGAAATAAGGATGTTAAAGCCTCACCACTCTCAGGAGTAACACTAAAAGTCTGGATACCCAGGCTGTCTAGGACAAGTGGTAAGTAATTGATCAAGCCTTGGCATTTCATAATATTTTTGGTGAGAGGATCAAACTGAAGTTCACTAAATTTCTTGGCTACATAAATTGAGCCAGTATAAAAAAAGCCAAAATAAGGTTTTGTTATTCCTTATTATTTGTAATATATTGGACTGTAAAGTGGGATAATATGTTAAGTTTCTATCTTCTGTTATCAATGTCTCAGTGCAAGTGAAGTTAAGAAGGTGATACCCAAGGCCAATGCTATCCTACAAGACCATGTGTTGCACTTTTGGCTCCATTAAAAAATGCCTAAGACACTTGTCAGCATTGTCAGATTCTACTTATTGGGATGTTGGAGTCTGATTGAAGCAGGAAAATGAAATGAAAAATGAATGGCCAAATTGTTTTGCTTCTTTGCAGTTCCAAGCATGAGCTCAATACAGAGAGACAAAGAATTCTCTAAAGCATCAGAATCCTGTAAATCATGACATATGTCTCTGTGCCAGCCACTTATCAACTGTGCCTAGCTGTCTTGAGGAAAGTAAGAGAACTGAACTTGCTGAGATCACCTAGGAGAGCCCCTTTTCCTAATTCCAAATCTTGTACTGGAGAGGAGAGGTGCATACACACTCTTGCTATTTCCCACTTACTCTGAGTGAAGGTGTGTGCAAAGCACAAATTTGCCAACAATCCAGGGACTCATCACCATTTTAAGTTTACAAAGTTTTTTCAAGAAAAAGATATTTGACAGCATCCTGTATGAACCTGAGTGTTCATATTAGAAGTTTTTACTTTGATTTCACTTAGCCCTGCTTGCACTTCAGTTGAGGGACATTTTTACCTGAAGCCTAATTAAATTCATTGTCTTTAGGGACTGTTTTACAGCACTCCTTTCCCTAAGGTCCCCAAGTCATATTACACCTCCTTGAAACATCCTTAGGTAATGATTCATTCCAAAAGGATATTTTTTCAGAGCAGAAAAAATTCAAATTATTCAATCTATCATTTTAGGTGCACTACTGAATCTTCTACTACAATGTTGCCTTGGCCACCTTTTAAGAATAAGCTTTCCCATAGTTTCTGAATCAAGATGCTAATTGGGAAATTCTCTATTTTTTAATATGGTTTGGCAATCTGTTACAATTAATTTAGTGAATGATTTGGCCTCTGTTCTATAAATTATGTAATTAATTTCAAGAATATTATCACAACATTTAAAATGCTTCTGAATTTTCTCAAAATAATAAAGAATTAACCAATTAATAGGTCAATGCAAAGGTTTGAAATTTTGTGCCTAAAAATTAAGGAGAAAAAAGAAAATGAAATATAATATATATATACAAAGATACATATAATACAAATAGGTATAATATTTGCAGCAGAACAAATAAACTCTATTAATAGTCACAAATTTGCCATCACAAGCTTATTTCCATATTTTAGTATAGGTGATGTTTTATGTGTATTTTACCTAGATTGGTTACATGCTATCTCAGTTGTTATTTAGAAATATATTTCAAGTTACTGTATCTATATTAAAATATGTTAAATTGTTCTATTTTATTGTGGAATAATTTTTAAATTAATTATAATGTTTCCAGTCACAAGTAATAGAAAATCAAACTCAAATTTACTTCACCTGTAAGGTGGATTTAATTGCAAAGTCTGAAGATCAGCTTCTGGGTGTTTTTGGTTTTAATAATCCAGTAATATTTCACTAGCCTTTTATTCTTATCATCCTCCTCCTACCCATTGCTCACCTACCCTTCCTTTCTTTCCTTTTTCTTCCTCCCTCCCTCCCTTTCTCTTTCTCTCACTTTCTTTCTTTTTTTCTCTCTTTCAACTTATTCCTTTTCTCTCTAGTATCAGCTTTATCCAAAGGCTAGACTCCATTATGCTGGGAATTTTGCAACAGTCATTCCCGATTTCATGTCTGTGTATTATATCATTCAGTAAACTTTTCTTCTCTAGGAGCCTTTGTTCAGACTGATTGGCTGAATTAGATCTAACGCTTGTGATTATCTGTAGTTCTGCTGATGAATTTTAGCTAATTATCTTAGACTTCAACCACATCAGTCATATACCCGACTCCTTGAACCAAGGAGCATTATTTTCTTAAAAAATAATGGGCTCAAAGGGAAGGGTTGAATATCTAAGTGAAAATCAGGGTATTTACCAGGTGCAAAGGGAATAGATTTGGGGGAACAGCCCCAAACCCTCTCAAATAGTCCAATGAGATTCATCCCACCCTTTTCCCCTCTCTGTGTCTCTGCCTCTCTCTCCATGTGTATGTTTGTGAGTGTGGCTAGAAACTCCCTTTAGTAAAAACCAAAAGCGTATAGAAGAGAACATGGTAGGCTGTTTCTTTTGATCTCCCAGCTGCTCTTTCTGTCCTCCTGCTCTTTCTCGTAATGAATTTTTCATTTGATAATAGTTTAAGATTTACAGAGAAGTTGTGAAGGTAGTACATATATTTCATATACCCTACATCCAGTTTCCCCTATAGTTTATATGTTAACATTATTATATTTGTCACAGTTAATTAACTATTATGGATACATTGTTATTGATTTAAATCCATATTTTATTCAGAGTTCCTTAGTTTTAACCTGATGTTCTTTTTATGCTCTAGAATCTTGTTCAAGATACCACATTTCCATTTAACTTTCATTTCTCCTTAAGTTCCTCTTGGCTGTGACAGTTTCTTAGGCTTTTCTTGCTTTGGTGTTGACCTTGACAGCTTTGACTATTCAGTTAGTTTTAGAATGTCCTTCAAATGGAATTTGTCTTATTTTTTTCTCATGGTTAGAGTGTGGTTATGGGTTTTTGGGAAGAAAATCACAGAGGTAAAGTGCCATTTTTGTCATCTTATATCAAGGATACATAACTGTCGACATGACATCATCTTGATGTGAATTTAATGTTGATCACTTGGCTGAGATAGTGTTTGGTAGTTTTCTTCAATGTAAAACTTTTCTTTTTTCCTCTTTTTTTCATGCTGTAACTTTTGGAAGGAAGTCTCTATGGGCAGCCCATACTTAAGGATGGGGTGTTATGGTCCATCTTACAGAGGGCAGAATATCTACATAAATTTTCCAGAATCATGCACATATTTATCTATTTTCTTCCAGTTATTGACTCATTCAATTATTTGTGTCAGTATGGGCTCATCAATATTTACTTTATATTTTTGGTGATTATCCAATACAAGTTCATTAGTTTTATTGCTCATATTGTTCTACTTTTGGCCAGTGGGAACTGTTTCATTTGGCTTCTGTTTCACTTTGAAATAGCCCCTGCCTAACTGTTTCATTTTTTAATTTCTTTCCTACCTGGAATTCTAATTATTACTCTTGAGTGGTGATTTCCAAAGTGGTCTCCTAACCAACAGTATCACTGACATCTGAGAACTTATTAGAAATATGGGCCTACCCCAGACTAGAGAGTCAGAACCTCTAGGTGTGGTGGGCAGCAATCATTCTTTCAATGAGCCCTGTAATGATTCTGATGCATGGGAAAATTTGAGAACCAGTGCCCTACAGTATCATAAGAAGAAATGAGAGAGAAAGTATTTATCCTATTCCACAGCAGAGAATTG
Source organism: Manis pentadactyla (assembly GCF_030020395.1). Classification (NCBI taxonomy): domain Eukaryota; kingdom Metazoa; phylum Chordata; class Mammalia; order Pholidota; family Manidae; genus Manis; species Manis pentadactyla. Next base: position 134,765,656 of record NC_080019.1, on the reverse strand, counting down.
AAGAATAAACCAAGTAAAAGATTCACTTATAGGTGCTTAGCATATATGTTACATTCTGAATGAAATATACCTTTTCTAGTCTGAAGCCATTTTTGATTAATAATCTGAATTCTTCCCTTTAAATGTTTGAGTCTTTCAATTTTAATTATCCAGTACCTTTTGTAGGAATGTTTTAATCTCAATTCAATTTACTCTAAGTTCTCTCAATTTCATGTCACTTAAATATTTTTTATCATGGGATTTAATTTCTCTTCATACAATTATTTGTGGAGACAAAGTGAATAAAATGCATCTAAAACCCCTATGAAAACACTAAGTAAATAGATTCCCTAAAAGTAAATATTAGCCTATTGTTTTTGCTAACCCAAAACTCCTTATGGGCTGTTTTTGTGTGAGTGTATAGTTGGTCTTTAGCCAAAGCTAATTAATATCACAAGAAAAATATTGAGTTGTATTTGTTTTGGAGTAAGTGTTGGAGAAGACTACCAACTTTTAGTAAAAACTTTCCATTCTGACTCAGATGAAACCCACAATCTTAATATAGTCTTAGATTACTTTTATCTAATATTTGTCTTCATTGTTTACAAAATTTTTGGAATCAATAATTATTTGAATATAAATTTTTTTACTGGTATCTTCATAAACTCCTTCCAGGTTTTAAAATATTAATGTGTACATATGAAAAATAATTTGTAATATTTGCTTTAAACAGAAAAAACTTAGTATATTCCTCATCTCTGAGAGGAACTTCAAATAGTATCATCTACCCCCTCTGCCAAGGCCATTGTAATTTTGCCACAAAACTTAAAAGAAGATTAAAATATATATGATAAACTGTGATCTTCTAAAATTTTGAAATTATCCTTTCACTTGTCATTTGCATGCTATTTTTCTCATATTTGGCACATAAAGCTGCAAAACAAAGCATAATAGTTTTATTATGGTTTTGTGTTCCTGCAGAGAAACCAGTTAGCAGCCTTAGGTTTAATCTTTTCTGTCACCAGTGTATTATTTGATTCGTTTTTATTTACATATTTTTAAACAAGTGAAATGATAATCTATATTTCAAAAATGTGTCTTTGAATTGAGCTTCATTCTACAAAATCCAAAAGTCTTATGTCTTAAAGAAAAGGATCTTAACATTGATTGGGTCTGTTCCTTATTGTCTGGCTCCTACTTCCCACCTTCCCAGTGTTCTGTAGAGAAGCACAGCTGTCACTGCCAAGGGCTTCAGTGCTCCCACTTCAGGCGGGATGATGCCCGCCTGCCAAAGTGATGCATCCGTCACTAAAGATGACTCACACCGTCACATCTCGGCAGGAATATACATAGTGTAACAGTAGCATTTCTCTGGAAAGCTTTAGGCATTAATACATTCCTATTTCTGTTCTAACCCAAAGCTCCTAAACAAAAGAAAATTGTCACCTTTTCCCACAACTGTGCAACAAATCTGGGAAGATTTTAACTATAACTGGAAGGTAAATTTTATTCTTTAATAGTGTTATGATTTCTTTCTAAACACCAAGAGTTATTGACAAATTATAATCTTCTCTAGTGCACTTGTATTTGGATCATCTTGGGTATCTATACGAAGTAAGTCAATTCAATATTAGGTTAATGATTTTAATTTAAAAAAATATAAAGAAATAAAAAGAAAACTTTCATGTGAATGGTAAGTCTGACACGCGGAAATCACATTTAAAAAATTTAAAATTTTTGTCCAGCAGATGGAGTATATTATTTGACACATTTTAAATATTTTATCATTTTATGTATAAACATTCTATATATAATATATGTATGTATGTCTAATATTTAATTGATATCTGTAGTATTTGAAGTAATTTTAGAGTAAAAATGAGAATGGAAGACTTTAGAATATCAATTATTCATCAAAGACATATAATTGTTAGGTTCAGCTGGCATAAAAATGAAATGACATGATAGTCAAAATGAGCTCAAATTATTAAAGAAATGTTAATTCCCTGAACCAAATATTGACATTTTGTTCTTAGAAATTACTGCATTATATATGGAATAATACTTTAAGTGGAACATGTCTTGTCCTTTCAAATGCACACACACACACACACACAAATATATATAACTATTGAAATTGTTAGAAAAATATGAGCTCAATTTAAATGTTAAATGTTTAAATGTGTATTAAATAATTCAGAATAACCACTGTTAAAAGACACATAACATATTGACATCCCAACCCAATAAACTCTAGAAGAAAATTCATACAAGGGATACTAAGGTTGCAGAATGTTTCCCACATATCTGATGTGACACAAACTTACTGATTAATTCCCCAGGTTTAATTTTTGGTTTCAAGGTAGTTGGCCAGTCCCAGGAATAGCCTTGGGTATGATCAATCTGATTTAATATTATTATTTGATTTAGAGGTGGTGTGTAAATCTTGGAGGAAATAGCATCTGGCTCTAAAATATGCTATTTCCCATGTTATAATCACTTAACATACTTCAGGTGAACTTTCTCATGTTACATTTCTTCTACTAGCATTTTGGAAAGTATTTCTCTTAATTTTTATTATATTCACTATTTAAAGAGTATTTATATTCTTCTCTAGGAGAGAGAGTCAACAGTCAATAGTTGTTGGATCATATAATCAATGCTTGGAATTTCATGTGATTGTCATAATCACCTGCTTTTTTGAGTTGAATAACTGAGGTGAAATATTTATTAAAAATATTTTTAGGTTAAAACTATGCATACAGAAGTACAGTGAAACACCCTACAAAAGATGTTCAATCATTACAGCTTACAAATTTGTGCATTTTGAGAAGCTTTAAGAATCCTTCCTGACATCTGCATGATTCTTTATTATTGTTCTTGCATTTTTTCTTTTTCATCATGGCCATATCTGAATTGACTTGACTATAATATCAGTGACCTAGTCTGACATAGTAGGATCAGAATCAATGTTTCCAGAATTGTAGATGTTGTATTCTGAGTGGTAGGTGCAACATAGGCATCTCTGAAGGACCAGCACGTCATAGGAAAAAATGCAGGTGGAGCACAGTAGTATATATTCACAATAGAACATGTAATAGAAAACACCCTAACTGTTGCATGCCAAGGCCATGAAAGCCCCTCTTGCAAAGTCCTCTCTGGATGTCTAAGACTGCCTAAGAATCAAATTATTCTGATGGCAGATGATGCCTTTAGTGCTATGTAGCTTAGTGGGGAAATAGTTGATATCAGAGATGCTTACATCTTGGGTCAATACTAGTGCCAAGTATATACTTCCTTAGGCTTACATGCAAATGTTAAATTATTTATAGTTTAATAAGCTATAAAAATCCAATAAGAGATATTCTAGGTACACAGTAATCATCTGTTCTTGTGCTGCCATCAAAAAATATTTATTTGATAGGTAAATTTGATACAAGTTATCACCTAAATTGTTTTGCATGTTTGCATAATTTTGATAGGTAGCAAGTAAATCCATATATCTGGGGACAAGGTATAAAAATCACTTAGGTATCCCTCCTAGACAAGAGCAATTTTTAAATGTGTTTTATAGAATTAATAAGTAATTAAGAGTAAGTTGGATCTCTTTTGGGAAAGAAACTTTGCTGCACAGGACTAATCTAATTCAAATGGAAACTTCTGTCTCTGAAAATATACCAAAACATATCCACACTTGTCTATATTCTTTGCTATCATTCTAATATATCTTTATCATCTCTTGCTTGGGTTACAATGAACCTTAATTTCCACTTGTCTCTTTTTAATTCTTCATCAGACAGTGAACTTTTAAAAACACAAACCAGGCTATCTTTGTTCCTTTGCTTCAAGTGTTACACCTGCTTAGAGTAAAACTCAGCCTCCCTTCATGGCCTCAGTGCTCTAAATGAATGCTTAGGCCACTTCACTCCTGATCTTTCCTTTCCCCAGGGAAACAATAATTATTTTGCCACAAAGATCTTTTCTGTCTTTTTTATTTGTTAGCTTGCTTTTCACTATAATTTGATTTTATTACCTCCAAATATTTAAGCTGGCATCTTCTGTTTATTCAGATTTCAGTTTAAATGCCACCTCATCAGAGAGACATTTCTTGCCAACTATCTAAATTGTACAATCTTCCCCACCATCATTCTGTATAATAGCACCATTTTGTTTTTTGATAGCATTTCCCACTGCATATTTTCTTGCTTATTAATTTATTTTAATTCTAAATGGAAATCTTCACCATGAGGACAGAAACTTTTCCTGTATTTTCACTTCATATTAATACCTAGAGTGATACCTAATATGTCACAGTCTTTCTACTTACTAAATATTTGGAAGGATAAATGGAAGAAATCCTCATTTTGTCATCAGAAGTGATCAGTTTTTCAAAGTAACTTAAAAGGTGTTAAAGAGCACCCAATTTATCCATTTAAGCCTTATGTTTTGAACTTCAATGAAATAATAAGCTCTGAATTGCTCCTTGAACTCTATGTTAATGCAAGTTAAAGTTCTGCTAGGCAGTGTGCATTCTCCTGGTTTATATTTAATTTATCACTAATACTGCCTGGCTCTGTGATAGTTTATACTTGAAAAGCAGCTGGTACTTCTAAAGTTGGACACAAGTCAGTACTGATGATGCATTTAAGAGAGGACTTCATATACTAATATTTAATGGAATAATGACATTTCTTTTAAGGGTTTTGTTATATATTTTAATTTTAATTTTTAAATATGTTTTTTTGCCAGATCACGTTTCTCCTAGAGTCCGTTCATAGTCCCCACCTAGAATACTTTTATAGCCATAAGACAAAGTCTTCAGAATACCTCAGTAACTGGTAAGAAGTACCATGATTTTTGTTGAGTCACACATTCCTATTTCTTAATTTGTTCTAAATCAGAATCTTTTTTGTGCCAGGACCCTAGTCTAGCGAAATCCATTTAGGTCACTATAACACAAAACCACAGACTGGGAGGCTTATAAATAACAGAGCTTTATTTCTCACAGTTCTGGAGGCTGGAAGTCTGAGATCAAGTTGCCAGCACAGTTCAGTGGGGGCCGTCTCTGGGCTGCACACTTCTCATTGTGTCCTTACATTGTGGAAGGAGCAAGGAATCTCTTTGCAGCCTCTTTTATAAGGGCACTAATCCCATTCATCAAGGCTCCTCCTTCATAACCTAAGCATCTCCCAAAGGCCCTGGCTCTTCATATCATCTCTTTGGGTATTAGATTTTCAACATCTGAATTTTGGGGGGACACAAACATTCACACCTTCCTATTTCTCAATCTGTTCTCAATCACAATCTTTTTCTTACCAGTTCTGTACAAACACACAAACATTCACACCTTCCTATTTTTCAATCTGTTCTAAATCACAATCTTATTCATACCAGTTTACTGCTTAATAATATTTATGTTTTTCCTTGCTTATAAGCCCAGTTTTATTTACCTCAAAATGGCATTCAAAGTCTCCTTACCAAAACTGGTCTGCTATACCAAACTAAACATCACTGTTCTTCAAGTGTGTTTTCTCCCATTGACTGCTAACATTCTAACAAGTTGGTCTTCTTTCTTTGAATAGGTAAAATGGTGATTGTTTTACATTTAATTGAAAATTTTAAATTATATGTTACGATGCCTTATCTCACTTTTTCTATATTTTCTTCTTTTCTATATTTCTACCTTATAAGCATTTAGATAACAAGATTGTGACTTATACTTTTTTGCATATTTTATATACTTAGTTTATGACAATATTTATGACAACTCTAGCCACTTGACATATTTACTTAAGGGAGTGAATGAAAATAATTCATTACCATGTATACTGGCTAACTATTAACTTCTTTTTTCCTTATAAAGAGCACATGGCCATACTACATTTTCCAATGTCCTTATGGTGAAATGTGACTATCTAACTGAACTTGAACCAATGGAAAGATAGTAGAAGTATTATATGCTGCATTATGCTATGGGCCATAAAGATCTTCTATGCATGATCTTCCAACTCCCTTTCTTCCTAGTATACTTGATATCAATGATAATGGTGGAATTTTGGAAGTCACAGATTGAAGATGGTAAAAAATACAGAAGCAGCCTGAGTTCCTCTTCTGTGCAAACAGAAACAAACAAACAAACAAAAAGCCTGGAGAAAACCCATCAGTTAATAAGAAACTAGGATTTTGGACTTACTGTAAGGGAAAAAAAGAACTTAATCATGTTTGAACCTATACACACACAATACATGTATGATATATACACACACATATTTAAGTTGTTGCAACAGATAATATTATCTTTGCTAATACATTATGTTGCTAATTGGGTATGACATATAACTACCAGTATTTTCAAAATACTCTAAATTTTAAAATTTAATGATTGCAAAAAGGAGGTACTTCAAGTCAGACTATATATATTTTATTTGACTCTTGTATTTTCTCTGCTCACCAAAGTTTGTGATTAGTATTTAGTGTATGTACAACTCATATCTAACATGATTTTTATTTAATAAATAATGCAAGTAATGGCACCATTTTAATGTACACATTCCTTTCTAAATAGTAAAAAGCAGGTATTAAAATGGAAAGTTTAGAAAATTAATTATTTTTGCTAATTTAAAAGAACGTGTTGAACCATTTCGCCCAAAATATGCTTAATGCCCTTAAGAATTTTTGCTATTTAAAATCTATCCTCTTAAAATCCAATGAAAATGCAACATTCTTGGAAACACTTTTTCCTTGTAACCAAGGAAACTGTATTCTTCTTTGTGTTACTAAAGCCTTTTTGGGCTTCTAAAACAGTTTTCAATCCACACTGACTTAATGTGACACACATTCGTGCACATCAGTTTCTTACTAGAGAATAGTAATCATGGAATACTCACCATTAGGTTCTGCTGAATCTAATAAATGAGTCTATTAATAATTGCATTGGTTTTAAAAATTAACTTCATGAATTCCTTAACCAAAAGTTAGTTTTTTTATTTGTTTGTTTCTGTTGCACAATTTCCTGAAGAAAGGGTTGTGTAGTTGACACTTGAACAACAGAAGTTTGAACTGTGCAGATCCACTTCTATGTGGAGTTTTTTCAATGAATATATTGGAAAATGTTTTAGAGACTTGTGACAATTTGAAAAATTATTTTCTTTTCTCTTGCTTAGTAGATTGAATACAGTGTGTAACACATATAACACAAAATATGTATTTATCTACTGTTTATGTTACCAGTAAGACTTCTGGTCAATAATAGACTATGAGCAGTTAAGTTTTGGGGAAATCTAAAGTCACACATGGATTTTTGACTGTGCAGGAGTGAATGCCTCTAACCCATGCAATGTTTAAGGGTCAAGTGTAATTTTCAAATGAATCTACAGTTATGATTTCACTTATAACTAAAAGAGTAATAATTGAACTTTTTCTTAGAGATGAAATATTTCTAATGCTCCTTGAGATCTCACTCAGATAAGTTTTGGTAATATAAGTGGTTACATATTAAGACATCATTCTTATAATCTAATTAATAGTCTCAAAATTCTGTGGTCTACAGTGAGGATAGACTATCAACACTACAAAAAAATTTATTCCATTCCTGCTCATTTTCATTGTAGAAAAAAGAGCTAACCTCATGATATTGGTTAAGTATTATGTTTCTTTTGGAAGACATACATGACTAATGAAGGATACTTCAAGGTTATTATATATTTCATTATAAAGAAATGAGCATTTATTTTATTTTAAAAGCAACTTGTATTTAGGGTAGTTAGAGACCAAAGGCTTCTTCTATGAAAACCATAATTACTATATTAAACCTTATTAAAGAGTAAAACACACAAAGAAAAGCTAAAAAATATGAAATGTACATCTTGATAAATTTTCAAAAAATGAATGCAGCCTTTAATCACTAGTCAGGCCACAAAGTTTCTTACCAGCTCCCAACCCCCACTACCAGTTGCTCGCCACCCTCCTCCTAGGAGAAACCACTCGTGAATTCTATCACTGTAAACACATGTAAACAGTTATGTAATATAGTGTTATAAAGTGCCATAAGAAAGGATTTTGGAAAGCTATACATGGAAAAGAAAGTATTGTTTTATGCAGGGTGTTCACACCAAATAATGAATTTTTATTTTGCTCATCAGAGAACTCCTGGCATTTAGAAACAAATGAGGCTGGAGTGGTAAGTTGGCTGAGGTCAGATAATAGTCTCATACAACCTATAACGCCGTATTTCTTCTATATTTAAACCCGCTCTCTAATTAATAGCTTTAAATATCATTTACATGTTTTTAATAACTATATATATATATATGCCTCAACCCTTGATTTCTATTTATATCTAATAAGCAGTATGTCAAGGGAGAGTGCCAGTAAGTGCCAGTACTATTTCATGAGAGATTTGTTATGGTGTGATACTGGAAGAGTCCATGAGAACACAATAGTTCTGTTAATATCTGGGTGGATATGGGGGTTTATTCAGAAAAATGGTATTACTGTTACTACTGCTAGTAGTAATAACTATCACTTACTGAATCTCAATTTTGATTCATTCAAAATATGATCTCATATTCAAATGATGCTGTAATGTAAGCATTCTTTTCCTAGTATTATAGATAAAGACTTGAAAGCATAGAGAAATCTTTAAGTAGCAGAGGCAAAATTGAAACTTAGATCTGTCTCTCTGAAGTGGGAGCATATATTATAAAATATGGAGAAAAGATGACAGGCTGAGTTTTGAACATTTTGATTTTGAGAAGGGTTTGGGACACCTATGTGCTGTAAAGAGGTCATTGAATATTTTTTTCTGAAGCCTTTGAAAATGATCCTACATAAAGATTTGTTCTTAAATATCACATTAGGGACAAGTAGAAGATTGTGTATTTCAGACCACTGAGATTATTTGTGTAAAGTGTCAAGAGGGCAAGTACAAAACCTTGAGGAACTGTTGGGGTCTGGGGTTGCCCTTGAGGTTTTGGGGCAGCACAAAGAACAAAGAAGGCTGTGGGAGTCGTCATGGAGGGTGCTCAAAAACCTTATTCTACATAAAGCTGTATTTTTTATACTGCTATAATGCTAATTCATGGTTAAAGTATTGAAACATGCATGCATGTGGCCTTCATGGCCAGGTGTCTAGCCTTCAAGGCCCTTATCCAGCTCCTTATTCATGGGTGCAACACCTTGTGTTTTCAGCTTTCTCAAGGCCAGATGTATCTGGCTCTATACAAGACCAGACATATTTGGGGTGGAGCAGCAGACAGCTGTCCTCATAGAACATTAGGGAAAGTTGTGGGGGGACTTCCCTACAGAAACACAAACATTTCATAAATAGTTGGAGGGAAATGAGCAAAGGAAGGAGAATGGAAGTGCTTAAAAGTTAGGAAAAAAATTGCCCTGTTATAGCATGAAAACCAGGAGAGAGGGTTTCAAGTAATTGGAGATAATCAATAATGGTAGTACAAGAGGGAAAATGTGGGTATAAAGTCCAATTTTATTTGGATTCTGCCTCCTCTACGCCCTAAGCCAAAAAAGCCTCTTTCTTAGTGCCAATTAACTTCCAGGATTTGTATCTAGCTCTGTATTTCTCCATTAGGACAAAGATATTTTACAAATTTGTCAAACTGTCAGTGTTTTGTCTGAATGTTACCATCTAGAATTGAGTTGGTAAAGTTACATTTAAGGCAAGAAAGTGTATTTCCAGAAGCAGTCAGAGCTCATTTAATTGTACTTCACTTTATTATTCTTCACAGATATTGAATATTTTACAAACTAAAGGTTTGTGGCAACCCTGTGTGGAACAAAACTATTTGCACCAGTTTTCCAATAGCATTTGCTCACACATGTCTCTGAATAGTGTTTTGGTAATTCTCACAATATTTAAAACTTTTTCATTATTATTATATATGTTATGGTGTCTATTGTAATTGTTACTATTGTAATTGTTTTGGGGTGTCACAAATCTCACCTATATAAGACAGTGAACTTAACTGATAAATGTTGTGTACGTTTTGACTGCTTTGCTACCTGGCTATTCTCACCTCTCTCTGTCCCTCACCGTGGGCCTCCCTACTCCCTGAGATAGGATAACTATTGAAATTAGGCTAATTAGTTAAACCTATAATGGCCCCTAAGTGTTCAAGTGAAAGCAAGAGCTTCATATATCTCACTTTAAATCAAAAGCTAGAAATGGTTAGCTTAGTGAGGAAGGCATTTTGAAAGCCAAGCTAGGTTAGGCCTCTTGTGCCAGTTAGCCTATTTTGAATGGGAAGGAAAAGTTCTTGAACAAAATTAAAAGCATTACTCTAGTGAACATACAAATGTTAAGAAAGTGAAACAGCCTTATTGCTGATACAGAGAAAGTTTTAGTGGTCTGGATAGAAGATCAAACCAGACACAATATTTCCTTAAGCTAAAGCCTAATCCAGAGCAAGGCCCTAACTCTCTTCAATTCTACAATGGTTGAGATTGGTGAGGGAGCTGCAGAAGGAAATTTTGAAGCTGGTGTATGTTGGTTAATGAGGTTAAGGAAAGAAGTCATTTCCATAACATAAAAGTGGAAGGTGAAGTAGCATGTGTTAATGTACAAGCTGTAGCATTATCCAAAAGATCTATCAATGCAGATGGCTACCCTAAACAGATTTGCAATGTAAATCAAACAACCTTCTATTGGAAGAGGATGTCATCTAGGACTTCCACAACTGGAGAGAAGAGGTCAATACCTGGCTTCAACACTTTAAAGGACAGGCTGCCTCTTTTACTAAGGGCTGGTAACTTTAAGTTGAAAGTAATGCTTGTCTACCATTCTGAAAACCCTAACCCTTAAGATTTATGTCAATCTGCTGTGCTCTATAACTGGAACAAAAAGCTTAGATGACAGCAAATCTGTTTACAACACAGTTTACTGAATATTTGGAGCCCACCATTGAGACATGCTGTTCAGAAAAAAGATTCATTTCAAACTATTATTGCTTATCCATGATGCCTCTGGTCAGAGCTCTGAAGAAGATGCACAATGAGATAGATGTTGTTTTAATGTCCACAAACATGGCATCCATTCTGCAGAAAATGGATCAAGGAGTAATTTTTACTTCCAAGTTTTATTATTCAAGAAATACATTTCATAATGTTATAGCTGCCATGACAGTGATTCCTCTGATGGATCTGGGCAAAGTCAATTTAAAGAAGGATTCACCATTCTAGATAAGATTAAGAACATTCATGATTCGTGGAAGAGGTCAAAATTTCAACATTCACAAGAGTTTGGAAGAAGTACATTCCAACCCTCATGGATGACTTTGAGGGATTCAAGACTTCGGTGAAGGACATAACTGCAAATATGGAAACAGCAAAAGAACTGGGATTAGAAGTTCTCACCCATTATGGGTGAGAAAGAAAGTGATTTATGGAGATAACATCTATTCCTGGTGAAGATGCTGGGAAGATTGTTAAAATGATAACACAGGATTTAGAATATTACATAAACAGTTGATAAAGCAGTGACAGAGTTTGAGAGAACTGACTTGACATTTGAAAGAAATTTTACTCTTGGTAAAATGTTGCCAAATAGCATTGGATGCTATAGAAAAATCATTCACAAAAGGAAGAATTAATCAATGTGGCAAACTTACTGTTGTCTTATTTTAAGAAACTGCCATAGCCATCATAACCTTCACCACCACCACCCTGATCAGTTAGCAGCCATCAACATCAAAGCAAGACCCTCTATCAGCACAAACATTATGACTCACTGAAGGCTCGGATAATTGTTAGCATTTTTAGCAACGAAGTATTTTTTAATCAAGTTACGTACATTTGTTAGGACATAATGCTGCGCACACTTAATAAACTCCAGCATAGTGTAAACATTACTTTTATATGCACTGGGAAACCAAAAAATTCATTTGACTCACTTTATTGTGATATTCACTTTATCTTGGTGGTCTGTAACTGAAACCTCAGTATCTCCAAAGTATGCTTGCAAAATTTTATCTATTTTATAAAAGCATTTGGCAATTGAATAACAATACTTCTCTCAGTCAAGACTTAATAAAGGTACAAAAATAATAAAAGAATTAATATAAATACATAGATATCCATTTTGTTTGAATCATCTGTAATGTTTTAACTCCTTCTTATCTTGAGCCCATATTCCTCTAACTTCTTAAAGATTCTGGGGGCTCTGGGCAGCCATCATCCTCCTTAATTATCAAGGAATATTTGGCATCATGTAAAGACTTATTTTTGTCAATGTTCCCATTTGAATGGGATACAGGGACCTCATGGGAAGGAATTGGAACTGTGTTTATATTAAGGTTTAGAAATCCACAAATATGCCTTATAGACTGGGTAAGTTCTAATATGATCAACTGTGCAGGAAGGAGTACAGGGTTACTGACATGTATATTGTTCAGAGAGACAGGAGACTGATGTGGTGACCCACAGAAGTTCAGCAGGCAGTGGTTTCACGAACGAGTGAATCCATGTGAAAGTTGTTTTGTTTCCAAGCATTTTTAAAGTTTTCTAGCCACATAGGGTTACCCAGGCCTTTTTCCGTAAAGAGAATTGGCTTTCTTCAGATAGGGCAATTTCACAATGTATTGAACTTTGTTGATTAATACATGCATAAATTCTCATTACTCAAGACTACACTAATCTACTAGACAAGAATATGGTTTAACTGATTACCATATGCTCTTGATACAGTGAATGAGCTGCTTCATATATAGAAGTCAGCTGCAGATTGATTGTACATTATAACGAAAAATACAGTATCTTATCCACTTATTCCAGATCAATTGACTGAACCAACACTTAACCCAATAAAATATAGGTTATAGAATATCCCAAGCTTTTCTGAATTAAATAAACACAATTTTTCTTTTTCTTTTCTTGGTGTTAATAACTGACTTCCTTCTGTTTTTAGTGTGTTTGCTTGGTAGCAATTTGTACTTTTCCCGACTCTTATCTTTTTGTCTTACCCTTATTTTTAATTCTTTCATCTAGCATTTTGGCTCAAAACCAAAAAAAGTACAAGAGAAAAAGCTATCTGTTTTATTATCTGCAAATTTTGATAGCCAAACTTTTACTACTTACTGAAAAGTATCTTCCCATTTATCTATATAGCTAAAACATTACATACTACCAATAGCTCAATTATATATACTTTTATAGTTCATTACACAAACGATCTCTATCCCTGAGTAATCCAGAAATTTTGTTATGCCTCATTGATTCACAGTAGACATGCCAGTCTGTATGGATTAAAAAAAAATTGCAGAATTTAAAACAATTGCCCTCATTTACATACATGCTATACTGGTGTTCTCATCTGTTACTTTATTGTACCAAACTTTCTGTTAGTACTTCCAATGCTACTGCATTTGTTTAAAGAAAATTCTAAAACCAAGTTCAGAATCTGATTTCTGTGTCAACCAATTGGGCTTTGTCTCAGCCAGTCTTGTTGTTCTAGTCTGCAGCTAGTTTGGCAGACTACAGCTATAAACCCACAGGAGTTTCTTTTACTTTAGAGTCAACATTATTTGGAACTGTGTGTGTCCTTGTTCCTGAGAGGCACATGTAGATGTACCAGGATATTTGGGCTATCACGTCTCTAATACTATCACATTATCCCAACAATTAAGTTTTCTCTGGAGTATTTGATTCATGTCAGGACAAACCTTATTATTGATATTACTATGATTATTATGATAAGAATTTTCCTCAACTATAGCCTGTAAGAATGATTTACCATTCCTCACCTTCTTTAATATTTTACCCAATTGTGTCTGTCATAATTACATTTAAAGAATATAAATAAATTTCAAAGAAGTTTAGATCATACATAAACCATGACATTTGATTTATGACCCACCAACGGACCCCTGGGGCATACAATATCCACCTATAAATTTGTTGTAAGAACCATTAGTTATCTTCTACATAATAGCAGGTTCCAGTTGATTTGATAAAAAGTTTATTACTGATTAACACTTGTCACTGAAGTTATCTTCGTTATAATCTCAGTAGCATAGGTAAACACATTTTATATAGGTATTAGATACATAGTGGGTAGCATTGCCCAAAACTATTAACAAAAACCATTTCAAGAGAAACAATTTTGTAAAAATTCAGTCATCTTTGATATAACTATTCTACTAGACTATTTTATTTGTTTTTGTTTACCCAAAATAATACTGAGTAAGCACTCCAAATAATTTTAATTTTAAGGTTTTTTTCAAATCAAATGAGACAGTATTTAGAATTACAATAATCATGTCTAAGTTATGTTGAAATCTTTAATTAAATGAAAGAATCATGGTGTTAAAATTGATTCAATATTTGCTGACAAAATCATAATAAAGAAATGGGATTTTTCTCTATTTTATTTAAGCAAATTAACAACTCAGGCGAAGAACTCATTGTGAAAGCTAACGACATTCAGATTCTTACTCTTCATCTGTGGATCAAAGTCACAGATTATGCTCCCCATTTTACTATGTTGAAAACTTGTACTTTTCCAATATTTTAATTGATATTTTTCAAGAATGGTATATTAATATCCAATTATTGGCCAGATATTGCATATGCCATATGATATTTTTCTATATTCTCATCTGAAACTCTTGACTATTTGCTTATTTAAATTGTACTCATCATTTCAAAGTTGAGTTTTTGAAAAATTACAAATAATTTTTGGTGGGTACTATTACGTTTTGCTTATTTATTTGCAAATCTATTAAAATTAAACCTACAAAATAGAATATCATGGGAATATAAAATATCAGTATGCAACAAAACCCCACTAAAATGAAAATGAACAAACAGAAAACTGGTTTCCCTTGAAGGAAATGAGTACTTTCTGCAATATGAGGTTTAGAAGGTCAAGAAAGCTCACTAATGAGTTATCAAGAGAGTAGAAGAACAAGCTAAAATAGGAATTCTTTTAGAGCTGCCAATGTAATTAGCTCTATTAGGATCACAATAAAGGATACAGAGAGCGCTCAGTAGTAGGCTAATTACCTTTCTCAATAGGAGATGGCTCAGGTCTCACAGGAAACTTAAAATTAAGAATGCTCACTTATAAGCCCCTGGTTCTACTCACATATATTTGATTCATTTACATGCACAATATCTGAAATTTTAGGAAAACTATCACACTTAGGGAAAATACTCAAATATATTATATATATATATATATATATATATATATATATATATATATATATATACACACACACACACATACATACACACTCCTTTATAGGAATCTGAAGCAAAATAGTAAATATCATTATAAAGTGTTTTAAATCCATAAAATCTTTAATCTTGAATGAGGGAGTGTCCTTAGGGAGAAAATTCATCTTCTTTTCTTCCATCTTCCATTTTGTGAAGTTCACCTTAGCAAGGCTTATTAATATGAAGGAACATTTTCATTATCTTAGGCCTTAAACTTCAAAGTACAATTGAGAATCATTCACAATCCTCACATAATTTTCAATGACTGATTGCTGTCTGCTTTCAAATAACAATCATTTATAATCTTATGATATAATGGTGAGCCCCATCTTAGTGCAGTTTCTTTCCTACTAACCTTTCTGTTCATGCCACAATGTGTTTACACAAAAACAAATCAGTCAACACTTCTGTAATTTTCATTAGTGGCATAGCTTTTCTCTCTGATTCAAAAACAAAGTCTCTGGTTAATGTGTTCACTAAATTTTGAGTTTGTTTTTTGTCCCTATGCAGTATTAAAAAACAGATGAGAATGAGAGTCTGAGACAAATCAAGACTAGAGTTTTATCATCTCTAACATACTCTTGAGAATTGGTTAAATTCATCAGTTGAGTCCATTTCAACACTCAGATTGTACGTGAGTATGGTTACTCTGCAAGACAAATGGATATTTTGTGAGTACTTACTACTTAAGAAAAAAGACGAATTATGTGCAGTGGCTCCAGCAATTAATAGATCTTAAACCCATCTTGTTTTAGATAACAATTGAGTAAATGTGGACAAATATTAATTACCATTCTAGAAATGATTGCCTTATTTTCCTTTTGGCTCCTTACCCTTGGAACAAGGAGTTGATAGAATAATATTGCTTTACCACAAAGTTGTGCAGGCTTATTGCCTGGAAATTATGTATGCAGTTTCAATTCATTTTATAAAACATCTGAGTACATGTGATATACAAAGAATTTACAGTTAGCCCTAATCTGCCCAATGTAAACCACATAAAATTATTATTTTCCCTGACTGTATAACCTACCATTAATTTTATTAATGAGCGCAATCTTCAGCTAACACAAAGACCTTGGATAATGACAAAGGTCAAATCCTCTATGAGCTAGGCATTTAAAAATATTTTTGAAAGGTCAAACTAATTTAAAACCCCAGGTTATTTTCCTTCAGTCATTTTGATCCACAACTATTTGTACCACTGTTTGTCTGGGTGCAAAATATACTCTCTAATACAAAGATGGAAAATAGAAATGACTGTCACTGCCAGAGGTCAATACTGAAAAGACTTTGAAAAGTTCTGTTAATAAAGTAAACAATATATAATTTGAGTAAATGCTGGCAGGCAGTACTTTATCAACTGCTGTTGAAACACCTACCACTTTTGTATGACAATTTCCATTGCTGTGATAATTTGAATTGCCACCATCAAATAACATTGCTGAGAGTCCAGCACAATACACTGTCATGTCTAGTATTGTATCTCAAAGAGGGTGACATGGTTCCTGCCTTCTAAATGTTTCAGGGCTGGGTGAAAAATATCTGATGAAAACAAACAATATCCTAACATCACTTCAAGGTCATTGACAAGTTTTTTCATGTCAATTAAAAATATTCAGTCAACTGGAATATATAAAACAAATTGTGCATGATAACTCACTTTGTCAAAGTATTATCAAAAAAATTCCCTTAAAAATAATGCTTATAATAGCACCACAAATGTGAGCAAATTTATAAAAGTACAAACAAAACATACATTTTTGGTAACAGTTTCACTAAATAAAGTTTAAACAATATGCATATATATACCAAGTCATATCCATATGAAATTTCACTATTTTGCATTCTGGATGGAACTGGTCATGGAAGAATATAGAATGGAGCACATTTTTAAAATCCTTTTTTTAAGAGATACTTTATTGAGAGTTAATTTTCTACCCAAACTTTTCTTTTAATCAACTTTTACTTCTAGCCCTTACTTTCTTTTTAAAGCACTTTGGTATAATCACATAATTTGAAGTCAAAGAAAAAAATGTCCTCTTAAAATTGCTCCATCTTGTTTCCAACCCCAGCCAACTGGGTTACATTTTTAGTGCTTAAAAATGTGATGAATAGGAAATTGAGTCATTTAAGTCTATACATCACCTAAGAAATGTGTAGAAAGGAACCTGAGAGCTAAGAGACCTTTTTTGGAGTGTGATAATAAGCTCCAGATTTCATCAGATTTTTACAACAGCTAATAGGGTGAAGGATGGCATAGCTTCACAATACAGAGATAATGTTCCATTCCTATAAGTAGTTATATAATACCAATCACAGGAGCACTTAGTCTTTAACAAAAGACTAAATGAGTTCTTTCTTGTAGTTACTTAACATATAGACCAGGACAATAAAGGGACTGAGTGTTACTGTGTATTGTTCAGAGGAAAGGACAGAGAGCAGAGGGAGTTGGGCAAAGTGACTGGTACGTATGAGACAGCCCACCATTGCTCAACACCATTTTTATATGGACAGGTTTTAGCATGGTCTCAGTTCCTGCTCAATCAGTCTCTGTAAGATTTAGTGATTTCTGAGGTCAAAGAGACTTTGAGGGATTTATTCTGATAGTAATTTACCACAATTCACATTTATGATTAGAGAGAGTAATTAATTGCATTTGCAAAATTAATTAGGGCTATTCACAAAGAATATCTGTTACTTCTGTAGTTCTATAAACTATTGCAATTGTATTTTGACATATTCATATGATTTAGTTAAACCCTATAACTTACAGTGGATGGCCACGGAATCCATATCAATATCTCAGTGTATTGTACTTTATTGATTGAAGGTGTTATGTAGTTTTCAGTAGAAGTAAAGAAAAAAGTTTACAAATAGTGATGAACAAACTGGAACGATTTCATGAAAAACATTGACGATTAGCCTTCTCTGTATTAGTCAGGGGCCTCCAGACAAACAAGAATAGGACATATGTATAATCTTATCCAAAAATACCTTCACAGACACACCTACTATAATGACACAAAATTAACCATCATAAGGTCACTTCTTGTCTGCTTGGCCCCATACACATCTTCTTAAACTATACTTAATATCCAAAGAAAGACAACAAGGTCATAGTTTCACCTAACATGGAATTATGATATAGCAATCCTGAATATAACCAAAAATATTAACTCCGTCCCCAGAAGAGGAGGCAAAGTGCTTGAGTGGCTTTTCTTCTTGTTATCCTATAATTCAAATAATATAATGTAGAATTGATAATACTTAAATACTATGATATAAAATTGAATATATCTTATGTTATATAATATGAGAATAAGAGAGGGAGAAAAAAAGATATTTTCTATACATACACCCCCCTCAACATATTTATAACAAAAGAAGGGGGAAATACTCATGACACTTGCAACCCAATTTCTGTAACCAGTCACGTGCTCATAGCTGTATTTATGACTATTTTTACTACCAATTCTGTATTCACTCTGCTTTCAACAAGCATCTCAGCTATGGTGGGTTTTACCTGGTGGTATGACCCAAACCTTCATTCCTAAGTCAGAACCATTACTAGTCCTGTCTGGACTGGATTGTTGTAGTTTTCCCATTGATTGACTGTGATCACATGATGAGGTAACGCTAAGAGGCACTCTTAAGGGATCTCCTATATTCCAGTCTGTGGGTAAAATTGTAACATTTCCAGAGAATCTCGCCTGGCTTTAGTGCATTTGCATATCTTCAGGGGTGGAGAGAAGTTCATCTCCATGTCAATGGTTACCTGGGCAACTGAGGGTGCGTCTGAACCTGAGAGTTTAAAGAGAAGGGCTTGCTTGCTTGCTTGCTTCCTCCAGAGTGGAGGAGAAAGACGGCCCTGGACTGCAGTTTGTCAGCAGTAAACGGGTTTTAAACTTTATTTCTCCCTTTGACTGATTTCAGTTTTTAGAGGTATTTTGCCCCAGGATTTCCTCTACCTGGACTTAACATCTGGCAGCAGTTGGCAGGGTGCCTCTGAACCCGAAGTCTGTCATAATGGGTGCAACCTTTGGGAAGGCTGCTCCTGTGGATGGTGTGGAGACCCCAGTGGATGCAGCGGCAGAGGGTGCCGCTTCACCTGTTGTTATCCTCCCAGCTGTAGGTTTTCCAACTTGGGAACCCCTAGTGGGGAATTGGTCTAAAGTACCTCCTAGAGGGGTGGGGCCTTCCCCAGAACTGGGGAAGGGTGGAAACACTGGAAGCTGCAGAATTAGCCCTCCGTGAGTTGGAAGACTGCTTGGAGACCTAAGGGGGCCATGTAGCAGCTAGTGTTGTAGGTTCTCTTTTCATTGAGAGAGTGGAAAATGTCATACAGGAGAAAGAGAGGATTATTGGGAGGGTTAGTGAGGAGAGAGAGGGACTTAGGTGGGAGAGAGACACACTTCAGCATCGCTTGGAGGAGCTGGGTGATAACATATGGGATGCTGTTAAAGAAGAGGGACAGTTACTGAAAAGGCAGGTCACGCACCTAGAAGATTCCTTAGCATGATGAGGGGGGAGACGACAGGAAAAGCCACATTTCAGGAGGGGAGGGAGAGGAGGAAAGAGTAGTGTCTTTAGTCACGGAAATGGTGGAGGAGGAGCCGTTGGTGGAGGAGCCCAAGGAAGAAGAGGAGGAGGCAGGGCCATTGGCGGATCTGCTACCCAGGCCACCGCCGGAGGTACCATCTTCTCCTGTTTTAAAGGCCCTGTGAACTAGATGTTCATGTAACAGAAGATGGTTATGGATGGGGTCTTTGGCAGCGGTTTGAATAGACACACCAACCTATTGGATTCTGGTCACAGCTATGGAAAGGAGCAGAGGTCTGGTACACCTTGATAGAGAAGCAACCGGCTGCTGTGTAGCACACCTTGCTGGCTACGGAGCCCATTGCTGGAACAACTCCAACCAAGGTAATAACCACCTATCCCATCGCGCAGTGGGTGCGAGACTGGACCCAAAGGCCTTGGAGTGGTGTCGCACAGACACATAAACTGGCCAAAGGGGGCTCATATTTACAGCAGTGCAGTGCCCTCTCTACTAGCCCCTTAAGTGGAGAACTCCAGTGCTTATTGGGGCCCGTGACCTATAACAGGGTAAAGCAGGAAGAACTTGCTTTTCAGCCCTTGGTAGCCGAGACTCCTTATCAGGAGGGAAAAGCCCCTATTCCTGAAGATGCTTGGTACACAGATGGCTCCAGTCATGGGCAGCCCCCGAAGTGGAGGGCTATGGCTTTCCATCCTAAGACTGAGACAATATGGATGGATGATAGAGAGGGGAAAAGCAGCCAATGGGCTGAGTTGTGGGCAGTATGGCTTGTGATCACACAGGAGCCCCATAGTTGTCTGCACTGACAGCTGGGCCGTCAATCGGGGGCTTGACCCCGTGGCTACCGACATGGTCCCATGCCAACTGGATGGTTGGTTACTGGCCCCTTTGGGCACAAGAGTTGTGGCAAGACCTATGGGCCTCTGGTCAGACTAAGACTGTTACTGTATATCATGTGACTGGCCATTTGCCTTTGGCATCCCCAGGAAATGATGAAGCAGACACATTGGCCCAGGTATGCTGGCTAGAAGAAAAGCCTACCTCTGATGTGGCCCAATGGCTACACCAGCATTTATTGCATGCGGTGGGACAAAACGCAATATGGGCTGTAGCCCATAGGTGGGGCTTGCCATTGACCTTTGAAGAAGTCAGCAGAGCCTGGAAGGAGTGCCTTGTGTGCTCTAAGAGGGACTTATAATGAGTCCCACAGCAACATGGGACAATAGTAAGGGGGCCAATACCCCTTGTCAGGTTGCAGATAGACTGACTATATTGGGTCTCTGCCCATATCAGAAGGATATCAGTATGCCATGACTTGTATGGACATGGCTACTGGACTTTTGGTTGGTTTTCTTGCATGTTGTGCAGATCAGCAAACCACCAAGAGGGGCCTGGAGCTTCTCTTTGCAGCCTATGGTCAGCTGCAGGTGACTGAGAGCAATAAAGGCACCCACTTTACTGGACATGTGTTACAAGGATGGGTGCAGCAATTAGGAATAAAGTGGAAATTTCATGTACCATATAAACCTACCGGGGCAGGCATGATAGAGAGGTACAACACTTTGTTGAAATCTGGCCTGAAGTCAGACACCAAAAGTCTATGGGGTTAGTCAGTTCACCTATGGATGGTGCTGTGGCGTTTGAATGAGAAGTCATGTGAAGGAGCTTTGAGTGCGGTGGATATGCTCACGCACCTTGCTGCCTCTCCTACACAGTTGTACATCCAACCAAAGAAGAGTTATTGAAGCCAGGATATGGCCAAGAAGAGGAACATCCTGCTGCCAGCCCCTACTGCCTTAAGGCCTGGAGACACTGTTGAATGGACTGGCCCTGGACATTTTGACACATGGACCAGCGATGGCTGGCCCTTCTGGCACCTTGGGGGAAAGACCTGGAAGCTGACCTCATGTGTACTCCTGGAGTAACAGCTGAATGGTCCCCAAAGGTCACGGTATTGTACTCAAAACATCCAGGAGGTATGAGCATCTTGCGGGGAAGTTTTGTTTTATCTTTATGGCCAGTGCATGTACCTCCCATAGCCCTATATATTGACCCATCTGTAACTCTGACAGGGAGAGGGGTGAAAGTCTGGTATACTAGACCAGGATGAGATCCCATTCCTGCCACTGTTTTATCACAAGACCACTCTTTTCCATGCATCCTACCTGATGGACAAGATTTGCCTATGCTGGTGTCATTAAAACATCTATCTTATCGCCATCAAGCTTATTTTCTCCTACAACCCTTGTGGTCTGAATGCACCCCCTGGCTGCAGCTGCCACATGATGATTGCTCTGAACCCTCAGCTAGTGTCTGCCTATGGAATGCACGAGCTATGGACTTAATCTGCATGGAACTTTGAACCTAGCTGAATCCTCTGGCTTGAGGATTGTCGTAATTTTATTGTTGTTGCTATTGTTATGTAGTTAGTCTGGTCACAATGCTCCAGTTTTCTCACCCAGAGACCATTGTGGAAGAAGGGGAACAAATAGATTGTAAGGCGAGATTTCTGGAGGGGTGGCTTGTGGGTAAAACTGTCACATTTCCAGAATATCTCGCCTGGCTTTAGTGCATTTGCGTGTCCTCAGGGGTGGAGAGAAGTTCATCTCCATATCAATGGGAAATTACCTGGGCAACTGTGGGCATGTCTGAACCTGAGAGTCTAAAGGGAGGGGCTGGTTTGTTTGCTTGCTTGCTTCCTGGAGATCAGAGGAGAAAGACGGCCCTGGACTGCAGTTTGTAAACAATAAACGGGTTTTAAACTTTATTTCTTCCTTTGACTGATTTCGGTTTTTAGAGGTATTTTGCCCCAGGATTTCCTCTCCCTGGACTTACACAGACATATTCTTCCTTACCTTCATTGTACAATAGCAGTCCAGTTTCTCCTTGGTAGTCAGGATCAGTTACCCCAGCCAACACATTAACTACCTTTTTTTCTTACTGATTCAAAGGCTTGCAGATGCCAAAGTGGCAGGATGACAGTCTGAACTTACAATTTAATGGAAACATTGATGTGTCTCCTGGTGAAAGCACTTCTCCTTTTGGAAATAAATCCTCTATGATAGCAGAGCATAAGATCTTGGGAATAGCAACAAAATTTTTGCTAGTGTGTCACTAGGGGTAAAAGTAATGGTGCTACACTCATTTCCACTTCTTGATTCTTGGAACCATTAATCCTGGCTATGGAAGAAACAGCACCATATATTGGATGTTGATTCAGAGCATATATAAGCTTTTGGAGAACCTTATCTTAGCTCAGAAAGGTATTACCACATAGCTGGTACTATAACTGAGTCTTCAAAAGGCCATTCTGCTTTCTATCAAACTGGGTGCTTTAGGATGGTAGAAAATGTAGAGAGATCAGTGAATTTCATGATCATGGGTCCATTAGCATACTTCTTTTGCTGTGAAGTGAGTTCTTTAATTATAAGTAATGCTGTGTGGAATATTAAGATTGTGGATAAGGCATTTTGAAAGTCCACAGACGGCAGAGGTATTGCCTGCAGAAGGCAAACCTATAGCCAGAGTAAGTGCCCATTTTGTTAAGAACATCCTAGATAAAAGACATCAGATTTAATCAACCTGCCACAAGATAGCTGGCTGACTATCCCAGGGAATGGTACCATATCAGGGACATGATGTTGGTCTCTGCTGCCGGCAGATTGGGCACTCAGTGGGGCCAAAGTCAGGTTGTCCTTGGTGAGTAGAAATCCGTGTTGCTGAGCACATGCATAACTGTCATCTCTGCCACAGTGGCCCTTTGTTTATGAACTCACTGAATGATGACAGAGATGGCTAAGGGAAAATGGTGACTGGTATCTGCAGAATGGGTCATTCTGTCCACTTGATTATTAAAATGCTTGCTTTGGCGATCATTCACAAATATTTTCTTCCTCCCTCCCTCCCTCCCTCCCTCCCTCCCTCCCTCCCTCCCTCCTTCCTTCCTTCCTTCCTTCCTTCCTTCCTTCCTTCCTTCCTTCCTTCCTTCCTTCCTTCCTTCTTTCTTTCCTTTTTTCCTATGCAGAAAGGTCTATCCATGTATTTTCCTAAGTTTCCTTGTTACCAGTTTTCTAATCATGTTCATCCAACTCCCTGACCATCCAGCCAAGCCATTGGCCACAGCCCACAAATCAGTACATAATAACACATCTGGTCATTTCTCCTTCCAACTAAAATGAAAAACTAGGTACACTACTCAAAGTTCTGCCCATTGGGAGGATTTCTCTGTTCAACATTGTCCTTCATGAATGTCTCAGAAACAGGTTGTAGTGGTATAGTTATCCACTTTAAGGTGGTACCTGATATTATCAAGCACCAAGTCTTCTCTTCCTCTATAACTAATCTTATGGATTATCTCCTGAGTGAGGCCAAGGTGCAAGCTGGGAGAGGGAAGGCAGTGCAGCTGTGTGGGGAACCATGGGCATCTGGGCCACTTCTCCATGTAACCGGTGCCTGCAGGGCTAGCTCAGGCCTGATCATGTATACTCTACCACCATCCGATGCTGTAGTGCCACTGTGCATGCCTGACTTTATGGCTTGATGGGTCAGATTGCACTCAGCTCATGATAGGCAGCTCAGTTATATAGCAACTTAATGGCCCATGGTCTAATGTTTAGTCTATTAATGCCCAGTAGCAAGACAAGAGCTGTTTCTCAAAAGGTAGTAATTATCCACAGAGGATGGCAGAGCTTTGCTCCAAAATCCTAAGGGCTTGTGCTGTGATTCACTTACAGGGACCTGCCAAAGGCTGAAAACAGTGTCCCTATCTGCCACTGACACTTTGAGTACCACTGGATCTATTGGATCATATTGGCCAAGCAGCACAGCAGTTTACGTAACAGCCTGGACTTGTTGCAGAGGCTTCTCTTATTTGGGG
Organism: Manis pentadactyla; assembly: GCF_030020395.1. Taxonomy (NCBI): domain Eukaryota; kingdom Metazoa; phylum Chordata; class Mammalia; order Pholidota; family Manidae; genus Manis; species Manis pentadactyla. The sequence goes on along the minus strand of NC_080019.1, from coordinate 134,741,009 downwards.
TCTCATTCAAAACTAGCAACATTTTGGATCAGTCAGTAAATAGGCTAGAGTAACATATCCACATGAGGAATATAGTGCTTTTGAATCAAAAGAAGTCCAGTTGAGGTTGTGCCTCTTTTTTGGTTGAAAGGGGGGCGGGATACAACAATTTATCACTCACCTTAGAGAAGGTATCTTGACATGCCTCACTCTAATGGATTCATAAATTTCACAAAGTAGAAGGCTCCTGAATTTTTGCCATGCTTTTTCCCCACAATTTGTTATCTTACCAACAAGTATAGTGTAGTTGCTGCTTCTTGCTCATGAGTTCAGTTAGCAAAATGTCATCAATGTAATGAACCAATATGATGTCTCATGGAAGGGAGAACTGATCAAGCTCCCTGGGAATGAAATTATGATTTAGGGTAGAGAGCTGACAGACCCTTGAGGTAGGACAGTGAATGTGTACTGTTAGCCTTGCCAGCTAAAACCAAACTGCTTCTGATGGTGTTTACTGACATGTAGAGAGAAACAAACTTTTGCCAGATCAGTAGTTGCATACCAGGAACCAGAGGATGTGTTAATTTGCTCCAGCAATGAAACCATGTCTAACATAGCAGTACCAATTAGACTCACAACCCAGTTAAGTACAATAATCCACTGTTGTTTTCCATGACCATCTGTCTTCTGCACAGGCCAAAATGAGTTAAAAGAGCTAAATGGGGATGTGGTGGGAATCACCACCTTGCATCCTTCAAGTCCTTTATGATGGCCATAATCTCTGTAACTCCTCCAGGATTGCTTTTGACTTACCAGTTTTCTAGATAGAGACAGTTCCAGTGACTTCCACTTGGCTATTCGTACCTTAATAGCCATTGGTTCATAGGCCATGGAAAAAAGCCAGCCACTGAGTATATCTAATCTGACTATGCATTCCAGACCTGGGAAAATAATTGCAGGATGGCTTAGAAGACCCAGTTGGCCCACTGTGAGACACACCCGAGTCCATGGGTCCCTGGACTGGACCTCCATAAGCCCCTACTCTGACTGATGGACTACAGTGATATTTTGGGCCTCCTGGTATTAGTATCAGTTCAATGGCTGTGTCCTCCAAAGTCTGGTTATTCCCTTTACCCCAGTGCACAGTTACCCTGGCAAAAGATCTTAGGGATCCTTGGGGAAGGCTGGGAGAAAGATGAGCAATACACTTTGGCTGTGTCCTGGGTCCTTCTTCAAGGGGATCTAGATTTCTCTTCATTCAAGGGTTTCTGGATCTGTAAAATTGTTTAAAAAACTGTTTTTATGATTCAAAGTTCACTGTCCTAGAGTTTTTTTGCTAATACAGATCAAGTAGGAATTTAATAGACTTCCTATCTGTTTCTAGGAACACCAGGACTAGCTAGCCAACACCATGTCTGTGTGGGTCAGGCTACTGCTTTGACACTCTGATCATTGTGTACTACAACCCCCTTACCTTTGATGGTTGAGGACTGCGCCTTGGTCCCTGTCATTGCAAGATCCAATTATTCCCCTTGCATTTAAATTCCTAATTTAATGACCACAGTTTCCACTATAAGGTCTGTTCTACAACAGAAAGTGACCACAGAACTTACAAATTTTTATCTCGCAGTTGTGATGAAAGGTATGTCTTCTGTACCTTCCCAGTGTGGGTGAGTAGATCTTAAATGACACATCTACTCTAAAATTCCAATCCTACTAAGCTTTGGAATCCTCTCTTCTACATTAAATCAAAGTAAAGTACTCTACCTGATAAAGCATCTAAAGAAAATCTATAGCTAACATCAAGCCTAATGGTAAAAGTCTGAATATTTTTACACCAATATCAGGAACAAGACAAGGATGTCCACTCTCATGTCTTCCCTTTTACTTGAAATTTTGGCTAGTGAAACCAGTCAAGAAAAAGTGTTAGAAAGAAAGAGGTAAAACTATCTTTATTCATTGATGTTAAGATTATCCATGTAGAAATCCTAATGGAATCTATTTTTTAGAGTTACTGGGACTATAAATGAGCTTATTATTTAAAGTTCTATATGCTCACAGTAATACTTTGGAAAAAAAATTTCCAAATAGGATAAAAGTATAAAATATATTTAGGAATGAATCTGATAAAAGATGTGAAATACTTGTTTCCTGAGAACTAGTGAGCCTGTATAATATTGCTGAGAGAAATTAAAGAAGACCTAAATAAATGGAGAGATATACCATGTTCCTGAGTCTGGACACTCAATATTTTTAAGATGTAAACTCATCCTAATTTTCTTTATAGGTTCAACAAAATCCCAATTGAAATCCCAATAAGTTTTGGTAGAAATTATCAAATTGACTCTAAAATTTATGTGGAAATGCAAAGTACCTACAACAGAAAACAATACTGAAAAAAATAAAATAAAGCTGGAGGACTAATACTACCTGATTTCAAAGCTTATGACAAAACCATAATAATCAAGACAGTGTGCTTTTAGTGTTAAAGTTGGCAAATAGATCAATGAAACAGAAATATGACCTGATGCACAACTGAGTTGCAAAAGAGTGTAAAAGTAATTCAGTGGAGTTCAGATAATTATCTTAGCAATGATGACAGAGCAATTGGATATTCATATATGAAGAAATGAACCTTGGTCTATCCCTCTCACTATCTATGAAAATGAACTAAAAATTAATTATAATCCTAAATGTCAAAACTTCAGCAATAAACTTAACAAAACATAAATCTTAAAATGAAGTTTTAAGATACAAAGAGAAGGTTTTTCACATGGAATGGAATAACAAGAGATCCTTTTCTTCTCAACGCAATAAATAAGGCAGAAATTGTGAAGATAATGACCTTTTTCTTAGCTGAGGCCTGCAAATACCCACAATCATGGAGGGAAGATGTAGGTGTGAGCGGGAATGCTGATGGGGCAAGCAGGTTAAGTCTTAGTCAGTGATGGAAACTGCCCTATGTGATCCTATAAGGGATGAATTTTTAATGAAACCTGGATAACATTTATTCTATTTTTATTTTCACGTGAATATTTAGAATTGCCTTTAAGAGTTATGGAGCTGGTGATTTGGTCCTGTCTTGACATTTATCATAACAAAATCATACATTAATTCAGTGATCAGACTTGCATTTTTAATAAAAGTTTTATTAAAGAGATGGAGAATGGTAGTGATAATGAAACTATTTGCAAAAGATGTCAAACTTTTAGATAGTATGATATTCAGACCATCAAGTTGATAATTTGAAAAATTCCAGTATTTGATATTCATTCTTTAAGTTTTTAACTTTGTCCAAAGGATATAGACCTGGAATATTTGTCACATGGTGAAATGTTATAAATAATGAATATGCCCTGTATGAATGAATGAATATTTCAGATCCTTCCTGACTGACAGTATTAGCAGGAAGAATGCAGATGGAGTATATTCAGAAGTGTTACAGAAGGTACAGATGGGGAAAGGGGGGATTTCATGGTCCTAACTACCAACACTGGGAAAAAACTGCTATCTGTCTTTGGGAGTTAAAACATGAATTAAAACATTGTTTTCCATCCTTATTTTTATTTTTAGGAAAAATTTCACCTGCATTACAATTTTTTTAGGGTTAGCTCACTAACTACTCAAAAAATATTAAAAACCTCAAAATAAGAGTGATTAAAACACATATAAAACATAAATTCCAGAGGCAGGTTATAGGGCCTTCTGCCTCTGAAAGTATCCAAGATTCTTCTATTTTTCTACCCTGACATCATCAGTGCCCATATCTATCATCAGGTCAGGTCATGCTCTCAGGTGGCTACCAGAATATCAGGTCTGCACCTTAATTCAACAGGATGGGGAAAATGGCAAAAAGGGTATATTTTCAACTGAGTAGGCTTCTTTAAGAAGCCTTCCAGAATGTCAAATACAGCCCTTCTGTTTACATTGCATTAATCAAAATCTATGCTATGTGGCCACACCAAAGTGTAAGTGTGGCAAGGTGATAACAGTTTTCAGCCTGGCTTCCCTGATAAATTTGGTCTGTCTTTATGTGAAGGGGAAGGAGACAATTGCACAGACAATCAACAAGCTCTGCAGAAGTCTCTGTTTATTTTAGCAAACTAAATTTTCAATATTATTTCTCTATATGTACTGGAATGCCAAATTATCAGTTAGGAACAATCATTCTTGAATTTATGAATGCAAAGACACAACAAAGTATGCAATCACAATGCCAAAGGTAATCTGTGTTTGTTTTTCCACATACGTGTTCAGTATTTTTTAAATGCCTGCCTATGTGTCATAATCAAATAGTGCTGTATGTGTTCATATAATTGTAACTACTTCCACATTATTCACTGGAGGCCGCAAACTATATTTTTTGCATCTGTATCAGATAGCTGTTAATAAATTACAAATAGCCATAAAATTTCAGTAGCATTTAAAATAAATGTGTTTTTTTTTTTCCGTCAAGCCTCCGAATTTGCTAGGGCCACTCTTTTTATGTCAGCTAGGCTGGCCTTTAGCATTTACCTGTTGGCTGATCTCACCTGAGCTCAGCAAGAGCCTGGCAGTGAACAGAGAGTAAAAGATCACAGAGTCCAAAGGCAAGAGATAGGGAAGTATATTCCTTTAAAAGGTGAATTGTTAAATAACATGGAAAAAAGCAAGGCTATAGGGAAGGGTGAAGAACTGGGGCCAGTCATTCAATTTACCCAGGACAAATCTCTAGGACTGAATTTAGAGCCTAACACACAGCAGAACTTCAACAGAGACAAGATGGATAAGGAAAATAACTTAATCAGGATTCACTAGGGAAACAGAAGTAAAAGTATACTTATCTCTATATAAGGAGAGATGTACTATAATTTATTATGCTCACACAATGATGGAGGTTGAGAAGCCCCCCACCTGCCTTCTGCAAGCTGGAGGCCCAGGAAAGCTGGTAGTGTTATTCAGTTTGAGCCTGAAGGCCTGAGAACCAGGGAAACCAGTGGTATAAACCCTAGGTCAGGGGCAAGAGGTGAGATGAAATTTCCCAGCTCATCACTGAGACAGGAAAAAAATGTGGTGAATTCTTCCTTCCTCTGACTTTGGTTATATTTAGGCTCTCTACAGATTGGATGATGCCAAACACATTGGTGAGGGCAATTTACTTTACTGAGTTCATCAATTCAAATGCTAATCTTATCAAGAAGCACCCTCATAGACACACCCAGAAATAAAGTTTAATCTGGCACCCCATGGCCAGTCAAGTTGACAAATCAAGTTAATTATCACAGAAAAGAATACATTTTAAACCACTATTTTGTTCAGGTTTCTTGATTCCACTACTTTCAAAATGTCTTCATAAGCATAGCAGATCCTTTCTTAAAAAAATCAGTGAGGTTTAATTTACACCAGTTTTCTAATACTTTATTATTAAAAATCACTCATATTTTTTCATCTGAATCCTTCCCATTATAGAACACATAATTGGATCACCATATTGTCAAAGTCTTCCCTTGTGCTAGAATTAACTATAAATATGAAATATTAAACTATAAATATGAAACAAAACTATGAACTAAAAAATGAAAACTGAAGAATGTGGTATAAATCAATATTCATTAAAATCCCAACCTCAGGATTATTGTGAGGAGTAAATGAATTTATACATGTAAAGCAAAAAATAAATGTCTGAAAATAACATCCAATTCTTACCATGTTATTATCAAGTATTTATTGAGTGTATAATGTTTGTAAGAGTGTTTGTAGAAATTATAACAATAAAGGCAATGTTCATAGACAATGTTCATAGAAGTCATAATAATAAATGTTCATAGAAGTCATAATGTAATTAACATTAAATGAAAATAAAGACATTTTATTGTAAAAGGATTCCATAATGGAAATCTGTGTTTTCTCACAAGGTAGGTGACCTGGGCAATTTACTCAGCTGCTAAGACTGTCAGATTTTTATTTTTCATACAACATGATTTAAAATGAGATACACATCTGAAGTCCTTAGCAAAATATGCTTGGCATATACTAGGCAAAAATAAATATTAACTGTCCTCCCCTTTTCCCTCTCTGCATCAGTCAGTCAAGCAGGAGACAAAAATCTCATGAGTCACATTACCAGATAGAATTTAATATAACCATATACAAAGCTATCAACTAGGTAAATGAAAAAGTCCAGACAAGAGCTATATGCAGGAATTGTATTTAACAATTGCAGGAAGCAGCTACTGTGCTATGGCTAAAGGAGCAAAAAAGATGTTGAAATTATTGAAAAGAAACACAGACTTCTGAGGGGTGGGTCCTGGTGTGGCTGTGTGGCTGGTGCCTGGAGAGGCATGATGAGATGGGTTCTGCAGATGTTGAATAAACTGCAAACAGGGTTCAGGGGTGAAGTGGCATTGCTAGAGTGGAGCTCACAAGAACCACAGGGTGAAAAGCACCCACAGATGAAAACAAGAAGGAGTGTGCCCCGTCTTCCATCTCCTACCTTGCAGTCAACCAGTGCTAAGGCCTCTTAGCAGAAATGGGGTTTGTCAGGTCCCAGGCTGATTATCACAAAGCAGAGGGTGGAAGGGAGAGGGTGTTGAGAGAATCTAGCCTAACAGAAGGCCCACTTCCGGTCTCCTTCTCCAGATCCCTTCACTTGCTCCCTCTCCTTTTCCCTGGCTACCTTCTTTCCTTCATTTCTTTCTTCTTTTTTCCTTTCCTTAATCGTTTTTTCCTGTCCTGCCTGACTGCCTACATTCTTTCCTTCCTCCCTCCTTTCCTGCCTGCCTTCCTTCTTAGATGTCAATCTTATAGGTTTGAAAGGACATGCTAACAAATAAAAAGGGCATTATCTTTGATTTAATCAAATACATAGAAAATTATATTTGAATTCAGGGAATGTATATGGTCATTAAAAAGAAATATATATGGAGGCGGGGCCAAGATGGTGGCATGAGTAGGACACCGGGAATCTCCTCCCAAAAACATATATATTTTTGAAAATACAACAAATACAACTATCCCTAAAAGAGAGACCAGAAGATACAGGACAACAACCAGGCTACATCCACACCCATGAAAACCCAGCGCCTGGTGAAAGGGGTAAGATACAAGCCCCAGCCCGGCGGGACCCGAGGCCCCCCACCCCAGCTCCCGGCGGGAGAAGAGGAGTCGGAGCGGGGAGGGAGAGGGAGCCCAGGACTGCTAAACACCCAGCCCTAGTCACCTGCACTGGGAGCACAGACACACAGTGTGAGCAGTGTGGGATACTAGCAAAATGGGACAGTAAAACCTGCGAGCGGGTCCCCTCGGCCGGTGCCCCTGGGGCGAAAAGCAGGTGCTTTTTGAAAGTCTTAAAGGGACAGAGGCCTCACAGCTGGATGGAAACATCCCAGAGCACACAGCTCAGAAGCTGGGAGTCCCAGGGAACTCTGGGTGCCCTAATCTCCTAGGCGGTAGTGCAGCTCTGAGACCCCTCACGGTGATAAACAGCCCCCCAATGATTACCCCTCCGGTGCAGCCTCACCATAGCAGAGCAACAGCCTGAGGCTGGCCACGCCCACAGCAACTGAAGGGAGCTTCCTCCATAGTGGCCTGCATGCAACTGCCCAACACAAGCTGCTAGGGGTCACTGTAGTCACAGGAAAGAAAGGCCAGGAGCAAGTGGAAAGGGTCTTGGTTCTCCCAGCTGACAGAGAAGCCAACAGCATAACACTGCATCTATAGACATGAAAAGGCAGAAGAATTTGATCCAGACCAGGCTAACCCAGACATCCTTCCCTGAGAAGGAATCTGGGGACATAGATTTAACCAATCTTCCTGAAAAAGAATTCAAAATAAAAGTCACAACCATGCTGATGGACTTGCAGAGAAATATGCAAGAGCTAAGTAGGGAGATACAGAAATAAAACAATCTCTGGAAGGACTTTAAAGCAGAATGGACGAGATGCAGGAGGCTCTTAATGGACTAGAAATCAGAGAACAGGAACACAGAGAAGCTGATGCAAAAAGAGATAAAACAATCTCCAGGAATGAAAGAATATTAAGAGAACTGTGTTACCAATTGAAACGGAAAAATATCTGCATTATAGGAGTACCAGAAGAAGAAGAGAGAGAAAAAGGGATAGAAAGTGTCTTTGAAGAAATAATTGCTGAAAACTTCCCCAAACTGGGGGAGGAAATGGCCTCTCAGACCATGGAAGCACACAGAACTCCCATGACAAGGGACACAAGGAGGGCAACACCAAGACACATAATAATTAAAATGGCAAAGATCAAGGACAAGGGCAGAGTATTAAAGGAAACCAGAGAGAAAAAAAAGGTCACAAAGGAAAACCCATCAGACTATCATCAGACTTCTCAAAAGAAACCTTAAAGGCCAGAAGAGAATGACATGCTATATTCAATGCAATGAAACAGAAGGGCCTTAAACCAAGGATACTGTATCCAGTACGATTATCATTTAAATATGAAGGAGGGATTAAATAATTCCCAGACAAGCCAAAGTTGAGGGAATTTGCCTCCCACAAACCACCTCTACAGGGTATTTTAGAGGGACTGCTCTAGATGGGAGCACTCCTAAAAAGAGCACAGAACAAAACACCCAACATATGAAGAATGGAGGAGGAGGAATAAGAAGGGAGATAAATAAAGAATCATCAGACAGTGTTTGTAATAGCTCAATAAGTGAGTTAAGTTAGACAGTAAGATAGTAAAGAAGGTAACCTTAAACCTTTGGTAACCCTGAACCTAAAGCCTGCAATGGCAATAAGTAAATATCTTTCAAGAATCACCCTAAATGTAAATGGACTGAATGCACCAATTAAAGACATAGAGTCACTGAATGGATTAAAAAACAAGACCCATCTATATACTGCTTACAAGAGACTCACCTCAAACCCAAAGACATGCACAGACTAAAAGTCAAGGAATGGAAAAAGATATTTCATGCAAACAACAGGGAGAGAAAAGCAGGTGTTACAGTACTAGTATCAGATAAAATAGACTTCAAAACAAAGAAATTAACAAGAGATAAAGAAGGACATTACATAGTGATAAAGAGCTCAGTCCAAAAAGAGGATATAACCATTATAAATATATTTGCACCTAATACAGGAGCACAAGCATATGTGAAACAAATACTAACAGAACTAAAGGAGGAAATAGAATACAATGCATTCATTTTAGGAGACTTCAACACATCACTCACTCCAAAAGACAGATCCACCAGACAGAAAATAAGTAAGGACACAGAGGCACTGAACAACACACTAGAACAGATGGACCTAGTAGACATCTATAGAACTCTACATCCAAAAGCAACAGGATACACATTCTTCTCAAGTGCACGTGGAACATTCTCCAGAATAGACCACATACTAGGCCACAAAAAGAGCCTCAGTAAATTCCAAAAGATTGAAATCCTACCAACCAACTTTTCAGACTACAAAGGTATAAAATTAGAAATAAATTTTACAAAAAAAGCAGAAAGGCTCACAAACACATGGAGGCATAACAACATGCTTCTAAATAATCAATGGAGCAATGACAAATTAAAATAGAGATCAAGCAATATATGGAAACAAATGACAACAACCACACAAAGCCCCAACTTCTGTGGGATGCAGCGAAAGCAGTCTTAAGAGGAAAGTATATAGCAATCCAGGCATATTTAAAGAAGTAAGAACAGTCCCAAATGAATAGTCTAAAGTCAAAATTATTGAAATTGGAAAAAGAAGAACAAATGGGGCTTAAGGTGAGCAGAAGGAGGGACATAAAAAAGATGAGAGAAGAAATAAATAAAGTTGAGACGAATAAAACAATAGCAAAAACCAATGAAACCAAGAGCTGGTTCTTTGAGAAAATAAACAGAATAGATAAGCATCTAGCCAGACTAATTAAGAGAAAAAGAGAATCAACACACATCAACAGAATCAGAAACGAGAAAGAAAAAATCATGACGGACCCCAAAGAAATACAAAGAATTATTAGAGAATACTATGAAAACCTATATGCTAACAAGCTGGAAAAAACTAGAAGAAATGGACAACTTCCTAGAAAAATATGTCCTTCCAAGACTGACCCAGAAAGAAACAGAGAATCTAAACAGACCAATTATCAGCAACAAAATTGAAGCAATAATCAAAAAACTACCTAAGAACAAAACTCTCGGGCCAGATGGATTTACCTTGGAATTTTATCAGACATACAGAGAGGACCTAATATCCATTCTCCTTAAAGTTTTCAGAAAAATAGAAGAGGAGGGGATACTCCCAAATTCATTCTATGAAGCCAACATCACCCTAATAACAAAACCAGGCAAAGACCCCACCAAAAATGAAAACTACAGACCAATATCCCTGATGAACCTAGATGCAAAAATACTCAACAAAATATTAGCAAACCGAATTCAAAAATACATCAAAAGGATCATACACCATGACCAAGTGGGATTCATCCCAGGGATGCAAGGGTAGTACAATATTCGAAAATCCATCAACATCATCCACCACATCAACAAAAAGAAAGACAAAAACCACATGATCATCTCCATAGATGCTGAAAAAGCATTTGACAAATTCAACATCCATTCATGATAAAAACTCTCAGCAACAGTGTATAGAGGGCAAGTACCTCAGCATAATAAAGGCCATGACTCATTTATTGGTTGGCTTGCCCATTTTGAATGGGGATGGAAGCAAAAGACGGCACTCCAAATAATTCAGGAAAACTACATTACCTTTGATTCCATATGATCTGATATGTGTTATATACATAAATGTTTTGCAGAATCTCTAGAAAGCCACGATAGGAAAGTTTGTTCTAGAGTTCTTGAGGGAAGTTATGACTTGTGCAGCATAGAATTATGTACTCTTCATTAACAGTTTCTGGTATGCTGCTGGGCTCTGAAAGAGACTAAGCACCTGATTATTAGTAATTAATCATGAACTAGGTATTATCAGCTCCACTAAGTCAAGATTGAGCAAGTAGAAATGTGTTATATGATGGAAATGGTATTTTTGATTTCGGGCCTGAAAATGTCCAGAAGGCATAAGTAAGTCACATAAAGAGTCTGTCCAAACACCCATGCCACCTAAGTGTTTCATATCATGACCTCTACTTTGGTGCAGCCTCCGTATTCACAGGTGGTACAGAAGGAAAAACTCAGAACTCAATAGGTAGATATGAGCTAAAAATTTACTGCTGTGTAAGGCTGTTTCTGAAATAAGAAGGGAAGAGAAATATAACAAGGTGCCAGATATTTTAATAATTAACTTGTTATGAGATGAAGATGTACATGGACTTACTGGCAATTGCAAATACTTGGCTGGAAGTTCAAGGGCCTAGAAGGAGAAGGGAAGAAGTGTGGAAAACAGACATATACATGCTCATTGAGATTGGTTACAAAGTATGTATATATTTGGGATATGTCTATGTCACTGATTAGTGGTGAAAAAACTGTAAGCCAGATAGAAATAAAACTCACCCTAGTGTTTTCACAGTGAGGCTATTAATGAGTAGTCACGGTGGCAGAGATAGAGGTTATGGTGTGGGACCATCTTACCAAGGCTTATTTGCTGCCAGTACCAAGTATCTGACCTTTGACTGAGGACATAGTGATACTTTAGTATGTTACCACCCCTTAAAGAAAACACAGTCATGTATGTATAGATGATATCACAACTGTCTACCATGAAGGAGATAATTATTCATCCTTCCTGGGACTGATAATGGTATATATTTGCCTTTCCTAACCCTGCATTCTGCAGACCCATAGAGTGCCTGGTTTTCCCACACTAGGCTCTTCATTATGCGGCATTGGATTAAAGGGCTCCCTGGAGGGCGAAGGATGCAACACTAAGCACATGACTGGACAGTTCACAGGTCAGACTACATTATCACACAGCAGCTGCCAGACTAATAGAAAGTTGGAATGGCCTCTTAAGGCAGAGCTTGAAGAAGACACCCTATGAGTTTATGTGCCATCCTGTCCAATGCCGTATATGCATTAAATCTAAAGTCATTGTATTGTCCTGTATATCCAATATCTAGAACACAAGTCTCTGGGAATGAAAGAACAGAAGGAGCAGTCTGTCTCAGCACCACTCCCAATGAATTGCTCGGGTAATTTTGTGTTCAAAGTGAGGCACAATTGAATTTAAAGCCCTGGTTCTGGAAGAATATTGTACTTCTATCAGAGAACAGAGTAAGATTTCCACTTAACATATAATGGCACCTGGTGGCCCCTGGTCATCATGTCTTCTTCATGTTATTAAACCGAGTTTTATGTAAGAGATTTATATGAGAGTTACTATCATGCCTGTAATTTTTTACATTGATTATTATGGGGAACTGGTGGTGATAATACATAATGAAAATATAAAAGAGTATGTCTGTAACACAAGACACTTATTTGAGAATCTCCTGATGTCTCCATGTCCAGGGACAGCAGTGAACAGGGGATGAAAGCAACCCAAACCTGACAAGGGTATGTAACCTATCACTCTGTGCTTTCTATTGCATCCTATGTCAGAGATCTATGTTACCCCACTAGGCAAGCCATCTAGACCAACACAAGTGCTGGGCAAATAGGAAGGGACTCTAAACGGAGAAGTAGAAGAAAGAGATAATGAATAACAATTATGCTCTTAAGATTAACTGCATCAGTTTAAACTATACTTTGACTAGCTCTTCCATGGAAGATGTTATTTTCTTAGAGACTGAGACCAAATAGTGAAGAATCAGTGAAGGACAAAGGAAATTCAGTGATGGTCATGAGATCTAAGTGGCACAACATCCCCCCTCATTGATAGCTGCATCTTTGGTGGTATCTCCCTAGTCAATGGCTGTCTACAGTGTGCACCTGTATCTCTATGCCTGATGGCATTCTCCAGCCACATGAGCAAGACTGACCACTTGTAGTGCAGTTTGGAAGTGCAAAGGGGCTAAGATTGCAGAATAATGCCCAGCCAGCAAGGATGAATGCTGGTGAATAAGCAACCCACCTTACTCATCCCTCAGGGTTACAACTCTGAGATGTTTTCAAGTCAGTTTCTCATTGACATTGATCCCTAGTTACCTGCAGTGGTTATTGGCTCATGAATGTGTCCTTTATTGGTCATCCTCTCCTGTCCATCTCACCTTCTTACTTTCTCATCTTGTTTCTGGATTCCAAACAAACAGCACAGAATTGCTTGTTTTAGGAACTACTTTTTGAGGAACAAAAATTAAGTCTCTATCATCTATGCAACTTACTATTGGATTATTTTACTACCAAAAGTCTAATTTACAGAAATACATTTGGTTGAATTACATACGTTTCTCTACTCCCATATTCTCTATAACTAAAAAATATGTCCATACTTTGCAGACATATGTACTTGGTGGAGAAATAAAAATACTCATATAATTCCATGGAGTGATTATAAGAGTCAGATTCATGAAAGACATCAAGTCATTAAAGTCATGAACAGACAAAAACAAGAATTTTGATAAAGAAAATGAACATTTAAAATGAATTGGAAATGGCAACTTGCCAGAAAATGGCTCCCTTTAAGGGCATTGACAGGACTTTGAGGTCACATAGTCAACTTTACATCAAGAGTACATGTTCTTTGAATTATATTTTCAATAGATTTGTTGCCTTTACATTGTATCAAGATAGCTCTCAGGAGTGAAGGCAGTCCTTTGCTATGGATAGAAAGCAAAACTGTTCCCTAGGGAGACCAGAGCCGCAAATTAAATTCTTTGGCTTTAGCTCCTGGTATGTCAGCCTTTATTACCTGGCCCTTGGTCACAGGCTCAGCTTTGCTCATAGTCCAGGATCAAACATGCTTCTGGTCTGGACAAATTTAGAAAACTTTAATTCAGTTGCAGACAGTGGTCAGCACAAACGCACGCTTTCTGCAAGTCTTTTGTCCCAGAATAGCTTCATTCTGCCTCATTGCTGTGACCCACCACTACCAGTGCATTAAGCTGCTCTCCCCAGTCATTAACGACTCCGAAGGTAAAAGCCAGTGCTCTCCTCTCAGGTCTCATTCTTGGATCTCACCACAGTATATATTTTTTGAAACTTGTTTATTCCAGTTCTTGTCCTTCCATTGTGTCACTTAATGACTATTCCTCTTTTCTGAGCTTTTGTTTCATTTATTATCTTGCCTTACCCAAGAAATACAGGAAATAATGAGCAGTAATAAATACATATGCAGCTAATTGTAACCTTTAAAATGTAGATAAAAGAAAAGGAACATATATAAAGAAGCAATAATATAGTGCAAGAAAATAAAAAGTAAGGATACTTACTGCAATCAAGTCCATTATTTAGATCCAAACATATCAACTGATCCAAGGCTTTTTTTTTCTACTTCTGTAATTTCACCCACCCCTGCTGTGTCACTGAACCACTACGCAAATGTCTCAAATACAGAGCCCTGTTTTCATTTATCACTGAACACACAATTTCTATAGCATTTCCTGGTCTCGCTTATACCATATATATAGCTTATACCATGCTATAAGCAACCCCTCTGAGTTTTGGCCTTGACCAAGCCTCCTCCTGGAACCATCTTCTGACAGAAAGAGGTATGTTGACCACTGTGTTGAACACTTAACAATTTGTTGGGTCATATGCTAAACACTTGCTGTTCACGATCTCATTTCATGCCCACAACCACCTTACCAAGCAAACTTCTCCTATTGGCCTTGGCCCCATTTTATATATAGTGAAACCAAAGCACAGACAGTCTAGAAAAATGTACCAAAGTCTCATAGCTGGGGGGCTTCGCATCTAAGATTCAAACCAGGATATTTGATTTGAGAAACCATGAAGTTCTTCCTCATGTCAGAAGTGGGCTGAACCACATAAAATCAGAAAATGAGTCTCAGATTATAGTTTGAAATGAGGCTGTGGACTGTAGTTTAAAGGGACTGATATGGCTATGACTAATGGATTTAACTGTGGGCTCTGGGTGAGTCCTAGGAAATTCAGGAAAGAGCAAAAGGAATATTTCATTGGCCTCAGGACTGTTTCAGATCATTCAGGGTTATCAGTGCATCTGGCTCCAGAAAACAGGGTACAGTGCAGAAACCAAGAAGCAGCCACATCATCTCACCAAACCCACTGGTGGTCCTGCCAGAGCCAGAGGCCCTGCCTCCTGTTTCCTGTCTTCATGGACCTCTGGCATAGAGGATGAGCCATTTCTTAGCTCTTATCCCACCTGAGATGCCTGGAATGGGAGAAGGACTTGGTCCCAACATAGGCAGAAGTGGCTGCTCATCACATGGGGCTGGGCTGAACCCTGATTCTTCTAGGCTCTGTTCTTTATGCTGTCTCCTTGGTGGCCCTTAATCTAGGGTAAATGAGAAGGTAGTTTAAAATCTTTCCCTCAGACCTAAACTGTCAAATGAATACTAGTCATCCAGGTGGCGATTTGCCCCCCATGGTGATCATGGTGACTGAGAGCACCCAAGGAGAGGCTGAGTCGCCAGCCATGCTCTATCTAGGAGGGCAACTCTCTGTCCAGCAGGACCTGAGACATCTTCAGTGTACCAGGGGCTTGGGATCTGATGTTACCTAAACCTTCAGGCTTTGTAGGATGACTCCCATGCCCTCCACCCTTACACACACCCTAATGCATACCCTTCCTCAGATTGGGTCTCAGCCAGTAGTATATACCCATCCCAGTCCCCTATAGTAACAGGCTCTTTATGTGGGAAGCCTGGACCCCAGGGAGTTCTCTGGAGACATTGTCTCAGATGAGCAAAGGTCTAATGTGGCTGAGACAGTCATGCCAGGAGGCTATACCTAGTGAGCAAACAGCCTGCAGCCCAGGCTCTTGGCTTAGGGCCGTTCTCTTCACTTCATTCCTGCTTGGAAGGACATCTGGGGCCTTACTTTTAACTGAACAGCTCCCCCAGCATTCTCTCATAGAGAGGTCTTTTTTCCTCCTTTGCCTCTATGTTCCAGGACATCTATAGAGATTATCTCATTGTTTGCATTTAATTCCCCAAATATGTACATTGCAGCCACCCTATCATAGTGAATGTCCTTGGCAATCATACTGTGATACACACATTGGTTATTTTCATGGGAGATCCTTGGTGAAAGCAAAGAAGTCAAATTCCCCATATAATCCCAGAGTTTAAGTAAGCTGCACAGTCCTGTGTGGTCTCTCCATGCTGTAGATTGTGTTCACAGAGTCCTCGAGTTCCCTCTAGCAGAGGCTCTAGGGTTGGGTATGCCAGTGGCTGAGCTTCTCTAGCTCAGACCACAATTACAGTGTGAATTTAGTTCAGAACAGATATTTAATTTACAGATTTGGATGCTAACCTCATAGAATCAAGATGTTCTTGTTAATATTGCTGCAGAAGTGTGTTTATGTGAAGTTGTCTTTCTTCATAGTTCAGTTAAAGACAATAAGTCTTTAACTTCACTCAGGAAAAAAGAAAATCAGTTGATTTCTGAGTAGTGTTCTCAACATATAGAAAGGAAACCTAACCTTAATATATAAAGTAAAATTCTCAAAAAGAAGTTTTATCAGAGTTGAAGTTGAATGGAATGGAAAAGTTAGGCAAATAAAGTGAGAAGAAGTCAGCATAAGAAAATGAGAAAAGCTTTTGGCTGAAGAAATAGCTCAGAAGACACAATGTAGAGGGAGAATTATGCATGTAGAAAATGGAGAAGAAGCTACATTAATAAAAATATGGGGAATATTTAAATGAGGCTGAAAAATATGTCATTTTAGTCTCCCTCACCTATTTGCTTCTATTAGTTAAGAATTTATTGTAGACATTGAGGTCAGGTTCTATTTCAACTGAGAAGATATTTCCAAGTTCTGCGGATCCCACCAAACAGAGAGTAATGAAGCTGTGGGAGGTAAAGGGAAAGGAGTTCAGAATGGAATGAGGTTGAGGGAAATATTTGAATAATGGGTAGGAACCCAGCACAGCAAGTAAGGATGCATGTTAGGACTTACCATTTAAGTCTCAGAGGAAAACTCTTCACATAGTCGGGCTTGGTCTGGGCTTGCTGTTACTAATGAAGCCACGGTCCAGTTCTGTCCCAGTGGACCACTCAGTCCCAGAACTCTGATTGGAGTTGGAAGCAGCTGCAGCCTCAGGTGAGAGTGTGACCTCTGGCAACTGGACCTGGGACCTGGGTTCTGAAGTTGCTGTTCTCCTAATGGCACCAATGTTCTCTAACTTCAAGACTAAAAACCTTGTTCAAAGGTACTTAAGCTTTTCAAATGTACAATAAAGTTACCAAGATATGTTCCAATTCTGCAATGTCTCTTGGCTTCATTCTATGCTTTTCATTGTGATTATTCTCATTCCAGGGGATTTATTGAATTATTATTTATGGTATATTAACCTCAAAATATTGTAAAGAAACAAACACAATAGAACTGCTATTCCATTAAAATAATAGAAAATATAGAACAAAGGAGATGAATAGATGAGAACTTCACAGTTATCCCCATGATATAACCCCTATTTACATAAACTGATTTTCTCCCTAACATGTCCTTTAATACATCAACTAAAGTAAACCTTTTTCTGTTCATTTCCACTTTTGTGCCTTTACTCATGTATTTACTTTATCTGTGATATGCTTCCATTGCATTAATGTTATTTAACAGCCATTTCAAGTATAACATACATAACTTGAGTGAAAAAGGCTCCAAGACTATTTTAATATTTACATCCATGTATTATCTTTCTTTCCTTTGACTTTCCACAACACTTTGTGTATTTGTTAGCATGCTAAAGACATGGTGAATCTATGATACATTTTATTCAATTGGGGTAGGTATTGTGATGTACCACCTAGAGCTTCCTTCAGGGATAAAGAACATTCTCACAGCTGCTGGGAACGGGACCACAGACAGTCCCTGAGATCACCCACCTTGGAGATTGCTTCACCTGAAGAGCAAAGTCTCACCCCAAGGCACATCCCACCCCCTGCAGCCTGCATCGATGACTGATTGACATGTTGATATTAACACCCAGCCCCATTTCTCCAAATAAAGACAACTTTGAAGTGTCATCTAAATTTAAGAGTTCCTTATGGATCGGGTGCTAAATGCTTTATTGAGATTGCATCATAAAAACTCATAATGTGCTTCTTTGGGGAATCAAGCTGTCTTAACCATTCATTCATTGAAACATCTAACAATATTCATAAGGCAAATATTCAAGCCTATGTGTGGAAGACATAGTTATAAGTGTGGTTAAAGAAACAAAAAAGAAACAGAAATTGCCCCAGTTCTCAACATTGTAGGATGAGAGGCGAGTGAAACGTGTATAGAAGGCACCAAGGGATTAAGATACACACATGGAGATTCTGATACGGGGATCACATTTCAGCATTTCCTACATCCTCAAAGGGATTCCTGCTTTTTTATGTCATGAATATGGTTTTCATAGACCTTTATCTACTACTCTGCTGTATTCAGTGAGTTGGACAAAACTGGTACTCAGTATGCAATTGTTGAATTGATCTCATGTTGTATTGCTCTAAAAAATAATTCCACAAGAAATGTTCAACAGAGGCTCCCTTACACAAAGACTTAAGAGCATGAACTAATTGAATGCCCAGAGAGTCATTTAAGGGTTTATTTATTACTGAAAACAAAAATTATAGCTAATTAACTCTGCGTCAGATGTGTCAGTGCTAACCCTGAGAAAAGTACTAAGATTCATATTGAAGGTAATAACATTCATAATTTCAAAGACTCTCAGATTGATTGGTTGAGTTTCCTAGACAGGTAGGCATTGCCCTCCATTTACAATCATACAGAAGCTATTATATTCTGTATTTTCCCAATTCCAATTTTGTCCATCTCTAACATAACCTCTCTGCAAGGCTAATGCACAAGACTATTAATTTATCTCTTTTTTACAGCAAGTTGTTTAAGAAATTTTGAGATGTTTATATGGGTCACTAAGTGTTTAGTCTAAAGGAAGAGAATGTGTGTCAATGCCATGCACAATTATCTTTTTTTCACCTAAAAAGTATTTCGTTTAGATGAAACAAATAATCATGTGGTTCAGTAATCTCTATAGAAAAATAAAGAGTTAAACTTAATTGTTGAATGTATTGCTCAACAACTATTTTCTTTTTACTTTTGTTAGATAAATACAAGATAGTCAAAGTAATTCTCCTAATTATAAACAATGTTTATTACATGGAACATTAGTATTTACTAAATACATTATTTGCACATTTAACATGATTTACCAATGTGAGAAAGGATATAAAGATGTTTATTTCAAGAAAGTTAGTGTATATATTTAAACTAGACAAAAGAAAATAAAAGTGACTATTCTGTGTTTTCAGAAAACTATATTCACTAGTTAAATCAAAAGGCAGAAAATATGTAATTAAGTTAATTTTTAATTCCCCAATATGAATGTATGAAGATCATAAATCATAAATTCACATCCAGTTCTAAAATTTCATAAACATTTAAATTTATTCCCACCCTCACCACCTGCAAATGACTGAGGATGGGTCTATGTGAGGTTTCATTTCAATCCCCTGCTGTCTGTTCAATTACTTTTTGAATTCCTTAATTAAAGGAAAACAGTTGATTAATGACTCATGAGCAATTTATTTTTCAAAAATGTCAAAACACATCATTATAAAAAGATGTTTTTATAAGTTTAGATACTAACGCCTACATTTCTCCTTCGTTCTGATAGACTTGGCATCTGCCCTGAAAAAAAATGTTTTTTTCCTCTTATAAAACATACCAAAACCACATGAAATGAAGTGATCATTCCAAAAGCTTAGTGCTTCAACAATATAAATGATAATAACATGCACATTATGTAATCTACCTACTTCAGTTTGTGCTCTACAAGAGTCTTGGCTCTGCTGAGAATTGTTCTTCCCTTCAAGCCCTCTTAGATGGCTGTTGTTTTTCTCCCACATTCTTACTACCATAGGTCTTAAAGAGGAAGAAAAAGTTATTCCTGTTCCTTATTTTACATACAGACCTTCTTCTTTCTTCCTGCTTTGAGTCTCAGGTCATCTGAGCACCAATGCTCCTCCTCGTTGCAGTTACCTTCCCACTTCTACCACCCAAAACATAACCCATGGCTTTCTTAAGATTTTTGTACCTGGTCCCTGCTGTCTTCTCAGTACTACTGCTTTTGAAATTCCTGTCTTTTATGCTCGTGTCAGAGACTGCTTGGATGTCCAGCATCTTGACTTCTTTTCCTTCAGTGATCTTCATCTCCAGTCTACATCACTTTTATCTTCCACTAGCTGGGCATTGTATTCAGCAATAACTACAACTCTATCCCAATCGCATGATCAGTTGATGCATTTCCTTTCTGAACACCACCTCCTGTATTTCCAGCACATTTTCTAGTCTTCCAGCACATCACCAATACCTGCAATTCAATGATCCTGCTATACTTTCATTGAGACTCCTCTCACATTCTCAATCAGGTTAAACCCTGTGGTTCATATTTAAGATTCATAACTGGATCATTTAATTATCTTTCTATCCCTTCTTTTATGTTGGACAGAAAATATAACACTTCACTTATTTTTTCATGGATGAACAAGGCTGTTTGGTCTCCCTTTACCTTAATGACCAGTCATGTCAAATGGACTCCTGACTATGGGACTCCATTTCCCTGATCCAGTCATTTTCCTAGTCTCCTAGAGAGCTGTGTCAGTGCTCTGTCCATTCTTAATCCCCAACCCTACGCTAATTTCTCACATCTGACAATTTTGCTTCTTTTACACTGAGAAAAGAAAAATACAAAGAAGATTCCTTCCAAAAGCTTCCATCGTTGCATCTGTCCAATGACGTGAACCTGTACAATGTATTGTTCCTGTTTTGTTACTCTAGACTAAATATCTTGGCTCCTATATAAGATCCACACACCTGCATTTGGGACTGATTCCATTCCTTGTCATGCTGTCAAGGGCAACATCTTGACAACATCTCTCTCCGCTCTTTTTTTCTCCTTTCTCTCTCTTCCTCCCTAATGATTATTATTCTCCACAAAGTATACCCTGTTATTCCATTGACATTACTGACATTGCTAACTCCCGGTGTAATTCCCCTTCAAAGAAGAAAATGACCAACTGATGCCCATTATTTTCACCGGTCCAATCAACTCTCCTACCACACTAGTCCAGCAGGATAATCTTAAGCATGGATGGGTGAACAATTTATGGTACATTGCTCTTTCCTCTTAGGTGCTTTGGGCATGTTTAAATTGATCATATAGCATACAGTATGAAGCATTAGAGCCAAAATAGATGACAAAGTTTAAGTATTAGGTTGGAGCAGAGACCCAGACATCACTACTAGATATATCCGAAGGACACAACTGTCTATTGTCTCTGCACAGGATTCTAGTTTCGGTATCTGTAGGTGCCTGCATATGTCCTTTCTCTGACCTAGAATCCTTTTTTATTTGGTACACAACTATTCTTTTAGTGATTGCTTCCCTTCCAAATTCCTTTGTAGTTAGTCCACGTGTTTTGGGTTGTGCTGATTACAAAGGAGATCACAGAAAAGCCTGTCATTTAGACCAGGTCAAGCAAATTCAGTCTCATGATTTTTTCTGGTGAAATCAGGAAAGAAGGACATTTTTCTACCAAAGACAGCAAGTTAGTGGAACAGTCTAGAGCTTCTGGTGGCTATTTTTGCTACTGTATGAGAAGAGATACCTACTAATAAAGTAAATAAGTCAAAAAGCTAATGAAAGACATACTGCTGAGGATATTATTTGCGCATCTGGGCATCACTCTTTCTAAACCATTCTCCCCTGAGTTGCTGTTATCCATTTGTTTTTGCCAATAGATTTAAAGTTTGAGTTGTTTCTGTCACTTACAGAAGAAAGAGTCCTGATGTTCTGATTAGCAGCTATAAAGATAGAATAGAAGAGAAATGGACAAGCTGAAGTGATAGAAGAGTGACTCCATTCCATGGCACAGTTTCTCTATCTTAGAGCTGGTCAAGAATTGGTGAGGTTCTACCTGGTTTGTGGTTGTACACTAGATAGTTTTGGTTTTTGATGTTTGGCAATATTTGAGTATATTAACACTTGGGAAAAAAGTATATACATGCACACCAAATATTAGACTTTACTAAACCATATAGCCAACTGTTTTCCCAACCTCCATTTCTAACATTTTTGAGAATCTCCCCCCTCCCTAATTTTCAGAGGATCCACCATTCCCTCACTTAAATCATTGCTGGAAGAGCTGATGATTGTACAGGCTACTGTCTATTGATTTAGGGGAAAGAGACTAAATAAGTCTGAGTTAATTATTATTCCTTCTGGAAAGCCTATTCTTTAAGTCAGTGTTGGTAGGTCAATGATTGACTCCCAAAATTAGCTAAATATGTTTTCCTGGAAATTTAAAATTTGGAATTAGTCAGAGATAATAATAATAATAATAATAATAATTATTATTATTATTATTATTATCATTTTATAGCTGCACTGAAATATGTACATCTTGTGTGCAATGTGCTGCCCTATTTCAGCATACAGATAGGGGGCAGGTTGAGAAAAGTGGAGAAAATGTGCAGAAACAAGCCAAGGAAAGAATAAAATGACTTCCTTACTTCTCCACAAGAGCTAGGTCTCCAGCTTTATTCTTGAGGTCCTGAAATGGGAGTCCATAAACATTTCTCAATCTTTTAAATAAACCCATTTATTTATTTTTGCTTAAATGTTTGTTAGATTTCTTATATTTCAACCAAATATAGACCTAATTGTGGGACAGTTTATTGTGTGTCAATAAATTATGTGATGTACTAAGCTGATAGGTAAGGAAACTCAAGTAGAAACAGTGTATCAACATTTCAAAGACATTTGATCCAATTTTTCATAATGTCTTTATGTTCAAGAGGAAAACTATGGAATAATTTAAATCAGATAAGTGTGTTTTTACTATTTCTGTAGTAGTGAGAGAACAGTGCCTATTAAAGATATTTTTAGACAGTTTCCAGCCTTATATTACAGGGCTCCACCCTCAACTTTGTTCTTGTCAACAGTTTTTATATTAATAGTGGAATGAAGATACTGATGGCATGCTTATCAAAAGCAAACATATCAATGTGGGAGGGATAGAAAAGTATAGGTTGCTTGGATTAGAGCTTAAAAAATAGTCTACTAAAAATGACATTAAAATTTAACAGACATCATTGCAAACCCTGCAAAATGCTCCCAAAAAACAATCCCGAGAGACAAGCAAAAGTTAGGAATAGCCACATCAAAACAGTGGAATATATAATAAAAATATTAATTATTTTGGTTAAAACTAAGCTCATTTAGTTCAGCAATATGGTAACTCTATTAGAAAAGCTAAAGCAGTATTAATAAAAGTATTGTGCCTAGAACTGTGTTTAGAAATACAGAAAAGTTAAGATAGCAGGTTAACAAACTGCAGCACATCAGGAGAACACTGATTAATGAATATATAGGAATATAGTTGAAATAGTCACTGGTTTTGTGAAGAATTAAGGTGGAAAGTGGGGCGGAAAGTATGAACTTCTTGGTTATATTCCAATACATAAAAGGCATCTGTATGGAGTGAATTGTACATATTATTATATTTATTAAGTTGTAATTGTATTTAAATACAGATGTTTTTGAGTAGCAGTTAGAAAGAAGCTGAAGGAGAAAAGTTCAACCCATATGACAAAGATATATCTGGGAGTTGGAGGTGTCTGAAAAGAGAAAATGAGAGAAAAATTGTGAATTATCTATTTTGCTGTTGAAGCAGACAGTAAAAATACCAAGAGAACGTGATAGTGCATATTCCTGAATCATATGTAAAATTCATTATATGATTTTTATTTCCTAATACCATGACACCTATCAGTTTCACTATACAGATTACACATATGTTTTAATACATAGCTTTGTATGATATGTCACTTGATGTTAATTTGATTTTTGAGAAGTCAGTATTGCAAGACACAAGATAATTTTCAGAGCCTAAAGTTGAGTCGGCCCACAAATATGATCACAATACATCTTTACCAATGGAGACTATTTCATTTTAAAAACATGTAAGTATATATCTGAATTGTTTATCCATTTATCAACTTGAGGTCTACTATAATCATTGCAAACACATTTTTTTTTATTTTTTATTGAAGGGTAGTTGACAACAGTATTGCATTACATTAGTTTCAGGTGTACAACACAGTGATTCAACATTTATATACATGATAATTCTAGGTACCAGGTATCACCATACCAAGTTGTTACAATATTTTGACTATATTCCTTATGCTATACATTACCTCCAGGTTACTTATTTATTTTACAATTGGAAATGTGTTTATATATATATATATATATATATATATATATATATATATATATATATATATTTTGTGAGGGCATCTCTCATATTTATTGATCAAATAGTTGTTAACCACAATAAATTTCTGTATAGGGGGGTCAATACTCAATGCACAATCATTAATCCACCCCAAGCCTAATTTTCGTCAGTCTCCAATCTTCTGATGCATAACGAACAAATTCTTACATGGAGTACAAATTCTTACATAGTGAATAAGTTACATGGTGAACAGTGCAAGGGCAGTCATCACAGAAACTTTCGGTTTTGTTCATGCATTATGAACTATACACAGTCAGTTCAAATATGACTGTTCATTTGATTTTTAAACTTGATTTATATGTGGATACCACATTTCTCTATTATTATTATTTTTAATAAAATGCTGAAGTGGTAGGTAGATACGAGATAAAGGTAGAAAACAGAGTTTAGTGTTGTAAGAGAGCAAATGTAGATGATCAGGTGTGTAAGAGAGCAAATGTAGATGATCAGGTGTGTGCCTGTAGACTATGTGTTAATCCGAGCTAGACAAGGGCAATAAACATCCATGTATGCAGATTTCTCTCAGAACATGAGGGGGGAGGTTCTAAGCCTCACCTCTGCTGCTCCCCATTTTCTCACCAGATGGCCCCCTGCGACTGTGCCTGTCTTAGGTTGTTCCTCCCTTGAGGAATCTTACCCGTCTCTGGCTAACCAGTCATCTTCCGGGGCCATACAGGGAAATGTTAAATTGGTAAGTGAGAGAGGAGCCTTATTGTTTGAAAAGGTTAGCTTTTTACTTCTTTGCATATTTATGCCCTGTGGCTTCTAAGCCCAGCATTTATCTTGAGGTGTCTTTACCACTTGGAAGAATTATGATACTCGGTAAATTCGACATGTGGCACGAGTTCTATTTAAAGGTTGTGATTAGGTAGGAAGAAGAAAAGCTATAGAAGTAGCAGGCAGAAGAAAACCTGGGAAGATTGATTATTTCTTTGACATATCTTCTTGTAGAGTAACTTCAGCATGGATAGGTTTTAAACTACTAATTAAATTGTGCACACACATTAACATAATAGGAATATAGTTACCTAACCAAAGCATACCTGTAATTACCAGCCATCTCCAGTGAAACCAAGAAAACCAGTTAGGCACCTTAGGCATTTGTGAAAACTTATCTATGTTATGGTGGATATTGTCCGACTGAACTTGAACAGTCTGAGAGAATTCAGATAAACTAGAACAACCCATTCCTGGGGACTGTTCACATCCCGTATGTTCTTTTAACGATAAATAGTCTGTGGTTGTAAGATTTTGGAGTGCTACAATTTGCACTTCTCCTAATTCTTGGTTGAGTTCCAACAGTATAGATCCAGTCCAATTTTTGTTTTACTGTATGCACAGGCCAGCTTAGATATCTCCTTCATCATTCCCATGGCAAGTCCAGGAACTGGTGGGATGAGTGCATCTACACCTGTGACAGTGTGTGGATCTTTGTTGGAGTTTTTTTTTTGCTGATCATCTTCTGTCATGAGTCTTCCCGAGAGTGCTGATGTTGGAAGTTCTTTTTCATATCGTATCTTAGTTCATTTTCGGGGTAGCCAAATTAGGCTTTGATCCTCTGTATAAACACAAACAGACCCTTTGCCTACACTTTTATATGCCCTTTATATCATTGTATAGAACTCATTAGAGGTCACCACATAGGAACTGCTTTTTTTTTTTTTTTAATCATTAATCTACACTTACATGACGAATACTTTGTTTACTAGGCTCTCCCCTATACCAGGTCCCCCCTATATACTCCTTTACAGTCACTGTCCATCAGCATAGCAAACTGTTGTAGAATCACTACTTGTCTTCTCTGTGTTGTACAGCCCTCCTCTTTCTCCCACCCCGCTATGGATGCTAATCTTAATACCCCTCTTTTTCTGCCCCCTCTTATCCCTCCCTACCCACCCATCCTCCCCAGTCCCTTTCCTTTTGGTACCTGTTAGTCCATTCTTGAGTTCTGTGATTCTGTTGCTGTTTTGTTCCTTCAGTTTTTCCTTTATTCTTATATTCCACAGATGAGTGAAATCATTTGGTATTTCTCTTTCTCTGCTTGGCTTGTTTCACTGAGCATAATACCCTCCAGCTCCATCCATGTTGCTGCAAATGGTTGGATTTGCCCTTTTCTTATGGCTGAGTAGTATTCCATTGTGTATATGTACCACCACTTCTTTATCCTTTCATCTGTAGATGGACATTTAGGTTGCTTCCAATTCTTGGCTACTGTAAATAGTGCTGCGATAAACATAGGGGTACATTGGTCTTTCTCATACTTGATTGCTGCGTTCTTAGGGTAAATTCCTAGGAGTGCAATTCCTGGGTCAAATGGTATGTCTGTTTTGAGCATTTTGATGTACCTCCATACTGCTTTCCACAATGGTTGAACAAGTTTACATTCCCACCAGCAGTGTAGGAGGGTTCCCCTTTCTCCACAGCCTCGCCAACATTTGTTGTTGTTTGTCTTTTGGATGGCAGCCATCCTTACTGGTGTGAGGTGATACCTCATTGTAGTTTTAATTTGCATTTCTCTGATAATTAGCGATGTGGAGCATCTTTTCATGTGTCTGTTGGCGATCTGTATTTCTTTTTTGGAGAACTGTCTGTTCAGTTCCTTTGCCCATTTTTTAATTGGGTTATTTGTTTTTTGTTTGTTGAGGCGTGTGAGCTCTTTATATATTCTGGAGGTCAAGCCTTTATCGGATGTGTCATTTTCAAATATATTCTCCCATACTGTAGGGTTCCTTTTTGTTCTATTGATGGTGTCTTTTGCTGTACAGAAGCTTTTCAGTTTAATATAGTCACACTTGTTCATTTTTGCTGTTGTTTTCCTTGCCCGGGGAGATATGTTCAAGAAGAGGTCACTCATGTTTATGTCTAAGAGGTTTTTGCCTATGTTTTCTTCCAGGAGTTTAATGGTTTCATGACTTACATTCAGGTCTTTGATCCATTTTGAGTTTACTTTTGTATATGGGGTTAGACAATGGTCCAGTTTCATTCTCCTACATGTAGCTGTCCAGTTTTGCCAGCACCATCTGTTGAAGAGACTGTCATTTCGCCATTGTATGTCCATGGCTCCTTTATCAAATATTAATTGACCATATATGTCTGGGTTAATGTCTGGATTCTCTAGTCTGTTCCATTGGTCTGTGGCTCTGTTCTTGTGCCAGTACCAAATTGTCTTGATTACTATGGCTTTATAGTAGAGCTTGAAGTTGGGGAGTGAGATCCCCCCTACCTTATTCTTCTTTCTCAGGATTGCTTTGGCTATTTGGGGTCTTTGGTGTTTCCATATGAATTTGTGAATTATTTGTTCCAGTTCATTGAAGAATGTTGCTGGTAATTTGATAGGGATTGCATCATATCTGTATATTGCTTTGGGCAGAATGGTCATTTTGATGATATTAATTCTTCCTAGCCTCGAGCATGGGATGAGTTTTCATTTGTTAATGTCCCCTTTAATTTCTCTTAAGAGTGACTTGTAGTTTTCAGAGTATATGTCTTTCACTTCTTTGGTTAGGTTTATTCTTAGGTATTTTATTCTTTTTGATGCAATTGTGAATGGAATTGTTTTCCTGATTCCTCTTTCTATTGTTTCATTGATAGTGTATAGGAAAGCTACAGATTTCTGTGTGTTAATTTTGTATCCTGCAACTTTGCTGTATTCCGATATCAGTTCTAGTAGTTTGGGGTGGATGGAGTCTTTAGGGTTTTATATGTACAATATCATGTCATCTGCAAATAGTGACAGTTTAACTTCTTCTTTACCAATCTGGATTCCTTGTATTTCTTTGTTTTGTCTTATTGCCATGGCCAGGACCTCCAGTACTACGTTAAATAACAGTGGGGAGAGTGGGCATCCCTGTCTAGTTCCCGATCTCAGAGGAAAAACTTTCAGCTTCTCGCTCTTCAGTATAATGTTGGCTTTGGGTTCATGATATATGGCCTTTATTATGTTGAGGTACTTGCCCTCTATTCCCATTTTGCTGAGAGTTTTTATCATGAATGGATGTTGAACTTTGTCAAATGCTTTTTCAGCATCTATGGAGATGATCATGTGGTTTTTGTCTTTCTTTTTGTTGATGTGGTGGATGATATTGATGGACTTTCGAATGTTGTGCCATCCTTGCACCCTGGGATGAATCCCACTTGGTCATGGTGTACGATGGTTTTGATGTATTTTTGAATTCGTTTTGCTAAAATTTTGTTGAGTATTTTTGCGTCTATGTTCATCAGGGATATTGGTCTGTAGTTTTCTTTTTTAGTGGTGTCTTTGCCTGGTTTTGGTATTAGGGTGATGTTAGCTTCATAGAATGAGTTTGGGAGTATCCCCTCCTCTTCTATTTTTTGGAAAACTTTAAGGAGAATGGGTATTATGTCTTCCCTGTATGTCTGATAAAATTCCGAGGTAAATCCATCTGGCCCGGGGGTTTTGTTCTTTGGTAGTTTTTTGATTACCGCTTCAATTTTGTTGCTGGTATTTGGTCTGTTTAGATTTTCTGTTTCTTTTTGGGTCAGTCTTGGAAGGTTGTATTTTTCTAGGAAGTTGTCCATTTCTCCTAGGTTTCCCAGCTTGTTAGCATATAGGTTTTCATAGTAGTCTCTAATAATTCTTTGTATTTCTGCAGGGTCCATCGTGATTTTCCTTTCTCATTTCTGATACTGTTGATTTGTGTTGACTCTCTTTTCCTCTTAATAAGTCAGGCTAGAGGCTTATCTATTTTGTTTATTTTCTCGAAGAACCAGCTCTTGGTTTCATTGATTTTTGCTATTGTTTTATTCTTCTCAATTTTATTTATTTCTTCTCTGATCTTTATTATGTCCCTCCTTCTGCTGACCTTAGGCCTCATTTGTTCTTCTTGTTCCAATTTCGATAGTTGTGACATTAGTCCGTTCATTTGGGATTGCTCTTCCTTTTTTAAATATGCTAGGATTGCTATATACTTTCCTCTTAAGACTGCTTTTGCTGTGTCCCACAGAAGTTGGGGCTTAGTGTTGTTGTTGTCATTTGTTTCCATATATTGCTGGATCTCCATTTTGATTTGGTCATTGATCCATTGATTATTTAGGAGCGTGTTGTTTAGCCTCCATGTATTTGTGAGCCTTTTTGCTTTCTTTGAACAGTTTATTTCTAGTTTAATGCCTTTGTGGTCTGAAAAGTTAGTTGGTAGGGTTTCAATCTTTTGGAATTTACTGAGTCTCTTTTTGTGTCCTACAATGTGGTCTATTCTGGAGAATGTTCCATGTACACTTGAGAAGAATGTGTATCCTCTTGCTTTTGGATGTAGAGTTCTGTAGATGTCTATTAGGTCCATCTGTTCTAGTGTGTTGTTCAGTGCCTCTCTGTCCTTACTTATTTTCTGTCTGGTGGATCTGTCCTTTGGAGTGAGTGGTGTGTTGAGTTCTCCTAGAATGAATGCATTGCATTCTATTTCCTCCTTTAGTTCTATTAATATTTGTTTCAGGTATGTTGTTGCTCCTGTATTGGGTGCATATATATTTATAATGGTTATATCCTCTTGATGGACTGAGCCCTTTATCATTATGTAATGTCCTTCTTTGTCTTTTGTTACTTTCTTTATTTTGAAGTCTGTTTTGTCTGATACCAGAATTGCAACACCTACTTTCTTCTCTCTGTTGTTTGCTTGAAATATCTTTTTCCATCCCTTGACTTT
This sequence comes from Manis pentadactyla, assembly GCF_030020395.1. Lineage (NCBI taxonomy): Eukaryota > Metazoa > Chordata > Mammalia > Pholidota > Manidae > Manis > Manis pentadactyla. The sequence goes on along the minus strand of NC_080019.1, from coordinate 134,711,009 downwards.
AAGTCTGTGCGCGTCTTTGGGTTTGAGGTGAGTCTCTTGTAAGCAGCATATGGATGGATCTTGCTTTTTTATCCATTCTATTACTCTGTGTCTTTTGATTGTTGCATTCAGTCCATTTACATTTAGGGTGATTATTGAAAGGTATGAATTTATTGCCATTGCAGGCTTTAAGTTTGTGGTTACCAAAGGTTTAGGGTTAGCTTCTTTACTATCTTACTGTCTAACTTAACTCGCTTGTTGAGCTATTATAAACACAGTCTGATGATTCTTTATTTCTCTCCCTTCTTGTTACTCCTCCTCCCTTCTTCATATGTTGGGTGTTTTGTTGTGTGCTCTTTTTAGGAGTGCTCCCATCTAGAGCAGTCCCTGTAGGATGCCCTGTAGAGGTGGTTTGTGGGAGGCAAATTCCCTCAACTTTTGCTTGTCTGGGAATTGTTTAATCCCTCCTTCATATTTAAATGATATTCGTGCTGGATACAGTAGTCTTGGTTCGAGGCCCTTCTGTTTCATTGCGTTAAGTATATCATGCCTTTCTCTTCTGGCCTGTAAGGTTTCTGTTGAGAAGTCTGATGATAGCCTGATGGGTTTTCCTTTGTAGGTAACCTTTTTTTTCTCTCTGGCTGCCTTTTATACTTTGTCCTTGTCTTTGATCTTTGCCATTTTAATTATTATGTGTCTTGGTGTTGCCCTCCTTGGATCCCTTGTCATGGGAGTTCTGTGTACCTCTGCGGTCTGAGAGGCCATTTCTTCCCATAGTTTGGGGAAATTTTCAGCAATTATTTCTTCAAAGACATTTTCTATCCCCTTTTCTCTCTCTACTTCTTCTGGGATACCTATGATTCTTATATTATTCCTTTTCGTTTGGTCACTCAGCTCTCTTAAAATTCTTTCATTCCTGGAGATCCTTTTATCTCTCTCTGCATCAGCTTCTCTGCGTTCCTGTTCTCTGTTTTCTAGTCCATTAATGGTCTCTTTCATCTCGTCCATTCTGTTTTGAAGTCCTTCTAGAGCTTGTTTTATTTCTGAATTCTCCTTCCTTAGTTCTTGCATATTTCTCTGCACGTCCATCAGCATGGTTATGACTTTTGCTTTGAATTCTTTTTCAGGAAGACTCGCTAAATCTATCTCCCCAGATTCCTTGTCAGGGGAAGATGTAGCAGATGCTGAAGCTGTCTGGGTTAGTCTTGTCTGGATCATATTTTTTTGCCTTTTCATGTTGACAGGTGCTATTGACTGTCAGCTGGGAGGGCCAAAATTTTCACTTGCTACTGGCCTTTCTTTACTGGGACAACTGCGACCCCTTGTGGCTTGTGTTGGGTAATTGCGTGTAGAGTGGGTCTTTGTGTCTTGCCTGGCCAGAAGGGAGAAATTTCCCTTTCTGTGGGCGGAGTTTGTCTCAGGCTGCTTCTCTGCTTTCGCAGAGCCCGGAGGGGTAATGGATGGGGTGGCTGGTTGACTGTTTGCCTCCGTGAGGGGTCTCAGAGCTGTTGCTCAGGGGGTTAGTGCACCCGGTTTTCCCTGTAATTTCCAGCTGCTGGACTGTGACCTTGGTTGTTTCCGTCAAGCTGTTAAGTCCCTGTCCCTTTAAGACTTTCAAAAAGCCCCCGCTTTTCTTTGTCACAGGGGCATCAGCTTTGGACCCGCTCAGAGGTCTTACTCCCTGTTCCCCCAGTATCCAGGGCCCCCTGGGCATGTACTGTGTCTGTGCTCTGGCCCGGATGGCTGGGGCTGGGTGTTCGGCAGTCCTGGGCTCCGTCTCACTCTCGCTCTGCCTACTCTTCTCCCGCCGGGAGCTGGGGGGAGGGGCGCTCGGGTCCCGCCGGCCCGGGGCTTGTATCTTACCCCTTTCACCAGTCGCTGGGTTCTCGCTTGTGTAGCTGCAGTCTGGCCCCTGTCCTGCGTCTTCTGGTCTCTCTTTTAGGGCTAGTTGTGTTTGTTGTATTTTCAAAAGTATATATGTTTTTGGGAGGAGATTCCCACTGTCCTACTCACGCCACCATGTTGGCTCCGCCTCCACATTTTAAAAAATATTTAACCTAAAAACACAAAAAGAAAGGGGAGAACAAATCAGTAAAATGATATAATTCAGGATTGAAGGATGGGAACATTTAACAGAGGGAATAGTCAAAATCTAAGGTTCTGAGGAAGGGGATACACATGGGACTCCCCCAGTATGCTCCCAAGTCCCTGGCAGTCTCTGTGACTGGAATCACTATGTGAGCTAGTATTTTAGTAAACGTACTCTAGAGAAACAGAATCAAAATATAGAAAGAAAATTATCATACAGAGAATTGGCTCATGTGATTATGGCAGCTGGCAAGTCCAAACCTGCAGTGAGGGCCAACAGATGGAGACTCAGAAGATCAGCTGGAGGACTTCCCTCCGAAAGCCAACAGCCTGAAGACCCAGGAGAGCTGATGCTGTAAATGAAGTCTGAAGGCAGCCTCCTGGGGAATTCCCTTTTGCAGGGGGAGGCTGGTGTTTTTGTTCTATTTAAACCTTCAACTGATAGGAGGAGGCCCACCAGCATTATGGAGGGCACTGATTTACGCAAAGTTCACTGACTTAAATGGAACTCTGACCACCAAAACACCCCTCAATAGACACACAAAATTAACTGTACAACCGGTAAGGTGGGATGGCCTCAGGCCGGAAGATAGGGAAAATAAATTATTAAAAGTTTATATAAAAGACAATTGCAGGCCCATGCCTAGCCACCTCTTCCTCATAGCTGAATGATCTTTTTACTGACTCTGAAGATTTTTTCTATTATTAATTAAACAACCAATGAATTAATTAACTTAAAATGATTCTGACAGGAATTGGGAAAGGGGACAGAAGAAAGCAAAGGACATCTTGCTTTAAAAAATGATCATTATGGTTCCATATTCTTTGCATGTGACTTGCTTTTTTCCTTGATATGGGCTTTATTTTTATTTTTTGCCATCAAATCTGTTATGAATTCAATAGACATTTTCAATTTGAAAATCACTATCTTCCAGTTCTAGAAAATTTTATTTTATTATTCCTTTGTTATATCCCTCTCCTTAATGTACTCACATTACTTTGAAATGTTGATGTCATATGTAGAACTCCTGGATTCCTCTTCTAATCATTTTAATGTTTCTCTCCAATTCTCCACTTCTGTTTCAGGTGAGAGGTAGTGTTCTACTTTGCCGAGATACCCCAAATGAAAATATCATCCTCCAATTATAAATCTTTGTTTCTCTCCTACTTTCCAACTCATTGCTCTTGTTTTTATAAGTTCAGTAGGCAATGGCTATCTTTTCTTTGCATCAGTCCTAGTCACATAATATGATTTCAAAATCCTTCTTTAGGTATTATTACCTCTTAAATTTTTTCCCAATTATTTCTTGAATTTAAAAATTTCCACCATCCTATTTTTACTTCCATTGGCTTTTCTTTGTTCTCTGAATGTTCTTTGTATAGCACTCTGTTCTTTTCCTATGGATAGAATAACGTTTCTGCCTTTCTGAGAATATTAATTATTAGGTTTTAGAATTTTTTTTTTTGCTGTTTTTACAGGTTCTTTTTTAATGGGTTTATTTAGTTGCATATTTGATTGAATTCTGTCTTCATATTGTATGATTTTTACAATTGTTTGCTGATCCTTGGCTTTCTGTTCACATTTAAGAATAAGATTAATAAAAATATAAACTATATTAGTGGGCTTGAATTACTGACTGGTGTGTTTGAGGATTATCTGCTGGATAAATGAGCATTCTATTGAGATTTCCCAAAATGTCAGTATTAATGGGTAATTTTTCTTGTGCTAGATGTTCATATTTTATCTGGGTTTTAAAAGTCTTACTATGTCCTAAGTGCTCATTTGGAAAAAAGGCTTAGATTTTCTCCATTGTGTGTGTAGAAATTCTTAAGGTCCCCTTCTATTGAGCAGATTCTTCACTCTGCACTCGGGTGGGCCTGGTAGCAGCAGCCTTAAGTCCTTCTGATAAAACTTCACCAGAAAGTTTCTTGTCTTGGGGAAGAGAATGGCCGGACTTCATGGGTTGGATGTAAGTTTCTAATACTGCATTTCCTCATTCTGCAATATTTCAATAAACTATCTTATTTTTTAGCTGCACCAATATTCACATCTCTAGAAATACTGTTTCTCTTAGTTCCTGAGTCTATCCAAGGTACAGAGTGAGTCACTTCACCTTATATCGGTGGTAGTGCTTCAGATTTGCCTGCTCTGATGTCAATGTCTTCTTCTCTATCTAGTTTCCAGTTTCAAAACATTGCTGGCTCTGCCATTTACTATTACCTCATCTCTTATTTGCTCAATGCCCTTTAATGGTTTAATGGAACTTTTCTGGAGTGAGCTGAAATAAACTCATGTGTTCTTTTTGCCATATTTAACCGACAATGCAAAATAGAATTTAGAAAGAAATCTCAAGAAAGAACCAGTTAAAATATTTGAAAGTAATTGTTTTTCCAAAAAGGGTCTGGGGTTATGTGGAGCATAATATTGCTGTTGATGACAGAAGCCCTTTAGTAGAGATGGCAATTTTTTTTCCAAGTTATATAAATATGTTATTTTAATAGAAGTATTAAATGATTTAAGAAAACAAAAACTAGTGTTTTAATTTAAAAAATTTTACTTCTTGAAGTGTGTATATTTTCATTGTAATTTTCAGAAATATGGTTGGAAAATAAAATGGTATTCCTTTTTAACAATATGCTTAAAAAAGTCACTCCCTTAATACTGATTTTTGAGTGATCAGGTAAGTAGCATAGCAGTACAAATTTTCAGGTGGTTCCTAGAGAAGAAGGGATTAAAACTTACTGATTTCACTCCCCCCCATTATACTGATATGTAAAATTTAGCATTAATGGTTTTAATGGAATGGTTTTACAAATTACTGAAAAATTTACACACAAAAAAATATAGATATTTACATCTCTCTCTCTTTGTTGCTTGCTTGAGGTCTAATCTGAGTATTCCAGTGAATAAGATAACTAACTAGACTTTTATAAGAGCAGGAAAGCCAAAAAATTCATCAAACTCTTTATTATTATATTTGCTTTATTGCAGAACTGTACCTGCAACATCTCCAAGGTATGTCATACATGTTTTCACAAAGTTCTTTGAAAATAATTTCATTCTTATTCTAGGAAAATGTATTCTCAGATTGGCCCAGATACTGTCTTTCAGTGCAGTGTGTAATGTGATTGGTCAAATTGCCTAGGAAAATTTGCATTTTCCTCTTACTCTTCCTACCATTCTTTTCTTCTTTCTTTTTCTATTTGCTCCATTTGAACATTCCATCACTTTCCATCTCTATTTAGCAGGCATAGCTTTAACAGTAAGGTTTATATTTTTTCTTAGTGAGAAGAGAATTTTCTCAATTCTGAATTGAAAATCTGGTTCAAACAGGAGGCCCAAGCAATATGAGTCAAGTCTTCAGCAATTTAGAGAGACCCCAACAAGTGATGCAACCTTTTTCTTTGTTGGAAGGATGGTATGTTTGGAGAAAGACTGCACATTATTCACCCACTGAGAAAATAGCACTTATATAAGGTAACAATTATTTTAACATGCATTGCAAACTGCTATCATAACTTCCAACAAATGTATTGCACCTAACTTCAAATCAGTGAAATACAGGTTGGATTATTTCCAGTGAATGATAGATGAGTTTATTTCTATATTTGAAAATGTGTGGAGGAGTGATTTTCTGGGAATTTTGTAGTGTGCTTATATTTTTAAAAGGTTAATTTATAGTGATTTTCAAAATTATAAACAGGTTCTGGAAAAATGTAGTTTCAAACTATAAAGGAATATTCTCATTAAAACTTTGAGAAGCATTTCATACTGATTTGATATTTAAAATGAATTATTCAAGGTATTTGCATAGGTTCATAGACCCTATCCTTATGCCTAATCTTATTTTAGGCTCTCATGACTTAGCCTTACACAGAAAAAAATACCCAAAACAACAACTGTACTTTTAACTCAATCCAGTTTGTTCAAAGGTTAGGTTCTGAAAACATGGGAGTCTTAAGACTTAATATTACTTTATATGTAGTATCTGTAGTCATTAAATAGCACATGACATTTTAGAATTTGCCTTATTTTTAAAAATCTACTCTATACATGGATATATTTCCTTTTAAGTTGACTTTATCCCAAAGAACACAACTACATATGCTGTTTCTGCCAAGTCTAAGGTTGCTGTATTTTTTATGTGAAAATTTATTTCTTAAGATTTATTATTATGTTCATGGATATATTTAAAACAATCTGGCTTGAAAATAGTAAGAGTGTCTTAAGACATAAATATACTTTTGATCGCCTTGTTTGGCTTCCATTTTGAAGAGAGCACTGCACCACAATCACCGAAGAACACTCTAAGTGGTCAGAGTGTGGAAGGGACTGGAGTTATTCAGCTAAAGTAAGTGTTCTTAGAGGCAATGAGAGATAAAGAGATTTTTAAAAATGATTCTTTTAAAGTTTCTAAAATGATCTATGACTTTAATATTTAGTTTTAAAAGTTCTAGATGTTAAATATATATGAATTGGAAATCTGGATATTTTTAAATGAATATTTAACTGCTCAGGGTCAAGGAGAATGTTAACAATTTCAAAGCTTGAAATAATATACTTAGTGTGATTGAATGTTTTGTTTGTTTGTTGATTTAGTAGCTATAATTCTAAGGTGCAGATACTGAAATAGACTGTAACAGTGGCTTCCTGCTCACACCCTCTCTAGAGTTTGATTCCAATTGCACCTATAAAAAGGGGTAATTAGTCCTTTCTGTTTTACTGCTATTAAGGGAAAGAAACCTCAGTTAACTGCCAGCTAGATACTACTCTAGATTAAAATCTTTGTATCAGTAACTTACTATTCCTTTCAAATTCCAAGTTGAGAGTTCTAAAAAAGTGAGAAATGTCACCTTCTTAAATATTATGATCTATTAATTATTTCACAGCAGTGAAGTTTATTGGTTCACTTAGTTGACAGATAGGAATATCATTCTTTGTAAAATTGTGTGTAGTGGAGACAAGGTTAATACTAATTTAATATGCATTAATGATATGATTGAGTGCATTCAAAGATGAGAGAGCTGTGATCTTAGGAAAAAGGCATATTCGACTTGTTAAAAAATTTGAAAATGAGAACATGCTCAAAGCACATATTTCTTCATGCATCCAGTACTGTTGGCAAGTTAAAATATATAATTATAATTATTTTTCATTAATGTGTGCATTATTTTGACAGTAACTTCTCATACAAGGACTTGACTCTAGAAAATAATTTCATTCCTTCCTAAGTACACATGTGGCTACAATATAAAAAGAATACTAAACATTTAATTTAAATAAAAAGAACAGAATAGGTATTCTAGCTTAAAAAATAATTTTCAAACATATGAAGAAAATGAATGTCAAATGTTAGCTTAATTATTTTTAAACTTATCTTTAATGCCTTACAGGCAATGTAGTTAATTCACAGAGGATTTTGGATACTTCTGCATAACCTTTCCCATTTTAAAGATGTAAAAACAGAAAATCCTTAGAAAGATATAAAAATTGAAATGATAGACATGTCACATAAACAATGGCATTAGCATTTATTTGTAGATTAATTATATTAATAGTTATAATTAGGATAATAGGAGCTTTTGCATTGCTATAATGGGAGTCTGCCTGTAATGTTTTAGTCTGTGCTTTAATTCTGCCAATATGAGATGGAGGAAAATGTCAATACTAAGAACAAAGCATAATTTGCATAGGAATGGAAACAGCTACATCATGACAAACGGATCTTGATTTAGCTAAGAGCTGAATAATGTCATGAGTTTTTGTACTCAGAAATTAATTTTTTAAATCCATATATACCATAAAAGATTGATGAAGACAGCTGCATTTTTAATTCAAATAAGATCAGCTGTTTGGCAGAGGAGGCAGAGAAAAGAAAAATTGCTACAACGATGTAAGTGAAGTGAGAAAAATCAAAGACAAAGTGAAGCATAATGAAATCATCAAGCAAAATACACATTAAATGTAACTTCATTCATTTCAGAAAGAAAGTTTTGTCTTATTTGCTTTTCAGTATGCCCAGTATAGTTTATACAAAAAAGATGAAAATTTCCCTAAATAAATATCCCTCAATGAGGACATAAGAAAATTAAGCATAAAAAATTTCAGTAATTATTTAAGGAATATAGTCCTTCAATTGTGTTGGTCAGCATTATGCTATATTTTAGGCTATGAGCTTTTATTTCACCTTTTACAACAAAATCTCTACCTAGTGTTCTAATTCTTACTGTTTCCCAAAGTTTCCTTTCCTACTTTACCTGACCCAGAACGTAAGAGCTCAAATGATCAGATATCTGCAATAATTATTGACAGATGCTCTCTACTTTTAGGTTGCCTTGATTTTGCCTACTATTTACGGATAGATTCTGCTTCCCATACCACCTTTACCCACCCACCCACCCACCCACGTGGCAGTTGGATCCTGTCGCTGATCAGCTTATTGTTAACTATCTCATCTGAAAGCTCAAGTATTGCTAAGAGCTGACTGCCAAATTGCCTTTTTCAGCCACTTCTGTTAGATTCATGGATTGCCTCTCCTGTCCTACTGGAAAGTTCTTACTCTGCTCTCAGAAGCTTGCTTGGCTCTGTTTAAAGAAATTCAATCCTATCACTAATATTCATTCAACACTTAATAGTCTTACTTACTGGTTTCTTTTTTTAAGCAGTTGTACGTGTTTGCTATATCATGATACAAAAAACACACATAGTACTTATTTACCCGGACCTTAGAGTTTAGTAGGCTGTAATGGATTATACATACATAAATAGATAACTACATATGTAATTAAGAGTTTAATGTGATTAAAAGAAACAATCAGGATTTAGTGTTAGAGACTGACAAAGAATCTAATTAGGGAGAAACTTAGCAAGAATTATTGGAGAGTTAGCTATATTCACAATACCACTACTACTATTATAATAAATACTAAGGGAATAATCAAAGACAATTTATTGAAATAAAACTAATAATTATCCTTTATTAAGTGGTTAAAATATACTATACTCCATTCTACATGCTTTACATATATTAACCTATTTATTCCTATGACAAGTCTTTGAGGTAGATGGTGTTAGTCCAATTGCGGGTCAAATTGCAAAATTTCCAGAATCTCTTGCCTGGCCTTAGTCCATTTCTATATCAGTGGGTGTTTACAAGGGGTGGGGAGAAGCTGTTCTCCCCTAAGCCCAGCCATGATGGGGAGAGACACGAGTGGAAGTAGACAAACGGAGACAGGATGCTTGTGAGCAGTAAACGGGTTTCTCCCACTTTGCTTTTCTCTGTGAGTGATGTCAGTTTCATGGGTTTCCCTGGTTTATTTGCCCCAGTCTGGGAGCACACTTTCTCCCGGACTTACACCTGGCATAGTCAGCAAAATCTCTGGACTCAAAATATGTCCTCATGGGTTTGATGTTTGGGCAGTCAGCTCCAAGAGATGGTGGGGAGATACTGAAAACTCCCTGTGGGTAGTGGGGACCACGCAGTGGCTGGTGTGAATGGAGGTCTCCCAGTGCATGGTGCAGCTTCACCCAGAAACCCTCCATCTGTCCAGCTTCCACTCAGGGAGACCCTAGTGGGAAACTTGTTTAGAGTAAACCGTCTCCTAGATGATGGGTCTCTCCCCAGAACTGGGGAAGGGTGGAGGCTCTGGAAGCTATGGAATTTTCCCTCCATGGTATAGGAGACTGCTTAGGGGCCCTGAGTGGCTGTGTGTTAGCAGGGATTGTGGGACTGTTGTTTCTTGAGTTAGTGGAAACGGTTACCAAGGAGAGAGATGCAACTTGGCATCACTTGGAGGATCTGGGCAATAAGCTATGGGACGGCCTTAGGAAAAAGAGACAGTTATTGAGAACCGAGGTTGCTTTGCTGAAAGACATGTTAGCAGTGAGGGAGGAGGTGGCAGGAGAATCTGCTTTGCAGGAGACTGTGGGGGAGGGGGAGGAAGGAGTGTAGTGTCCTCAGGCTCAGAGATGGTAGAGGAGATCTCAGCGGAGGATAAAGGGGTGGGGAAGAGGGCCAATCTGTTGCTGAGGCCACTGCCCGAGGCACCTGCACCCCTATATTGAAGGTCTGCCCTGTTGTAATTAAGAAAATAAAAACACAACAATCAAGGGCTCCTCAGGGGGAGGAGCCACCCCCTCTCGAGGTTATGGAGCACTCCATGCTCCCCTTTATGCCCAGGGTGAGCTGGTGGACATGAGCATCTGGTTTCAGCAGAAGCCTTTGGATCATCTGCCTACATCACTTTTGAGTCTATGGGATATGGGAGTTGGGAATGTTGTTTTGTCAGGCCCTGAAATAGCTAAACTGGCTCCATAACAACTCACCCTTCCATCAGCAGTGGTTGCAAAGTGTCCACCATACCCCAGGGAATCATGCACTTTTGGATTGGCTGACAGCAGCCATCAGGGCAGTTTGGCCTAATCAGGGTGATTTACCATAGTTCCCCACTAGCTGGAAAACATATGCAGAGCTCCAGCAGATGTAATGGAATTGGGTATGAAAAATATCATCTATAATATGGACCCCCGGGTCCTGACGATGAGTTGTTCATGGTGGGAATGAGAAATCTGGTGCTTCCCCATGCCTCCTTGGGTCCCTAGTGACTGTTCTCGCCCCCTACGTAGGGCAACCCATAAGTGAGGCTACTTGTACTTTAGCAGATCTGGAGAAGATTGAAACAATAGGAGCATGGAAGGAAGTATGGGCTACAACTGAAAGGAGAGGTGCAAAGGGCCCCATGAAGTTCTCAAGGACCCAGATGTGGGTTGATTTAATAAAGGCGGGCGTAGTGAAAGAAAAACTTGATGGGCAGCCCAATAGGATCTTGTTGGAACTGTGACACCAATTAAAAGCCAGAGCAGCAGTTCCAGCTGCTGGGGTCCAGGACACAGAAGCTGGAGGCAAAGCCCCATGTTGGGCCTGTGACCATGAAGGACTTCCTGGGGGGACAGGACTCAGGCTCCACCTGGGCCCTCTCACCCCAACAAGAGGATGACTGGGCATTACAGTTTGACTGGGGTGGGTCAAGGCCCCCATGTTGGGGGCTGTTGTGGGGACCAGAGGCCACATGTAGAATTAACAATTCATTGGTCACCCATGAGTGTACAGTGTGTCCTGGCACTGGTGGACATAGGAGCTGAATGTTCTCTGATTTATGGCAACCTGAGAATTTTCCTAGGACCCCTGCTGTGATAGATGGCTATGTGGGTGAGGCAATTAGAGTGAAGAAAGCCCAAATCCCATTGGGGATAGAGCATTTACCCTCAAAGGAATATCCTGTGTACATTTCTCCCATCCATGAATATATTTTGGGGGTGGATATCCTACAGTATTTGTGGTTTCAGACCACTGCAGGTGAATTCAGACTGAAGATACATGTGGTAAAGACAATTCTGAGGGGACATGCTAAGCACCCACCTGTAGCTCTGCCTATACCTTGGTGGGTGACACATACTAAGCATTATAAATTGCCTGGGGGACACAAGGAAATTGAAGAAAGTGTACAGGAGTTGGAGAAGGTGGGCATCATAAAGCCCAGTCATAGTCCTTTTAAATACCCAGTATGAGCAGTAAGGCCAGTAAAAATGCTGGACAGCTCCTAGCATATGACCGAGGATTACAGGGAGTTGAATAAAGTCACACGCCTTTTGCATGCTGCTGTCCCCTCTACAGCAGGGACATATCATTCATGAGCTAGGGACATATCATTGTGTTATGGACCTTGTTAATGCTTTCTTCTTCACTGACATAGCACAGGAAAGTCAGAAACAGTTTGCCTTCATGTGGGAAGCTGGCAGTGAACACTCACTGTCCTTCCACAGGGATACCTCCACAGTCCCACCATTTGAAACAGACTTATAGTCCAGGACTTGGCCACATGGAATAAAATACAAACAGTGCAGCTGAATCACTACACAGATAATACTATGCTCACATCTGAATCTCTTACAGATTTAAAAGGGGCAGATCCTAGTATGCTGCAACATGTGCAGCAGAAAGGATGGGCTGTAAACAGCACCAAGGTTCAGGTACTGGGCTTCTCAGTAAAGTTCTTGGGGGTTGTCTGGTCAGGCAAAACTAAAGTTATGCCATAAACAGTTATAGACAAGGTCCAGGCTTTCCCTACCCCTCCCACTGTGGCAGGACTACAAGAGTTGGGGTCTTTTGGCTACAGGAGAGTGTTTATCCTGCAGTTGGTGCAAATTCTGAAGCTCTTGTACTGGTTGGTACAAAAGGACTTCAGATGGGACTGGGATGAGACATGTAGCTGCTTTTACTGCTGCTGGCAGTCTAGGTCATACAGGCCTTGACTATAATGGACTCATAAAGGCCTGTGAACTAGATGTTCATGTAATCGAGAATGGTTATGGATGCTACCTCCGGCCGAGGCTTGAATGGACCCACCAACCTGTTGGATCTGGCTATAACTGCGGAAGGGAGCCAAGATCTGGTACACCTTGATAAAGAAGCAACTGGCTGCTGTGTGCCATGCCTTGCTGGCTAAGGAGCCCATCACCAAAACAGCTCCAACCAAGGTAATAACCACCTATCCCACTGCGGGGTGGATGTGAGGCTGGACCCAAAGGCCATGGAGTTGAATTGCATAGACACCTACACTGGCCAAATGGGGCGCATATTTACATCAGTGTAGCACCTTTTCTGCTATCCCCTTAAGTGGAGAACTCCAATGTTTATTGAGGCCAGTGATACATACCAATGGAAAGCAGGAATAACTTGCTTTTGAGCCACTGGTAGCCGAGACTCCTTATCAGCAGGGAAAAGCCCCTATACCTGAAGATGCTTGGTATATAGATGGCTCCAGTCATGGTCAGCCTCCGAAGTGGAGGGCTGTGGCTTTCCATCCTAAGACTGAGACAATATGGATGGAGGATGGAGAGGGGTAGGGCAGCCAATGACTGAGTTGCTGGCAGTATGGCTCATGATCACCCAGGAGCCCTCCCCTATAGTTGTCTGCACTGACAGCTGGGCCATCTATCAGGACTTGACCCTGTGGCTACCAACATGGTACCATACCAACTGGATGATTGGTTACTCACCCCTTTGGAGGCAGGAGTTGTGGCAAAAACCTATGGGCCTCTGGTAAGACTAACACAGTTACCATATATCGTGTGACTGGTCATTTGCCTTTGGCATCCCCAGGGAATGATGATGCAGACACAGTGGACCAGGTGCTTTAGCTTGAAGGAAAGCCTGCCTCTGATGTAGCCCAGTGGTTGCACACAGGGCAAAAGACAATGTGGGTTGCAACCCATTGGTGGGGCTTGCTGTTGACCTTTGGAGAAGCCAGAAGATCCTGGAAGGAGTGCCTTGTGTGCTCTAAGAGGGACTTACACTGAGTCCCACAATAACATGGGACAATAGTAAAAGGGCTAAACCCCTTGTCAGGTGTCAGATGACTATATTGGGCATCTGCTCATATCAGAAGGATATTGGTGAGCCATGACTTGTGTGGATACAGCTGTTAGGCTGTTGATTGCCTTTCTTACACATTGTGAAGATCATAAAATGACCAAAGGGACCTTGAGCTTCTCTTTGGAGCCTATGGCCAGTTGCAGGTGATTGAGAGTAATCAAGTCACCCATTTTACTGGACATGTGTTACAAGAATGGATGCAGCTATTAGGAATAAAGTAGAAGTTTCATGTACCATATAACCCTACTGGCACAGACATGAGAGAGAGGTGCAGTAGTTTATTGAAATCTGGCCTGTGTTTGGACACCAGTAATCCATGGGGCTGGTCAGTCCCTTATGGACAGTGCTATGGCATTTGAGTAAGCCCCAGAAAGGAGCCTTGAGCCCTGTGGACATGCTAACACACATTACTTCCTCTCCTATACAATTGCGTGTACAAACCAAAGAGGAGTTATTGAAGCCAGCCACAGAGAGTGGGTTGAAAGTCTGATATACTAGACTAGGATGAGATCCCATTCCTGCCACTGTCCTATCACAGGACCACTCTCTTGCATGCATCCTGCCTGATGGACAAGATTTGCCTATGCTGGTGTCATTAAAACATGTATCTTATCACCCTTAAGGTTATTTTCTTCTAGTGTCCTTGTGACTGGGATCCCCCCATCCTGGCTGCAGATACTTCTTGCTGCTTTGTGCATGGAGCTCCTTAGCAGTTTCACTGTTGACCTTCTATCTAATGGGTGAGCTATGGACTTAATCTGCTTAAGACTTTGAGCCTAGCTGGATCCTCCAGCTTGTAGATCATCATAATGTTGATCATCATTGCTGTTGTTTTTGTATGTTATTAGTCTCGTTATAATGCTCCAGTTTTCTCACACAGGGGCCATTGTGGAAGATGGAGAGTAAGTAGATTGTGAGGTGAGATTTCTGGAGGGGTGGGCTGTGGTAAAATTGTAGTATTTCTAGAGTTGCTCACCTGACCTTAGTACATCTCCATATCAATAAGTGTTTGCAAGGGTTGGGGAGAAGCTGTTCTCCCCTCAACCTAGCCAGGACAGAGCAAGACATGGGCGAGTAGCTGTAGATGAACGGAGCCAGGATTTTTGTCAGCAGTAAATGGGTTTCTCCCACTCTAGTTTTCCCTTTACTCATTTCAGCATCACAGGTTTCCCTGGTTTATTTGCCCCTGGCTGGGAACACACTTTCCTCCTGGAGTTACACCCATTTACAGGTGAAGAAGATGCAATACAGAGGTAGATTGAACTGCTCAATGCCTTACTGGTAATGAAAGGTTTTGTTTGGTATTAGATTGTAGGTGTTTTGGGTTCAGTGCCCATACTATAACCATAATGTTATACCACCTATCAACGTGCTGAGACCCAAAATCTCATCTAAATTGAAAAGTGGAAAAAATAATACAAACCAAACAAATGTACCAAAATAGAGGGAGAACACATGCAGTGATGGCCATTTGGAACAAAGCTGAAGTGAAGTGACTATTGTCACGGGGAGAGTAACTCCAGGTGAGTGCTACCATGTGCAGGGATAAATAAATATAGTGTTTTAAAGGCAAAGGGAAGTCTTGAAAACATTCCTTATAGACCATTTACCTGATCCAGTTCAGTGACCTGAACCTTTCTTGTTTGTTTTGTGCTTTGCTTTGCTTTGTTTAATTAATTTTCTTGATGTTATGCAGAAAATTAATTGGAATGGAGTAGCAAGAGAGGAAGTGAAGATACCCTTTTGGGACCATTGCTGTACTTCAAGAGAAGGAGAGTGATGATTTGCACTAAGATTGTAGCAGCAGAGATTAAGACAGCTGAACTGGGTAGAGACACATTTACAAAAAATTTTTGCTTGAAATACAGTAGATATGCAATATTTTATTAGCTTCAGTTGTAAAACATAGTGATTCAGCAACTATATACATTATTAGATGCTCACGAAGATAAGTGTAGTTGCTATGTAGCAACATACAAAGATATTAAAATAATATGGATTAAATTTCTTATGCTGTATGTTCATCTGCATGACTAAGTTATTTTATAATTGGATGTTTGTACCTCTTTATCTCTTTTACCTATTTCATCCATCCTCTCCCCATGACAACCACCAGACTGTTCTCTGTGTTTATGAGTTTCTGTTTTGTTTGCTTGTTCATTTGTTTTATTTTTTTATATTTTTCATGTAAGTGGACTCATATATATTAGAGATTATATATATATGTGGGAGTTTGAGAAATGAAGGCTAATGCCAAATTTTCTGGCATGCTGAAGTTCTATTCTAATAGGTACAGAAATATGAAAGTTTAATATTAACCATGTCAGGCCACTAAACATTCTGGATTTTAAACAAATGATTTGCTAATTAGGTAAGCATGATAGCTGGATAATGCAATTATTAATAGATGAAACTTCTGAATCCTTTTCTGAAAAATGAAGAATCAATAACATAATAGAAGGGTGAAGAATTATAAAGAAAGAAATACTGTAAATTATATTTTTTCAAATTTTCTCTTATTAATAAGGTGTGCTTATATTAAAATAAATGTTACAAATATTAAGGTCATAAAGGCATAATTAATAGCATGATGTTTAAATAGTCAGTCATTCCAGATTCACTTGACAGATTTAAATACAATCACAAAATTAGTGGAGGAAAGAAATAGAGCAGCTGTCATGTATTTGGACTTTAGGAAAGCATTTTATATTGCCTCTAAAGCTTTTGCTTGCACAATTAATTTTAAAGAAAAGATAAAAATGTAGTCCACATAACTGTAGATAAAGACAAATGACCAACTATCTGATAAAGGTTATTTCTGGTAGTCTTAGATCTGTTACTATGTGACATCTAAATGAAACTAATAAAAAAAAGCAAGAATAAACCAACTCAACTTGGAATATTATAGGCACTGATTTAAAGACTTGAAGAGGGCAAATCCCAACATATTGGAGGGGTTAAGTGTTTCACTTAAGAGTACACTTGGTTTCTTTGAGGAAAGGTGAAGATTAAAATTATTTTAAGAAAACTTTAATTATATTAAAATGAGTAATACTGGTGACATAGATATTAATGAGTAACACAACCCCACTGAGTATAGAAATGGGGTGAAATATTTCCAAAAGGTAAAAAAATTAGAAGCCATCAGTTTGCTGGAAATAATATACATACACATGTCTGGTTACCATGGAATTAGACTGATAATAAGCAGTGCCTTCTGAAAAAAAAACAGCTCACTCCTTTGAAATGCACTATTTTAAAGAACCCTATGCTCGTATTTTCAAGATAACCTTTTTTTTTTAAACAAAGCTTGACATTCTTGAGAGGAGCTTATTTTCAGCATTGGAAATAAAAGCAGATCTATATGCTTTCATAATCCATCTAGGAGAAGGTAAGACTGGCAACTCCTAATGAAAACTAAAATCTCTAGGACATAGTTAAATAAAATGCCACAACACAGACCTGTACCTAAAAAGATCTTCAGGGTAGGTTAAAAATGGTCTCAGAATACACTGTTTCAAAACAGAGAATTGTGATATGAAAATTCCAAAATATCATGTTATCCCTTAGAACATAACTTCATACATAGTAGCCAAATTGGTCATAAGGCAGATGCAATCAATTACAAACTACAGTGGTTTCTTATTGAGGATACTCCTATCTTGTTAAGAGTAAAACTGTTACCTGAATAGAGATGTATACTTATTTTTATTCTTTCTATAGGGAACTGGGGTCAAGGGTAGTGAATCTTATTTATCTGGAAACAAAATTATATACATATGCATATATATATGCAAAAGAATTCCTAACTTATCTATTTTAAGATTCTTATAGAATATTTATAGAATCTGTCAACATAGTAGTCATTTCTTCCTTATTTTTTTAATTGAAATTTAAGTGTTATAACACTGCTTAAATTTAAGGTGTAAAACCTGCTGATTTGATATATCTTATCTATATATTGCAATATGATTACTTCCAGATAGTTGCCAATGTTTTATTTTTTTAAAAAAGCATTCATCTTATGCTCTTAATGCTTTCCTTATAGTAAATTGTATCCTTCCCACCGTCCCAAATCTTGTGTTTCAAGAGTCTTATATTCTTTATAACTCTTCAGCTATTATTATTTTTTATAATATTTAAAATGAGAAGTAAAGTTTTTAAGAAATCACCCTTAAGCTAGGTTGGAAATTATTTTATGTACTGCATATAAATGGCACTGAAAGATCAATTTCATGAAGGGAAGGGGATAAATAATTTCAATAGAATATTCAACATTTTCCTGATTTGTTTCTCAACCACAAATAGACCAACCATCTTCTCAGCTGGATGGTGAATGACTCACTTTCTACTTTCTCAGGCTTTTAGAATGTGAAAGAGGCAACATTTGTTAATTCCAAAGTAGAAAAGTATATATTTAAGTATTTGTCTTGTTTATTTTAGATATTAGTTTAAGGATACTGTACAATCAGTATTAGATTGAATAATTTCTGTAACTTTAAGCACTGAAAGTTTGCTTTACATTCTAACACTTCATTTACATATATAACACCAAATATGGTTTAAAATGTCACTCTGAAGTATAGATATAAAACTATAAATATATAGTTGAATACCACATAATTAAATACCTTTCTAAACTCAATGAATACTTTTTCAGTTGAAAAAGGCCATAAAATAAATTGCATTACTAACAAAGTATAGCAAAAATAAAATCTATATATGTTAATTATTGATAGTCTTTGGTTTAGTGAAGTAGGTAAGGGCATCAAGCACGGTGTCAATATACTGTACTTAGCTTTTGGTGACAGTGATAGGTTCAAAATCTTTGGACACAATTCTTCCTTCAGATGTATTATTGGCCAGTATGGTGCCACTAGTATGGTGCCGCTAGTATGGTGCCATGTGTATGAGGAATAGTTAAGGACTGGCAGAGTAGTCAAGGAACAGATTTGCAGTGAATAAAGAATTGGTGAGAGTTAACTGTGGAGACATGCTAACAGAATAAGCATCAATCAGTGTAGAGAAGTAAAATCTTTGGGGTTTTTACTATATTTACTAATAAATTTCTTTATTTATTTTATTAACTAACTATATTCACTATATTTGACCATTGTTAGTGGTTATATAAATAATTAGGTTTACATTTCATTAGGGAAGGTTAAGTAAATTGAAAACACTGATCAGAAATATGGTTTTACATGTAAGCAGCAGAAGGGAAAAAACCTTAATCTGAATGGTATGGTCATAATGAGAAATTTTGGCTCAAAATAATTATCTAGTTAGTACAAGTGTTGAAATATTAGTATAATAAATTTTGAAATAAAATTGGAAAATTTGTAGCAAGTGAATAAGGATAATATTGTACGTTGTGATGAGTCCCTTTTTTCATTTAAAATTTCAGTAGTAATTGATTCAATTTAGCTTTTTAGTGCATTTGGAAAAAAATTGTTCCCTAGGGTTTGTGAACGTGTACATAAAGTCCTTCTGTTCATTGATATAAACAAATTCATAAGCATCATTCGACAAATTAAATTTTATTCCTGCTTTGTGATGATCATTAAAAAATGAGGAGCTGCTGCTAATTGATTAGCAATTCCCTTTCTTATAAGGCTGTCAGCAAACATAAGGCTGATACTGCAATTGACAGACTCACCAAATCCCTTATTTCCTCTGCCCTTAGAAGAACAATGCCTGTGCAGGTGCTACATTATGATCATCAGAAGCCATTTTGTTTAACATGAATGTCATTCAGAGGGTTAGCCATCTGTTTGCTGAGTGTTTGTCAGGCCTACATCCACAGCAGCATAGAAGTGATGCTTGAGGGGGTCATAATCATGGATCTTCCAAAAAAGCTTTTGTCTCCTGTAAAAATGAACTGAAATTATTTTAAGAAGTAAGTTATAATAGAAATAGACACGTGAATACTGTGTTTTTTATTGCTTTATGAATCCCTGGTATGTAGACCAAATTTTTTTTGGTTTGGGTTTCTGCATATAATTTATAAGCTTAAAAAGGAGATACTGAGAAAATTACAGTTCAGAATATACAGCCACTGAAATAGATGTAGTTTGTTGTATATACATTGGGCTTTAGATCCCATCATAAAGTATAATTTTCTTCTAGAACATTTATATTGGTTTACTTCATATTGTTTATTAAGAACACAAAGTTAAGAATTTCCTTTCCAAAAATAGTAAGCAAAAATTAATCATTGACTACTTTCCGAAAAATAATGTGTAAGAGAATTTTAACAAAGGGCTGAGCAAAAAGTCAATATTTTCTTTAATCTTCCTTCCTACCTTGCTATTCAAATAGAATTATCTCCAGTTATTGTAAGATTTCACAATTTTATAAGTAGAACACTGATGGTTCCCCCAAGATTAATGCTGTCAACTTTGAGAGATAATACACACAAAATAATAGAAATGAACTGTAAAAATGAACTGAAATTATTTTAAGAAGTAAGTTATAATAGAAATAGACACGTGAATACTGTGTTATTTATTGCTTTATGAATCCCTGGTATGTAGACCAAATTTTTTGGGAATAGAAATACTTCTGAAACTTAAGTAAGCATGGCATTAGAAATTGTAAATATACATTAAAAAATAGAGCATAAGGATCATGGGAAGATGGTGGCATGAGTAGTTCAGAGGAAATCTCCTCCCCAAAACATATATATTTATGAAAATACAATAAATACAACTATTCCTAAAAGAGACACCAGTGGATGCAGTACAACAGCCAGGATACATCTATATCTGTGAGAACTCAGCATCACACGAAGGGGGTAAGATACAAGCTGCGGCCAGGCGGGACCCGAACCCTCCCCCACTCCAAAACCCTGCGGGAAGAAAGGAGTTAGATCAGGGAGGGAGTGAAAGCCCAGGACTGCTAAACAACCAGCTTTAGAAATCCGCACCCGGAATGCAGACACAAGGTGCATGGGGTGCTGGATATTACAGAAATGGAAAAGCAAAACCTGTGGGCAGGTCCCGGCAACCGGCGCCCCTGAGACAAAAGAAAAGAGGGCACTTTCAGCAAGTCTTAAAGAGACAAGGACCCCATAGCTGGACGAAGTTGTCCTAGCGGCTGGGAATACCAGGGAAACTTAGGCACCCTAAACAGAGGCAGTGCAGCTCTGAAGCCCCACACAGGACTAGGCAGCCTGCCAGTCATTCCGCCAACTGGCGAGGACCCCGACACATGGGCCCAGTAGCAGGAGAGTGGGAGCGTGTGCCTGGGGCGGAAGCGCTAGAAGGAACCGAGAGCAGATCTGTGCGCCACAGGGCTAGCCCACAGCGGCGCGACCGAACAGCCCAGGGGCGGCTTGCGCTCACCGGCAGCAGTGAAGCCAGAGCCTGGTAGAAGGGTGCACGGAAGAGCCCTGCGCGCACCTGCAGCGGAGCCAGAGGGAGCAGGCGCGCTCCCAGGAGCAGACCGGAATCCCAGCCCAACACACAGTCGCCTGGGCTAGACCCAAAGGCTGCTGCTGCCACACACCTGCCTGGCAGGGTTGCCACTAGCACGGAGGAGCGCACCTGGCATGCCCGCCACTCCCCGCAGGGCTCCACACTGCTCTGACAGACACCCTGACCACAGCAGCTTAGGAGATTAACCCGGTGGCTGCTCCAGGAGTGCAGGTAGCCATCACAGGCAGCAGAGAAGGGCAAGGCATCCAGCAAGCAGGAAAGGACTTTCTTCTCCCAGCTCACACACCCACAACCTGCTACAGCCATTGTAATCACCATGAAAAGGCAAAAAAATCTGGTCCAGACCAAGATAGTTACACCTGAGAAAGGATCTGCAGAGGCAGACCTAACCAGTCTCCCTGAAAAAGAATTCAAAATAAAAATCATGAACATGCTGATAGAGCTGCAGAGAAATATGCAAGAGCTAAGGGATGAAGTCCGGTGGGAGATTACAGATGTCCGGAGGAAGATCACAGATGTCCAGAGGGAGATTACAGAAGTGAAACAAACTCTGGAAGGATTTGTAAGCAGAATGGATAAAATGCAAGAGGCCATTGATGGAATAGAAACCAGAGAACAGGAATGCACAGAAGCTGACGCGGAGAGAGATAAAAGGATCTCCACGAATGAAACAATATTAAGAGAACTGTGTGACCAATCCAAAAGGAACATTATCTGCATTATAGGGGTACCAGAGGAAGAAGAGAGATAAAAAGGGATAGAAAGTGTCTTTGAAGAAATAATTGCTGAGAACTTCCCCAAACTGGGGGAGGAAATAGTTGCTCAACTACGGAGGCACACAGAACTCCCAAGAGACTGGATCCAAAGAGGTCAACACCAAGACACATAATAATTAAAATGGCAATGATCAAGGACAGAGACAGATTAAAGGCAGCTAGAGAGAGTAAAAAGGTCACCTACAAAGGAAAACCCATCAGGCTATCATCAGACTTCTCAACAGAAACCTTACAGGCCAGAAGAGAATGGCATGATATATTTAATGCAATGAAACAGAAGGGCCTTGAACCAAGGATACTGTATCCAACATGATTATCATTTAAATATGAAGGATGTATTAAACAATTCCCAGACAAGCAAAAGTTGAGGGAATTTGCCTCCCACAAACCACCTCTACAGGGTATCTTAGAAGGACTGCTCTAGATAGGAGCACACCTAAAAAGAGCACAGAACAAAACACCCAACATACGAAGAATGGAGGAGGAGGAAAAAGAAGGGAAAGAAATAATCATCAGACTGTGTTTATAACAGCTCAATAAGTGAGTGAGGTCAGACTGTAAGGTTGTAAAAAAGCTGACCTTGAACCTTTGGTAACCACAAATCTAAAGCCTGCAATGGCAATAAGTACATATCTTTCAATAATCACCCTAAATGTAAATGGAATGAATGCACCAATCAAAAGACACAGAGTAACAGAATGGATAAAAAAGCAAGACCCATCTATATGCTGCTTACAAGAGACTCAACTCAAACTCAAAGACATGCACAGATTAAAAGTCAAGGGTTGGAGAAAGATATTTCATGCAAACAACAGAGAGAAAAAAGCAGGTGTTGCAATACTAGTATCAGACAAAATAGACTTCAAAATAAAGAAAGTAACAAGAGATAAAGAAGGACATTACATAATGATAAAGGGCTCACTTCAACAAGAGGATATAACCATTATAAACATATATGCACCCAATACAGAAACACCAATATATGTGAAACAAATACTAACAGAATTAAAGGAGGAAATAGAATGCAATGCATTCATTTTGGGAGACTTTAACACACCACTCACCCCAAAGGACAGATCCACCAGACAGAAAATAAGGACACAGAGGCACTGAACAACACACTAGAACAGATGGACCTAATAGACATCTATAGAACTCTACATCCAAAAGCAACAGGATACACATTCTTCTCAAGTGCACATGGAACATTCTCCAGAATAGACCACATACTAGGCCACAAAAAGAATCTCAGTAAATTCCAAAAGATTGTAATCCTACCAACCAACTTTTCAGACCACAAAGGTATAAAACTAGAAATAAATTCTACAAAGAAAGGAAAAAGGCTCACAAACACATGGAGGCTTAACAACATGCTCCTAAATAATCAATGGATCAATGACCAAATTAAAATGGAGATCCAGCAATATATGGAAACAAATGACAACAATAACACTAAGCCCCAACTTCTGTGGGATGCAGCAAAAGCAGTCTTAAGAGGAAAGTATATAGCAATCCAGGTATATTTAAAGAAGGAAGAACAATCCCAAATGAATGGTCTAATGTCACAATTATTGAAATTGGAAAATGAAGAACAAATGAGGCCTAAGGTCAGCAGAAAGAGGGACATAATAAAGATCAGAGAAGAAATAAATAAAGTTGAAAAGAATAAAACAATAGCAAAAATCAATGAAACCAAGATCTGGTTCTTTGAGAAAATAAACAAAATAGATAAGCCTCTAGCCAGACTTATTAAGAGAAAAAGAGAGTCAACACACATCAACAGAATTAGAAACGAGAAAGGAAAATCACGACGGACCCCACAGACATACAAAGAATTATTAGAGACTACTATGAAAACCTATATGCTAACAAGCTGGAAAACCTAGGAGAAATGGACAACTTCTTAGAAAAATACAATCGTCCAAGACTGACCCAGAAAGAAACAGAAAATCTAAACAGACCAATTACCAGCAACGAAATTGAACCAGTAATCAAAAAACTACCCAAGAACAAAACCCCCAAGCCAGATGGATTTACCTCGGAATTTTATCAAACATACAGAGAAGACACAACACCCATTTTCCCTAAAGTTTTCCAAAAAATAGAAGAGGAGGGAATACTCCCAAACTCATTCTATGAAGCCAACATCACCCTAATACCAAAACCAGGCAAAGACCCCACCAAAAAAGAAAACTACAGGCCAATATCCATGATGAATGTAGATGCAAAAATACTCAACAAAATATTAGCAAACAGAATTCAAAAATACATCAAGAGGATCATACACCATGACCAAGTGGGATTCATCCCAGGAATGCAAGGATGGTACAACATTCAAAAATCCATCAACATCATCCACCACATCAACAAAAAGAAAGACAAACACCACATGATCATCTCCATAGATGCTGAAAAAGCATTTGACAAAATTCAACATCCATTCATGATAAAAACTCTCAACAAAATGGGCATAGAGGGCAAGTACCTCAACATAATAAAGGCCACATATGATAAACCCACAGCTAAAATCATACTGAACAGCAAGAAGCTGAAAGCTTTTCCTCTGAGATCGGGAACAAGACAGGGATGCCCAGTCTCCCCACTGTTATTCAACGTGGTACTGGAGGTCCTAGCCATGGCAATTAGACAAAACAAAGAAATACAAGGAATCCAGATTGGTAAAGAAGAAGTCAAACTGTCACTATTTGCAGATGACATGATATTGTACATAAAAAACCCTAAAGACTCCACTGGAAAACTACTAAAACTAATATCGAAATTCAGCAAAGTTGCAGGATACAAAATTAACACACAGAAATCTGTAGCTTTCCTACACTCTAACAATGAACTAATAGAAAGAGAAATCAGAAAAACAATTCCATTCAAAATAGCATCAAAAAGAATAAAATACCTAGGAATAAACCTAACCAAGGAAGTGAAAGACCGATACATTGAAAACTACAAGACACTCTTAAGATAAATTAAAGAGGTCACTAACAAATGGAAACTCATCCCATGCTCCTGGCTAGGAAGAATTAATATCATCAAAACGGCCATCCTGCCCAAAGGAATATGCAGGTTCGATGCAATCCCTATCAAATTACCAATAGCATTCTTCAATGAACTGGAACAAATAGTTCAAAAATTCATATGGAACCGTCAAAGACCCCGAATAGCCAACACAATCCTGAGAAGGAAGAATAAAGTGGGGGAGGATCTCGCTCCCCAACTTCAAGCTCTACTACAAAGCCATTGTAATCAAGACAGTTTGGTACTGGCACAAGAACAGAGCCACAGACCAGTGGAACAGAATAGAGACTCCAGACATTAACCCAAACATATATGGTCAATTAATATATGATAAAGGACCCATGGACATACAATGGGGAAATGACAGTCTCTTTAACAGATGGTGCTGGCAAAACTGGACAGCTACATGTAAGAGAATGAAACTGGATCACTGTCTAACCCCATACACAAAAGTAAACTCCAAATGGATCAAAGACCTGAATGTAAGTCATGAAACCATAAAACTCTTAGAAAAAAACATAGGCAAAAATCTCATGGACATAAACATGAGTGACTTCTTTATGAACATATCTCCCCAGCAAGGGAGACAAAGGCAAAAAAGAACAAGTGGGACTATATCAAGCTAAAAATCTTCTGTACAGCAAAGGACACCATCAATCAAACAAAAAGGTATCCTACCGTATGGGAGAATATATTCATAAATGTCAGATCCGATAAAGGATTAACATCCAAAATATATAAAGAGCTCACATGCCTCAACAAACAAAAGCAAATAATCCAATTATAAAATGGGTGGAGGAGCTGAATAGACAGTTCTCTAAAGAAGAAATCCAGATGGCCAACAGGCACTTGAAAAGATGCTCCACATCACTAATCATCAGAGAAATGCAAATTAAAACCACAATGAGATATCACCTCACGCCAGTAAGGATCGCCATCATCGAAAAGACAAACAACAACAAATATTGGCGAGGTTGTGGAGAAAGGGGAATCCTCCTACACTGCTGGTGGGAATGTAAACTAGTCCAACCATTGTGGAAAGCAGAATGTAGGTTCCTCACAATGCTCAAAATAGAAATACCATTTGACCCAGGAATTCCACTTGTAGGAATTTACCCTAAGAATGCAGCACTCCAGTTTGAAAAAGATAGATGCACCCCTATGTTTATCGCTGCACTGTTTAAAATAGCCAAGGTATGGAAGCAACCTAAATGTCCATCAGTAGATGAATGGATAAAGAAGTGGTGGTACATATACACAATGGAATATTATGCAGCCATAAGAAAAAAACAGATCCTACCATTTGCAACAACATGGATGGAACTAGAGGGTATTATGCTCAGTGAAATAAGCCAAGCGGAGAAGGACAAGTACCAAATGATTTCACTCATATGTGGAGTATAAGAACAAAGGAAAACTGAAGGAACAAAACAGCAGCAGAAGCACAGAACCCAAGAATGGAGTAATAGTTACCAAAGGGAAGGGGACTGGGGACAATGGGTGGGAAGGGCAGGATAAGGGCGGGGAAAAAAAGAAAGAGGGAATTACGATTAGCATGTATAGTGCGTGGGGGCACAGGGAGGGCTGTGCAACACAGAGAAGACAAGTAGCGATTTTACCGCATCTTACTGTGCAGATGGACAATGACTGTGAAGGGGTATGTGGGGGGGACTTGGTGAAGGGGGGAACCTATTAAACATAATGTTCTTTCTGTAATTGTAGAATAATGATACCAAAATAAAAATAAAAATAAAAAAAAGGAAGTGGGAAGAAAGGAAATGAAAAAAAAATAGCGCATTAGTCTTTAGGTTATTCACTTTAGTCACAGCCTTGACATATTCTTGAAAAATGCTCCTTCTCCCTAGCATCAGATTACCTTTGTCTTTAGGAAATGAGTGATTATATGCTCGATCCATTTTTGAAGGAATTGAGCAAATAATTACTTGGCAATGTAGTTTGGAGTATGTTTGGAAGTGTTAGAAAATGTCTTGTGTAAGTAATCGGATCCCATCAAAGTCATATATATATATATTTAAAAGTATGAAACAATATGACACATTTAAGAGAAATTTGCTTGTATTTATTATGTATAATTTATCAATATTTATTGATGTGAAGTATCTGACCAAATTCAGCAACTATTAGATAGATAAATATAAAAGTATACAGTTTTCATGATACTAACATCTACTAGTCCTTAATTTCAATCTATAAAAACAAAATATAAAAAAAAATCATGTTATGTTTATGGGTCTGGATTCACTAAAAGAATAGCTTCAGGAAGTTCAAGTACTTTCTGAGGACATTTGGGGCACTGCTTTCATCGTCTTCACTGAGAATGAGCTAGTGTTTATGGGTGTTAGCTACACTCCAAGTACATGGAATGTAGAAATGCATTCAGGAAAATGAACATAGAAAAGACATGGTCCTGATTTTTGAGGGTTTTAAACCACTGCAGGCAAGGGAGAGAAATTCATTCTCTTCAAAGTCTTCAAAGTCTGCTTACACATAGTGTGACCATGAATTTTACATGAGTCAAATTCACTATCCCTTTTCTGGGGAATCTAATTTGACTTCTATTGGTGGGAATGAAGGCTTAAAGATAAAGGTAGAAAGTCAATACCTCCTACATGATGTGCATATAAAGTCTAAACTCTGGGTGTGCTGAGTGAAAGCACGAAATATGGAAGACAAACAAAGCAGAAGGTCTGAACTAGAGGTCCGGACACCAAAGGAAACATAATGAACACTTGTGTATATTTATTGACATGAAAGCAAAAAATCAAAATTTGTTTCCTTCTTTTGGAAAGTGACTAAGATGGTGAGAGTCAGTAGGTTACCCCTTCCAGTTATGCAAGTCTGACATGACCATCTTGTCAGGTATGACTCCTTCACTCAGGAGTATAATGCTTATAAAGAGAGCCATTGATTTTATTTTTTAAACAGGCTATTTTAGAGTGGTTTGCCATTAATTTTTTTAAAATTATAGAATATATGGTAAAAAAACAAATGATTAGGAAGTAAAAATTTAATAAAACTCAGCTCCTGTGCCACTTTTTGACAAATGGCTTAAAATTTCCCTATATAAAGTATTCCTTCAATGTACTTTTATAGATCTTTGTTGCAATCTTAGCCATACTGATTTTTGCTTATTTTTTACATTTTTGATTTCTCTTGATTACTAGGTCATCTACTTTCTGAAATCAGAAACACATTTAATTCTTCTTCATTTCTCCAGGACCTAACATAAAACCTGGTACATAATATGCACAATAATACATATTGAATGAATGAGGAATAAATAAAACTATTCTAAAATACATAGATTGATACTGTGAGTTATAAAAGGAAGATTGACCAGATTGTATTGAAAGTTTACTTTTAGCTCTCAGAGTCTAAGATTTTGACAATGAGAAGAAATAAATTCTATAGTTATAGAATGTTGGACATTTCATAGATTCAATCAATTTTTAGAAAGTTACTTTTCTTTTGGAGTAAAGGATCCTTGAAGCATGATCTGGAAGTTTCAATGCAAATAAAAGAATTAATTCGTAATGATAATTAACAATATGAGACAATTTAAATACAAAGAACTAGCAAGTATTTTTCTATCAAGGACATAATGAAAAATTAGCAAATCAGTGCTTCATTTTTAGAAATACACATTATTTAGATAGATATCTTAAAATATGTTTTATGCATACTTTAACTTTTTAAGTTTAAGTGATTATTCTGCGTTTTTCATATATTTTAAGTAATTATAAATGTAATGCAATTAATAAGTCCATACCTCTCAACTTTAATTGAATGAAAATACCTAGTACTTGTTTCTCCCTTAAAGAGGTACAGCAACTTTGCTGCATAAAATGTAGATTATTATAATTTAGTTGCTTATGAAATAAACAAAATTCTCCATATTAGTAAAATATATACAAATGTAAACACATACACATATTTATATTTAATTATATTAAATGATTTATTATACATCTCTTAGTTCTACATTTATCAGTGTTATAGCAACCTCCCTGTCTGTGAAGAAACTCCCTTCCCAGGTCAGATTAAGATGTCAAAATTCATGACCCTAGTCCACATGTCCTTTGGTATGATCACAGCAGGGAAGTCCTGAAGCAATGGAAATGGAGGGCTTTCTGGAGGAGATCTAGAACTGAGAAAGCTAATGTCAAGAGTGGAGGTGTTTTAAAAAAAAAGCAAATTCTCCCAGGCTCAAGATTTGAAAGAGACACCCCATAGTGCATATTTAAGAGAGGCAACAAGAGGGTGCATGTGTTAATGGGAACAGGTGTAAAATTAGTCATTACAGACAGACAGGAAATGAGGCTTGTAGTCCAGGGACTAGATCAAAGGGCAAGTGGAGTCCAGGTTTCTTTCTGATGGTCTCACAATCAGTATTAACATGTTTTGCTTAGTTCCATTTTTGTCTCATAATTTCATTTAGAGTTAAGAAAGGTTGGAATATTTAAAACCTTTAATTGCATCATACTGTACTGGGCTTGAATTTGTAATTAAGATAAATTGTGAAATGACAAAACTTTTAATGAATGAAATATGTAGAACTAAATGAAAAGTGAAATAATGTGATTCTTTAGTTGAAAATATGTCATTTCAAGTAACCAAGATAAGTTAGTATTGTATTATACAAACACCACAGCTTATTTGCAACTAAGATTTATTTGGTGTAGTTTCATGAAATCTCAAAGCTATCTATAGTTAGAGTTTAATATAAAATTTCTGCTGGAAAATTTCTTTAAAATATAAAAGTTTGTACACATTAGGCATTATCCCACTTTCTGTTTCACAGTGTCAGACAAAACAAGCATCCTTCATCAGAATATGTTTGTAACATCAAGAAAAGAGACATTTAATAGAACTAAAGAATGAAGACAAAGCTTTATAAAAAATGTAGGTGTTTATCATCTCTCCTTTATTTAAATTCCACAAAAATGACATTGAAAATGGGGTATATCCACAATAATAAAGCTAATGAGGTATTAATTTAAATTTTTAAGACTTTCTAGAAGATGCGGCATGAATGAAGTGGAAACAAACTCAATGGATCTGGGAAACTTATAGAACTGGAGATGAATTTCTGATGTAACAACAAGAACAAAAATAAAGAGTGATATTGATTTAGAGACCAGATAGAGAGAGGTGAGGTGCTAATTAGAAGGGCATAATCCATTGTGAATCATTTGATAACAAATTTGTAACAATTTAGAAGGCAATAATGTACTGGCCAAAAACGTCAGGCCAAGAAATTAAAAAACAGAGGATTAGTAGAATGCTTTGTTTTCATTGGCTACATCTGGCAAGAGAGTGCATAAAAGAGATGACCTCAATAAAATAATGTCCAACTAGTAAGCAGAAACAACAGGAAAAACATTAAAATCTTTCAAGGGTCTGAAATTATATACTACTTATGAGCAAGTTAGCCTGTCACAATTTCATGGCAGGTATTGGTAGAAGGCATGAGTCTTCTGGGTCAGAAACAACACTATAGAAAGACTAGTAGCCAGAATGTCAACATTCTGTCACAGTGTTTCAAGCCCTGATTCTCATGGAATGATGGGAAGAGGATCCGATGGCATCTGCACATTCAATGGGTTGCATTATAGGAGAGAAACTCTTATATGGGCAAATACAGATATTTTATGATAGAGAAGTATTGCCCTTTGTTCTCAAAGAGACTTCAGCTTCATTATGAAGATAAGCATGTCTACACTTTGCTCTGGAGAGGGCACTATATCTTCCAAGGTTGTTAGCTCTATAAACACCTTTGAGAAAATATAGAGGAATAGAAGGCCATCAGTGTCTGACTCGTAAGATGTGCAAAAAGGGTAGTCCCATGGAAATCTCTCTTTAAATAATACTGTCCAGAAATTCAGAGACTTATATAGCAATTTCCTATCAATTATAAACATTGAAATATAAAATTGGAAAATATTTGAGTACCAAAGGCCAAATAAATTCAGTCTTTTGTCAAATTTATACCAGATTTATAGTCTAGTTGGCAGGCCCTTTAATGTGATGACCAATAAATCAGTTGAATGAAATGGCTCAGTGAAGAGAAAATAAACACATGGTTCTTGAATAGCAAATGAATAGACGCAAAATAATCACTGAAAGTCTAAAGAGCCCAAACAAATTACGGAGGTGTCTCCTGGCACATGGGACTCACCAATATCAAATGGATAAGAAGCTAAGTGTTCAGAGAGTTATACTTCAGGAACCACCATCCTGGGCTAAAAGACTGGTTGTTCAGCCTGTGAAAGATCATTGTATGCCGACTTCCAACAGGCGAAAGAAGGTTGTGAAAATTGCTCAGCCACCAAGGAGGGCATATTCTCCAGTGTCCTCTTCAAGTGTAGCCAGGTATATTAAGGGACAAAGAGCAGTCTCTCTCTCAATGTGAAGCCACACTCACTAAAACACTATGAACCAGGGAACTGCCGCCAGGGAGAGGGATTGAAGCCTAATCATGGAAATTGCCATTTTTACTGTGATTTCAGAACTGCCGGGGTGTAGTGAACATGCTATTCCATCTATTCTCATATTGTTCATTATTCTTATCTCACTGCATTTATTCACTCCCTCTTCCACAATAATAAATAGGGTATGGGGAAGCAAATAATTTGTGTGGCTTTTTATGTTATTTTTGCTAGGTCTCTGGGGTAAAGAAAACCCCAGAGACCTGGATTTGAGTCTGATGCTGTAATTAAATTACACTTTGTGCTGTGTTCCCCGGAGAGTGTGAATATAATTGCATACAGGACAGAGTACACCACATATTTTTGGCAAGAAAAGTTGACTTGGGTAGACTCTATTGTCATTTGGAAATACCTGCTCCCCCTTCTTGGAGGAAAATTATACTTCTCTGTTTTCATTGATACAGACTTGGCCTTGTGACTTATTTTGATTGATGAATAGTGAGCAATAGCAGTGTATGTCACGTCTGCACAAAAGCTTCATGAGCAAATGCATTGTTTGACATTGTTTTCTTCTCCCGTGCTGGGTTCCAAGTTCTGAGTAGAGGCTGCTCTATCAGACTGGGTTCAGGACATAGGATGTGAGTCAGAGCTACTCCAGCATCACTCAAACCATGTAACTTTCACAAGAAATAAACACTTGTTGATTTAAGCTTCAGGGATTTGGGAGAAATTACAACAGAATAGAATAACCTATCTATTGTAGTAGCTTTATATTATGTTATTTAGTTATGCTAGAACTGTATTTATTAGAACACTCTTCTCTGCCTGCTTCTGGGTTAGAACAGGCACGAGAACAATGTTCATGAGATTCAGAAGACAAGAAAAGTAGCAGCCAGCATGCACTGATGGCTAGACTAGGGTGTGGGACTCTGTGGTAGCCTACACACATTGTTGCAGATTTGCTGGCTTACCTTGCTAGATGCGGTCCCTTAGCAGCTGGGCCAGGAACAATTTCAGCTCCCTCCAAATCTTTTGTCTTCTCAAAATCCTAGCCATGTGTGCAGCTTCATGGCAAAGGGCACCATCTTTCCTGCAGGTTACCTGCATTGAGAGCATTCAGGTGGTAATAAATAAGTTAAAAAGCAGGTTTGTCCTGTGAATCCCAGTTCACGCTCACAGTTTCTGTTTTCCCTTTCTCTCCTCCACTATACACCTAGTGCTCCCAAACCTTAGGTTCATCACTAGCATTTTGTAGACGTCATCAGTCAGTTTCCACAGCTGTTAAAGCCTAATCCTTAAAATGAATACATTATTCTCTATCACCCATTTGGTTCTGTCTCTCTGATTAAAACCTGACTGATAAACCTGATCCTCTCTAGTCATAACTACCATGTGGTTTTATAAAAGGCTCTGAATTCATTATTTCTAATATTCCCAGTAATTCTTCAGGGGAGGAATTATTATCTGTAATTTAGAGATGATAAAGCCAGGCCAAAAAAAAAAAATGCTTTCAGAAGTGAAATAACTAATGAACCTAAGGGCTTGCATTTGAACCCATGTTTTTGCCCTTGTTCTGTAAACTATGCTAGGATTCTCATTGCAAAAACTTTATTCATTAGCATTGACAATACTTAGTGAATCTACAGCATTTCTCTCTGAAAAAAGTCATTTTGCACATTTTTACTGCTAATGTACAACCATTTTTTGAAGTATGGAACACAGAAGTGAACTTGTGTAGCAAAACTGTGCACCCATTTTAGGGGCCAAATTATGACAGGAAAATAAGACCCACAGAATATTACTTTGCATGCTGCAGTGCATTTACATACAGTAATGAAGGCTTTAATATCAGCAGGAGAGAGGAAAGTGACAATGAACATTAACGCTGAACTCCTGCATTCTCTCTCAATGGAGCATGAAATAAGGCATGTCATCATGTCAGCATACGCTGGGAAGGATTTGCTTGGGGCCTCATCCTTTCAGTGCAGTGAATCTGCTTCACGGTGAGTCAGATTCTCCCACACTGTGACTCTTAACACCTCCTCCTTTCTTTCCCTATTCAATCCTTTACCTTTACAGCTCTACTGTGATATGAAATTGCTACCTTGTCAGGAATATGTACAAGTCTTTTAAGTTTCTTATTATGACTGAAGTTTTGTGAAAGGCAGGTTATTATAGTACCAAAAAAATATCATTTGTAAGAAGGAAAAGACATTTAGCTATGGTAATAATTGAATCTTCGTCAGCCCTCTCCTTCTAATCTACCCACAACATATAAATAATGGTAGTATTATGTTAATATTAATCCTTAATTCTACTCAAATTATGGTAACAGTTGTAACTAAAAACTGCTAAAATGATCATTTCAAAAATACCTAGGTTAAGATTCTTAACCTTTCTAGGCCTCATAAATATAATTTATTTGTAAAATAAGGGACTGAGTTTGATACCTCAAAGCTGCATTCCAGAACTTACACTTTATGACAATTTATTTTTCTAGGCTTTTTCTCAGTTCTTGCTGAGAATAACTAGTCTTTAAAAGGCCTATGTTTAATAATAGAGGAAAATATTTTATTTTGATTCTAAGATTTCACAAATACTATACTGAATAAGTTAGCATAAATTCTAAGAAAACTCACTGTAAAAAATTCTAAAAACAATAGGACTACAGTATCTGAAGTTAAAACAGTAAAGAATGCTGACTTATTTTTTGTATATTAAGCTGACTAAATTGATATTTCTATTCTATAGATTTTTAATGAAAATTTTTGGTATAATTTTTATTGTAGTATAGTTGATATGCAATATTGGTTTCAAGTACACAACATAGTGATTTGACAGTTACATTAACTGCTTACCCCAACTAGCATAGTTACTATTTGTCAACCTAAAAAGGTATTACATAAATATTCCATAAATATTGCCTATACTTTTTATCCTGTACTTTCATCTCTGTGACTAATTTATGTTATGATTGAGATTTTTGTGCCTTTAACACCTTCACCTATTTCACCCACCCAACCTAACCCCTCTACCATGGTAACTACCAGTCGCTTTTCAGTGTCTATGAGTCTATTACTGTTTTGCTCATTTTGTTTTGTTTTCAGATTCCACAGATGCGTGAAATCATTTGGTATTTGCCTTTCTCCACCTGGTTTATTTCACTGAGCATAATACCATCTAGAGCCATCCATGTTGTTGCAAATGGCAGGATTTCTTTCTTATTTATGGCTGAATAATTTCCCCTCTTTATATGTACCATGTCGTCTTTATCATTCATCTATTGATGGATGGTTAGGTTGCTTCTGTATCTTGGCTATTATAAATAATGTAGCAATAAACATAGGGGTGTATATATCATTTAGAATCAGAGATTTTATTCTCTTCATGTAACTCCTAGAAGTGAAATTACTGGGTTGTATGATATTTTTATTCTTAGTTTTTTGAGGAACCTCCATACTTCTTTCCATAGTGGCTGCACCAACTTACATTCCCACCAACAGTGTAGGAGGGTTACCTTTTCTCCACATCCTTGCCAACACTTGCTATTTCTTGTCTCTTGTAGAGTGACCATTTTGACTAGTGTGAATGCTATCATTATGGCTTTGATTTGCATTTCCCTGATGATTATCTATGTGGAACATTTTTTCATATTCCTGTTAGTCCTCTGTTTGTCTTCTTTGGAAAAATATTTATTTGGGTCCTCTGCTCATTTTTTAATTGGGTTATTTGGTTTTTTGATTTTTAGTCATTTTAAGGAACATTCTTAAGACATAATTTAAAATTAAGGCTACCTGCAAACTCCAGCCAAATTTGAAATTGTTCAAATATATGTAGATCAATAAAAGAGTAGAAGAATCGAAACAGGATATTAAAGCTTTGGAATGTATGCAGTATGAATAGGGGGCGATGAAGAGATGATTTCTTACATGCAGTAGGTTTCAATAATAAAAGTTGTGTTTCATCAAGCATTGAAACTACATGATGTTAATAAGGTGACTGACTATTCTTATGACCATGTAATCTTAGGAAACCTCCATATTGTATGTCTCTCTCATAGGTTTATAATGCACTTTCGTAAGTTCTGAAAGCGTCTACTATAAGGAAACGTACATGATTTCCTTAACTAATGTGGTCTTCATGTGGAACCAGGTTATATTGTTGACTTAAAATACCATTTCTTAACAAAACAATTGAAAGTGCTTGGTGTCAATACAGTGATCTCTAGATCAAAAGCTTATCTGTATAATAAGCCAAGTAAGTAAAATAATGAATTATTTGAATTGTATTTCTGTAACATTTTCATGTTAAATAATGTATGATTTCTTTGAAAGTTCATCCTTGAACTGTACTTTACTTTATCTTAAGCCATAAATAATCAAGTCAAATGCTCTAAATAGTTATCCCATTTAAGCAAAGCTATTTGACAGATTTTCTCAACAAAAAAATATTATATTTAAGGCATATAATTCCACAGGTGGTAGAAATACCAAGTCTTCAATAAAAACCATTCTTCATTGAAAACTAATGGCAATTTAAAACCAATGGCAATTTTAAAAAATGTCTCCCAGGGGAAAATAGATATAAATACATATATATACATATATATATATATATATATATATATATGTATATATATATGTATACACAGACAGATATTAAATTTCAAACCTGATTTGCAGATTTAAGATGGCAGCAGATGAGATGTACATTGATTTAGGGTATATTTTAGAAATGACATTTAGTATTTTAATGAATTAATCAAGTGTGGCAAATCTAGTCTTCCCTTTTTTGATTTCTGAAAAAAGTACATTACTAGATGTTGATTGCCAGTTTTCTTGCCTCTGAATCATATTATAAAATGAAGTATAAAATAATCACTTTTTCTTTATCCTGCCTTTTAAATTTTGTTTTGAGAATTCAGTGAGTACTCCTAAATAGATATAACACATTGGAAGTATAATAATCCTTTCTTTGTTGATATTATATTTTTAATGGTCTCAAACATTCTGAAATAAAGCTACTTACACAATCATGAATCCATGATTACTTAGTCTAAAATTTTTGAAGATAAAATGTTTTTCCTGGAGGAAATATGACATTTTATCATAACTTTTTCCACAGTTGAGTATCCAGTGCTTAAGAAATATACATTTCTAAGGAAATGATCTGAATGTTTGTTTATATTCTTGATCATACCTATTTTTACTCTATGACTAGTTGGTTGGTGTTCAAAACACACTATTATAGATTTAAGTTGAGCTTTGTTTTTGAAAGAAAAGGAAAATAATTCCCATTAATATTATATTTGCTGTTCAGAATTTGACAAAATCTCTGACTCTTTAAAAATCTGACGCTTTAAATAAAAAATACTGAGACTTGAAAACTGTGTATCCCAAAGTATACAAATCTCTGATATTAATTGACTAAATTTTGCTTTGCCATTGAAGTTTTAATCGAATAGCTACTGTGATTTTCTAAGCAGACTGAAGCTATACACTCTAAAATGATACACTCTAAAATGATGCTCTCTCAACAGCAGGTCTTGAATGAAAAAAATTAGCTCAGATTCTGCAGTCTTTGGTTTTCAATCCTCGCATATTCACATCACAGCTGGGAATCAAAAGGGGCTGCTCATGTCACATAGCCCTTTAGCCTTTATACTTTCAGGATAAAAGCATATTGACCAGAAACTAAGGTGCTCACAGGCATTTGACCTTTAAAAGAGAATGAATCCTTGTAAGAACCAGATAAAAAAGTCAGATGATCTTCTTTCTTTCTTTCTTTCAAATAAGCAGCTGGGTTCAGAGAAATGTGTTTCTCTATGCCAAGAAGCACTTGGGACCCACTTTGGACTTCAGAAGTAAATTACAATATATGATATGCTGAAAAATTAAATAAAACTAACATAAACTTGTTCCCTTTTTCTTTTTTTAAGAAAAAAGATTACAAAAATTGGATTGCCTATATTTATATATGTAGATAATGAATTTTTCCCCTCTGATAATCAATTTAAGAATAGGAAGACATTATTTCAATTGCACAGTTAAGAAATATGATTATGAAAGACATGAAAATTCAATGAATGAAAGTAGTTCAGTCCATGCTTCTATTTATTTTCTAATTTTTAAAACTTGATAAAACCTTATTAAAATATATAAATATGTTTATTTTCAAGATTTCAAGTAGTATTCATAATACCTTCCTTAACTGAAAAATTGTTAATTTTTTAAATTTAAAAGTTATCTATCACTGAATATGGCATATAAAAATGTACTTCCTAACTAAAATATCAATGTCTACTGTGGAGTAGGAAGAAATTTCTTCTACCTCTTGAGGTTCTTCTAGCTGGTCTAAGAATCAAATCGACATGAGACAGGAGAAAAATACAGTTTAATTACATATGCATGGGGAAGCTCTGCACATAAATTTCAAAGTCAGGGACTATGAGGAATATATGTCATTCTGAACCAAGGAGAACAGGGTAGGTATCTGAGACTTCAAAGGGAAAGGGAAGTCATCCACAGAAATATGAAAAGAATAAGTGTTTGATAAACAAAATACTTGATGGGCCACACAGAAACAATGGAGCACAGAGGAATTTTAACAGACTTAGCCACATCCCTCCCTGTCAACCACACTTTGTTTACATTATAATATGGCTATGTAAGGTGATAGATCTCTTCCTCTGTCTAAATTCTTTTTATGCAGTTGGTGGGTAGGAGGTCAAAGTTTCTTTCTGAGTCTTTTGGGCCTTGATTATTCTCAACTCTGAAATAACCTGCATGTCACAATGGCACTGCTTGGAACTACCTGCCCTTGTTTCCTATACTGTCATTTTGGTCTGGGAACCACATAACTGGAGCTGTCCTACATACTATCACATACACATGAGCCCTATACTTATCATATAGAGTATCAGTTAAAACATGGCTGAATAAATCAGAGAATTTCAAGTCAAAAACTACATATTATGTCTGTGTTTGTATATACATGCAGAAGAAAACCCTGTAATGTTAAAGAACAAAATTTAATTACTAAAAGTGGCAAATACTCATATACATAAAATTTTTCAGAACTTTGTCAGATAGGAAGTTTTGTTTTCATTTTTTATTGCAGAATAATGAGTTCACAGACAGTGCTCAATATTCTAACTTAATGAAGAAATGTATTTTAATAATTTTAAAGATTTTGTGGTATCAAAATAATCAATTTTTTAGAAAATGACAGTCATATAATCTAGTAGGGCTGCTCTCTATGTAGGTGTAATAGGTTTGTAGACTCAAATTAAATTTATTCCGAAATATTTAAATATATTCTTCAATACATAAAGCTGTTTTATTCTTTCTAGTAGCTACATATTATTATGTAAAGAGATTATTGTAACTCCTACAGTCATGCATAGAAATTTCTGTCTCCTTCTATTTCAGTGCCTATTATTATCTTCAAATATCAGTAAGTTTCACTGGACTAACAATTTTCCCTTAATCATTTTTGGTTAATTCCATTAATTTATTCTTGGCAGTGTCTTTATAATGGAAAGAACAGTATCATTATGTAGCTCTGGGTGGTGAGGGTTCTCAGCTCTGGGCGGTGAGGGTTCTCAGTTCTGGGCAAGTTCACTCTGGATTCCATGAGACCAAAAAATGACAACAGAGTGTCTGGGGAGAAAAGGGGCTTATACCAAGCTTATTCTCATTATGGTAAGTCAAGTGCTAGAATCCCGTCTGCCTGAGGGGCACTCTGCAAGCATCAAGTCCATCTCAGGTGCTGCCTCGACTCTAGGCTCCTTCTCCACTTGAGGGTCTGCTTTCACCTCCAGCCTCTGCTCTCCTCTGCTTTTAGAACCAGGAAGAGCTCTTTTTATAGCAGCACAGGCAATAATGGCTTATCGCCAATGGGTTTTCAAACATGTGCTTGTGCAGTAGGCTAAGTATGACATCATTGCACATACACAGCGGGAGAGTAGATTAGAATTAGATGAGGATCCTGGCCATGGAACTTCCATTTTCCCTATACACTATAATGTGGCATTATTTTTCTTTCTACTCCCTCCCACTAGCACAAAATGACTACTAAGGATATAAGATTAAGAAAAATATGAATATCTATTGACAGACTTTACCATTATTATTTATTTTAATTTTCCCAAAGTAAACTCATGATTCCATTCCTTCATGATAGTCATTAGATTCCACATCTCTGTGCTTTTCTTGTTATGTTTTCCATTTTGCTATGAGATTGTACTTGCCTACTCAAATACTTAAAGGAAGATTTTGGGAGAGATCCTTGAACCTATGTCTCTCAACAACCACACTCAATAAGTGATGGAGTCTTGTATATTACTCCAAAATACTTTTTGTTTTCTCTCTTCTTATTGTACCCATCCTAGCACCCATTATGTCTTACCTAAAATACAATTATAACTGATTTTCTTCTTTCAAGGCCAGGTTCTACAGCTCCATTGATTTCACCTTAGCATAATGAAATCAATAGTTCCAAAGAGTTAACTTTGACCTTTTATATGTCTCTATGTCTCTGCCATCTTAGTAAA
This sequence comes from Manis pentadactyla, assembly GCF_030020395.1. Taxonomy (NCBI): domain Eukaryota; kingdom Metazoa; phylum Chordata; class Mammalia; order Pholidota; family Manidae; genus Manis; species Manis pentadactyla. The sequence goes on along the minus strand of NC_080019.1, from coordinate 134,671,262 downwards.
TAATGGAAATAATGGCAACTACATTAATTGAAGAAACTTGGAAATCATATCTTGAACCCTAGTTCTCACTAACAACCAAATGTAATTCATCCAGGAATTCCTGTGATTTTACCACAAAACTATTTTACACCTATATAAAAATGTTTAATTACCATTTTACTAGAAGCTACTCTTGTCTGTGTTTTTTTCTGCCATTATGGTGTCCTTCCTGCCCTCAAGTCTTACCTCTATAAAAGCTAGAAAGTTATCTCTATGAATGTGATCTTGTTCTTGTCACATTTTCATTAAGATAGTTTTCCTTCAATTTTTTAATATATCTAAATCCCTAAGTGGATCCACCACAGCCTGAATAAGATCCTGTACACCAGTCTCCATTACTCCCAGTATCATGGCCATATCACACTGTCTCTTTTTCCTGCAATGCTTCTTAGTCCCATTTACTTTCTGATTTTTTCACATGATCCTGTTTTTCCCCCTCAACTGCTCTTAAAATAGTGTTTTATTTGGCCAAGGGCCATTTGATTTCCTTCAGTTTAAGTGGTGGTTCTTCTGGAAAATCTTTGATCCACAGTTCCCTCAATGTGTAAGAAGATAAGTGTTTCTTCAAAACCATTTCAGTTCTCTTCCACTTTGATTACATGGTAAAATCACAGTATCACTCCCTTTTTTGAATATAGACATTGTTATGTGACTTGTTGAGATTTCAGACTTCTATTCCTTACCTGGAATTATTATTTAATTTTACTAAGTTTCATAGGAAGAATTAATCACCACTAGATTCACTTCAAAAAACCAATGGAATTTGGCACAATGGTTTTTACTTTTTGGGCAACTACTTCTGATATCTGTGGGATGCTGATGTTCCAGTATCATGTTTAGTTTTAGTAGAGTTCAGTAAAACATGATAGATGGTACATGAAATTAAACAAAATTCTATGGATCCTTACAGTTGAGTATCTCTCCAATGAAACTACCAAGTCACCACTAGAAAGCATGTAGCTTCCCAATATACCAGATTCTCTACAAAGAGCCATTCAAAAGCACAAAGAATTTGAAGGGCTACTTTTGAAAAGCATTAGAAAGCCAATGAGTATCTCAAAAAGTAACTCGAAAATATCTCTGATTAAAGCATGGTCAGTGGAGGATATAGAAGAAAATTAGAAAACAATAACAAAAAACTGTATCTACTGATATTATTGAATTGCATTTGGGGGACGAAGTTAAAGTAGCTGGCCTACAACCAATTTATTTTGAGCACTGGGATTTGGAGGTCATGCTGAGCAGGCAGGTGACCAGTCCAACTTCCTTGCAATTACTTTATTTATTAGGGAGGCAATCCTGTAGGAAAGATGATCAGAAAGGAGCAACTGAGAAAGGACAGGAAGGGATGACAATAAATGGTGTGTTATCAAGCAGGGCAACTGGAGAATAATCCCACTTGGAGAAAGTGGGAAGTTGGTATAGGATAGATAGGAGTTAGTATAGTATAGGAGTCAGGATTTTCTGACCTAAGAGACAAATAACCTTAATATTTATTCATTAATATGCATTGGTCTTGTCTGAGTAATGCCAAGGCGGCTGTTAATTGCTCAACATTCTCAGCTTGCCCTACCCATAAGTATGGACAGCAGGCTCTTGAGGCCAGAGGAATACCTCAGGCAAAGAGTTTTTGGTAAGGCAAGATATGCTAAGCGTTGAGGAGTGTGACCGTGACCCAGCAGCATCTTTACACAATCTCTTCTGGGGAATTTAGGATTTAAATCATGTATAATGGTCTAGTGTAAGATTTATGCTGTTGGTATGTGTTTATTTTCTTTTACCTGAACCAGCACATGACAACAGAAATGCATTATACTTGAGTAAAAAACTAAAAAAAAAAAAAAGAAAGAGGATATTGCAGGTGAAAAAGATTCTGTGTGTGAGATAGACTGGGAGAGAGCCAAGTTGGTTTGTTGACAGAAGTTTTAAACCCCATTATTACATTTAACTGCATCACACTGTGCTTGCTTAGGTCATTACATTTCTGCTTCCCTGAATCCATTGTATCTGATATAAAAATTCACTCAGTAACCTTAACTGAGAGGAATTACTCAAACTGTAATCAGCTCTAATTTCTAAATATAATGCTTAGCCACTTGTTGGCCAAGAATTAGTATTTCCAAAATAAATATTGCTGTAAACATCGTAAGTCCAGTTTCAGTAGTATTGCCAAACAATTTACACCTGTGGAGGTATCAGTGTATACTACTCTCAACACCAATAATTCCCAATTTCTAGGGTTCTACTTAGTCATCAGTATATAGCATTTTAATCTTCCGTTTCAGACATTCTGTAAATAAGTTGTGGATCTTCGGTTTTAATTTATATTCTCTGGTTATTAAGGAATTTGAATATTTTTTATATGTCTGAGGTGTTTGCATTTACCTTTTTATAAAGCACCTATTCACATTTCTTATTCACTTTTATTGTAATGGTTTGTCTGCCAAGTTTCTTATTGATTGACAATACCTTCTCTATACAGATTTGTTTAAATGTGTTGCAAGTGATCATTTCCATTGACTAGATTGCATTTTCAATCACTCCCCATTTTTTTACTAGTTCTTATTTCTTTATTTTAATACAGTTTGACTGATTTTAGTATTTACTTTATAGTCAGTATATTAGTATCCTACTTAACTAATCTTTCCCCATGCCAAGGGCATAAAGTTTTGTCTTCAAAGATTGTCTGGAAACTTTAGTGTTCTATATTTCATATTAGATTTATTACTTGTCTGGGGTTGATGTTTTGGAAGGTCTAACATAGGTAGGAGGGTCCAGGGCTCTTGTCTTCCCAGCCCTGCTGCACCGCTGTCATCCTACAACTTCTGTTTGATGGGGCTTGGTATAATTTCTTCCATCAATCCCAGGTTTTCTTCTTTCTAGGTTTAAACTCTGGCATGGAGTCTTAAGCATCACCACAAGAAATAATTAGTGGGAAATAAATTGAACTATTGCCTGGGTGAAAAGTGTGGAGTTATAAGCTTCGTATATATGTTGTATAGGATGGAAAGTCTTTTTACTTCAAAACATTAATGATACTGTTGTATGTCTTCTAGAAACTAAATATTGGGAAGTACAATTTCATTGTAAATATTGCTTTATCTGGTTGACATATTTTTCCTATTTTTTTTGGATGTATACAAGTTCTTTTTCATTATTCATATTCTGAAATTTTAGTATTACAGGGGTTTATCTTTTATGAAATTTTATAATACTTGTTATTTATTATTAACATGATAAACCATAATATAGTATAAGGTTATTTCATATATAATTACACTGATAAAATGAAGTTGACAAAAGTAGCAAGGATATTCTAAACTTGATTAATGAATTCAAAGGAACATAAAGATCTTATAGTAACATTAGTAACCATTTTGAGAAATGTGCTGAAATTCATACTTCCAGAATTTTGACTAATATATATCAATATATTTTTCACAGATAGCAAGATTTTTACAATAAGCTCCATAATAACATAACTTCTGCAACTTATCATTTTAGTTACAGATTAAGATAGCTAATTCTTCAGGTTCAGGAGCAAACATTTTGGATTTCTTAATCACACCTTATCCCTAAACTGCTGTTGTTGCTCTTCAGCAACAAGAAGGCGGGGGGACAAGCAGGACCAGCCTGTTAACACCGGGGCTGAGAGAGAGGGCAAGTGTTGGCGGCTTGGACACCCTCCCCTGAGATCTGGGGAAAAACAAAACCACACCAAGCCGGGAGATGTGTCAGCCTCAAGGGCGCAGCAACACTCAGCTTTATTCCATCAGAGGCTTAGTTATATAGGGGAAGATAAGGAAGTAACAGAAGCCACTGGGAATTGATTATCTCATCTGTCACTAGGGTCTTAGGCAGGTTTCAGGTTAGGTAGGGAGGCGGAGTTAGGGCCAAGAGCGCGCGTGTGGAAAGCTATTTAGGCCACGAACGCGGAAGTAACGAGGGAGGATGGAAACCTCCAGTCTGCGGCTGTCACAGGCCTAAAAGAGGCAAAAGGTCCCAACAATTCCCCCCTTTTTGTTTTATAAATGCTCTGGGATGTCCCGGCAGGCAAGGCCCCTGTCTTAGGTTGTCCCCCTCTGGGGATCTTACCCGTCACTGGGTACCTTGCAGCTCTTCTGTTGTCCCAAGCTTACTCATCCTCCGTGGCCTGTCTTAGGTTGTCTCCACCTTGGAGATCTTACCCATCATGGGCGCGCGGGGAGATAGTTAGGGGGAATTAACAGACACGGCCTCATCATAAGGTTCACAGCAATCGTAGGGGTCACTGGCTTCCGTGGCAACTCTCTGGTAATGTACCTGCATGCACATCAACTGAATGGATTCAATTCTTTTTTGGACAAACTGGATAATCTTGTTAATAATGCAGGGCCCAAAAGTGAAAAGTAGGAGCAAAAGAAGGATAGGACCAAGGAAGGGCAGGATATAGGGCAACCACCCATGTAACTCAGTCCAAAGAAAATTGGCTTGTAATTCTTTTTGGCATCTCTTGAGTTCTTTTTTTTTTTTTTTTTTTTTTTTTTTCCTTGAGTTCTTCTTGAAGTTGCTTGACCTTATTTTGGACTATGCCGAGCGGTTCGCATAAAAGCAGCACTCTTCCTGTAAAAAGAGACATAAGCCTCCCTTTTCAGCTGTGAGGAGATTAAGCCCCCTACGGTTCTGTAGGACTACTGTCGCAAGGGAATCCAATTGTGCGTGGAGGTCAAGAATTGTGCTGGCTACAGCTTGTATATCATCGATCATCTGTTGAGAAAGGGCTTTATAATAATGCAGAGAGGTCCCCAATCCTGCTGCCCCAGTGGCAGCTCCAGTGGCCACCTCAAGGACTATAAGCAGGGGGATAACTTGGATGGCCCTTTTTGATCTACCTCCAATGTGGTCTAAAGCAGGAATAGGGAGGCTCTGATTATTAGGGACCACTGCAATGTCAGGGCAAATTACAGCTGGAGCACAAAGCCCCATCCAGTCTGTCGGGAGAAAGCCAAAAGCGTCTTCCCCACAAATGAAGACTGTTCCATTGGGGGGACAGAGAAAGGTATTGTTCACAGTAATATTTTGTTGGCAAAAAGAATAGTGGATTCGACCTACATCTATCCTACTAGTATTATCAGTACGGGGGTCAACTTTGAAGCATGGGCCTTTAGGGGAAAGAGGGTCTAGATAGACTCTAGAACTTGGGGGTAACAGCTGGCACTGGGGCTCAGTCTGTGACAGGTTAACAAGAAGAGCATTGGCTTGTAATGCTCCCGGCCTCAACCACAGCCAGCAATCCTTAGCTAAATGGGGATTGGTTCTATTGAGTAAGGTAAAAGCAGCCTGTATGATTGATTGTGTCTCAGGATCAAGAAGCAATTCTCCCCTGATTTCCGGGAGGCTAAGAGGGTGGTAAATTGGGGGATTTTGGTCTTCAATCAGCCTGTCTACCAGTTTTTTAATTTTGGTACTGTCAAGCCTGATCTTGGACTCTGCCCCTATCAGAGGCACCTTTGGGGCAAATTTATTCCAGCAGACATTCTCTCCCCTATTCTTTCGACAGTCAGCATATTCATCCTTGTGTTTTATCAGAGTTGCATACCAGAATGTTTTGTTCCGGTGAGTGCAGGGGATAACCTCCTGATAGCATTGAGCATGAACGGAGGCAAGAAAAGTGGTGCAAGGACACTCAGAGGGGGATTTCCCTTGGGCAGGTGAAGATATTTTGGGGCCTGGCCAACAATGGTGAGAGAGAACTCTCCCAGGGCATCCATTTTCTGTCCCTTGCATAAGTGTAACTGCCTGTTGCCCATTAGGGCAAGTTTTGGTAGAAGTATAACAGTGTGCAGGGGGAGGGGCCTTGGAGTGAACGCAGGCTGTGCAGGGGTCTCCGATGGCTTTTCGTAGTATGGCTCTTGCTTGACCAGGATCTCCAAATCCTGTCCTAGCTAATGGGAGATTTATTGCCATTAACAGGAAGCATCATTGGGTTCATTGCAGAGCCTGAAAGAGAGAAAGAAGAGAGATATCCTCAGGAGGTGGGGGGCCTTCTGGGTCATCATTGACATCAGTGAACTTCCCCTCCTTAGGGGGGTAATACTTGAGATCCCTTGCGGGGACCCAGATCGGCCTTTTTTCATTGGTTGGAAAGACACAGCCGAATCCCCTTCCAGCTGTAATGAGGGGGTCTGGGCCCCTCCATTCTCCAGTAAGGGGGTCCTTCCATCAGGCTCTAATTGTCCGATAAGTAACGGTTGTTGTCCAGTGCTTTTGGAAGGGTGAGAAGTGTTCACCTTTGGCAAAATTTAAAATATTTAGAGTAAATAATGCCATCTTTAGTTGATCATGGGGGGAGTGTTCCCCCTTTTTGTTTTATTAATTGACATTTGAGGATATGATTGGGTTTTCCCATGATTGCTTGTCCTTTAGGGTTATGAGGAATTCCAGTGGTATGGGAAATTTGCCATTTACTCAAGAATTCAGTGAAAGATTTACTAATAAAGCAAGGACCATTATCGGTTTTGATTTGGTCTGCCAAGCCAAGAACAGCAAAGTACTGGAGAAAATGGCTTATGGCATGTTTAGATTTTTCTCCCATATGGCTGTAGCCCAACAAGCATGGGAGAAATTATCAACTGTTAGAAATATGTATTTAAGCTTCCCAGAAGGGGGAAAATGTGTGACATCAGTCTGCCAAAGGTTATTGGGTCTCAGGCCTCGAGGGTTCACTCCGCCCTTTTGAAGTGGAGGAACCTGTAGAAAGGGCTGGCATGATTTACATGTTCTAATGATCTTTTTTAAGTCTCTGACAGGGACCTGAGGGAACCAATGGTGTAGTCCCCTCCAATTCGCATGTGTAAGTTGATGAAAAGAGGTGGCCTCCTGTACTGTGTAGTCTGAAGCTAGTCGGTAGGCAAGAGCATTGCCTCTCGACAAAAAGTTTGGCAAATCTTGATGTCCCCTTAGATGTTGTACAAAAAGGGGAACTAGTCTCTGTTTTAACAAATTGCGGGCTTGAATCATCAAAGGAGTGATGGGATTATCGTCAAGTCTGATGTGTGCGCCCACAAGGTTGGGCAGTAGATTGACAACGTAAAGGCTATCTGAAAACAGATTAAGAGGGCCTTGGATCTCAGATAGAGCTAAAACAACAGCATAAAGCTCTTTAAACTGGGTGGAGCCCTGTACCTCATGAAAGAGGGTTATGGCCGGAGGGCACTCACTTGTGCCTGGGGGGAACATTACCATAGAGGCTCCCCGTTTACCCCCATCAGTAAAAACAGAGGGGAAAGAGGGGTCTGCCTCAGTGAGGAACATTTTTGGCAGCTGCCACACCAACTGGCTAAAATAACTCATCCACTTATAGGGACCATAGTGACAGTCCACTATCCCCGGAAAGTTTTCCATGGCTATTGCCAATCTGGAATTATTTCTCTGTAGCCACAAGAAGTCATTGACCCAAAAAGGTATGATCAAAGAGTGGGGTTCACACTCAAAAAGACAGACAGAAAGATCTTGTCCCTTGACAATGCAGTCGGCCATTTGATCCACTATAGAGTACACTCGGGGTGCCCCTCCCACAGATAGATGTATCCAATGTATGGGATCCCCCTTCTGAGCCAAAAGGGCAGTGAAGAGGGTCTCTCCTGCCATGAAATAGAGGACCAGTGGCAAGTTTGGATCATATCTTTTTAAGGCAGCATTATCAATGGCATGTTGAACTTTTGTTAATGTATCTCTATGTATAGGGTTTAAAGTCACTGTTGAAGCTAGATCAAGGCCTTTTAATAGGTCGAAAAGAGGGATAAGATCAGCTGTGGTTATAGGAATCCAGGGCCTCATCCAATTGATTTCTCCCAGCAATTTCTGGAGCTGTGGTAGCGTATATGCGTCCTGAATACATAACTGGGGCTTAACAGGGGAGACAACATCTAATGTTAAAGTAGTCCCCAAAATTTTTAAAAGAGCTACCTGTTGAACTTTATCTGGGGCAATCTGAAAGTTGTAGTTTTTGAGCAGGGAAAGGCACTTTTTAAAGAGGTCGTCTAATTTGCGGGAACAAGTGGCCCCCAAGATAATATCATCCATATATATGGAAAAGAGTATGTCAGATTCCTCTCAGCTTGTTGCTGGCATTCCTCTTTATACAAAGCACACTACTTAATATAAAGGGGACCAGGAGAACCGCCCGGTCAAGAGCCTCCAATCTGCAGTGGTGCATGGATGGTGAGCAAGTCCCTGGAGGATGGTCTCAGTCCAAGGAGCATTGGGGCTGTCCTCAAGAACGGCCTTCTTTAATAGCTTAAGGTCACCTGGCTCCCAAGGGTACCAGGGGACAGGGTGGTTACTTCCGGGATTAACATTAACAGGAATTAGCTGACATGGCCCTGGGTTAGGTTGTGGGTGGAACAATGGATTCTCTTGGGGTTGGCAGCCAATGGGAGAGCATGAGTCCTTATATGGGAGGGGAGCCAAAACCCCTGCTTGTTGGTATGGAGGAGGGGGGCTGATGATGATTTGAAAAAGTTAGAAGAGGAACTAGTACCATGAAGTGGTGGGTACAAAGGAGCCGTGGATTTGGGAGGCCAGGGGGTGGCATCAAAAGGGTCGAGGGCGCCATTGCCATGATTCTCATCCGGCTCTTTATGGCTTTCTTGTCCTGCTGGTGTGGACTCAGCCTGAGGAAGGGGATCAGAATCTTCCCGGGAAGAGGCTCCCAACCCGGTGGTTTCCCTGATTATTAAGTTCTTGGTAGCTGGCTTTGATGGCCGAGGACGGAAGCAACTCTTAAGAGCTGCTAAAGTGGGGAAGGTCCCCAGAGGGGGGATATCACCCCAATTAACTTGGGCTTTGCATACGAGTTGCTCCACCCTGTCCCAAGTTTCCCAGTCAAACAAATTACTTGCAGGCAGCCACGGGGCGACCTTAACTAAGGTCTCCCAAGTTTTGATAGCTTGGCTGTCAGAGAGCTCTAGGCCTCTGCTTCGGAGGAGGACCCTAAGGGATTCAAGAGAGGGATCAGGCTTGGAAGAAGAATGTCCCTTATTTTATGGGATTACACTTACCCATAGTCCAGTTAGCTCATCAGCTAAGTTCCTTGTTCCTCACACAGGGCACCAGTTGTTGCTCTTCAGCAACAAGAAGGTGGGGGGACAAGCAGGACCAGCCTGTTAACACCGGGGCTGAGAGAGAGGGCAAGTGTTGGTGGCTTGGACACCCTCCCCTGAGATCTGGGGAAAAACAAAACCACACCAAGCCGGGAGATGTGTCAGCCTCAAGGGCGCAGCAACACTCAGCTTTATTCCATCAGAGGCTTAGTTATATAGGGGAAGATAAGGAAGTAACAGAAGCCACTGGGAATTGATTATCTCATCTGTCACTAGGGTCTTAGGCAGGTTTCAGGTTAGGTAGGGAGGCGGAGTTAGGGCCAAGAGTGAGCACGTGGGAAGCTAGTTAGGCCACGAATGCGGAAGTAACGAGGGAGGATGGAAACCTCCAGTCTGCGGCTGTCACAGGCCTAAAAGAGGCAAAAGGTCCCAACATGCTGTGAGATATATTATTCAATAATACATAAATGTAGAAATATTCATTGAGGACCTGTTGTGGTATGTACTGAATTAAACTAGAGAATCCATGCAAAGCTCTCCTGCAATATGGTGGGATTTAAATATAAGATTTCCTCATCTTCCTTTTTTAAATATCTTAAAACAGTTTATCAACATCCTCATTCATGTCATCAACACTCTCTGAAATGAAGACAAATATTGTATCATCTCTCCTCCTTTATAGTTCTAATTGATAAATTTCATAATTTAAATTATGTATGCACCATCAGGTTATTTAAAAAGGTTCTTTTCACCAAACACTTAAGCCTGCCTTTGTTCTTGCCAGAAACGTATAATTTATCACCATCATTGTGGAACAATTTAAGAGATATTGGAATATCATCTTATTTGCAAATATTTGTTATATTATCAATTTCATTGGGTTAAATGATTTGTCAAATATAGTGTTCATTCAAGAATGTTTATTTACATTTACTATGAACTAGGCACTTAGCTGGAAATTTGGGACACAAGTAAAACAAAACGAAACAATCTCTGTTCTCAGTCTCTCATGGAGCATAGCTTCAAGTGAAACAACAGACATTAATCAAAAAATTTCCCAAAGGTAACAACTGAAATTATAGTAAATGATATAAAGAGGAATGGCATGAAGATATAAAATAGATATGCTGCCTGTTGTAAATGCTGTCATGGGCACACAGCCCTGGTGCCACTAGTTACAGATGTAACATGGGAAACTTGCTGGAAGAGAGGTAGGTAGTAGGGTACATGTGTGTAGTCCTCTGAACTCTATTCCACAGCCTAGGCCAAACAAGGATGCTCCATATACATCCTGCTCAAGGCTTTAGTAGAGAAAAATGACCCAGATGCATAGCTGAGGTCACTCTAAGTGTGAAAAAAACCTCATCACCATAACTTTGTACATAGGGTGGCCCAAGAGGTACTGGGAACACCTAGATGCAAGACACAGCTCAAGGTATCCCCAGAGTAAGAAATAGCATCCCAAGGCCCAAGATCTGCATCCCAACAGGGTCTTCATACCAGGGTACATCTTTGATGCAAGGCTCATTGAAAACAGTCAATGGCATTGGTTTATCTCTGTGGACAGTTTAAGTCAACTGAACCAGCTTTTGGCAAAGTCACCATAAAGAGGGAGGCATATGAGTCTCTAGGACCATCCACTATTGTCTTATCACTGACCTAGTCAAGTAATTTTTCTCTTAAGAATTTAGTTGAATCTGGATAAAAGAAATTACATAGGCAAAAAATTGGAGGTGATAAAATAGGTGTTGGGAAGGTGCATGTTTAGGCAAAGAGAAATTCATACATGAAGAGGACAGCATGACACCTCAAAGATCTACAAGAAGCCTGGAGGGTTGGGGTACAAATAGAAATAATGTGAAGCTGGAGAGTTGGTAAGTATGAAACTATGCATAACTTGGAAACTGTACCGAGAATCAAGTGGTCATTATGAAGACTAATAGGATAAAGTGTATTATGAATAGAGTTCAAAGTTGGAAGAGTATAACATCACCAGATTTCAGAAGGGATGCATTTGAGGACATCTACAGTGGATGTCCAGAGACTACTAACATCTCCTGTAGTCAAGAGAGAATTATAGCTGCTCAGACTGAGATGGTAGCAGCCCATGGATTTGAGAGGTTTAGAAAGAACATTTAAGAAATACAAGTTCTTTTTATAAAGCCATTTTCCTGTTCAAGTTATCAATAAGTAGTTGTTATAAAAATAATTAAAGGAGCTAAACATGGCTATTGAATTAGATTGAAATCTTAGTTAGAGAAAAGACACTGCTTTTTAGTTTTACTCATGTAACTAGTTTGGAATCTCTGCACATGTTTCTGAATAGAAACCGGTGAATGTGCAGTTTACTATAGACTAATATTGGAGGATTCTTGCTGGTAAATGGAATTCATTATAGGTTCATTTCTCCAGTTGTGAAGGGAATAGTCCTTGCCACATAATTAAATCTTACTTGTAGGTAAAGAAAAATCTTCAATATTAGTAGATGGACATATACTTTACTGTCCAAACCAGGACTTTTTTTTAGAATAAAGGTGGAAACATGATTAAATCTCTAAAAAATCAGTTATATACCAGCACTGATCCAAGCAAATAGGGACATATATAACTACCTTAGGTAGCAAACATTGACATCATTCCAAATAGCATGACAATTGTGCATGACAACTACTGAAATATTATATTTGAACATGACAAGGTCTTTGCCCAGCTAATCAATGTTCCTTAGTCTCAAATACAAAGGAACGTTTTTTATAATAATTTCCTATTCATTCAGAATGGCAAATGAATAGGCTAATTCTCTATTCACATGGGTCTAGAATTAAGTGATAATCAGCTCTGTGGAAATACTTAGAGTACTCTAAAATGACTTAATAGAAGACTTTTCAGATTTATTGTAGAAACAGCACTTTGAAAACAAAAATTATTTTAAATGATTAAACTCCTAAAAGATTGCAGTTTTAGAGTTAAAGCTCTGATAATATGACATTGTATGTATATATGAAGAAAGTATAAAATAATTAAATTAGTACAGAAATTAGAAAAAATATGAGTCAATTTTTCACAATGCTTCATTTATTTGCCATTATCCAGAAATCAACAGACGATTAGCCTAAAAAAAGCTACTTTTCTCAGTAGTCATCTTAGAGTTATCCTATTTAAATTAGTGTATAAGTAAATGGCACCTTTCACTATGAATAAGACTCTGAAAGAAATACACATTACTAAAATAGATGAGACACAGGAATCCAAAAAAAAATGAACTTCATTTTAAATTTGGGACTACATTCAAAGTAAATAAGCATATTTGGAAAAAATAAAACAAATTATATTTATTTAACACTACGTTTTATGATCTTGGTAAATTTTCAGTTTCAATTCTGGATTATACAAAAAAATAGAGTAGTTGTTCACCAAAAACCAATATATAGATCACATAAAGATTGCTGGATGATTAAAAAAATAGGTATATTCTGAATTGATTGGCAACATATTGGATTTTGACTAGTTACAAACTCCTAACAATAAATTGCACATGATTAGATCCAGTGAATGATTTTTATACACATGATATGCAGTAAACATTTTCTAAGACTTATAAAATGTCACTTTATAGATTAAATAAAGAGACAATGAAGAACTTCACTGATTTCCTGTCTTGGATGTGCAATAAAGTATGTGCTATTTCTTCAAATGTGAAAAAGTATACTTACATTGTGTAGTGGTTGGAATGTTGTACCCCTGAACTAGGCTCTTTGCAGGTGTAATTAGTTAGATAGTCATACTGGATATGAATGGGCCTTAAATTCAGTGACTTGTGTCCTTGTAAGAAGGCTGCGTGAAGCCACACACATAGAGAAGAAATCAAAATTGGAGGGATGCATTTTACAAGCCAAGAAATACTAAGGATTGCCTACAATCAAAAGCTGGGAGAGCTGGTAAATTAATTAAGCAAGGAGGCTGTTAGACTGAAGTAGCTCCAGTGCCTTAATGTCCTAGGTAAGTAAACCAAACCCTAAGCCTATAAATGCTCCAAGGTTAAGAAACTAAAACCTAAGAACCAATAACAAATAGCCAACAATGCTTTCCCAGATAAGGCAGTAAGTTAAGCTATAGCCATCAGATAATTGCTTTGCTTTGATGGCATCTTCTCTATGAGTCTTGCCCCTACCTCCTGTTGGTGGGGGGCTCCTAAACCACAGTTCAAATGGATTTTTGCTAAAATAAAATCTTAAAAATGTATACTCTTTAGTTGATCTTTTAACAGAGGCATGGGACAGTTTCTGTTCCAGACACTCTAGAAGGAACCTATCCTGCTAATATTATGATTTCAGACTTCTGTGCTCTGAACTGTGTGAGAGAATAAATTTCTGTGATTTTTACGCCACCAAGTTTCTGACAATTTGTTACAAAGGCCTTAGAGAACTAACACATATTGCTTTTTCACAGCCAGGAAGCATTTGTTTATTCCAACTGCTATATTTAGGACATAGGATTTTAGTAAATTCCATTTGATTTGGACAAGATTTAATGGACCCCAAGAAAAGAAAAAAGGAATAAAACATGGTTCTTGTTCTCAAAATAATAATAATTATTTTTTAAATCCTAATAATCCATTTAGAAGAAAGAAAAAATAAATAAAATCATAGTACTCCAAATGTAGTTCCTACAAAAGCCTTTTTTCCTTGAAATAAAATTATAAAACAAATTATTACATGGAAGGGAATGAATATATTTTAGGTCTTAGACACATATTACTGAGTTTCTCTCCTTTCTGTTATACTAGTACTACCAATAACACTATACATTTCCCATCAGTTGTAACTGCCTCACCTCTGCTGATATTAACACTAATTTTGTATCTGTTTAGAACTGAAATCACATTGTATTTAATTTTACTTAATAAGTATTGTGTTATTCAACAGTCTAATTAGGCCTTTTTGTTTCTTCTAAATTAGTGACGTCACTTATTTATATTATTTTTTCTGTTGTAATTATGGTGTTTTTCTTATTTATTAGTATTCATTTTAAATAAGGATATATTATTGCAATTTATGTTAATGATTTTGGCAATACTTTATCAAATTTTAATTTAGTTCATGGTTCTTGACATAACCACTTAACATCTCCTCTTAGAAAACTAGTTGACATTTCAAATTTAACATTTTCCAAACTAAACTATTTCCATTCAGAACTAAAGTACCTGAACTCTTCCCATTTTCAGTTAATAGCAATTCCTTTCTTTCAGGTGTTCAAGCCAAAAATGTGTGGTAAAAAAATGTATTTAATACAAATTAGAAATTATATATATTTAATATAAATTTAAAAATACATTATATATCTATTTTGATCTTTATACTCAGTTCATGTTACAGAGCTACTAAATTGAATGCTTGGAATTTCTGGGTGATGGGAACACTGTTTGTTATTCATGAAGAATGCCTTTCAGTCATACCTGAGTTTATGCTAATGAGGTGACTTTTCGATGGTGTCTAAATAGCTTCAGGACAGTGCTGGTCACCAATAAATGCAATCAGGTGATTAAAAGTTAGAATTTCAGCCCCACCCACAATCTCCCCCGATATGACAGTAACTGAAGATTGGATTGAGTCACAAATGACCTAATATAATCAATCATGTCTACTAATGAAATCTCCAAGAAAACCCTAAGCTAAGCTCTGGGTGGCATGGAAGCTCTACACAACTTCCCCCTATACCTTGCCCTGTCATCTCTTCGATTTGGCTGTTCCAGAACTGTCCTTTATAATAACTTGATAATCCTTAGTATTGTGCTTTTCTGAGTTTTGTGAACATTCTACTGAATTACCAAACCTGAGGAGAGGGGGTTACAAGAAGCCCTGATTTGTGACTAGTTGGTCAGATACAGGGACTGGTCCTGGGACTTTTGATTGGCAACTGAAGTAGAGGAAGGCTGTGGAACTGGGCCCTTAAGTTGTGTGATTTGTGTTAACTCTAGTTAGTATGAGAATTGAATTGAATTGCTGGATATACAGTTGAAGTTATGGAACTGGTATTGGAAAATGCACCACGTATATGATATCATAAAAAACTTGAGGTCTTGGTATCATCCTCCTGCTGTAACAAAAATACCATAGACTGAGTGGATTAAACAATGAGCGCCATTTCTCACAGTTCTGCAGGCTAGGAAGTCCAAAATTGAATGCCTACTTCCTAATACCATTAAAGTGGAGGTTAGGATTCCAACATATGAATTTTAGGGGGTTACAAATATTTAATTAACAATACCGATATTTTCCTTAAAACCTACGTGCAATTGACGGGAAACTCTTTGGCCTCCATACCTAAAAAGTATCCAAATCTAATCACTTCTACACACATTGCTCTCTAATTCCATATATTAACCACTATAGTTTTTAAATTATTTTAAATTTTTTCCTACATGTAAGTCATCTGTGGATCTGTTCCGTGGGTATATTTTTTCTCTTTGTTCTTTTTCTTGATGTTTGGACATAATTGTTATATGGCTAACATTGTGTATGGGTAGTTATGGAGGACATGAATCATGTCATTTCCCACCAGAGAAGGTTCACCTCACTCTCAGTGAACAGATAAAGTGTGCTGATCTGAGCCAGAGTGGACTCAAGCCTGGGGTATTGTTTTGAGGGGCTCTTTTCACCTAATTTTTATCAGGTCTTAGGGTATGTTCCTCCAAGCTTCCTAACAGAGATCCTGGAAGATACAAATTCAAATATTACTTGCTTAGGAACATGAAACTCCTTACATATTCATTCTCCTCTTTGCTAATTTTCTGTTTTGCTTCCCATTTTTTTGTTTTTGTTTTAGTTCAAAAATTTGACTAATGGACTGAAGGAAAAGCCAGGGTAGTATTGGGCACAAATTTTATGTGTTCCTTCTCTTTGGTATCTGTATTAATTGCTAGGGCTGCCATAACAAAGAACCATAGACTAGCTGGCTTAAAAAACAGAAATGTATTTCCTCAAAGTTCTGGAAGCTAGAAATCTTGAGACTGAAATGTTGGCAGATTTGGTTTCTTTTGAAGCTTCTTTCACTGGCCGCTAGGTGGCTGTCATCTTCCGGTGTCTTTGCACTATCTTTCCTGTGTCTGCGTTCTGATTTCTTCTTATTAGGACCCAGTCATATTGGTGTCCTAAAATACCTTCTTTTAACTTAAGTACTTCCTTGAGGTCCCTATCTCCAAATAACCACATTTTGATGTACTGGAGGTTAGGATTTCAACATATTAATTTTCGGGATGACACAATTAGGACCCTAAGAGTATCTTAACCGTAACTCTCTAAGTTCTGACTACCTGTACAATGTTGAATTCCAATTTTTCTTCCAAATTCTCATGAAATTGCAGATTTTCTAATGTATTTTCTTCCACTTAGCAGTAGCTTTATGTTCAGGTCCTCTGGATTTCCAACTTCTTCCCTATTTCTAAGAATGTTAGAGGAGGCTGTTATGTACACATAAGCAGGAGAAAGGGGCCAACCCATCACCAAGGAAGACTCCTTCCTGGCCAACCCCACACCGTCCTTAGTTCCCAGTTCCACAGTCAAGGATGCCTGGCTTATCAGGAGGCCCAGACACTCAAGGACATCTGAACTGTTAAGAGGCCTAGGAACATTCCAGGACATTCTCAAGGTCTAAAGACCTTGTCCAAAAGTAACCCCACCTCATTAAAAAAAATAACATCCAAATCTAATTAGCATTGTGGTTTTGGCCCTACTGTGGGCTTTGCTTAGGTGCTTATGGGTAAGGTGCCTGTGCACTCTGAAAAACATTATATAACCTAGAGCTGTCAATCAAAGGACTTAACACAGAGCAGGATTTCCTGCCATCTTAAGAAAAAATAAAAGCCAGCCTAACCCTAATAGTGGGGCTGCTTCTGATTTCCAGACAGCCTGCTCTGATGTCTCAAGAGTGTACTTTTCAATTTAACCCAATATACTCCTCACTGCTTTTTTTCTTGCTATCTCGTCTTGACTGAATTCTTACTTTTGGAAAGACAAGAATTGGGGAAACACTATGCATTCCACCAGTAACAGGGAGAAGAGGCAAATCTCTTGAGGGAAAAGGATGAGCAGAATATATATTTGCCTAACTATAGTTCCTTTTTATAAGGTCTTGGCCCTTCAATCTTGTTTGGTTCATTAATTCCCTGATGTGCACACATGTGCATGTACACATATACACACTCACACACACCTACATTTATAAAATCTGGTTTTTCTAGCTTTTCCTGGTAGGAATGTTGATACACATTAAGACTCCATAATATCTAGAAACAATGAAGCTATACAGACATAATAAAGGACCTATACTAAATACATTAGAGTGGATAATTAAAGGAAGAGGGAGAGAGAAGTTTGGATATATGTAATTCACTTGGTTGTATCAAGGAGATGACATAAACCAATAATGGTAGTGCACCATGAAGAAATTTTGATATAATAAGTATATAAAAAAGATTATGTAAATAATATAAAGACTAAAATAGTAGAGGGAAGGATGAGAAGAAAGTGATCATCACACATAGTCTTATAGCTGTTAATATTGTGGGGTATAAATATTTAAAATAAGGTTTCTTCTTCATTTGGTTTCATGTTAAGCATGCTACTTATCAACTCCATTTTTCATTGAAATCTTGAACGCTTTTGAAAGTCAGTATTCATAGAGACTTTTTATCTTTACTAAAATTACTTCGTGTGGATACATAGTACATTTTAAAAACCAGTCTCCTATTCTTGAATACAGTAGTCAAAGTGGCTAGTTTGAGCCCTTCCTCTAACAGAAAGACACACAGCATATGCAAAGCTGGCTTTTGTTCTTCTTTATCCTCGTCATGAATATAAATTTAGGCCTTTGCCTTAATGTATGGGCTTTTATAATAAAGGAAGTATCTGAATGGCTGTCATTCTTAGAAAGAGGAATAGTTTTATTAAAAAAAAGAAAATCTTCCTGGGGAAAGAGTTTGGGATTTATTTTTCTTTTCAGTAAGTTCATGCTTGGGCAAGGCTGACAATGTGAATTATCTGAGTCTCTACACCATGAAGGGGAATTTAAGTTGTGCCAAGTGAGTCAAAATAAATAAAGAAACATGAATATAGAGAATTCTTTATTTGGGAAAAAGCGCTATACTATGATCATTATTCTCCATTCTGTCCATTCTGAGCTCAAATGCCTTCCGTTCTGTGTACACACTGGAAATTGTTAGGATTATAATTCTTCTATTATTTCCCCAGGTTTGTGGAGTTTCCTTGCTTGCACCCGCAGACCAGTGATAACCTATAGGCAGAGTAATGCCGGGGTCTCCTCACTGATTTTCCTTCTCCCAGGAACCCCAGTCCTCCCAGTCCCGTGCTGTTGGTGTACAATGTTGGAACCCAGTTGTTTCACAGAGTTTGCAATTTTCTTGTTTATAGTGAGAGGTTATGTCTAACCCTTGTTACTCCATAATGACCATTAGTGAAAATCCATTAATGAAAAGTGTAAAAAATTACATTTTTATGCATTTAAAATTAATTTATTTTGGTGCAAGATAAGTATGAATTTTCTGGATGGATTTTTGATTTAGACAACTGTCATCCATTTAAGTTGGTGCTTTGTTTATTTAAAGTTTATTTTGTTCTTTTATTTAAGTTCCTTATAATGTGTTTATCTTTGCTTGAGTAAATGGATATTTCATATTTATGGATATTTTAATCTTTTAAATTAATAATGATGCTTACTTAATATCTAATAAATAAAATATCTTAATTTTCCCCACTTAATAGTTTGTCATATAAGAAATTGATGTTAAATTTTTAAATGTTTTATATTTTTCTTTCTTGGGGTGTAATATCTGATTTTTTCTTTAACCTATTGATGTACTACCAACATAGTTTCCTAATACTGTACCATATTTTTGTTTCTGAAATAACTCTTCTTTGTTAGGGATAACATTATCTACTACACTCAGCATATAAGTTTTCTTATATATTATGTAGTATTTATTCATTTGTATTCACAAATAATATTGGTCTATACTCTAAGCAATTTCATTAGGCTTTGGAATTAAGATTTGATAACCTCATAAAATGACCTCATTTTCCAGAACATCTTTTATTCTATATCCCTAAGGTAGCTGGAAATTTCTTTGTGTATGAGCATCTGATAGAAAATGGGAAACAAACAAACAAACACTATATTGGTTTCATACCTTTTGTGACAGTTATCTGTGGATGTTCTTTGCAATGTGTTCTAATGATGCAATTCTTCAAGTATTTTTCTTGTTTCCAAGACTATTTTGCTCCGTTATCTTAGTATAGTGTTTTTCTTTTAATTACTCCTGTATTTTCTCTTGCTTGAACTTGATAGTTTTTTTGTCTAATTTTTTTGTTCCCAAAGAACTTTTCTTTGTGCCTTTTTTTCCCTAAGTCATATATTTGGAATAATATATTTCTCAATTCTTTCTTCCCTGGCTTTTTATTATTTTATTATACCCATATTTTCTGAATTAAAGTTTATATTTATCAATTAACTCATTTTTGTTTCTAACATATTTTAATGTTTGAAATTAGCACTGAGAATAGCTTTATTTTTTCTTTTTCTGAGTATATGCACTGTAATCTTGCTTTAGGTAGCCTTCAATTAAAAAAAACTGATACTCAATGCTAAAAAGTAAAATAAAATAATGCAATTTTTATTCTTTTTGCAATGTTACAAGTTTCCTTTCTCCTAGCAATATAATTTAGTAGAGTTTCATCCCATTTCATCCCAAGTTTCAAATAATAGTGATTTATTAAGTATGGGAAGTTTTAAGTTCTCATTTATTTAGAACTCTATAACATGTTTCTAAAGAGGAAAAAACAAGCAAATTGCAGAAATTACGTTTTCCTTTAGCTAATGTGTTTCTTACATAGCAGTGGGTAACGTAAAAGTTTCCATGTAGTGGATAGTATAAAATTTTCTATGTATCAGTACAGTGGCACTATTACATTAGAATTGAATTGACCCATTGACAATTTTGCTTCATATGTGTTTTTATAAGCTACTGTAAAATGTATATTATTCTGTTCATAAGAAATTTTCACAATGCATTAAATTCCTATACAATTATTACCTTAACATGGAAAAGCAAATGAGAAACAGCTGCCACAATTACTGCAGAGTACCAAGAAGTTATTAAAACTATGAAGGAGACTACCACTAATCCAGGATAGAAATAATGAACTGTCACCCCAGATCTCAAGCACTTTTACATTGAGCCAATAACCTACAACAAATACAATTTATCACTCTGGAACACAAATAAACAAACAAAAAGCAAAAAAGGAAAAAGGAAAGAAAAAGGAAAAATGTAAAAAAACTGGAGGTCTTATCTGAAAGGTGATGTGGGTAAAATGAAGTTATTATTTACAATAGCCATAATGCTTCATGAGTAAGAGGAAAGTCATCAAGTGGGCATACATTAAACTTAAAAGCTCTTCACAGCAAAGGAAACCATCAATAAAATAAAAAGGCAATTTACCCAATGGGAGAAAATACTTGCAAATTATATATCTGACAAGGGGCCAATATCCAAAATATATGAAGAACTCAAGTCAATTAAAAAGCAAGCAGAGGAATTAAATAGACATTTTCCCAAGAAAGATATACAGATGGACAGCAAGTATATGAAATGGTGCTCCACATCATTAGTCATCAGGGAAATGCAAATCAAAACTACAACAAGGTATCACCTCACCTGTTAGAATGGCTGTTGTCAAAAGATGAGAAATAACAAAGTGTTGGCAAATGTGGAGAAAAGGGAACCCTCATGCACTGTTGGTGGGAATTTAAATAGATGTGATCACTATAAAAAACTTGATGTTCCTCAAAAAATTAAAAAAAGCAATTACCATATTATCCACAAATCCCATTTTGTGGGATAAATTAAAAAAAGGATATAAAAGAGATATCAGCACTCCATGTTCATTACATCATTATCCACCACAGCCAAGATATAGAAACAATCTAAGTGTCCATCAATGGATGAATGCCTAAAGATGTAATATAATAATATAATATAAAGTAATAATATGTACACACCCTGGAATATTTTTCAGCCATGAGAAAGAAGGAAATTTTGCTGTTTGTGACAACATGAGGTCATAATGCTAAGTAAAATAAGCCAGATATAGAAAGACCAATAGTACATTTGATTACAGTCATATGTGTAATCAAAAAAAGAGTGAAGTTCATAGAAATAATAGAAAAGTTGTGGCCAGGGGTTGAGGGGTAGGGAAGTAGGGAGAGGCTGGTAAAAGGGTAAAAACTTTCATCTGTAAGGTGAGTAAGGTCTGAAGATCTGATATAAGATGTGGTGACTATTGTTGATAAGACTGTATTATGCTAATGAATTTACTAAGGGTAAAATATATTCTCATCAAAAATAAATAAAATTAAATATAAATGATGAGTGTGGTAATTAATTAGATCTGGAATCCTTTTACAATGTATATGTGTATCAAATCACCATGATGTACACTTTAAATACCTTACAAAGTTTATGTCAATTAACCTCAATAAAGCTAAAATTAAGAAAAGGAAACTAAGTATATAACATTTTTTAAAAATAAAAATGAAGTTATTATTTATGGTTGTCATTGTGCTTCAGTAGTAAGAGGGGACTCATCAACATTCCAAGTATAAATAATAATAATAACCTTTTTGTTGCTTAACTGTAAGTTGGAGTTGATGAAATCTGCTAAAATGACAGACCCTTCCATCTGTGGCCTAACTAAGAAAAGTTTTTGTAACACTCAGGGAATGATTTCATTGTTTTTTCAGATTGTTTATAATTCATTTACCATTAAAAAAAATTTTTAAGTAGACTTCATTGCTTGGAATACTTCAGATTTATGGAAAAACTGATGATAGTGCATGCACTCTCCCAGTTCCTCTTACTATTAACATCTTACATTAGTGTGGTACATTTGTTATAACTAATGAGCCAATATTGATACATTATTATTAACTAAAGTCTATTGTTGACTAAGATTTCTTTACTGGTTACCTAATGTTTTCTTCTATTCCAGGATTCAGTCCAGAATACCACATTTACTTTACATGCCTCTTCAAGCTTCTCTAGTCTGTGATATTTTCTCAGAATTTCCTCATTTTTGATGACTTACATCACTCATCTGGTATTGCATGTTATTTATCTTTTCCATAAGAATTCCTCATATATTAATCATGGTTACTTTACATCCTCTGTGATAGGTCTAACATTTATTGTTTATCTAGTTCTGCTTCTTGCTTTATCTCTTCAGGTTGATTTTCTGTCCTTTAGCATGACTACCTTGCTTTGTTGAAAGCCAGGCATGATACATAAAGAAAAAGGAAATAGGTAAATAGGTCTCTAATGTGAGGTTTTCTGTTAATTTAGGTAGATATCAGGCCATGTTAAGTGTTTGCTGTAGTCATAGGTGCCAAAGACTCAATTCCTCTGGTATTCTTGGTTTTCTTGCACTTGTCTTTGTGGCTCCCTAAGAATTCCACCTTTAAGAGAGTCTGAGCCTCACAGCGCTCTCATCTGTAATCTAATATTATTTTCCTGGAGCTGTATTGTAGTAAAGGGTGGGGGAGGGAAAACATTCTATAACTTATAATGAAATCTCAGTCTTTTAGTGATTTTGTCTTTCTGCCCTTTGTCCCTCAGGACACCTTTATTTTATTTTATTATTTTATTTAAATTTAAATTAAATAAAATAATTTTTTTAAAATTGCTTGATCCCCTCTCCCTTTTAGGTGAGACAGGAAAGTTGAAGGCTAGAACTGGATAATGGCCCTTCTGCCTATGTGAGGTAATTCTCTGATAAATTATTTTTCAGCAGAGGACAGGATTTTGTTATTAAGAATGCAAAGGTGTATTTCAAAATGGTTATTTTTGTCCTTGCCCCTGCCAAGGACCTGAGTTGAGTTTTCTTGGCTCTTCACCATGAGAACCTGGTGGCATTCTTAGAAATACAATCCAAGAAGTATGGGGATCTCTCTAAGACTGCAGTGGCCAGTAGTTTCTTTCTATCAAGCTAGTCCACATTCACCCTCCAGGAATTCAGCAACACTGTTTAAGGGTCCTTACTAATTTATCCACCATCAGGTCTGCTCCAAGTAAGCTAATCTCTGGCTTGTTTCTGTTTTCACCTGTCTCTCTAGATTCAGAGCACTGCATTCTCAGGTGAGTATAAGAAAAGTCATTGCATTTCAGTTTGTTCAGCTTTTTTCTTGTAAGGGTGAGTGTGATAATTTCCACATTCTATCCATTCTATCCATGTTGTAGCTGAACCAGAAGTTCTGATTGTTTTTTACATGTACAGATTCTTAGTCTTTGACCCAAAAATCAAAAGAACTTAATGACAGTTCATATTTAGAATATACATAGGAACCCCCTAAATACATGATTACAATATTCAAGTGCAGAGATCATGAAACCTAATTTTCTTCAGTTTCTGTACAAAGAACTCCATTTTCCTCTAATTCAGTAATACATTTTCTCATAAATTTTGCAAATTCACTCTAAATACACATACAAGTAAAATAATTTAAAAGAATTATAAAGTTGAAATGGTCTTAGATATAGAGCCAGTTTTATACAAATGTCTAACAGATGTCTGAAGCATTCCAGACCTCAAATGAGCACATTTCTGCCCAGGAATCTTTAGCTTTAAGAAAGGATCCTTAAATAGGAAGCCTGAGGATAGCCCCTTACTCATTATCCAGCAATCTTAATTTAAATGGCACCCTTGACAGTTCATCTATACTCTGCCTCCTTTCTGCCATCATCACTGATTTACAGCAAGTCATTTTCACAGTTTACCCACATTTGTATTTTGATATTGATGACTGATACTCAACTAGCCTTTTATCTTGAGATGAAATGGAACAATTTTTCCTTTTTCATTCATGGACAACCACTTCTAATTACTAATATGAGGGTAATCAGCAGGGTTTATCTTTCAAACTCTGCTAATTTTTCTTTTTGCTATTGTATCACTGTACCATTTAGTTTTGTTTAATTTCATACTCAATGAATAACATTATAAATCTAAATAACTCTGCTTTGATGAACTGAGTGAAAATTAAAAACAAACAGGCTATTTCATACTGAGCTATTGATTAAGGATTCTTTTGAAACTTGAAAAATCTGACAACCTTATGGTTATGTTTACACATGGCAAAATTAGCTAGATTGGATTTTATGTTATTATCTTTGGATATTTACTACCAGGTTTATCATTTCCTTTACTGTGTGTGAAAGTGTGAGTGTGTGTGTAAATGCATATACTCAACTTACTGAAAATTAAAGCAATGACCTCCCTCATTAAATAACAATGTATTTGCTCACATGCTATTCTTTCTTTCAAATATGCAAATGAAATTGAGCAAGTATTAGAAATAAACCAAAATCAATAGTTTTGGTATACATTAAAACAATTTCTAGTGTTTATTGAAAAAATAAAGGATCATTGTAATTGGGCAAGTAAATTGTCTAGATAAGATTTCTAGAGTATTCAATACCAATGAAATTTACAAATTCCTTTATCCTCAGCTGAAGAATTTTTCTTTTAAAGAAACATTATGTTGACATATATTTATCTAGTTTAAATACCAGGATATTTTACTTTCATATCTCTGGAGTTGGCAAAGTCATTCCTTGAATGAAACTAACCAAGAAAAATGTGTTTCCTCTCAAGTATAATTCTATCCTCACTCGTATTCAATTCTTAACTTTCTGCTATTATCTCTGTATTGCCATTTTATGAGCATTTAAACACATGACCTCTTCACTGAGAGCTGATACCGTGAACTCATAACAAATAGTTGCTGGCAAAGAGTAACTCTCACACTGAAATGTTACCTTGCCTTGGCTCACCTGAAAAGAGTTGAAGGTGAGTCACAGATTCTCATGAATGATTTTCAAATGTAATTAATTAATAAGTTTGTTTTAGTTACTGTTGCTGTATATCAGAGTACCCCAAAATTTAGTGGCTTAAAATAACGCCTATTTCATAATCTAGACCAACGTCAAAAATACAGAGAAAGCACAATGGAATGGTTTGTGTCTGCTCCCTGGTGCTGGAGCTTTAGTTGAGAGGACTTCAAGTCTAATGAGCTCAATTCTTAGAGTCAGAATTATCTGAAAGGATGTCCACTCATATGTCTAGAGGTTATTGCTGGCTGTTAGCCTAAATCTCAACTGGGCTATCAGCAAAAACACGTACATATGAACTGTCCATGTGATCTGTGCTTCCTCTTAGCACAGGAGCCTTAGGGCCATTAGATTTCCTACATGACCATTCAGAGCTCCAGTGTTAGTGTTCCAGTGAATAACGCAAAATCTGCATCACTTTTATGACCGAGGCCTGGAAGTCACTGAGTGTCACTTCTTCCTCTCATGTTGATGGTCACAAACACACACCACTTAAGGAGAATAGAATTAGCTATATCTATTAATGGGCTTATGACAATGTTCTAAATCATTGTGTTGAATACGATCTATTGTTATTGTGGTAGTGAGATAGTGTGATCTGCCTGCCATTTGTGGTTTAAAAACAAATTATAGAAAAGCTAAATTATAAATTATACCTTTCCAAGATACACATATACATTTTTATGTATGCAGATAAAAATCCTTATTTTGTGTACACAAATAATCCTTTGCTCTTTTTACATGGAGAAGATTTCAATATGTGAAAATCCTTTGTATTTTGGCTATTTCATATCTTTCATATGTTTGTCTATGTAATACTATTGCTTTGGTTCTAAAATCCTATGCTACTTGTTTCCCTCAGGATACTGAGCTGCAGGATTTCTGGGTTAGAGTAATTGATTTGCTAATACAGTGGCATCTCGAACACAAGAGTACTTGTGTTAAAGTGTTGAGATTTAGAAAAGTGATGCTTGAAGTGACAATTGATATTGAGTATCAGAAATGATGAACAGATCTGCCTTATTCCCCTGAGCATACCCTTTACTATGTAAACCTGTGCTTTAAAATACATGCTTTCAACTTATGCCAGTAATTTCAAAGACTTTCTCAACAAGGAGATACTGCATGTTATAAATCATTATGAAATCTATTACATAACTGCTGGTATCTGTTATCAAATATGTGTTCAGTGTTACATCAAAATCTATATTGGGTTCAAGCTACAAGCAATTCTGATTGTAAATGTAATTATAAATCCATTTAAATGGGAAAATGTACACATTCAAAACTAGGTGATTAGTAAGAGTGTATATGTTGATTAAAATGTACCTTTCATGTTTAACATAACAACATATCCTTCAAGGTAATAGAATAAAAATAAGGTATTGTATATGTTATATTCTCAATATTATGTTAGGGGATGGAATAAGCTTGTAAAATGAGTAACAATTAAATTTCCTTGTTTTTTGCTCTGTGAAGTCAAACCTTTACCCTTTTTACCTTTGCAAGCTTTCAGCTACCTTTAATTGATCACTGCTTTCTAAGCCATTATGCTTCATGTATTACTCAGACACACCAGTCCTTAGACTAAGCACCAATACTTTTGTCTTCATAACTATACTTTTTTCTCACGATCTTCATGTTTTTATTCTTTATGTTTAGGAAAAAGATCTTATAATGGGCTTTAACACAACCAGATTGGCTTTACTTAATAATGATATATTCAGAACACTGCAAAAGTAAATGCTATGCAAAAAATTAGTAAAAAGTGAAAATATCCAAGTTACTCCCAAGTAGTCAGAAATTCAGCATTATTAGCATCTTTGAACTTTATTCTCCTCCTTCCCCATCGTCACATCCATTCCAATAATGCATGTAGCCATGAACATTAAAGGATAGTTTTACTTCCTTTTGAAATTCTTTTAATTGGGCTGATATGCTATGTACTCTTCTGTATTTAGCTTGATTAATGTTTTATGATATAAGATTCATCCATGTTACAGTGTTCATTTCATCATTTTGTTTTACTGTTTAATATACCAAATAGATGAAAACACACACATACACACACATAATTCACTGTACACTTACTGGACAGATGTCTTTTATTGTGTACAGAGATGGGTAGATAGGCACAGAGAGAGAGAGGGAGAGAGGGGAGGGAATTGTGTTGGCTTATGTGTTAGGAAAAACTTCAATTTTAATATGTAATAAACACTCAAAAGTTTCTACAGTGGCTCCAAAATATACATGCCTAATAACAATATATGTGTTTTCCAACTGCTTTTGCATCCTTGCCAAAATTTAGCATTACCTTTTTGTTTTAGCCATTTTAGTGAATATTCTGTATAGTTAAATCTCACTTTGTTTCACACTTATATTTCACTGATTATAAAAGATATTGCGAAAATTTTTATGTTCGTTCATTGTCCACTTGGATACTATTTTATATGAAATTTCTTTTCAAGGCTGTTGCCTATTTTCTATTGGGTTATATTTTCTCACTATTTTAACAATCAGTTAATGTATTCTGTTTATAGTCTTTTTAAAATTACATGTAGAGCAAGTGTATTCTCACTCCTTTTGTTTTTGTCTTTTCACTGAATGGATATAATTTTTTAATATTGTTTAAATATTAAATACATTATGTTGGATATTATGGTTCTCTATTTTAATGTAGTCAAATTTGTCACTTTTTAAAAAAATTTGAGTGTCTTTCCTTAACAAAAGGCTAGGGAAGTATCTCCTAATATTATATTCTAAACACTTTACTGGCTTATCTTTAACCTTTATTTCTATAAAGTATCTGAAATCAATGTTTGTCTTTGGTATGAGGAAGGGATCAAGATACAGCTTTTGAATAACTGATGGATCCAACATACTATATTAAAATCCTTTCTTCTCTCTCCTTTAAATTTTCATTTTGTCCTAAGACAAGTGCTGTATGTGCAAGTCTTGCTTTTGGAGACCCTCTTCTGATCGATTTTTCTGTTTTTCATCATTGCAGAAATACCATACAGTTGTAATTAATTTACTATTATAAGCTTTGATATTCCAGTAGTGTAATTCTTTCAACGTTGTTAATATTCTTCAAGATTTCTCTGATTAGTCTTGGTGATTTTTATTTCCATATAAATTTAGAACTAGCTTGTCAAATACAAAAACTGCTGGGTATTCGATTGAAATTGTTTTGGATTACAGATCTACTTTAGGTAATTGACATCACTACGTGATAGAATCTTCTAGTACCTTAACATTTAGTATATCCATCTCAACTAGTGTTTTACATGTCTTTTGTGTGTAGAACCAACACACAAATTTTGTTATATTTATTCTTTAGTATTAGATGAATTTTAATGTTTTTGTAAGTGGTATCTTTCTAAAATTTCATTTTCCATTTTTTATGGATATAGACATGCATTTGATTTGTGTACATGATCTCAATAGCAAGTTATATAGTTAAATCTGCTTATAAAATCTTATAATTTATTATACTACAGATTGTCTACAATACAATAATGCCATCTACAAATACTGATAGAATTAGTTCTTCCTTTCAAATTCTTTTTGTTGTTGTTTCCCTGTCCTTCTCTTATTCAAGTCCTTAATATCTCTGGTAGAATACTAAACAAAAGTGGTAAGAGTAGACATACTTTTCTAAGAATTCAACATTTTACCATTATACATTTTGTTGAAATTTATTTGATATGAAGTTTTTTAAAGTACATTGTATATACTGCTAAACTACAAAGGAGATTTCTATTTTCAGTTTGTAAATAAATAAATACAGATAAATTGCACTGTATTTTTGATAATGTAGTGAGTCTGGAATGATCTCTTTTTCTGTTTTATTTTCTCATACATTTTGTCCATGCAGATATTTCCTCTTGTGAAATGTCTACTAAATATTATATGCCAATGAATAATTTTTTATCTGAATGTATTCAAGTTCATCAAGGTTTCCTTTATAGTCAATAATTTTTGTTTTGTTTTGCTTTTCTTTTTATTTTTCTTGTTTAATAAATATTTCCTATCCTCAATCTGAAGATTAACTCTTATGTTTTAGTCCAAAGTCTTTAATATTTTCCTTTTTGACTTAGACAAAGTTATTGATATAGAAATAATTTTTAAATACATTGTGACATGGACTCCAATATGCTTCTTCCCCCCATGTGTATATCTTACTAAACTACAATTATTAATTAAAAAGCACAGCCTTTATTCACAACATTCCTGAGTCTCATGTGTCAAATAAATGTTTATTTACTGGTTTATTTATCTATTCTTGTGCATATACAAGAGTATATTAAATAATATGCATTTATCATAAGTCTTGATATTGACAGTATAAGTAATCCAGCTTTTAATATTTCACAACTTAATAGCTAAAGAAATATTCATATTTTCTGTTGCTTTTCATGTAAATTTAATTACTGGCATTAAGTTGTTTGTGGTATCATAATTTTTTATTGATACTGACATGATCTGAAATTATGTCCATTTTTATTTCTGGTATTGGTAATTTGTGTTATTATTTTTTTCTTCATCAGTGTTGCCAATTTATCATTTTTTGAGTTGTATTGATGCTATTGTTTAACTTTTTAAGAAATAGTCAATTGTTTTACAGAGTGGCTGAACGATTTTACATTTTCACCAGTAGCATATGAGAGTTCTCATACTCCATATCCTTATTCAGAAAGTGTACAACAAATGTTAGGTTATGCTTGCTAAGAAGAAAAAGTTGCTGATCTTCAGATTTATCCATTCCATTTCTGATCTGGCCTATGGGGGAATTCTCTTCCTTAAACATCTGCCCTTGCTTTGAATGCCCAGTAATTCCTGCTTACCTTTCATGATCAATCTCTGACCTACCCCCAAATGTATTTCATCTCCTTCTTTGCCCAATGACTCTTAGTTCTTCATGTTCTGAAGTCTGTATACCATAGACACATTCTTAGTTTTCATAATTTAGTTTTTTTTATTAGATTAGGTATTTCTTACAGGAAAAGTCATGTATTATTTATCCTTTCACCTGCTTTGGAGCTTGATGCATATTAAGAGCTCAATAAATTTTGGACTGTTAAATGAAATAGTAAACAGAATTTTATAACTCTATGCCTTGCTGATTATCTGTAAAAGCTTGCAAATGAACATTTCTTACTAAATGTAGACACACGGAATTGCATTGATTACTTCTAAGACTTGAACCATTCAGAGTGCAATTAACAAATAAAACGAGATATCAAGACACTTCTGAGAACATGATTTGATTTAAAATTTAATCATCGCTCACTCATGACTGCCACTGGAGTTTAACTTATTAGTTACCATCTGCTGCCTAAACATCTAGAGAATATTTTTAAGGAATATCTTTCTGGAGGAAATGATAATCTTGTGCCAACTTGTTTATCACTTATCTGGTTGCTGGCATTTAAACCTTGTAACAACAAAAATTATAGTTGAGTGCATAAGGCTATAAATGAAAACTAAATATGATAAGAACACAATGAGAATGTAAATGACTTTTTTTTGCCAGATTCATTACTTCTAGTATTATAATGAGCTATGCGAATGTGAGACTAGGTTACATGGCAACAGAATAGAGATTTAGAAGGCAAGCTTCATTCAGATAAGTGCTAGATTGAGAGTCAGCTATACCTTTAAGTACAACTGTGAATTTATACAATTGGGAAACCATTTTACCTTAGTTTTTCCATCTGAACTACTAAATAATAATAATCGTATAAATTGTGGTAACAAATGTATGTGTATTTATATACTTGGTTATTTTATTCATGGTCCACAAAATTTGGATAAGACAGCCATTTAGGACTGAAGGGGTCCAGAATGCCACCTCAAAACATGCCACTTTGGCCTTAAGGATTATTCTGAAAGCAACTGAGAATCAGCAGATGCAGGAAAAGTTCCCTGGCCTTCCATATTCTGCCTAAAAGCAGGACATAAATTTCCCTTTGTGAAGGAAGCACAGTCTTCGCCATGCAAAGGCATCCCTGTCTCCCTTTCCAGGAAGAGGACAGTGACTCATTACCGGAGACAAGAGTTCAAACCAATATATATAAACCTTACTAATCCTTATCTTCCATTAATTTCCCCTATATGTTTCCTAGTCATTTTACCAGTTTATGGTCGCTTAAAGTCCAAATTCCTTTTCCTTTTTTAAAATGGAGTAAACCCCTGAGACTAACCACTTTTTTTAGCTCACTTTCTGTGAAATCCAGTGCATACAAATATTAATAAAAATTATATGCTGTTTCTCCTGTTTATCTATCTTTTGTTAGTTAAATTCACATGCTCCCAAGACTAAGAGGGCAGAGAAAAGTCTTTCTTCTCCAACAAGATCCTTAGATGTAAGACATTTTTACTTTAATAATGGGTATCTCCACTTGGGATGAGATGCTTTTAAAGTATTATCCAGAAAACAAAAACTAAAGGAAAAAAATAAATTAATTAAAAAAAACAACTTTTCCAAGAGTTACCTGGGTCTCAAATTTTTAGGAATTATTCTTCTTGGCATCCTCTGTGAATCCTAACCAGTTTGAAACAGAGCAGGTACATTGTGCTTAATAAATATATTAATATTTTCAATGCCCTTGTGTTCTCTTTTAACTACAAATTATTTTTTAAAGCATTTATATTACTTTGCTCTGCAGGCTGCAGTCCCATTACTGACTGCAGGGGGGATTCCTGGCATTGCCTGTCACAGCTTGGAGTGGCTTTGTGTATTCCCGAACTTGTGGCTGCAAAGCTTCCATCTCTACCTCCTTCTGCACATGGCCTTCTGTTCTCTGTGTGTCTTTCTTCTGTCTCTTATAAGGACACTTGGATTTAGTGGATAACACAGGATGATCTCATCTCAACCAATTTAATTTAACTGTATCTGTCAAAACCTTTTTTCCAAATAATGTCACATTCACAGATTCTGGAGATTAGAACATGGTTTTGTATTTTTGGGGGCCACCTTTCAACCCACTACACCAGGGATGGATTACTTAACTTGGCAGCAAGTAGTTGATGCTAAACCTGATGCTGTAGACATCCTAGTTTTTCAAAGATAATTTTGCTTTTTCTCTTTTTTTTGCATCTTGATCATTTTTGACAACAGGCATTACATCTGTGAATGTATTCTCATAAACGTACTACTGCTATTGGCTGCTATCTTCTGAACACATACAATACGTCAGGCCAAGAGCTAAATATTTCATCCCATAATTTCATTAGTCTCTATAAAAAACCAGTTATGTACTCATTTAACAGATGTAGGAACTTCTCATGCTGAGATATTCAGAGAGATTTCATGACAAATTCATGGTTTCAGTCAGTAAGAAACAGAACTGAAAGACAGAGCCCCTCTCTGTTTACATATTGTGCTGTATTCTTGCTTTACATTTCATTTCGAATATCTTGAGAGAAGGGCTGCTGAGGGTTATTCTGCATTTCTGTTGGATGAGTACACCAAGTACTAGTATTTCTCTCATCCTTGTACAGAAGCTGCTGTTCCTTTGTAGTTTATTTGTAACTGCCTCTTGCTATGCAATGAATTTCTTATCTGTTTAGGAACGCCAGTTTTACCTTCCGTCTGTTGGACCTCACATGCTGCCATGGCCTTATTCTATGTGAGGCCTGTTACTTGGACACTGTTTATCACCAACCTGTGACAAGTTTCTCTACTTCTTTGTTCTATCCTTGCAGCTTCCTAGAATTCCCACACTGGCTACATTCTAGGTAAAGCTTCATATCTTTCTTCTAAGCAGGGGTATCTGAACACTATCGTTAATTTACTAAATTGGAAAAACAGTTGTTAACTAATGGTTCTCCATGTAACTGGGTGTATGTGTGCATGCCAGTATAAGTATTGCTGTGCTATGAACATTATAAATCATACACAAAAATAAAAATTACGATATTAAAGTCAACTAAAAATAAATATGTGGAGATTTTCTAGTATTTTTCCATTCACCCTAATGGGTGGAATAATAAAACTGCCAAAATTTTTACTTGGAGGTCCAGTATTCAAATGAACACAGCCATTCACTACATGGCTACAGATGACTTTGGTCACGTAGATGACCTGATCCCACACAGTACTGGCCCCAGCCTGACTGCAGTACCTTCTATCACCTGAATATCAGAATTTCTTTGATTTCTGTCTATACAATTGACCCTTGAACAACCCAGGTTTAAATTACATGAATCCATTTATGCATGGATTTTTTTCAATAAATATATTGGAAATGTTTTGTGAGATTTTCAACAATTTGAAAAACAATTTTCTTTTCTCTAGCTTAGTTTATTGTAACAAAACAGTATATAATACATATAACATGCAAAATATGTGTTAATCCATTGTTTATATTATTGGTGAGGCTTCCACTCAACAGTAGGCTATTAGTAGTTAAATCTGGAGGGAATCAAAAGTTGTATGTGGATTTTTGACTGCTCTGGAGTCAGCGCACCTAACTCCTGCATTGTTCAAGGGTCAAGTGTACTCTTCCATAGAAGAAGAGTTTCTGTTTCTGCCCTATTCCACTGAGAGCATTAAGCAGTTGTCAGAGTGATGTTGCTAAGATATTCTCCACGTCACACACCTATAAGAGATAGTCTTCCTTGAAATTCTTTTATTTTCTGAATTTTTTTCAAAATTTATGGAACAAGAGTTAAAACTAGTATTTAAAATGAATCTTCAGAAACTCTTTATCATGCAATTACTGGCAGAAAAACTTTTTGTAAACAGTATTAAAATTAGGTAACTTTGCTAGTTCCCTTGTTGTGTAATCACGCAGCTGGTGCCTCTCCATGGAGAAGTCAAGGGAGTTTGCACTGAATATAAGCTTCTGTTTTAACTGATTCATATGAGAAGTCTCACTTGAATCTCTACTTCAGATGAAAGTAGTTCTAACTTGTTCTTGAAAATCGATTTTGTGGAAATTATGACACTCTATAAATTGTTTAGAGCTAATCTTAACACTGGATCAAGTAGGCACAGGCAATTAAAGGTAGAGAAAAGTCACTTTTCAGTAGCTATTGATCTAACCAAATCCTGTCATCCATATTAAATGTAGAGATTTTTAGATCTTTCTGTGTTAACATTTGTAATGACTAGGGTGGAACTGGAGTTATTTTTCTAAAGCATTTGATGGTAGTATTTTTGGAACCAATGAAAACAGTTTATCACTAAGTAGAATGGTGCCATTTTGTGAGCCATTCCTGTGTCATTCATTTACTAATTTTTCAATACAGTAATTTTTAAAAGGTATGGGAAAAGCTTTTAAGACTGTAAAAATCATTTCTTCTCCCACCTTGTTCAAGGGTCAATTGTACTTTTCCATAGAAGAGTACCTCCACAGCTCCCTGTCCCACTAAAGCTCTTAACAATATGGTGGGGACATTTTGGTAATTTCCACTGAGAACACATAACACATTTACCAGCCTTAAGCAGAATATTTAAAAAAATTAGTTCACATAGTTTGAAGCCATGAGATCTGGGTTTTAGTACTGTTATGACACTAACCAGCTAGCTGCCCCAGAAAAGGTGTTGCTTTTCTCCTTAGTGTCTCTATTTCCTTTTCAGTAAAATAATGGTTTTTGACTGTTTGATAACCATCAGACTCCCTTTACCGCTGTTTGTCTATGTGGAGGTAGGATAGCCCCAGGTCTTACATCCTTCTTTACACACATATACATCTATTACTACAGATGATTTAGAACGTGAGTACTGCACATATCTAGCAAGAGGAGTGTTTTATAACACAGATACAAACCCATCAAACTGTCTTCTTATATTTTATGATACATGAATTGATCTGTCCATACAATTATTCATAGAAATATGATTTATTTATACACAAACAGCTATGCACTTGAGCATATTTTTTCCTACTTCTTGAATTTAACATACTGTATCAGAGACTCCCTGGTTTGTATATTTTGGCATCACTGAAAAAACGTCATTCATGCTTATGTTTTGAGTAGTTTATATCAACATTTTAATATTTTATATGCCAACTTTATTGACCTTATTTCTAACATTTTATAGTTTAGTTACAAGAGTTCAGTATTATATTAAATGAAACATAATATTTCCCTTGACTGCTTTTTCCTTACAACAGATTAAAATATTTTTTAATAAAGTTATGTTTTTCCAGACATAAATCCAATTCAAGAAATACAGAATACATATTAACATTACCATTTAAAAATTAACTTTACCAAAAACTTATATTTGACTTCATCAAGTCTGGTGTCCTTATTAAGACTGTCTTTCATTTGTCCATCTTTCTGCCTATGTATATAGATCATCTATCTGTCAATCGTCTATTACCTTCTACTGAAAGGAATTTGAGGAAACTCCTTTCCTATAAACAGTTTTAATTAATCAGAATAATGTAAAAGAACTCTTATAACATTTCATTACTTTGGTCTCTACATTATTATTATTTCAGCTTTAATGGGAAAAAAACTGAGGACTACATTATTTAAAAGTTACGGCTTTATATTATTTAATACCAAGAATTAAAGTTGTCATCTTTTTATTTCCTCTAGTCAGACATGGCATATTTCCATTTTTTCCTGCCTGAAATGAATATATTAAATATAGGACTTTCCTAGACAATGAGTAGCAGCATGTCTCAAGGTAAAATACAACAAAATAAACACTATTTTTCTGGAATACAATTAAGCCAGAGATATTTTATATTTTATGACAATTAAATAGTTCATTAAGAGCCAAACTCATGACTTCCTAGTAATTGAGGAATGTAGGGAATTGTTGATTTTTAAAGGCAGAGGCCTATTTTTTTAACATTGGTCCTATCACTAAATAAGTGGTGAAAGAACTTGATTTCTTTGGAATTCTGTTTTAATCTTCAGGAAAATACTGTTTTCATTAATATTAAGTACTTTGAAATCTAATATTTATTGGGTTTTTATTATGTGTTAGAGACTCATAAGCTAAATAATGGGTAGCTAACTTATGGAATACTCATGGGAATACTATCAGATAGCTGCCTCTTGTGACATGGTTGAGGAAACTGAGGCTTGGAGGTACTACATGAACTGTCTTAGGCCTCATAGCTAGTAAGGCTCTTGCAATGCTTCAAGACTCATTTCCAGGTCACATATGTTACATTGCCTCATAAACCAAAGACTAAAAAATCTTTAAGCTACTAGTAGCTTTGAAATTTAAAATAAAAATTGGGTCTCAAACACACATATGGGTTTATTGCTTAGCAAGTTTCAAACCTTGTGAGCATTAGCAATTTTGCTCTATTGCATGAATCACTGAACCACAGCCCACAGGCCAAATCTCACCTGGTGCCTGTTTTGTATGAACCATACTAAGAATATATTTTACACTTTTCAATGCTTGAAAAAAATTGAAAGAATAATATATTTTATGATGAGGGAAAATGATCTGAAATCCCAATTTCTGTGTCTATGAATAGAGTTTCATTGGAATATAGCCATGCCCATTAGTTTATATATTATCTATGGCTATTTTTATACTATAATGGCAAGTTGAGTAGTTACAAAGGAGATATTTGCCCTGCAAAGCTGAACATATTTGCTCTCTCATCCTTTAAGGAAAGGTTTACTGATCCTTAGTGTATACCAGAAAAGAGTTGTTTATATTGCATCAGTCATATCAAATTAATAAGTTTTTACTTTGTACATATATAATAATTAATGTCAAAGGACACTAAATGACATATAAGGTAAGTCTCTGAGCATCATATAATGTCAAAATACCAATACACTTGAAAAAATTAAGAAACTAAAACATGGGTATTGATTTTACATGCAGTAGCATTTCCAAGAAAAGCTCAGACAATGTTGGAATAGTTGAAGAAATATCCTTCATGCAAAGGGAACCATTGTGATTTAAGGCTAATCATCTTTTGGATAGAGGTAGGGAATGGATGTTGCCTCAGGTTACAACTGGAAACACTTGAAAGACAGGAAGGTGATGACTAGCACATAAAGAGATATGGATGGAGGTGTGGACTCTGCTGAAGAGAGTACTATGGACGACATGCCTAAGTACTAGGGATTGCAATGTGGTTGTGGTCCCTCTGCCCACCCACACAAAGTCTTTCTGCCTTAGTCTCACCATGAAACAGTTAAATTCTGTCAGAGACAGTATGTCATCATAGATATATTTGTCATTATGTATATTAGGATTATAACTTTCTCTGAGCCTTCATCACTGCTAGATCATCCTATTACACATTTCTGGAAAGCTCTCTATATAATTAACCTCAGCAATTATTTTACAACTTCTATGTTTTTACAGCTCATAATTTCATCTTTGTGTCTTCACATTTACCGTATTATTCTGCTTTTCTTTTTATAAGAAAATGAAGGCTATCAGGCAGGAATTCTTCAGAATTCATCCCCCATCTCTAATACATATAGCTGTACAGAACCTTTGCATGCCTCCTTCCTGCCAGTCTCAGAGGAAGGCATCCCATTTTTCCAAATGTAATCTGTTACCTGTATGGGGTCCTCTACCTCGGGATTTAGCTCAGTTTTATATACCTGCAGTCTGCCTATTGGCATCTTCCTCAACATACAAGCAAAAACATCAAAACACTTCCATGAGGCACAGATTAGAGCTTCCCTTATTCTGTATACTCTGAGCAATCTATTGGATATACTTCCCCAAATCTGTCTCATTCTCCCCTATCTTTATTTGGGCTTTTACCACTTTAACATCTACAAGCTTAAATTTTAATCTAATTATTGCAGACTACTTCCAACTTGTAACCCTTCACTCATTCTCTATTTCAGGGAATAAGGCCACTATAAGTCTTGTTTCAAAACACAAGAAATCTCAATTTTCTTCCAAATCATTGCTTTTAAGTTTCCATATTAATATTTCAAAATATTTTACTGCAAGTAACCCCCAGAGGTATCTGTTCTTCATATTCTAATTTCTAGTTTCTTGCACTAGGCCTTCATATTATCTCAATTGAATTATTTCATTTCTTTCTTACAGATTTTCCTGACATCAGCTCAGTTTTCTCAATCCAACATGTTCTATTCTTGTCACACTCATCTCTCAAACCTAGAGTATGGCTATGACATTAATATGGATATGGTATTTGGCTGATTATTCCCATAATTTTCCTTAGCATCCCAAATCCCATATATGATTTACAATCCTGTCATGAAATAATGGCCTGATAAATCTCCTCTATTCCCCTCCCTTCTTCACAATTTATGTTTCACCATTCCTCATCCCTGAACTGCCATTCTTTCTTATAGCTCTGTGCAATTCTTACTATCTTTCCAGGACATCACACACTTGCTGGTTTGCCTGAAAGACTCTTAATCATTTTCTGTTTTGACTCCAACCCTGTGTTTTCTGTGGAGTCCTCTCTGATTTCTCCAGATATACCTCAGTGCAAGTGTCAACATTCCATGTTTACTGGACATGTATTGCATAGAACTTTCATGTTAATTTCTCATTTTCTTTATGCATGTCTGCCTTTCATTAGATAAGAGTGCTTGAAACTAGGCTTTAAACTGTATTCCTCCCTGTGTTCTGATATAATGGGTTTTAGTGCTATAATTTAACTTTTAATTTGGTAAAAAGAACTTTAAGTGTCAAGTGTGAGATCCTTGGATCCATCAAATCTCATCATCACCATATCTTTATCATTATTTTCAGTTCTTACTATACCAGTTATGTAAAAAACTTAATGAATGTTATCTCTTTAATCCATGCATGATTCCTTCAGGATAGGTAGCAATATCTTCTCTTCATCAATGAGGAAGCTGAATCTAGCAACCCATACAGGTTGCCTCCAGAGCTTATGCTCTTAATAATAAATTATAATCTCTGAGTCCAAGAGATTAATTCACAAATTAATTTTAAGTGCTTTGGACCCTAGGTTTGTTACTGACTAAATCTTCATTAACAATAAAACTGTTTGCTTTTTTACTTGATTTTCTAATGCCCACCACATGGGGTCAAGATGTGAGAAATGTGGGATTTAGGCAGTGTATGTGAAAGAAACATAGGATTTTACTGGACAGCATACTTCATCATTAACATAGGCTGAATGTGATCTTAGTCTGTGAGAACAGAAGGATGGCATTTTGTATTATGGGAAGTGATTATTTATCTCTAATTGCTGTAGGTGAGATTCCATTTAAAGACTTGTTCAGGGTAATGGATGAAATAGATTTAAAGATGTCTAGACTAATAGGGTTACGTTCAGAGAAAAAGTAAGCTGGATGAGAAGGATATTTAAATATGCCAAAAGTTCAATAAATGTGAAAGACTCTAGAATATTTAGAGAGGAAAAAGAGCTTCTTCACAAATAGTTGAAGAACTCTGATGTGGAAGATATGCACTTTGATGTGATTTTTATTGCCCTATAGGCTAGAACTAGGCCTAGTGGTTGAAAAAGGGTGTCGGAGATGAAAAGATTGCCTGAGGAACCATTGACTTCACCACAGCTGGTAGGTCTCAGGCATATCCTAGATGGACATTTAGTGGGGATGGTATAGGGCTTAGTTATTAGAAGCATTATTGGACTAGATTAAATTTTAAGACCTATCCCATAACTATTAAAATCATACTGCTATTTAATTACTGAATTTTTAATTTCTTAAGCATGATGTTTATGCTGCAATTATAATTTTTGTACTTTAAAATGGGATTTAATAGTTAACTGCTTTAAAAAATGAAGTGTGTCTTTCACGGTAGAGACTTTGGAAAATGGAATGAATTGTCATGACATGTAACATCACATTGAAATTTTTAATTTCAGATCCTGATCTATTGAAAAATCAAGTGAATTTTTATTCAGAAAAACAGAAAATGCATTTAAAATATCCCCATAAATCTGTTTCCCAGATTGCAGTTTATATTGGCCTTTAAACATTTAGAATGATGGAAAACAAACATTATAAAATGGTCTGAAATTATACTAAACTGATACTGAATCTATAAGAAGAATCCTTCATAGTATAACATGAAATGAACACCCTTTCATAGCACCATCAATTTTGTGCTAAGGTTAAATGTTAAAAAATACTTTTTGGCAATATTTTTTATGAATAAATAAGTTTCTCAGGGAGAAGAACATTTATAAATGAAAAGAAAATGACAATAATTTTCAAAATCAGAAGACACTTTGAAAAAAATGTAAGGAAGTGATAAGATGAAAGTACCCATAAAATATGAAGGCTGCCTCAAAATAGCTTATTTTTTAAAGTTGTCCCTAGATACATATTCTAATTAAAGCTAATTTAATTAAAAATTGAAATGGATTATAAATATTTTGAACATTGCATAGGGCCATTATCAAGTTTAGTAAGGCTGTAAAGAATTCTACACATCATCTGACTCAGTCTGATAGAATTTCAAATTTAGAACAAAAGATAATATTACCTATAAAAGGGGTGATTTTATGCTTTGAAAGAGTACTATGTGGGAAATAGAAAACATTTTTACATTAACCAAGAGAAATATTTAATTGATACCCAGGAGAATAAAGTTTTAACATATTAATACAAAATTTACCTTTTATTCAAGTGAACAGAATGTTAACTTCAAAGAAGATATCACTGTGTCCTGAGAACTTTGTTCCATTTTTAAAATTATGAATATAGGTTGATAAATGTTCTCTATTATCTTGGTA
Source organism: Manis pentadactyla (assembly GCF_030020395.1). Lineage (NCBI taxonomy): Eukaryota > Metazoa > Chordata > Mammalia > Pholidota > Manidae > Manis > Manis pentadactyla. The sequence continues at coordinate 134,630,511 of NC_080019.1, read as the reverse complement.
GGAGATTTGCCTTTCCTTGAGAAGTAGCTATCCTTTGCTTAGTGGTGAATCCCCACAGTGTCTCTGACCTTCAAGGCGTGTGCATTTACACAATTCCTTCTGTTAATTCACACTGAATACTTAACAGTTTTTCATGGAAAACTATACATTTCTGGATGGTAGAACCATGTTATTCAATATTTAGAATATAGCGATAAACAAATTGAAACACTATTAACCAGATGCATGATCATCTCATATGTACAAAGCATAAACCAAAAGAACAGCTTAAGTGTTGGTAGTTCCTGAGCGGGGGATGTTAATAACACATGGACATCCACTTTCTCCCCCACAGGCAGGAAAGCCATTGGGCCTTCAGAATCCTTCTTAAAACTCTATACTGGTAATCTCTATTATTTTACTGGTGTCAATTCAAAGGATGAAATCTTTTAGTATCTCAGCTTTAAGTTCAGTGCAGGCTAAATGAACAGATAACAAATTAGTAATTAAATTGGCAAAGATCTCTTGGGATAAAGCAGTGCTGTTAACATTTTAAAAATATATATTTTGTATTAGTTATCATACTTTTGAATATGAATAAAAAGACACATATGGGAGGAGAAATTGGAAAGTTTCTTACTTTTCAGTGGTACTGATAAGTTTTTACATTAAAATTTAGTGATGAACAGAAATAGCTTACTTATAGCTCAGTAGATGGAATAACAGTGCATTATGAAGAGTCCCCATATATTTACAATATCACATCTTAATAGATGTGTAAGAATAGTATCAACTGGAAAGAAAACATGTAAGAGATAATAAAATGCTCTTCAAAATAGTATATATTTGATGTCAATAAAATACACAATTAGAGAAACAATTTTTTAATATCTGGAGGTTAGGTCCACTTATAAAATAGTTATAAAATAAGCAATATGGTTTTCTTCTCTCACGAATTCTTTTGAGTCCAATAGAACTTAACAAAATTTGGAGTAAACTTTTCACATATATGCATAACAGATAGTAATAGTAAAATTGGAATGAGATTCTATTTATATATATTTTCTATAACTTCAGATGGACTCAAAATATGTTACTTTGTGACCTTTTTCCTTCCTTTCTAAGAGCACTGAGCATCTAAATATATGTAGTCATTTCATATCAATATTTCTGTTTATTTGTAATTGAAAAGCTGAAATTTTTAGTGATAATTTTGTCAACACAACTTAATAAAATTCAAACCCTGGAAATATAATTCTTCAGAGAAATTCTCTTGTTCTTAAAACAGGATTATTGAACTACATATTACTTCACATTATACACATGTATATATAATTGTTATACGAAATAAACTATGCAAGTGTGTGATTTTTTAAATCTGCAATTTCAAGTCTGTTAACATTTTGTTATTAAAATATGTAATATAGTAACTGCAATATATATGTACTTACATATATGTATACTTTCTAAAATGATATATTTAGTTAATTCTTTCTGAAACTCAAAAAAAGCATGAATTTTCAAGTTCTTATGTCTGCTGTGTGGAAATAGCCAATTCCAAATGTCTTGTTGGCATAATAAATTTAATTCATTAGATGAAAATGCTAAACGAAAAAATTCTATAGAGTCCCATGGACACTGTAAAGGTGCACCTCACTCACCACTAAAATATAACTGCTTTGGAATAAAACACTGTAATATACTTTGTGGCTATCACTGTTCACTAGAGACTTCAGCCTGGAAATTAGAGTCTCTTTTAAATATTTCTATCTATAGTCTACCAACAATTTTAAAATCTGTGTAACATAATAAAGCAGTCAGTAGTTATTGAAGATATCACATACAAAAAGCTTATATGCCTACAACAAAAATGTATTTTTCCTGTAGACAGCAAATACTTTTACAGTCAATATTTCACTTAAGATCATGTGGAAGCATCCAGCTTCCTAAGAGAGATATCTAGATATCATTTATTACCAGGCTTTTTATTGACTTGGATTGAGATGCAATTGATGTACAAATAAGTTGTACAATTTAAAATGCCAATTGGAAGATATTCTATAGATTTTTACTCCTGTGAAACCATCCTGTGAAATAGAGCAAGATAATGAATATAAAATACTCATCACCTGCAGAAGTTTCCTTATTCCACTAAATAATGCTTCATTCCTGTTTATTTCCATTTTGGCCCACCTTCCACCTCAGGCAATCATTTGGCAGCTTTCCGTCACTTTGGATTAGTTTTAGTTATCTATATATTATATATAAATGGAATCAAAATATATTTGCTCTTTTTTATCTGGGTTCTTTTACTCAGCATAATTATTTGAGATCCATTATGCTGTAGTGTGTTATAATAATTCATTGTTTTTTGTTGATGTGTAGTATTTCATTGCATGAATATATGACTAGCAGAGAATTTTAGAGGTTAAAAAAAGAATTAGGAGAAAAGAAGAAAAAAGAGAAAAGGAAGAAGCAAGCAAAGAAACAAAGACACAAAAAATAGAAAGAAAAGATCAAACAGCTAACATGAGATGATAATATTCTTAAACACTAGGTGAAACTATTCTTGAATTGAGAAGAGAAAATACAAAAGATGAAGAACATAAACCCTGTAAATAATCATAGCTCCATAAATTAACTGACTTTGTTTTCTATGAGAGGTAGTGTTCTCTGTATTGATTGACTTATTGTACTGTCCTGAATTTGGGGATTGTATGATATAGATGTACTTTATTCATCTTTATCTATATTTTCTTCTTTACCATATCAATGATATTCTTCTTGGGGGGTCACTCTGGTTAAAACGTAATCAGATTTTGTGCTGGGAGGCACTGGAAATTAAGCCTTGAGTTTCAAGACAGCAGACACTCTGTTCTGGTCATTGTTATATCTCTATAACAATATCTATATAACAATATTACTGAGTGTGTTACAGAGTATACTAGTCAGAGTTCTCCAGTGAAACAGAACCAGTAGGATTTATTTAAATATATGGAAAGAGATTTCTTTGAGGGATTGGCTCATGTGATGACAGAGGCTGAGAAGTCCCACAATCTATATGTCAGCTGCAAAATGCAGACTCAGAAAAGCCAGTGGTTCAGTCCAAATCTGAAGGCTTGGTGTAAGTCTCACTTGAGTCCAAAGACTGAGAATCAGGAGCACCAATATTCGGGGGCAGGAGAAGACAGACACCCCAACTCTCTCCCAGAGAGAGCATATATGCCTTTCCCCTGCCTTTTTGGTCTATATGGGTCCGTCAAGGACTGGATGATGCCCATATTGGGGAGGGCAATCCATTTTACCCAGTCTACCAATTCAAAACATCCTTCTGGAAACATCCTCACAGAAATAATGTTTACCAGATACCTGGAATACTTTGATCTATTCAAGTTGATACATAAAGTTAATGATCACAGAGTAAGTATAAATAGTACCTGAATAATTACATAATAGTGAAATGATATATGACATAGATATTCTGGTAGTAGTTATAAAACAACTTAATTAAATGTTATTGATGTTTATTAGGGGAAACACTGTAAAGAATTCACTAAGTTTCTTGAAATCATGAAGAAAGCATATGTACAAGTCATTGGGAGGTGTTCCTATTTGTATGCATGGTTTGGGGGGGATGATCCAAAACAATGAGAACAAAAACTCTATTGATTTCAGTTTTTTACAAAAGAAACACAAAACATCATGGAGTACAAATTCGAGTCCTAAAGGGAAGTCAGTTTTCACTTAGTTTCTTCAGTGCAGCTGAGAAAACTGAGCAGAACACCCAGGGTCTGCAGTCATAAACCAGTGGACATTTTGGATTCTGAGAAACAAGACTGTGTGACTTTGTGAATAGAAACAGAAGCCATTCCTGAAGTTTTTTTAAGAAGTATGAATTTCATATAAATAATCATCATTATTTGACTGACATTTTCAGAGGTTTGTCAAGTCTGCAAAACCTCCTGATGAGCATCATCAGTAAAGATTATATATGAAGGAAGTTTTGTTTGATTAATTAACTGACACTTAAATAAAAATCCTAAATATAAAGAAAATATCTTGGCACAGACAAGGTCAGTGTAAGACTCACAATTTGTAAGATTAAGAATCAGAATAGAGGCTTTTAGCTAAATTTTGCAAAGCCTCTCACTTGCTTTGCAGAAAAAAATTAGGAAAGTTATTGGCTTGTCGTGAATGCGTAATTTCATTTTTTATCTGTACTAGGCAGAATGATGATTCCCCTTCAAGAGGTCCATGTCGTAACCCCTAAAACCTGTTACTACATTACCTTGTGTGGCTTATGGAAATTTGTGGGTATGATTAACAGTCCAGACTTTGAGATGGGGAGATCTGCCTGGATCTTCTGGGTGAACCTGATTTAATGACACAAGCCCTTAAAAAAGGAGGACCTTTCCCAACTATGGTCAGAGGAAGATGTAACTATGCAATAATGGTTAGAGAAATACTGTATTACTGGCTTTGAAAGTGGAAGAAGGGGCCCATGCGAGAAGGAATGCAGGTACCCTCTAGCATCTGAAAAGGTAAGGAAATGGGCTGTCTCCTAGAGCCTCCAGAAAGGAACACAGGTCTGCTAACACCTTGTAGCCAGGTGATACCCATATTGTATTTTTTGTTTTAAGCCACTAAGTCTGTGTTAATTTGTTATGGCAATAATAATACCTTAATACAGTTATTTAGACATGTCTGCAAACTGTTACAATAAACTATCTTGAATCCTTATTAGATATAAATTTAGACTTTCTCAACTAAAATTGATGTTGTCATTTTAAACACAAGAGCTTAATAAATATTAGAGAATAACCAAAGCTAGATAAACTGCACTGTTTACATTCTAACTGGCCACTAACTCTCAAGAGTGGAAACTGATAAGTCACTGTATTATTAGTTTTCTATTGCTGCTAAAGCAAACTATTAAAAATGTGATGAATTAAAACAAAATCCATTTATTATCAATACTATGCCCGGGCTCCCTAGGTCTATGATTAAAATCTCAGAAGGAGAAAATGAAGATGTCTGCTGGGCTGCGGTCCTGGTGCCAATTCCTTGTTGACTGTCCAACTCAGGGTCTGGGCCCACCCACACCACATGCCTTTGGTCAGCTGTTTCCATCTTCCAAGTCAGCACTGACAAATCAAGTCCCTCTCAGCTTTGAATCACTTCTGCTTCTTCCATTGTCTTTGTCTTTTAGGGTTCTTGGACCCAATTTTATTGTGTGTGTGTGTGTGTGTGTGTGTGTGTGTGCGCTTGTGGTGGGAGGTGTCCCCCATGCACAACACAAAGCAATTCTCTGACCCCAGCAGGGTGTCCAATAATTCAACTCTTACACTACCTAGAGATAGCACCAGATGATCCAGGTTAAGGGCTGTGGCGGATAAGACTGCTCTCCAATACCCCACCCCCACCCCCACCACTCCAGACACCAGTCGCAAGCCCGGGGCTGTTACCTGTGCTTATGACAGGTGGACTACAAATTGGACCTCTTCCTCTGGCTTGATAAATTTGCTGTAGCAGCTCACAGAACTCAAGGAAACATGTTTTTCAGTTTATTAAAGGGTATGATAAAGGATACAAGTCAACAGCTAACTGAAGAGGTGCATAGAGCAAGCAAGGGGGAAAAGGCTCAGATATTCCATGCTCTCTAAGGGCACCCCTCACCCCAGTCTCCATGTGGTCCCCAACCTTGAAGCTCTCCAGACCCTGCCCTTTTGGGTTTTTATGAAGCCTTCTTACATAAGTACAATTGATTAAAGCATTGGCCACTGGTGACTGATCCAACCTCCAGCCCCTCTCCCTACCCTGAAGGGGACTAAAAACTTCAACCCTTCAATCACATGTTGGCTCCTTTGAATCCAGCCCCTATTCCTAGGCACTTTCTGAGAGTCTCCTCATTAACATAGTAAGGGACACCTCTGTCACTCCGGATGGACACTTAGGAAATTCCAAGGGTTTCGGGAACTGTGAACCATAAAAGGAGATGAAGGTCAAATATATACATCTTATAATAAATCACAATATCACATCTTCCTTTTCTACTTTTAAAGGCCCATTTGGTTACATGCAGGATACTCTCACTAAGGTATGTGACCTTCATCCTATCTGCAGAGTTCCCTTGCTACCTAACAACATAATTCTCAGGTGTCAGGGATTAAGACCTGGACAGCTTTGCAGGTATGGGAGGGGGTTTATTCTGTTTACCAAACATGGTTTTCAGAATGGATTTTAAGTCATCTAATTTTTCTTTGGGTTTCTGTAACCACAGAAACAGAGGTAGGTAGTCAATTTAGTTATAGTAACAGCTTGCTGTAGTGATGAGCAAAGAAGAAAGCAATGTTTCATAAACAATCAGATCACTGGGAAGTTGAGGTGATAGTGCATATATATCAACACAGCTGTGATGTTGACAAAATGTCTCTTCAGACTGTTATAATGAGGAAATCAAAGATCTAAACATTGTCTTGTTGACTTTTATCAGTACTATCTAAAAACCTTATTGACTACTTGTAGCTCTTGGGGGTAGGAGGTTCCATGTCCAGGGCAGACTTTTTATGAATCTAGTGGAACTGAAGGATGACAAGGTTGGGAGAAAGGGTTTTAATGCTCACAGCTCAGTTTCTCACTTGGCTCCATGGGTGAGTCCCTGGTGACTGGCAGGCACCAGACTGAGCATGTACCAGGAATGGAGGGCAGAAGAGAATGGCCATTTTATTTCTACCCCTTGCCCCTGCCTTGCCCATTGATACGCAAATGGGCCCCTATCCTCAGCACCACTGTGAAAGCCAGGTGGAAATTCTGGAAGAAAACAACCATTTACCCCATACTACTTAGTGATGATGTAAGACTATGTTCAAGGTTGTGAGATATAATCCTGTTTAATTCTGCTTTACTCAATAGAATAATAGAAGTGGAAACAGAAAAATGGATAATCAATAACACTCAGTGGATATTTGTGGGAAAATGACATGCAGTTTTTTAAAAAGGTGAAGGATTACCTAACTCTTAAAAAGGCAAATCCATGATAACAATAGATTTGGAAAAATAGTTTTCTCTATTCATTTAAGAAAATTCTTCATAAGTGAACAGACTTATAAGAGAAGTATATTTGAGTATGAAATAGCATTACATTGAACTTGTCTTATTGATAGTAAAGAGAGAAAATACAGCAATGCCTGTTTAGAAAAGCAACTAAATTAAAAAATATTTTTGCCTAATACTTTGGTTGTTTTTTATCTTTGGTTCCTATAATTACAGAAAAATTTTTGTATATTTGTGATTTTCTTTATTATTTTTCTAATATCTCTACGTTATTCCAAGAAGTGGAATTTCCAAAATGCATGGGGCACCTGTTTGTACTCATATGTGATGTTTACTTCCTGGTTTTGTACAAATGGGATTCCTGGATCATATTAAATTCCAAATCACTTTCCACTTGCATACATCTCAGAATGATCTTACCATGCTCCCAAAGCAGTCTGCACTCAATGCAGTCCCTCAAAGTGAGCACATACTTCTCTGCTCTCATTCATTATATTGTTCAGGGCTGGTCTGACATCCTTACACCAGTCTAGATTTGAATGAGGTAGAAGGTGGTGTTGGCTGGTGGCATAAGTCGGATTACTATGCATTGCAAAATAATTGGCATAGATTTTGAACTGTCATTTTTGTTGTTCAAATATGAAGGTAAGTTTGCTTTTAGAGAACACAAATATGGGTGAGACTGAAAATGTAATGTCATCAAGACAGTTCACCATTTTCAGCCCTGAAGAGTGGCAGGTGGTGAGGAACATCTGCAAAAATATGTCATTTTTGTGCTTTCAGTGTAAAATGGTGAGATCCAGACTGAATTACCCAGAATATTCTTTCTCAGGATGACAGATACATTTTTTAAACTTCTACAATGGAAGATATGTGGGTATTGTGATTAGGGCACTAATTTGGGTTCATGACTTTGAGAGATTGGATATTTCAGAACTTAAATGAAATGGAAAAATATCACATGCTGTACTTTTTATTGATCAACCTGTAGAAATAATTAAAAGTGGTTCCTCCAATCATTGAAAGTGTTATCATAATACCCTTTTCTAGTATGAATAAGTTAGGTGTTTTACATGCTTTCCTTTTAAAGAAGATGTATCATAATATGTGGGTTGTTTGGTGTACATTAATTAGTTATTTCTGTGACTAATGAAAATTGGTTGAGCCAGATACTGCATATTCTAGCTTCCAGCAGTACAAATTGAACAAGGTGGTCATGGAGATTGTAAAAGGACACAGGCAAAAATAATGAAGGAGTTTGCATCTATGGAAAATAGTTACTTCAGAGTAAGGGGAGAATTTTCTTAGTCAAGAGGATGATGCTAGGATATGTGGTCTTAGAGAAGATTTCCAATGTCTACTTGAACTTTCGAGACAACTATTAAGCATGAGAAAATCAAGCTAGAGGAGATTCTATTTACAATTTGGGTTAATCCCCTAATTAGCTACAAAATCATTTATGTAATCATTATCAGGTAATAATCTACAATAATGTCAAAGAACTCTCAAATCATATTATTAATATATTTTCTTTTCTCCATCATTTAAAATTTACCATCCTTAGATGTTACCAGGACAACTATGCTAGAAATATTGCTGTTTTCTCATAGGGCAAATGTGACAGTGTGACCCACACAGGTAAGATCTGATCTCATTAGTCAATTGTAGCACCTTTCACATTTGATTGTTTTCTCTATTCACAGGATAGAATTTTTTATTCATATATATCAATATTGTGAAATATTGCAAGCTTTTCCATTCAGCAACCTAAAAATAAGTATGGTTTGGCATGAGTGGACATAACAGAAATGAAATCCTGTAATCTATTTCAAATGGCAGGAATCTAAGATTTATTGTCAAACTTTGACTAAGATTCTAGAAGCAACAGCATGAATGGACATAGTTGTGATAATACCCATTTCCCTCAGAGTAGCTGAAAGTAGTTAGAGCAAGACAGGAAAAACCTTCCAGAACAAAGCCAAACTGAAAGCAGAGAATATAACCAGGGGCCATAGACACAAGCAGAGAATTGAGCACAGAACAATTTTTTTTTTAATCTGCAGAATATTCTACTTATTGCTAAATTCAACTCTTCGTAGAGTAGCCTCTTGCACTTTTGTTTAAAGCATCTTAAAAACAAAATCTCTAACATCCTCACAGTATTTCCTAAACATATTTAACTGTGTGTTTTTGGAACAATAGAGATTTACTTAACATAATATTGGATATTTCTTTACCATTTTTATCTAAAACAATGCAAAAGTCTTTCAACTGCAGCTGCTAGTTTTATTTAATGTTGGTAGTCCCAGGTTTATTGTATTCCAAGTGGGTTTTTCTTCTTGCTGATAATTGCACAGGCTTTTAGTTTGACCATTTAAATAGTGGGGAAGGTAGTCAATCAAAATGTACTTCTGTGCATTCAAATGGACCGGTTGGAAAAATGAACAAGATTGAAATCTTTAAAGAGCCCTACCTAGTATGTCCACTAAGTGCAGAAGTGATTAATCTTCTTACCCTTATGTTGGCAGCAGCCATAAAGTGCATGCAATTAAAGTCTATAACTACATATTTCTTTGGCATGTACTGTGAAGCTGTCCAAGTGATGATAGGATAGGAGAAATACGGTATATACACAATGCTCTGCAAATAAGATTTTCTAATAAATGTGTTCAGCAGCACACAATTTGGATACATTCAATAGTTTAGTCAAATATTTGTTTGCAATAATTTTTTCTGCCCTGGGGCTGTGTTCACTTCTAGAATAATGGGAGGCAATACTTATTTTAAATGGTCTTACTGATTTCTAGTTTAAGTGAACTAGAAACATCTTAAGCATAGCTTTAATGGAGATGGGTGATGATTAAGCCAGTATCAGTAAGTGACAAGATTTTTACTGTCTTTTGCTGTTTTGTAGAAAAGAAAGGAATATTACATAACATTTTAAGTCATAAATTATTTGGAAAAAAGTTCTTATTTGGATAGGTTTCAGATCTTTTTACTGTTCTATCTATCCATTCAGTAATTTTTACAAAAATGACTAGTTGTTCTCCACTATTTTTCCTACTTTTATGTTACAATAGAACACTGCCTGGAATAGACTGCACTTCCATCTCTCCCTCATTGTGGCTGTGACCCGGCAACAGATTTCTGGCCAATGGTGCATAAAAAATGTTGTGCAAGCAATATCTATGATGGAGTAACCTTCATTTCCCATGTCTTCCTTCCCAAAAGCTGGGATGCTATCATAATGATTAGAATTAGAGCAGTCACTTTGAACCACAAAATAGAAGTTAGGGATTGAAGATGGATGAGCAACATGGATTGGCTCAGTGATGTTACAGGCCTTAAATACAAACTGTATACTACCAAGTTTATGAGAAGGAGAAACAATGCTTCTAATATTTAAAAGCCATCATTTTCTATAAAACAGTGGTGAATTTACAGCTAGCTCAGTAAGCAAACCTTTAAAAACTGCATCATAACAGATATTTGGCACTGCTTTTGAATTTTGTACTAGGCAAACACCTTTTTTTACAATGAGAATACACAATGGAAATGTTAAATTAATGGTATGAAACAAATTTGCCACATTTATGCTTAAAAACTCTTTCAACTCATTTTGACAGTAATCTAGAGATAGAAGGATAAAATATCAGAATATCTAAAAGATGTTTCTTTTGCGTTGAGAATAAACTGTTATCATAAGTCAGACAAAACTGATAGCTGTTGGTCTTAGAAATATGGCTTTAAATGTCTAGATTATAATTTAACAAAAAAGTTAAGAAGTATGAGAGTGTACATGGCACTGAGGATGGAATAGAGAGCTAGGCATAATAGGGAATAAGCAGGAGGTAGAATTGTCCCAAGACATTGATAATTAATCAGTAGAATTGGTTCTTCCTGGAACATGTCACATGAAAAAGTCAGTGCCCTGGGATAATCTCTCCCTTTTGTAGTTTCATTTTATATTGAAATATTTTGCTTTTTTTTTTCATTTTTGAGTTTCTATTTTTAAATACATTTTATGTACACAATAGTATATACAAAGTAGAAACAGTACAAAAAATTCACAACTGTACTTTATACTATTTCTCAAAATATTAAAAACATAACCACAGTACAATGACCAAAAGCGGGACTTACAATCTGATGTAATGATATCTTCAACTCTATCAACCTTATCCAAAGATTAACATTTGTCCTAGTAAAGTCCTTTCTGTTGGCTAATATTCAACCTAAGCTCACACAGTGTATTTAGTCATTATTTCTTCTTTGTCTCCTTCAATCTAGAACAGTGCCTCAGTCTCCCTTTTTTATAATACTGAAGCTTTTGAAGAATATTGGACAGATAGTTTATAGAATATCCCTCAATATCTGGTATTTTTTTCATAATTAAATTCAAGTTATGCATTTTTGACAAGAATACATGGAAGTGATGCTATGCCTTTCTTGGTATGTTAGGAATCATGTGATGTTGATACATTTCATTACCAGTGACATGAATTTTGATCACTTGGTTAAGGTGTTGTCTACAATACTGGAAACTAATGTTTTAATTTTCATTCCAAAATGTGTTTCAGCTAGTTCATCTTTATATTTTTTTTCCATAAATCAGTTAAAATAAGATGGCTGACTATTGCAAATCAAAATAAATAACAAAGAGACTGGATTTTCCTATTAAATTTAACAGACAACTGGACCAAACATACAAAACATTATTTATAAATGGGGCAATAGATAATGTAGCACTGTGGTTACCAAGAAAATGGCAACAAGTGAGGTGAGCAGTATGATTATACCAGCTCAATATCTGGAAAAATTTTCAGATTACTGCAAAACAATGCAGAAAACATTGTACTGTCTAGAGGCAATTTCCAGGCAGCAGCATAAGCTGGGAAAAACTAAACAGAGCCCAGTTGACTTGCTGAAATAAGAGACAGAAATGAGTGTTCAGGCAGGTTAAGGAAGCTTACAATTGTGGGTGGTAGTGCACAAGAGGTGGCTCTTCCCCAGGGAGAATGCAGGGAATTCTCCTGCATTGGGATGCTGCAGGGGTCACTTCCCTGTATTTTTCATGCATACTGAAATGTACCTGCAGAAGAGAAAACATGCATGATGAGAAAATAGGCAAATTAATAAGTGATTTTAGAACTTTATACCAATAAATTCCACAATTTATATGAAATGAAAAAAGTTCCATAAAAATAAACTATCTATACATGGAAATGCAAAGAAAGTGTAATGTGAAAATAAACCTGAAGTACAAGAAGAGTTATCAAGATGGAGTGGTACTGGCATAAAAATTGACTAACAGAACAGAATAGAAAGTTCTATTTTCTTTCTTCTTCTCTCTTATTGCATAAGAACAGAATGCCTAATTATTCTAGTAGGAAGTTCTTAAAAAATCTGGCCTTCAATCCATTCATTCCCTCCCTCATAAGGAGGAGGTATGTTCAGGGAAGAGAAAAATGTCAAGTCACCAAGTCTAATTTCTGTCAATGGGATATTTGGGTAACTGAACGATTGATATTTGCAAGGAGGAAAGACCTTATCTAAAAAATGCTCCTATCAGAAGATTATGAGAGTATTAATGGTAAATAAACACCAAATCGACGATTTTTATGAGGTATGTCTCTTTAGAGAATATCTTGTAAGTTACACAACTCTTACGGCCCAAGATAGAGCTGGCTCATAACATAACCATACCTTACTTCTATGTGAGGAGAGGCATGAAGCTTACTTCGAGGTACCTCATGTTTTTCTGGTCCAGGAAATGTATGTCCAATTCATGAAGAAAGGCTTAAAAAAGCCACCGTTTATGCCCTAAAATCTGTGCTTCCCTCTCATCTGAGACACCTGATTAACTGTAACTATAAGATCATTAGTGAAGCTTGATGATTGCTAAGATCTCACAGCTTGTATGAGTCTAATTTGACAGGAGCTTCTCTTATTAGAGCTTTTGTCCCGGGATGAGAAGCTACATGAAACAGACACCCAAATCCACCATGGTCTGAACAACAGCAACAATTGGCTAGCAATGTAATCAAGAAATAAGTATTTATCATTACACACTGAGATGTGGGGAATTATTTGTTACCCAGAAAACATGAGTAGAATTTGGGATATATTTGCAGATAGGGATTCCTTTATAAGCAATCTATAAATAGATTTGCATTTCTAATTTAAAAGTCCCAAAGCACCATTTTAAATGGAAACGTGGACTCTGATGGGGGAAATAATAACAGAATATATAGAATCACAAAATGTGCATCTTAAAAATGTATGCTAAGGGATAGCATGGTGGTCATTCCTTCTAGAAAATTATTCCTGAATGATTTAATGACCAAGTCAGTGTGACTTATTGGAAATCTTGAGAGAAACTGATTTCATGGTTCAGAAAACAATTCTATCTAAACTTTTCCACATAGTTTTTCTACTCTTTCCTTCACCGTTTTCAAATGGCCATAAGATTTTCCCTAACAACCACAATACAGATTTTGAAATGTGACAGAGGTATGGTAAAGAATAGCAAACAACAGTACCACACACACACACACACACACACACACACACACACACACTACTGCTTTATCAGCAATTACCACTATTTAGAGTAGGTTTAGGTTTATTTTCTAACAATATATTCTGTCAGTTTCCTTTAAAATACAGATACATTCAACAAGTGAATTTTAAAAGAGAACTTTACTGTTATGTAAAATGTTTTTTCTTATGAACAGGTTTTGATGGATAAATTGCAGTATTAAAGAGAGGAGTTGACATGTTAAAAGGAAATATTGCACATTTCATTACAGAAGTGAATTTCTAGTCTCCTTTGTGTCAATTCAAATACAACTGTCAGAAGTCATGTTCCTGGCCTAGACTTTCTTTAAGGAAGTTATAAAAACTAAGATCATGATAAATAACACTCAGCTTACCACTGAATAATGATTTCTAAATAGTTCAATCAATGCCCATTTGTAGATGCACACAAAATCATGACCCAGTTCAAAAAATGAACTGTAAGCAATTTAAAGTAAGGCAACTTAATTACAGGAAGACTGCAGGAAGCATCTTAGAGAAAATTCTATGATTTTGACTATTTACATTTTAGATTGAAATTAAACCATTACTATATTCCAATTTCCTGACCATTTCTTTTTAAGACTTAAGGCAGGTAACTTCCAGAGACTGCATAAAGTACACTTCCCCCAAATAAAGAAAGTGTAAGCTCTTACATATTCATTAAGAGCTCAGAATGAAACTTCCACTGTATTTAAATAATACCAAGAAACTTTTCTGTGATAAGTATATTAGCTTGTATAGAAGGGTATTTGAGTGCCAATAGTTCAAGGGAACTTGTCAGACATACTTTAATCGGATAAATTCAACATGAAGGGAGAGGAAGGGAACTGAATGAGAATTTCTTTGTATGTTTTCTCCAGCCAACACTGGATTTAATCTCCTCTACTGATTTTTTAAAATTAGCTGATTTACATATTTTCAGCTTTTTCTATTGACATTTTTCTGGGTATTTGTCACTGCAACTTCATTAAACCACTTGCAGTTGCTTCTCTTGGAATGTAGTACATGAATCCTACATGCTTTCCTCTCAACTTAATGTATTGCTCTTTTCTTTTTCTACTTCACATTTAAATACCCTTCAAAATTTAGCCAAAGCTTCACAATTTTCAGGAAGCCTTTCCAAAACAATTCATGTAATTTAAAATTGCTCCTTCATATTCTGATAGTCACCTGTACTTAACATTTCTATCTAAGTGACAATCAGTATTCTATTTGTGGATCTTTATCAAGCTTTAAGTTACTTAGAATGAGAACTTCTTCACCCTTAAATTGTCATTTTCAGGGAAAAATGAAGTTTTATATTTAAAAATGTTTGCATAATTGAATGTTACAGTAATAAAACAGATCAATGAAGAGATAATAAAACAGGCATTCTGTTTTTAGCCAAGATGAAGTAACAAATTAGACATTAGAAGATATCCTGAGTTTGGGACACAGCTGAGACATAAGGGGGAGACTGTAGTGGTTAGAGTTCACAGAGCTGAGTACTGGAGAGGAGAATCCAACAGAGGTGGGGGGTGGACAGAGAGAAGTAGGTGTGGTATAGAGAAAATGCTGGAGATCTGTAGGGAGTCACCCATGCACCTATATTATTAAGGAGAGTACTGATCCTGACACGGATGTGAAAAAGTTCCTGAAGGCCGGGAGCAGGGAAGGAGAGAAACACCTGGAAGAATTACAGAGAACAGTACCCAGGGCTTCTGCAGAAATGGGAATGGTATCTGTTTCCACCAATTACACTGAAAACTGCATAAACTCATGGATCATCAGTACAGTATTTAGTCACTCATTAGTGGCAAAACTGGTGACACCTAATGAAGTTGAGGTTTAGTTAACATTATAGCATCAGTATTAATGCCTTAGTTTTGATAAACATGCTATCATTATATAAGATGGTAATATTGGGGAAATTGAGGAAAAGGTAAAAGGAAACTCTGTTCTATACTCTGAAATTATCTTATAAATTTAAAATTATTTCAAAATATTAAAAAAAGCAGGCAAACCCAAATGAAAATGGTCTTTTAAAAAAGATTTAACAGTTACATCAAGAAATATGATACCCAAATGGCTGATAAATAAGAAAATGTACTCAATTTTATGAGTAATTACAGAAATGCAATTTAATCCCTATACATACCCAGTGAAATAGCTAAAGTAAAAATAAATATTGGTGATAGTAATGCAAATAAACAAAAACTGGCAATGCCAAGTGAAGGTCAGGATGTGGAAACTGGAGCTCTTATTCACTCTTGTTGAGAGTGTAAATTGGCACAATTGCACTGGAAAATTGCCTGTAAGTATCTACTAAATTTGAATATAGGCTCACACTATAAGCTAGTAAGTCAAATTCTAGGTGAACTCACAACAAATATATAGCATACATGTTCTTTACAAGAATAATCATATGTGCACCAAAATTACATGTATAATAAAGTTCCCATGTCAAGGACTGTCGCTGCTCTCACAATGAAATGATCCACAACATTGTATACAACTCTGCTGAAGTTCAAACAGGCAACTCAGTTCCATGATAAGTCAAGACAGTGGCTGCTATGGGCAGCAGAGCAGAGGTAACCTGGACAGGGGCAGGAAGGGGCTTCTAGAGGCTGGTAATATTCCAATTTTGAACTATAGCCACATGGATGTGTTAACTTTATGGTAAGTTAACAAGCCATATACTTTTTATGTCTCTGCTTCCTATACATGTACAGCAATGAAAAAGCTTAAATGTACTTACTAAAAAACAAGTTTCTAAGTTATTTCATGTTTTCTTCAGTTCTTTCTTCTTTGGCTTGCTTTTCAACACCCAAAAATATCAATGTACTGCTTCATAAAAAATGAATAGAAGTGCATATCAGCAACTGCTAGAGAATCATTTCTAAAACTTACTGGGCTGAAAGATTCCATTTGGCTTTATATAGATATCTCCTTTCATTTTCTCCTGTAGCTTAGAAAAAAATGCAAATGTCTAGGTGTTTTAAATACCCTATCAGACTGCATCCACAAAATCTAATTCTAATGAGAGTCAGATAAAAGTGAAAACAGAATATATCCATCTCACATTCATTAGGATTGTACTTTCACTCACAAACCTAATTCTTAATTTCCATGAGACCATATTTCTGACTTGTTATTGACAAAGAGATCAGGGCTAATATTTTTATATCTGCAGAAAAAAATGGTATACAATGACACTTCTTATTTTTCCTCCAAATTCTTCCATGAAAACATCATGTCATTAATTTACCAAATTTATCAAAGACTCTCTAGGGTATTAAAAAAAAACTTAGAAATTTTTACTTTATTCTGCTGGTGACTTTGATTGGAATTTCATTTTCACAGTCAGTGGTGAATCCAGATTTTGTAAAGACTGAAGCTTACATAGTTTGGGGGACCTCATCAAATAAAGGGAATGCAAAAATATTTTTTGCAGTTTTTACAGAAACATAGGAAAAGATGAACATTGCTAAAGCCCCTTCTTAGGAACTCTACAAGTTAAAAAAAAAAACTTCTGTTTCATGGTAAATACGCTTCTGTACTCAGCATAGAACTGCGAAGATCATCTAAGGAAAGGGTTAAAGTAAGGACACCTAGGGGAGAAATAGGCTGTATAAATAAAGGAAATGATCTGTGTGTAAAAAACACCAAGTGTGATTACAAATGGTAACTTGTAGCCTTATCACTGAAGTGATAATAGGGAATGATGTGGTTCTGACACTCCGCCTAGTATAGTGGAAAACAGCCAACGTTCAAATTCACTCAAATTCTCATGCAGAGTAGACTGTTGCTTAATTTTCCTATGCTGAACAAATCAAAATAAATCTAGATTCTTATTATGAAAGTGTTGTGAGGCAGCTGCATCTGGGGAGGTCTCTCCCTGAGCACTGGGTGAAACACTAAGAGTAACCTCAACCTGGGCAGGGGAGGCTTCTTTACTCTGGAAGAGAAAGAATTCTCGAACAGGTCGGAGGAGTGTAGGTGAGGAAGGAATTCATTAAAGCGAGAGCCATAGGGAATGGTAGCCAACCTCTAGGCGGCTGGGTACTGGGAGAGATCCCGGATGAGCCCCCAAAAGATAATACCGGGGTTCTTGTGTAGGAGTGGAAGAATGAATTTCACAAACACTCAACGCAGGCAAACAAAAAAGAGGCTTTTTATTGATAGAAGTAAAGATACAGGCATATACTGGGAGGGGAAAGCTGCCGTTTATGGGCTCAGGTCTAGGGGTTTGGTACCTGCTGCATCGAGGGAGAGCAATTGTTTGTTTTCTATAGGTTCCCGTCGGAATGCCAGCTATATAGCCAATCGTACTAAAGGTCATTTCTACTTTTAACTAGTATGCCTTGGTCAAGCTGTGAATTACAGTGACTTATAGTCAGGAAAATGGTTCTTTATCTTGGAGGTTTGGCAGAAACCTTCTATACCTTGTTGTATTGTTTCAGCTGCAAGTCTCCTGTTTTTCACATTCTCAAGGAACTTAGTAAGCATCTCTTGTGTCCTTCCCAGGATGCTTATCTTGCTCTTACTGGACAGGCGCTGCTTCCTGTTACTTCCCTGTCTCAAAAGTTCCCATTAGTAAAATATTAGCAACAAAGTCAAATTATTTTTCCAAGAAAAAATTTCCTTTTGATTATGGAACATTCAACTTTTACCAAATCAAACATACAGAAAGACAAATAGAAGTCACCTAACATGATCCCATGACTAATCTCAGCCAAGGGTTCAGGATAAAGATAAGTGGTAAGTTGGTCCTGAAGGTCTTATTTTATTTGTAATGGTTTAGATGAAAAGATAGCCAAAAATAAAAAAAGATTGAGGACTTGTTGAGATCTGGAATAATTTAAATTTAGGGAATTCTGATGACATGGAGAAAATCCAGTGCGTTGCCATGAAATTTAATTCTGTAGTATATTATTTGGTCTAAGTTCTCTTCATCATTGTTAGTTTTCCTAAAAATGGATCCAAAGACACCAAGGAAGTTATGAATCCTACCATCTCAGAAGATTATTTTTATTAAGTAAGACTACATGGAGAAACTAAAAATCCTACTACCATGTCCCAAAACAAATGGGTCAAGCTGTATCCATATGGTGACTTCAAATGGACATGTACAAAATTAGGAAAGTGGAGCAGCAAAAATATTTACAACATACTTCATTTGTGATGTATATTCAGGGATAATAAAAAAGAGTATGTGTAGACAGATGGGTTCCAAAGAAATCAAAAGCTTGTTTAAATGCAAATGTTTCCAGGAATAAAAAAAAACATTTGGAGAAGAAATGATATATAAATAAATTTCCTCTCAGCAGAATGTTTTCTTCTTCAGGTTTACAAGAAGCAACCTCAGGTGTCTAATGGAAATACACTGAAGAGCTGAAAGCGGATACCTTTGCGAAAGTAGTTTTAGTGCCTCTAAAAGCCTGCTGTCTGAGTCACTTAATTTATCTTCTGAATTGAACCTGCAAGCAAATTACAATTTTATTTGTTTTGCATTTTGTATACCAATCTTGACTTCAAGATAAGTTGGCACTTCAAGGCATAAAAGTGTAATTTAGTTTCTCTTTTAATCCACACTTAACTTCTGTGATAACAAGCAACTGCTTACTGAGGTAATTAATGGGAAATTATGCTTTTCTATTGGCAAGTTTGGATGTACTTTCCAGGACCAAGACAGTAAACACTGAATCATAATTTGATACCAGATATTTTCTATCTCAGCTTTTTGGTGGAGGCACCAGTGTTAATCAGTAATCTGAAAGGTGGGAAATGGAATACCTCTTGGCCTATCAAGAGGTTTTCTTGGGGAAATAAGTGAAATGTATCCTACTTTTGAAGCTATGTGTTCATTATAAATCTCTTCTTATTTTTTGCATATGGTCTTATTATTGCACATGATATGCATCTGTTAGATCATTTAATCCCATGGAGTGCAGTGAAAAATTGCTTAAGGAAAAAATGATGAAATCTTCATACCTCACACTTTTCAGCAGTGGATAAAATGAATATTTAGCCAAGTGAGCTAGCAGTTTGCAAATGTGCAATTAAAATTCTGGCTCTTCTCTAATTATGTAACACTTAAGTTAAATGGTCTTAATAGACATATAATGATAGCTTTATAAACCTACAGTTACTTATAATCAAATGTAATTTCTATTTCAGTTTTAAAGCACCCATTAAATGTCTATTATGATTTTTAAGTAATTTGGCAGACATTTAATGAATACTTTACAAACCTAAATAGTAATTATTTCAAGAGACAACTGTTAACATATAGGGGTAATGGAGCTATTCATTTGAATACACAGTTTAAGACTAATTAGTGAAATATACATGCAACACCCAATGGATTTACTACAAGAAGAAAATCACAATTTTAATGTAGTTTTCTCTCTTAAAATAGAAAATATTTTTTCTAATGTTGTTCTCAGTCCTGTAAGATAGCCTGTCACATTACAAAATGTAACTTTGGGAAGTCACATCTTCTTATACTTCCGTGTATACTCTAGAAAAATTATTTCTGTGCCAGGCAGAGTAAAAAATGTATTTTTATATATTAATTCACTGTTATATTTGGAGTATGTTGCTAGGGAACTAAAGAACAAGTTCAATATAGACAGTTTTTCATTGCAACTTGTAGGTGATGAGTCAGTTTCCAATTTTTCAGAATAATACTGTTAATTTTAACAGAAGACCACTACTTCTCCTTATATATAACAAGTGTAAGTTGACCACGTCTTTTCACAACTAAGATGCTTAAAATTCTTCTAAATGATAGAAGAAACCTGTGTGTTATAGAAAAGTTAGCAAAATTTTCTCGTGAAGCAGAAATCATTCTTTTTGGGCCAATGAAGCTTCATTCATGAGATTTATAGGAAGTTTCTTAAGGCCTATTTCAAGGGTGATGCACTTTAATTTATGAAACTTAATTTGTTGTATTGTTTCTATGAGATATTGACATTTTAGTAGTTCAAATTTCAAACTGGATGACATAGTTACACAAATATAATTACTTGAAGGTGAAACACAAATTTAAGTGTTAATGCTCATTAATAATGATTGTATTTTAATTTGATTATAGTATTGTGAGTTTAATTTCATAATCCATTTGTTTTCATATACATGCTGTCTCAGCCATAAGGAGATTTGTGACTTTTCCTGTCCTAATCTTCCTTGCCTTAGATGAAAAGGAAAAATAATGCAGATTTCTCCCTGTATATTGGTACTCCTTCCATAAAAGGATGCATCCAATTATTAGGAACTACTGCAATATGAAATGTGTACATACATCTGCACATACTTACAAATTTGAATATATACATATTAGTATATATAATTATATATTATTATAAATATGAATGTACACACAT
Organism: Manis pentadactyla; assembly: GCF_030020395.1. Classification (NCBI taxonomy): domain Eukaryota; kingdom Metazoa; phylum Chordata; class Mammalia; order Pholidota; family Manidae; genus Manis; species Manis pentadactyla. The sequence goes on along the minus strand of NC_080019.1, from coordinate 134,609,530 downwards.
GAGTATATATGTAATGAGCATATGTATATGTTTGTATACATTTAAGTGTTCATATGTATATACTTAATATATCATATATACCCATATAATGACCTTATCTCTAAATAAGGTCACATTTTCAGGTATTGTGGGTTAGGAGTTCAATACACATTGGGTTGGAGGGGAAACCATTCAACCCATAACAGGAGAGAAAAGTTGCACCGTTACAATACAAAAAGACAGAGATCTTGAAATCACCTAATAAAATGCACTCTGAGAGAAAGATAGCACCACACAGATTAGAAACTGTGTGGTCAAAGCCAAGATGGAACCACAGATCAGTGAAAGGGAGCAGACAATGAAACAGAAGTGAGTACATGGGAAAGGAGTAGTAGTGGTGCTGGTGGTATGGGGGACATGGGGCAGCAGAATTCTAAAGTGTCAGAATAATAAATACATCAGAAGAAAGTGAACAGTTTGCCTCAGGCTATGTAGAATAGCTGGGAATAGATTTGTCCTCTTGCCCTAAATAACTAGGGCACTGGATAAAAAATATGAATAGTCTGTTTTCAGACACTAGATAACAAGCAGTATAGACTTATGATCCCTAAGAGATAGAAGAGAATTGAGGTAAATTCTGCAATTACTCTGGCTTTTTGTCTGAAGGGACTTTCTTGAACTTGATCAAGAGCGTGGTAACCAAGGCACGTGATGATCTCACGAGGGGTGGGGACAGGAGATCAGAGAGACAAGGCTTCAAGGAGATGGGTTTGGCTAGAAATTGCAGAGCAGGTGCAAAAGGAAGGCCGAAGCCCACACTATGGACTTGTATCTATCTCATTCTGTGGCAAAACACAGACCACACACATGGAGGGTGAGGAGTTATTTGTCACGTACAGAAAATCAGAGAAAACAATGCTCATAGCTTTCTCATTAGAAATGATGCAAGCTGGTAGACAGTAGAACATCCCTAAAGAATGAAAGGAAAATGGATTAACAGTTGACAGAATTTTATACCAAGTAAAATATCCATCAAAAATCAAGGTAAGATAAATGTTTTTCCAGACAAATAGTTGGGGGGATTTATCATTGACTGCATTGAACCAGATGAAATACTAAAGTTCTTCAGTTATATATCTATATGGACCAAAAGGTGGCTTACACTAAATTGAGATGAAATGCGTGAAGTGCCTTGGTATATTACAGAAGGTATGCAATGCCCTAGGGAGATTGGAACATATGGGGATTTATTGTCTAAGACCTGTTCACCTACCCTGGGAGGGTCCACAACTGTGAGAAATAAGTTTTTTAGGGGAGTCCCTACAGAGCTCTGCGGTTCCTCTTCTCTTAGGTCAGAAATTACAGTGGAACTCTTGCTATTACATTCAGGAATCTAAATATAATGGGGATGCCAGGGTGGCAGGGGTCAAATGGTGTCACTTAATCACTAAAGACAAGTGAGCAAAATCAACACAATGGACATCTGACCGAATGACAGTCACAACAGTCCAACTCACAGAGACATGTTGGGTTGGGTAGTTGATCACGGTGTCTGTCCCTAGAAGTGGAATAGATGGGCATCATAATAAATTCTTACTTGATCTGTAAAGTGGAAGAATTCTATGTCAAGCAAAGAGAAATCTAAGTGGATGCATAAAACAAGTGAAGCACAGTTCCTCAGTCCATTTCCAGGATTGAGCCCGTCTATTGTCCAGCTCTGAATGAAGGAGAGGTTAAGTCCCCTACAGGAAGGACACAATTAGACTGCCAAGATTTTACACTGCTATTCTTTCTCCTAGCCTTTTCTGAAGAGGCCTATAGTCTTTTACAGGTTGACTATACATTGGAGAAAAGGAAATAATCAGACTCTTTGAGAATTTTTGGACACTGGCTCTTAACTGACACTGACTTCAGGGCACCCAAAATGTCAGTCACTGTGGTCCTACAAAAAGATAAGGGGGTTTTGGAGGTCAGGCGATGATGGGAATTTAAGCTTGGGACCATCTCACAGCCGGTCCAGCAGATCCCTGACCCCATCGTGTGGTTATTACTTTCGCTGTGGAATGCGTAATTGACAGTTGGCAGATTCTCACATTGATATTCTAACCTGTAGAGTATGGGATGTTATGGTAGGAGATGTTAAGTGAAAACTACTAGATTTGCCTCTACCTAGGAAACTAATAAACCAAAAAGCAATCCTGCATTCCTTTAGGTACAGAGATTTTGGCCATCATCAAGGCCTTGAAAGATGCAGGGGTGGTGATACCTTCCATATCCCCACTCAACTCATTTCTTTGGCCTGTGCAGAAGATTCATGACGGATCATGGAGGGGGAAGGGAATTATTGTCGCCTTACGCTGGGGGCAACTCCAGTTGCAGCTGTTATACCAGATATGGTTTGATTGTTTCAGCAAGTTAACACATCCCCTGGTACCTGGTATGCAGCTATTGGTCTCACAAACACCTTTTTTTTCTCTACCTGTTAATAAAAGCCAATCAGAAGCATTTTATTCTCAACAGGAAAGGCCAGCAATGCACCTTCTTACCTCAGGGGCATATCATTCTTCAGCCTTAGGTTATAATTTAGTCCACAGGGATTTTGATTGCTTTTCCCTTCCTTCCATGGGCTATCATGCTGGTCCATTACATTGATGATACTGTATTGATTGGACTTACTGAGCAAGAAGTAGCAACTATTCTTCTTAGCAAGGCACTTGTATGTGAGAGGGTAAGAAATAAATCTGACTAAAATTCAGGAACCTCCACCTTAGTCAAATTTCTAGGGATCCAGTGGTATGGGGCATATTTCCTGTTATTGCCTATTGCATTTGGCCTCACCAATAACCGAGAGGGATTCACAATGCCTAGTGGTAGTCTTTGGCTTTTGGAGGCAACATATTCCAAATTTGGAGTGTGCTACTCTTCCTAGTATGCCAAGTCACCTAAAGAGCTGCTAGTTTTGAGTGGAACCTAGAAGAAGGGAAGGCTTTTTAAAACACTCAGGCTTCCTGGGGAAAATACTAACCCAAATCCATAGTTCATGTCTGTGTCTGCTCATCTTCTCCTGGATCATGGATTATTGATTCTTTTCTGCCATGATAGTTATTTTATGCCTTCAGATTGTCCACAATTACAGGGAGTTGAACATCAGTAAACATAATTTTAAATTGATATTTCAGATCTATCACTAAGAATGTGTTCATTTTTTACTGGATAATTAATTTACCTAATATAGAATATTAAGGGTTTTAAGTGATTTTAATCATTATGTTATCTAGTGGTTTTCAGTAATAAAAGCATATTCTATATTTAAACATATGCTTTAGACAAAAATGTTTGATAAAATTTTCATTAGCTTTTAATAAGAATGTTTTCTGGTTTTACTGCACTAAATAAGAATGTGATGCCAATTTATCAGAAATTAAATATGACACTATGAAATTTAAGTTTTGATACATAGTTCTAAATGTTTTATACATTGGAGGAATGAGGAGTACTTTTTATTGCAGATACTATCTTTTTTCCCTATTATCTTTTAAAAAATACAGCTCTAGCTTTCACACAACCTATTCCATGGTGAAACAGAATACATAAGTTTCTCAACTCAAGCTTTTGTTTTAAAACTAAGGTAGAAAATTGTCTCTGAATATGTCAGTAATTCAGCTATCCAAATAATATATAAACTAGTGATTTTCTTTAACTGGATATAGGGAAGCCCCAAGGATTTTTTATCAGGCCAAATGACTTTTGTTTGAAAACTATTGAAAAGACTACAGAAGTATTTTTCAGAAACAACTAATTGAGTCCATATTTTGAGTATGTTTTAGACACATTCCTTAATTTGCCCTCCTTCTACACCCTGTCCTATATTATCAATATTTCCCCTAAAAGTGTAGTGATTATTTAGTCAGAAATTATTTATTTCACCCTTAACACACTTTCTGATCCCTAGCACATATCTATAAATTCATATAATACTGCAGAAAAAAACAGATAGGCCATTTAAGAAACTCGTAAATTTGTCTAATTTTTAAGAATATTCTGGGGGAAGCTTTCAGGTACATGTAAGAAAAGAGTCAGGAAACTGGGTCAGGACAAGCTACTATTATGTGTTAATACTTCTAGAATGTGTATGCTACTATGGACTGCTTAAATCTCCCCCAAATCCATATGGTGAAGCCCTTCCCTACAATGTGATGGTATTTGAGGTGGAGCCTCTGGGAGATAATTAGATGTAAATGATGTCATAAGGGTCCAGACCCCATGATGGGATTAGTGTTCTTGTAAGAAGAGGCAGAGAGACCCGAGGGTTCTCTCTCTCTGTCTCTTTCTCTCCGTCTATGTCCTTCCCTCTCTTTTCTCCCTCCCACCTCCCCTCCCTCTCTCTTTCTCTCTCTCTGTATCTCTGCCATGTGAGAAGATAGTTAAAGGTTTCTGTCTGAAAGTCAGGAAGAGGGTTTTTCACAGGAACTAAGTCTTCCAGCACCTTGATCTTGGACTCCCAGCATCCATAACTGTGAGAAACAAACGTTTGTTGTTTAAGCCACTCATTTTTTTTTTTAAACAGCTTCTCAAGCTGACTAAGGCCTGTGTCTTCTTTTTATTGAAGATACTAATATTGTGATTAAAGGATTTTCTTATTAATAACAAAGAATTTAGGCATTTACTTAATGTTCACAAGGAAAGAGAAATATGGGGATGAATATATTTTACTCCACAACCAATTTTTGCTGGGAAGCTTCAGAGCAGAGAAGATGGAAATAAGACCTGTGGAAACAAAAGCAAACTAACACCTTGGGACCTAGCAAGGGAAAAGAAAGAGCCCATAGGGAGCCAGCAGGAACCGAGAAACAGCTTAACAAGCAGACAGCCCAGATTTTCAAATAAGGAACAAATAAAAACACCCGTGTGTGGAGGAAAGCAAAAAGTTTTCCACTAATATACGAAGTTATTGACTACAGCACTTATATCAAAGCTTTCTTCCCTAGTTCTTGTATGTACATGCAAATGCTTTGATTCAGCCTCCTGCTTCTCAAAATAATTGTCCCAGTTCTTCCCACAAGTGTTTGTCTTCCTGACTTTGTTCCTTGTTCTTATGAAGAAGCCGAACACATCCACTAAATAGAAATTCAATGAAATCTCATGCTTCTCCACTCATACAGTTCATCGATTTCAACTGGTAAAGAAATTATAAGCCTTTTTTATTCTCCACTTTTTTTACTTGATGTGGATTAATAACTAGAAAATGAGCATTCTGCTTCCCTTCACACATGATGCACATTTAATGGAATGATTAGATCGACATCACTCGCACTGTCTGCTGTCATTGTGACTACATCTGGTAGGAGTAAATGTGCCAGGATTAAACCAGATCTTAGTAGATAAACACAGTTTTTTATTTTCATGCCAGTTTTGGAGCTATGGAGCATATCCACTGTCAGCTAAGTGCTGATGAACAACACAGGTATTCCTGCCACAGTGTTCACTCAGATGTGTGCAATCAGTTACTGTCATTTTAAAGATTTAATTTAAAATGATTGTTGATTGTAGTCTTTCTATAGAAGCTATGTTTTATTGAATTTACTTGTAGTTCACCTTACACATGTATTATTAATATCATTCACTCTAAAAATATTCAGGTGTTAAATATAAGTATATAGCAATAATAAATCTTTTGTTATATATCACCCCCATTTAAATAAATAAAACACATATATAGTTGAAGTTCCCTGATTATTTATTCCCAATTTAGGAATCTCCAAAGTATTTTACTCCATGCATTTTATTTAACTTTTTATATACTTGTCACTAAATTATACAGTTCTCATATTTTATATCAAACTCTATGAATTCTTTAACAACTTTATTTCCCTCAAAATTGCAATTGTGACATTCATCCATAGTGCCTGGTTCATTCATATTTTACAGTTGTCTGATATTGTATCATTTATGTGAAGATGCCATAACTTATGTAGACATTTTTTGGTTCATGGAATTTCAAGTTATTTCCAGTGACTATCACAAACAATGCTGGTTTAAACATTAATTATATATATGTATACTAGTGTACTAAAATCAGCATCTCTCTAATATTAATCTGAAACTGCTGAGTATGAAGGTTGGGATATCTTTAATTTTCTCAGATTTTGTGAGATTGCTCTTCAGAGTACCAGGACCAATTTTCATTCTACCAATAATTACACAAAAATATAAACTATGTAATTATACAAAATTACATTATAAAAATCCTTGACTTTCCATTAGTTTTTGTAATAATTTAAAGCACCTTATTTTTAAATAGTTTCTATTGATGGTCATATATTTAGAGTCAAATTCAGAAATCTTAACAGCTCAAAGGTGTCAAAGGTGTATATGTATATGTGTACGTGTGTAGTGTGTTGTATGTGTGTTTAAGTACTACTTGGTGTGGATACTAATAGGAGTAACACCAAACCTACTTCACAGTTAACAGAAAGCAACACTCATAAAAGGACAATTGCTAAACTATCTATACATTGCCCGCCATGAATTTTACTCATTAAGAAAATGAATTGGCAAGCCTCAGTCTAGGAGAAATATTCACAAAGTATGTATCTGCAGAAGGACTTAATCCAGAATCCATAAAGATTTTTATAACTCAATAATAAAAGTATAAAGAATCCAATAAAGTGTGGGTAAAACAAACACTTTACGAAGGAAGATGAATAAATAGCAAACAATAACAACAAAAACAAAAATAAAACATGTGAAAAGATTCACAGCATGACTAGTTGTCACAAAAATGCAGATTAAAACCACAGCAATTTACCACTATACGCCTAGTAGAAAGGCTAAAATTTGAGTTGAAAGATATCTTCTGTTGGCAATGATGTGGAACAATCAAGCTCTTATGCACTGCATGTGGAAATGTGAAATGGTGCAGCCACTTTGGAGAAACATTTTCAGTTTTTAAAAAAGTTTTTAATAGTAAAACATAAACCTACCTATGACCCAGTAATTTCACTTTAAAAAATTAAATCATGTAAGAATGTTAGTGACACCTTTATTAATAGAGACAAAAATAGAAACAATTCGAATGTGTTTTGAATTGTTTCAAACAGTCCATCAGCAGAAGAATTGTTAAATAAATTAGGGTACATTTATACAAGTGAAAACAACTCAGTAATAAAAAAAATAAGAACTATTTCTACATGCAACAGTGTGGCTTGATGGAACAAACATTGTGTTGAATGAAATAAACCCAACACAAAAGAGTACTTACTGTATGATTCCATTTGATAAGATTTAAAAACTAACAAAAGTAGTAGTTTCTGCTCAGAACAGAGGTGGCCTACACTAGGGGTAAGTATAAGCTAGAAGAAGCCATGAGAGAAATTTCTGGAGTGATGAAATTTTTACTGTGATTTGGGTGCTGTTTACTCTGATGTATACATTTGCCAAGAGTCATTACATTTTACGATTAAGATCTGTACATTTTTCTGTATATAAATTTTACTTCAATAAAAACTAAACTAACCAAATAAAACTTGTTACAAAAGGAAATGAGATATCGAGGACAAGAATGAAAAAGTTTGGTTTCCATAGCTCAGCCCTCTATTCTGTGAATTCAAGTCAATTCCTCCTAGTTCACAAAGCTGAGAACTGAGTTAATGTTCTTATTCCAAAGCCTCAGGAAGAGTCAGTAATTCTCAAAAGGATGAGAAATAAGGAATTGTTCTTGAAAAAAAAAAAGTCTGAATTATTGAAAACTTTGTATGCTAGGAAATATTACATACTGGTGTATAAGTGAATGAAACTTATTATATTTATGTATTAATTTCATTTAAAATTTGAATTCCTTTGCTTCAATTGTATCTCACTTTTGTCTACATTCATCTCAATTTTAAATGACTATAGTAATAATCGGAGGAAAGAGATACAAACTTTACCAATTTCTTTTAATTTTCAAACTTTATAAGACTAGAAAGACTCTACTTGAATTCTTGGCAACTAATATGGTTAAGAGGAACAGTAACCTTACTGGGTATAATATTTTCTTTTTATATTCTCAATACTCAAAATATTTTACTGAAATATATCCTGTCAAGTTTTTTAAGAAAATAATTATGAACTGTTTGTGGAACAAATTTTGAAATAATATCTAGGGAATGGATATGTAGTTTGTGATGTGTTTTATCCTAAAATTAAAATTCAGTTTTATTTAACAATAAAGTTTCAGGTTTTTCTTTTAATTTGATGGTGTATGAAAAATAAGAATACAGTTGTGTCCAGGACCCTGAAAACAATTTTACATCAGGAGGAAACTAATGTTTGTATTACAGACATTTACATGTAGTTAATAAATCATTTAATGTATTTTAAATTATTTTGCACAATAATTCCTAATTAATATGGGGATAAGGTTAATCCTTCTATTGATAAGAATGTCACCTCATTAAACTTAATCCATTGTACTGTAAATGTCACTTCCCCAAACTCTCCTTCTAGTCAATATCCTCTACTCTTTTCCTCTCAGGTGAGGTGAAGTCCACCTATGTGAGAGTATTGACTCTACTACTAGAAAATAACATGCACATGTAAAATTTTGCAGTCTCTGTAACCAAAACAGTTAACTATATTATACAATTACTTTCTAATTAAAGATTTATAAGTTTTAGAAAAAAGAGGGATTCTTTTTGGCCTTTTTAAAAGCTTAGTAATGCTTTTCCAGAAGGTACTCTTATTATATATATGTATGTAAATGTCATGTACACACATGTGTGTCTGTGTGCATCTGTGTGTGATTCCTTTCCAAACCTTTTCATTTGATTTAAAAGACATTTATATGTCAAAATACTTCCAGTAAGGATAGTAAATTATAACTTTTCATATATTTAAAACTATAAGCATTATGAGTTTGGCATTCGGCACATAGAAGGGATTGAACTGAATATATAAAATATCAGTATTAACTGTACTATTCAAAATATAAAAGGTGTGCTAGGACCCCTGCTTTCCCCATCAAAAAGTAGCATGAGAAACTTTCCTGTCCATTAAGCAGGGTATATTTTCTAATGCCTTATTTAGAAATGGTTAGAGGGTGAGAGAAATGGAAATACATATGCGGGGAGGGAAGCAAGGGCCAGGAAGAATAATGGATTGCAGAGTCACTCACAGGGAAGACAACATTGCCTTAAATAATCATTTCTTACCCTTAGAAAAGGTCAGAGTTTCTTGCCCTTAATACTATTGGTATTTGGGCATAGCTGATTTTTGCTGAGGGCAACTGCCCTATTCACTGTAAGATGTTTAGCAGAATCTCTGTCCTGTATACCTGTGTATCTGTAGCAAAATCATCTTTTTTTTGTCAGCCAAGAATGTCTCTAGTCATTGTCAAAAGTCCCCTGAGATCAAATTACCCCCAATTGAGAACCACTGGAATGGAGGGCAAGCAATATTTCCCCAAAAAGATTTTAGCAATTCTATGGACAAGTGACAGCTACATACTTTCCATCCTTCAGTCTTTCTAAATAGGATTATTTATTGTGCTTTATCTGTTCTTGTTGTTCTGTTGAATAATAGGAATCAAAAGAGCAGATAACTTGTATTCTTTCCATACATTTGTTGATCAAGACCTTGATACACTTATTGAAGTAAACTTGTCAGATCCTGGGATGGGGTTTCTGTTTCATTGACTTCAGCTCCTTAACTTTGACCTGTTTTGGCCAATAAAACAAGTCGGAAAGGACTATGTGCCAGCTTTGGTAAACATATTTAACAGAAATTTTATGTCTTCTCTTTTGGCTTCTTATGCCTTTGATAGGAGAAGAAAATGGCCAGGCTACCCAGTGGTTTCAGCAGCAAGACGAGAGGCATTTGGAGCATCTCTCCAGCTGAGTGACCCTGGCAAACACCAGCATAGATTAGCCAACCAGCAGATGAATTACCTATACCTGAAAGAAATTAGGCCTCAAACTGTTGACTCCAATTTAGATCAAGTTCAACGGAAGGCAAACTATTTTATAGTGATACAAATCTAAACAATGGTTGCCTATGGGAAGTGGTATCAATTGAAAGAAAACATGAGGAAAGTCAATGGGGTATTCAGGGTGCTCTATAACTTGATCAGAATTTAGGTAACATGGCCTATTTGTGTATCAGATCTCATTAGATTACAATCTTGAGATTTATTCGTTTCACTGTGGATTTTCTCTCAACTGTTTTCTTAGTTATAATGATAGAACAGTATATGTGAGTTTTCAAACTCATAGAGAGAACTTGGGGGGAAAATCAATTATTATAACAAGAGAATGGGAGGGTAAATAATACTTAAAAATTATAAATTAAACAAACATCATGATAGAAATAGTTCCAGATACATCTGTGATTCCAATAGTTGTAAATGTGTTAAATGTAATCATAAAAAGGAGAGATTCTAATATTGGTTAAAAGTACATCCAACTCTTCTTTCTTTTCCTTCTGTTTTCTTGATCAGTTCAGTTGTCCAGCATTTATTGTGGTGGTGCATGGGAGGTATCTCTGAGGAAGGGCGACCTGCATGGGGTTTTGGAGCAGGAGTGTCACAGGAAGGCAACCAAAGGAAGAATCTGCCTGGCATGGTGGGGCTTCAGAACCTAAGTGGGTTAAAGAGGTCATCAAAGGATGGCAGGCTTTTGTCTTCTAATATTACAGACCAAAACGGAATGAAAATGTCCTGAAAGTGTGGGAAAACCCTCCTTGGACTGTCAAAAACCTGCAGTGTGAAGAAGACATTAAACTCAAATAGTGCCTAGTATACAAACTGAGTGCCTAAGGAGGGTGAGGATGGGAGACATGGGGCAGCTGGGAGAGAGTGTCTGAGCACTTGCAGAGAGAAGAGGGGCATACATGGGTGGATATCCCCAGTGGGTTTTCAGAATCTAAGCAGAAGGAGGAGATGCAGTCTACTGTGGATATTGGAGTCTAACCAGGAAGCATCCTGACAGACATCACTTTAATCTAGTATCACATTGAACATAATCAGTAATTGAAGAAAACAGTATGTAATTTAATAGAAAAAGAGAGTAGAATACAAATTATATTTCTGATAAAGATACATAACCTGAATCTAGTTATGAAGAAACATCAGACAACTTGAATGTAAGCACTGTGTACAAAACATGTGCTGTAAACTTTACGGTATCAAGGTCATGAAAGTTAAATGAAGACAGAGATACTGTTCCAGACTACTCAAGGTATGATGTACAACTGGATCCTTTTGCAATAATGGATGTTATTGGGACAATTATCAAGATTTCAAAGGGGTTTGAAGATCAGATGGAGGTAATGTATGAATTTTAATATCCTGATTTTGATAGCTTGCTATGGTTATGTAGGAGAATATAACACTGTAGTGTTCTGGGGTAGTGGGACATCAGAATAAAGTAGAATAGAATTTAATGAGCAAATAAGTGGAAGAGAGTTAGAACTCAAGAAAAGATTCCAGTATAAATGAGAATAAAGGGACTTTAATATATTGTAATATTGTTATGGAAAATACTGGAAAACCTGGACTGGATCACTGATGGAAGAACCAAGAGGCACTTGGAGGTCTTGGAGTGTTGAGGTTTTACTTTACACTGGTGGGTTCAGAGGGGAGTAATCTCCCAAGCTCTGAGCCCTGAGCACAAGCAAGGGGAGCAATTTATATTATTTTGATATGTGGCATTTCCTCATGCACAGGGCAAAAGAGGAGCCCAGAGGAAGGGAGGAAGGAGTTGGGGGTGCTTTGCCTAATGGAGGAAAAAAGCTGTTTGCTGACCTTGACGGCTGTGTTGAATATTTTCCTTATCACTATGAGTATTTGTATTCTCTTTAGAGAAGACACTTTATTTAATAAATTGTGGTACATAATTGACTAAGTAGGCAGCAAAAGAGAAATCTGAGTCTCTAAGTTGCATCATAATCACAAATAAATTCCCTCTGCATTACAATTTCTGCACTACTGGATATCATCACTTCAGGCCTCACAAATAAGGACAACTCATGGAGGAGATGTTCCCTAATTCTTACAGGTATTTTTTATCGTGATTTCTCTGTTTTGAAGGATTTATCACAAATATGCTTGCTGCGTTCCTAAACTTATCAGAAGAGGTTTCTCCTAGTCCCTGATTACTCCTTGCTATCTGGAGTAGCTTTGTTCTATTAGTTTAACCACTAGAAAACAAGTTCTTCTCTAGAAATTTTAATCTGCATACTCCAGTTTTCAATCATAAACTTGTACATGCATCTCTGCCTCTCTTATGAGTACTTAGACTTCAGTGTCTGTTTTTATTTTTAATTCATTCTTGGTTTCTTGCACTGAGGTGTTTCCTTTGTTAGTTACAAGTTTAACTTTATATTAAGATACATGCTCATGCATGTGCGCACATGCAGGCCTGTGTGTGTGTGTGTGTGTGTGTGTGTGTGTGTGTGTGTGTGCACACGCGCAGGCGCCTAGAGGTGGAGAGTTCCTGTAATAGCTCAGTCCATATTGGTAAGAAATCAGCTATGTGTTAAACTGTTTCCTATATTGTCTCTGTAATTTCCTTCATTTGAAATAGGGAAGATGGTTTGCAGTGTGTTCTGTCAATTTCAAAGCATTTTATTAGTTTTTGATCATTTATTTGGAGAGAGGTGTCAATTAACTGTGTAAGAAAAAATGACTTAAGCTGTAAATGGAGAACACAGTATTGATCGATTATTTCTGATAATTGGGAAAATACTATGATGAGGTTATTTTAGTGAGGTAACAAGTCACCTTGGCTCATAGGATACCTGTATAATCTGGAAACAGTGGTTGAGAATTGCTGCACAGAAATTCACACTTTGTAAACTATTTATATATATTATCTCTTTTGTCCTTCACAATAATTTGTTGACATAAGTATTATTTCTGCCAATTCCCTCTATAATAGAAGGTGGCACAAAAAAAAATGGCTTATCTCACATTGTCTTCCCAATGAACAGTAAAGAAATCATTCAAACCTGAGAGAAAAAACCCCACATCTTTCTCCTAAACTACATGGCTTCCAAGCATAAATCATAGTTAGGTGTCTCCCATCCATCCTCCCTCCCTCCCTCCGTTCCTTTCTCCCTTCCTGTCTTTCCCTTTCCTTTTCTTTTCCTTAATCTTTTAAGTAATCCTTAAAGGTAACTCTCCTTTAAGGAATTTAAATGACTTTCTAATACAAACAGAACAGCATTTAGTAGTTTACTAAGCTGAACATAAATTAAAAGCAAGGTTTTCCGCCCTGAGATTCAACTAGCTATTAATGAGTACAAAGTAGGTCCTTCAGTAGAGCGCTGAAAAGGGACCACATTTTCATTCCTCTTCAATCAATACGTAACACAAAAATATTATCTGCCAGTAAGAAAGACCATAGTCTATTTATTTACTGTTTAATAAGCATCCTTTAAGCACTGTAAAAGGCAAATGCTCCATCTTCTTGATTTCTATTTTGTATAGTAGGACATGTTTTAATTTTTAAGAGAGAAAATGCCTGTTCAGATGAAAACTAATCACTACACATCATTTTCAGAGGAGAAGAGAGTAGCAAATGTTTAAAAGACTAAAGTGTTCCTATTCTTTTCTGAATAAATATCTCTGATTATTCTTTTCTGTGGTTGACTAAATGTATAAAACATGATTATGTCTAATGCTATAGTGATGTATCACAATGTTGGGCAGAGTTAATGGTTTACTTAGCTCGGGCTAGCCTTTCTTTCATTTTTCTTTTCCCAAGCTGCATTGTGGCATAGTCCTTAGTCAATATAGCAGCTCCCTCCTGAGCAAGCATTAAATTGAACAGATGAATGACAGCATTTTAAAGTAGATCTGATAACCCAAACATGCTTAAGGATTTTAAAGAGGCCACATCAGATAAGAAGGACTACTGGACACTTGAGAGCTGACATATCCTTCTGAAAAAGAGAAGATCTTGAGAAATCAATTGGTCCATAGAGAAATAATCTCCAAAAGGTCAAATAGGGCAAAAAAAATTATTCTATTTCTCTAAAGAAGCATACAATATTTAGTAGAATATCTTTCAGATAGTCAAACAGATTCATTCATACTGTCATTTCAGATAAAAAGAGTTGACCCAAGTATTTAAAAAAATTATTTTAAAATCTCACATTTTGTGAGCATTCTTGGACTTAATTCTAAAAAAAAAAAAAAGTCATCTCAAAACCTTTTCCATCACAGTAGGTGCCCAAAGGAAAAAACACACTTAAAAAATGAGTTCATAAATCATTTAGTCTTTCAGTACTAGAAAGACTAGAGTAGAATTTCCTGAAGGCTGTAAGAGGAGTGTATGTGTGTATGTGTGTGTGTGTGTGTGTGTGTGTGTGTATGTGTGTTTGTATGAGAGAGAGAGAAGGGAGAGTTTCAGCAGCAGAGTATTTTATATTCCAAGTTCAACATAATATTAACAGTCATCAGATTTCATAAGAAAAATTTAAAAAGTATCTAATGATATTGGCTTTTTAAATCTGATACTTTGGGTGGAAAACTACTCCAAGTTAGAAACATATTTGTCATTTTCTAAATAAACTGTCAGTCAATCAATGGACTACATATGCTTATTAACAAACAAATTTTTGTGATTTCTTTTATCATTAAAAACCTACATTGACTTTACGAACTAACTAAATGGAATAAGCCTCTAAAAAATAAAATTATAGAAGGTGGAAGGGGAAGGAGGGAGGGAGGAAGGGAGGATGGAACTAACTTGAGAAATAAACAGTAGATACCTTCGCATGTTTAGTATGTTGCCAAGTCAAACAAAACTTCACAATTTCCAGGAAATAAACCTAAACAGTTGTTAACTTAGAACAAATATGTTGGGTGCGAACAATCAAGCACCAAGTCAGATGCATATAAGGACTGTCACATCAGTGCTGTGAGACATGGCCTAATTTGGGGGCAATTCTGTGTATCTTTAAAATGGCTTCAAGCAAGCAAATGCTTCCTGACATTAAACTAAACAAATAGTCTCTTACTGTTTTTTTAGTATTATTAATTGTTTATTCTCCCTTCTCTTATGTACCTACTAATATAATGAGATTATTAGCTCTACTATAGTTTCTCTCTCCATCTTGTCCTAATACTCTCTGCCTCTCTTCTTTGCTTGATTTCTTCATTTTTTTTAAAAAGCTCTGGCTTACTGTGATGCTGTGATTTATAAAAATTATATATTTGCTCTTAGTTGCAGTTCCTGGACAAAAGATCTCAAAACCCATTGGTAAAATTTTCTAAGTGACTAAAGAGTGAAAGTCTTTGTTATTCATAACAACTTTATTCAAACACAACTGGGTTTATGTTAATGAGGTGATTTTAGGAAAGTCCCTAAAGATGGGGGAGCACTTTGCTGGTAACTCAGCCATGTGATTAGAGGTTTAGAATTTTTAGCCTTATACCCACCCTCTGCACAGGGAGGGGAAGGGGGCTGGTGATTGGCTTAATTATTAATGGCCAATGATTTAATCAAACATGCCTATATAATAAGGTCTCCACAAAAATTTCTGGACTACAAGGTGGTTCAAAGCTTCCAGTGGGAAGGTGATGTGCCCAGACATGACATGGAAATTCTGTACATCTTCACATATATTTTACCCTATGCATCTCTCCTGTTCAGTTCTTCTTAAGTATATCTTTTTGTAGTAACTGACAATTTAGTAAGTAAACTGCTTTCCTAAATTTAATTGAGAAGGTTTAGCAAATTAATTGAACCCAATGAGGAGGTCCTGGAAACCTCTAATTTATATCTGGTGTCAGCAGCCCAGGTAACAGACTGGGTAATTACAATCACAAGACTGGCATTTGAAGTGTGTGTGTGTGTGTGTGTGTGTGTGTAGGGGAGTCCTGTGGGATTTTTGCTTTTAACTCATGGGAGTTCATGCTAACTCCACATAGATAAGTGTCAGACTAAACTGTACTGTGGGACACCCAGATGGAATTAAATAATTGGCTGGTATGAGAAAAATGTGCACATATTTGGTAATCAGAAGTGTCAGAAATAAAGTGTTCTGTGAGTAGAGTGAATAGTAGAAAAGAAAAACAGGAGTTTCTTCTTTTCACATATCTTAGTAAAAGCCTGTCTATTCTCCTCAAGTGTCAACCGTCTAGTACAGCATATGATACTACCCCAAGTTTCCCAAATACAACCTAAAGGGTGTGCTACAAAAAGAACTCTATAACCTAATTACCAACTCAAAAATATCTCATGGAATGTTTCCATCTTCTCTCTTGCTGATTCTATGATGAGTAAATTATTTGAAATTGGTTTTTTCATCTAGATAAGCCACTTGTATTTGCCATTGTAGTGTCTGGCCTGAATATTGTCTTCTTAATAATATGTTGATTATAACTTCTGGACTTAATTTAAGAGACTTGGGTTTACATGGCAGCCTTGAGTAAGAGGTATCAATTCTTGCTTCCTCTGTAGTCAGTTAGGGCACCTCATCCTCCCCAGCCTGATAGAGACTTGATAATTCCTTTTTTTTATTAGGTATAAATTAGTATCATGATTTGTTCAATAGTGAAAGGTCAGAATTTGTCTTCTATAAAAAGAAGAGCCATGTATATAGGAAATATTGATTGAAATATTCCCTGATAAGTATGTAAGAATCAAGGATTAAGACATATTTGTTATGTTCAAATATTTTGTGATTGCCTATACTTAAAAGACAAAGGATTGAATAGATAGAAACAAAAGATTTAGGTAATGATAATAGAATAACTATGATGCTATTTAATAATATTGCTTTTTCATTACATTTTTGTTCTTTTTTTATAAAGATTATTTCAAAATCTAGCTTAACAACCAATAGATACGGTGATCTATTTTTTAATGATTATCCTAATAAGAAAGCTAATAAGAGATGGAAAGGGCCAGATAAAAATATTGATGAAAACATTGAGTACATCAAAAAATCATTCTGGTTATATTGATCTAACTCATTCTTCTATGCTTGACTGAGAACATTCAATAATCAGAATTATCCATCTATCATTTTGACATTGCCCTTTGGAGAGTAATTAACAATACTAATTTATGTAATTTATTTAGCCCATCAGGAGGTTCCAGAACTCACATATGCTGTTGAACATCTGTGTATTTTAACTTTACATTTACGGATGCATTTTATTTACATTTTAGGCAATATGAAATGACTGGTATAACTTTTTAAGAAATTATTTTTTCAAAGTGGAAATGAATTTCTTACCAAGTTATAATTTTTTGAAGAAGCTTAAGAATATATTTTCATATTTTAAGTGAGATAAGTATTTTTTTCTACTCTCTAAAGTAATGTGTAAGGGTATCACTCACAAGGAATGAAACCATAGAATTTAATAGGAGATTGTGTACTGAAAAATTCCTGAGAAGGGCAGTGCAAGCCAATAGAAATATGCTATGAGCCACATATGCAGTTTGTCTAGGAGCCACATTAAAAAGGCGGTGGCCTTGGCAAAGTTCCACCCTCAGCACCCCCACCCCCTCATCCTCCCTCAGCATCTCCTCTACCATCTCTGGGGCTGAAGATACTGCTCTTTCCTCCCCTTCCCCCATGACCTCTGCAACTTGGCTTCTCTGGCTGCCTCCTCCCTCACTGTCTTCTCAATAACTGTCTCTCTTTCTTAAGGGCATCTGATAGGTCATCGCTCAGCTCCTCCAAGTGATGCTGAAGCGTGTCTCTTTCCTGCCAAAGTCTCTCTCTCTCCTCGATAACTCTTTCCAATATCTGGAGAAAAAACATCCCATAATCCAGACTGCCACATGGCCACTCAGGGCCTCTAAGCAGTCTTCTATCTCACGGAGGGCTAATTCCACAGCGTCCAGTGTTTCCACCCTTAGGGGAAGGGCCCACCCACCCAGAAGGTGCTTTACCCTAGACCAATTCCCCACTAGCAGCTCCTCACATGGAAGCCCCATGGATAGGGGGTTCCTGGGTGAAGTCACACCCTCCACCTCTGCCAGTGAGAAGGGTGAGTCATCACCCCCTCACTGCAGCAGCTACTGGGGCTTCCCCACCATCCACAGCGGGGTTTCCAGGTATCTCCCCAACATCTCTAGGGACAGCCCACCCAAGCATCACACCCATGAAGACAGATTTTGGGTTCAGAGGTCCTGCTGACTACTGCCAGGTGTAACTCTGAGGGGAAAATATGTTCTCAGCCAGGGGCAAATAACCTTTGAAGCTGAAATCAGTCAGAGAGAAATAAAGTAGGAAAAAACCACTTTTTGCTTATAAGCAGTCATCTACTTCTGCTCATTGTGTCTCTCATGACCTGGCCTTAAAAGGACCCCACCAAACCTCTCCAGTACTGGTGCACTCTCACTTTCCATCCCCTTTGAAATCACCTATTGATATGGAAACAGACTACTTCTCTCTATCCCTTGGAAACACTTATTGGTATGGAGATGCACTAAGGCCAGGCAAGAGATTCTGGAAATACTGCAATTTTACCCACATATGTGTATATGAACAGATTTTTTTTTCCAATGATTTGTCTGCTCATCTAGAAAGGTTTTACTCTTCTGGATGGCAGAGTCGAAGCTGTTACCCTAGGTATACCTGAAAGTCAATCTGTGGCTAAATACTTTTCCAACTTTGAGGTTTGATGTACTCAAAAGTAATCAATATAAATTTGAGGATTTAGGTGACAAAATTTTTGAATTACAGAATCTGTGATTATTATTGTTTTCATAATATATGGATGGCATCCTAAAGAAAGTTGGTAACTGTAGACTTTTCCTCTCTGCCTGCCCCTCTTATGATCTGAATAAAAGTCCCATAGTCATGGTCCTCCATCAGTAGTGCTACTTCTTGGAAGCACCCAAGAAAGTTGACAAGTCCTCTGGAAAAGATAGTATGTGCCCTTCTTGGAAGCAGAATCAGAGCCAAAATCTAGAGGTTTTCAGATTCCTGAGTATGGCCCAGAGCAGCATAGAGGTTGCAGCATTACAAATAGGACACAAAGGAGGAAAATCAGTTATCACATGAGATCAGATCACAGGTGACAAGCAGTCCCCCTGTTTAAATGCCTTATAGCTTTGTAAATTACACACCTGCATACAATCCTAGGCTAGGGGAGGGAGGCCCCCAAATTTTCTGTGCATCTAGCAGAATAGGGCTGCCACATTGAAATTCATTTGATTTTTAGAAGATAAAGACAGATACTATTTCTTACACACCTGGTTTTGAGGCCAGGGAGTTGTTCCTATTAAAAATAAATATTGGGCAGAAGTGAGGATTCTACTGAAAGAGAAATACGGTGGAACTTCTTTTCCACAGTCACATCCTTTTTCCTTTGAATGCTGGCTCTTTGGTTTGTATCTCTAGGAGTCAGTGCATTCTAGCTCAGCATGAAGGGCCCCTTGAGTCTCTGTGTAAATAAAAGTCTAGGGCAGGATGAGCTATTGAAAAGAGGTTCAAAGTTTCTTAATTATTTAGTACTTCCTATACCACTCAACAAGGGAGGACAGATAAAAATATGCTTTACACAAACTGAATGTTTAACTTCAAACTTTCTAGATATTTACTCCTGAATTTTCAGGGTGTCAACAGAAGTATGTACATGGCACCCCTTCCTCATTTCTTACATGACTCTGGTTAGCTCAGTGTTAGGGAACTCAAGGTCGGGGAGGGTGACAAGCTAGAGAAGAACAGAAATAAGGGAGAGATTCAAAATTATCTATGTGTATCTAGGAAGTGCTATTTCAAAATGAATCACAATTGAGAAGGCTACTCTGCGTTGGCTTGTATTCAGATTCATAACAACATTATTCACTTGTCAAATGTCTCTGAAACTCAGTGAGTAGCTTTAAATACAGATGTGCTGTGGAGCCTGAAAGGCTGGACTTTAGATATCAGTCATTTCCCTGTCATTTTTACCCTAAGGGAATTATTTAATTTGCGTGGTCTCCAGGGAATAATAGAATAATACCTCATGTACATGATTACTTTCAATTAAAAATATACACACACACATTATGAAAATTGCTTTGAATAATGCTTAACACCTTATGTATGTTTTATTGCAAGGCTAGAGCACATTTTTGATCTCATGAATACAAAGATAGTTTGTAAGTTCTTTTATTAAACTCAAATTTTTCTTTGTTAAGTTTTGAAGAAATGGATACAGGTGAAAAATTTTATTGATAAATATACCTCCAGTTCTGATGGTTAATGATAAAGTAATTGTTATATTGATTCAATAAAAAATCAAACTTATTCTTCATTTCACATGATTTTTTTTTCTCCCTTAAATTGTAACTATTTGGGATTTTTCTCTTCATTAAGAAAGAGAAATTTGAGATAAATAATGAAAAATAAGATAAGTTCATCTTTACTAGAAATAATTTAAAAGACTGCTTTTATCTCAGTATCAGTATGGTAGAGAAACAAATTTAAATTGTTTTGGTAATGCATATAGATAAATATAGTACTATAGTGTCATGATTTCAATCCAATTCTTCATTTTTAGTCAAGTGATGTGCTAGTTGGTATGAAAATAGGTATTTTCATAACTCTTCATTTAGAAAGAAGAGTACAGATCAAATTATGTTGGTAATGGATGAATAATAGTTAACAATGAAGAGAAAAACGGCTATTATGTATCATCTACATAAAATTGCATCTCCTTTTAATTGCAAAAGTGCCTTGGTTTCAATGAATATATCTATCTATCTTGGTAAACAGATTTAATATCTCCTATTTTCAGTTAGTTATTGCTTATATATATATATATTCAAAGAATTAAAATCTTTATAATTACAATACTAAAATGTACCAGTGTTTTTTTTTTAATTATATTAAGCTGTAGTCATGTGGGTGGGAACTGGTAAATAGAGACAGGTGTGTCTAGAGATAAAACGCAAACATGTTTAACTCCTTCATTTAATACGTAAGAGAGAGAAGTAATTTTTATTTAAGTCACTCGGAATCTGTCTCTGGAATGGTGTCCTGATAAGTATCTTGCTCTGCCAACTGGAAGGACTACAGTGTGCCCTGCTCTGTATAGTAATGCCTATCTTTAGTTATAGTAAAGAAATGCATCATTTCACAATTTTTGTGGTCACCAGACAGTCAAGCACATCATTATTCTAATGCTGACACCACATACCTGCATTTGGTAGTGGAGACACACTTTTTTTGTAATTCTGGGTTGAGAATATCAAGGTTTTCTCAGTGCCTCTATTTTCTTGAGGGGATCACAGTGGTACCCACTTCGTAGGGCTGGTACAAATAGTGAATGAACAACTAGAGGCCAGGTAAGTGGAACTTACCTGACAAGCACATTGTAAGGGCTCCCCAGTTTTCTTGATACTATCAATACTGCAATTCCTATTCCATCTACAAAAATGACCCAGCTAATAGTTACTAGAAAGGAAATATGGAAAGGAAGTAAAGTTAAATGCAAACTGCATAAAATGACTATACTGAGTTTTAAACTTGTGTTTGAATAGATAAGCTAAAACAATGGAATTATAAATGTGTATTTTCATTTCTTTCTTTCAAATAATAATGATGTATTTGTATGGAAAATGTATAATTAAAAAAAACACCAAGGTTTGTGATTTCTGATATGCAAAATGTCCTGGTTTAAAACAATACCTCATTTTAATATGATAGTGTACATCACCATATTCTTACTTGAAGAAACATAATTCTAAGTCCCTCAGAGATGCACTAATATAAAAATGTTTCCTTCCCTTATCTCCAATATGCAATCCTGTTCTCTTTCCTTAAATGAAGAAAAATACAAATAGAGTGTGCTTGATCCAGTAGCAGTTGTTAGGATGAAAAGCTTTATCGGAATCATTTGAAATTCAATGCAGAGCACTGTTTTCTGTAATTCTTGTTCAAAATCAATTGATAGACAAAGGTGCCAGACAAATGAAGACCAAAATTATGGCTTTCTTTTTTTCTTTTTGGTTAGATATCTCTGCTTACAAATAGGATACCTCTGTTCTAGGTACATAACTTGTCGGTCACTGGGGCAGCTTGATAATCAGAGATCTACCCAGAAACTCTGGATTTTAGGGTGTCTGAAAATAAAGTCCATGCTTGCTGGAAGGAAGATCGCCAAAAAATGGAGAGAGAAAGGGGCTGATGTGCCCAGGTTTATTTCCTCCCACCAGCCAGTGGCCAGTGAAGTTACACTTTATCCCCGAAGGAAGAGTGATATGGAACAGAAAAAGGGCAGGAATATTGTTCTTTGGAGGGCTCTGGGCAGAAAACATGAAGCAGCAGAAAATTACACATTCCAACGGAGAGTAATTTCAGTAAAAACAAATAGTTTTATTAAAATAGGTACCACTTTTATTCAGCTTTCTTGATTTATGTTTTGTGATATTGTTAATAATTTTTTCATTGAAGAGATATTTCATATTGCAGTGTTAGTATAATGAGCCCTGATAATCACTAATTTTACTCTGAAACAAAATCTTGCCTCAAATGTTCAGAACATTATTTTCAATTACGTATATGCTAACTAGCCACAGCTCTCAAAGATGTACATTCAGTAGACAAGATTTAAAAACCAGTAATTCCTTTAAACCTTTATGAGACTTTTTGTTGTTGTTAAGTAATGACAGGAAATAACACATTCTGGCTTTCACTTTCAGGGATCTGAAAACAATAGCATAAATTATGAAAATAACCTACGATTAAATAGAATTATGTCATGCTTTTCATTCTAAGGTCCTTGTTTAGTGTGGCAGAACTTCTGTCTACATTGATGTTTCATTCTTCCTCCAGGCGCTATTTGGCTGTCTGGAGACAGTTTAGGTTGTCAGAAGGGACTGGTGGACGTGCTTGCTATTGGCATCTGGAAGGCAGGGCCGTGTATATGGCCATACCTCCTCAATTCCCAGGGTGGCTCCATAACAAATAATTGCCAAAACTGTCAGTAGTGCTGAAACTGAGAAGCCCTGCTCTAGAAGAATGTTACTTGACTTCTCAAGGTCTGTTTACTACCACAGGGATTGACAGGGATTTTTTTCTCTTTTTTTAAAATTCTTTTTGATCACCGGATGATTCACTTTCAACTTCTTGTTTATCAGCTGAAACAACATGCAAAGATTATAACCAGCCAGTGAAGCCAAGTGCTACAAGCAGTTTGAGTTTATTGGAATTAATTACTCTGAATTTATGTATTTGTCTTTTTTCTTTTCTTACTCTGTTAGTGGCATTGCTTTTCTTTTATCCAATATGTTGGCTCATGTTTTGCATATGTTTAAACTTTGTTCTTTGTAATGATACAAAATAGTTATTTATACCTGCACATCCTTAATAGTGTACCATGTCCTTTTCTTGTGATATTATTTTCATATACTATTTATGAAAACATTACCTATGAATTAAATGATTGGCAATTAAATGGAGCTAATTTGACTATATTGGTATTACTATAATTCAGGACCAACAGCCAATGAAAGATCTTAAAAACACTGAACTAGTTATTAATTAATGGACACTTTAATACATATATTAAAGCAGAAATTAGGGAGTATTGAGATGGGTGTGACTTAACATGACAAAAAAATTTGGTTTTACATAATATTTATAAAAATTATCAGTATAATTATTGTCATCTCATACATTTTATAAATTATTTTGATTATTCATATAATGTTTAGGAGGCACATAGGAATTATTTTCATCTTTTACAAATTGTTTTGACTATTCATGGAATGTTTACAAATTTATAGCTTATGTGTTCTCTTTTTCCTTTACACTTTCTACTTCAAACTTTACTCTGACAAACTGAGTTCTTTTCAAGTAATTTGAATCAAGGTAACTTTGGAATACATTATTTTCCTCAGTAACTACTTAAACATGAGACTATGTCTGCGAATCTAAGGAAAGTTATTATATCTGTGAATCTAAGGTATATTATTTAACAAATTTAACACACTACTAAACATTGTCATATTTTAACTCTTGTCTTAGATTTATTTGTCTTACTAGGGTAATATAACATAAAATATTTTACTTAAAGTCATACAGCAAGTAAGGAGGAGAGAAAAATTTGAACCAAGGTAGTCAGGCTGTCAAAACTGTGCTTAGTAAAATAATTTTCACAAAGAGGTGGAAAGATAAAAGGGAAAGGGTCTTTGCAGATGTGGCTATATTAAGATTTTAGGATGGGGAGATTACCCTGAATTATCCAGTTGGACCCGGGTACAGTCACTTGGATTGTAGAGAAAGGGATTTTCTACGCACACAAGAAAAGGAGGCAATGTGACCACTGAGGCAGAGATTGTAGAGATGTGACCATAATCCAGAGAGTGGCAGCAGCCTCCAGGAGCTGAAAGAGGCGAGGAATGGATTCTCCAGGGAGTCTCAGGGAGATTTAGACCTTGATTTCAGACGAGTGATGCTGATTTCAAACCTCTGTCCTCTAGATAAAGGACAGAATAGACTTCTGTTTTTTTAAGCTACCTAGGTTTTGGTAATTTGTTATAACAGCAACAGGAAACTCATTCAGATGACATAATCACTTTTACCCTGTCTAAGATTGATAGTGTCTAGAAGCAGAGCCGTACATATTTGGGAATGTATGTAGAATTCCATTTCATTTGCAGGGAAATCAGTTATTTAATAAATGACCTGAGAGTGAGGTTAGACTATAAAATCCACAGGAGCAGGGATTGTCTCCTTTTTTGTTCAATGCTGTATCTTCAGGGCCTACAATGCCTAACATATAAAGGCATGCAATTAATAATTGTTGCATAAATAAATTATAAAATCCCCAAACATTCAATTTAATGATAAAATTTTTGTAGGCTCTTATAAAAACCTTTTTTATAAAAACCTCACTTTTATCCCCTTTATATTCTATAATGAGTAAACACAGGATCAAAAGTTTTAGTTGACATTTGAAAATCACATACATAAGGAATTAAATTTTTGTTTTCATAGATCAGGAATTTGTATCCCTAATTACAGTGGAAGATCATGTGTAAGCCAGACTGTGTTGCTTACCTTACAGCAGTTCCTCTTAGGAACTTAGAATCCTGTCCCCTTTAGGATCATGACCCTCACTTGTCTGCACAGAAAAGTGCTAACTCAGAGATATGCGACCTCAGCTTTTCTTGCAGTGCGTAGTGGTTCCATGACCAAGTTCTTGTGTTTCAGGTGCATGGATATCCCTGTAGCCTTCTTCTTTCTCAAGGAAGGAGCCTTTACCTTGTCTTGTTCTTATCCCTTTGCAAGGCTATTTTCTTCCTCAGTGGAACCAAGACACAGGACCTGGAAGGGGATGGCTGGAGAGCACTCCTTTGCACACAGAAAGAAAAATAAACGTCTGCTGTTTAAGCCCCTTTCATTTGTTTTTTTTGATGATATTTCTATAAAATGCAGCTGACTGTGTTCCTAATGGAGACATAGTGACCTGTAAAGGTTAAGTAATATATTGAGGATGACCAACCAAGTAACTGGAAGGTCATGTTTAAAACCTAAATTTATCTGACTCCAAAATCTATGTACTTTTCATGAAGCTGCTCTTTCTTTTGAAAGTTCAGAGGGGCTCAAATTAAGTGCTTTTCATTAGTGTGTCCATTATATACCATCAATATTTTACATTTCATCAAACAGAACTCCAAAGAAAATAATAGATACACTAAGCTTTCAATTAGAAGGAATAAAAAGGAACACGTAAGTTTGTCCTTGAGATGTTGTCATTGAGTTAGAAAATACCTGTGACTATTTTAAAAAGGAAAATATTTTTTTCAAATTTTTGTTATAGTTATTATCATTAGTTGACCCTAAACCAATTTTCTTATCTATAGCATCATTTAGACTAAGATACACTATGTTTCTTTTTCTAACAATAGCAGCTTTTTTACCTCAAAATTATTGAGATGAAAACCTATAGGTAATACCATATCAAAAAACTCCTTCTGTTAATGAAAGACCAATACTTTAAAAAATTCTTTATAAGTTGTATTATTAGATTCTATAAATTATTTTGTGCCTCAAATAAATCATGACTTCATTGAATACGAATGAAAGTATAATATATGTTTCCTGCTTCTAGGCAACATATATTGACAGGAAATACAAATGTAAACATAAAGGTATACTTGGAAATACAGGAAGTTCACTGGATTTATATTCAAAGACGGACTGAAAACTGAGTTCCATTATTCATTAACTGAATGATCATGGACAACTACTTCAAACTTCTTGAAACTCTGTTCTGTTATCTGGAAAATGAAAAATAAATGTATTTGTCAAATATTTTGGTTCTCATAAAGATGAAACAAAATATAACTATGAAATTTCTTTGAAAACTGTTATACCCTGTAAAACACATCAGTTATGTTTGGATAGCAAAAGTAAATTAGAAAAAATAAATTCTGTTTCATATTTATTATTGTAATTTTGAGGTTGAGAGCATCAAGGAGGTAATATCAATAAATCAACAATTAATCAAAAGCAAAGACCTAACATATAATGACAAGCATCTCTAAAATACATTACATCAAGTAAAATATATCCACTTTGATTTTTTTAGCTTCATTCTTTTTTATTAAAGTATCATTGATATACTCTCTTATGAAGGTTTCACAAGAAAAACAATGTGGTTACTACCTTAACCCATATTATCGAGTCCCCCCTATACTCCATTGCAGTCACTGGTCCATCAGTATAGTAAGATGCCACAGGTTCACTATGTGTTCTCTCTGTGCTACACTGTTTTCCCCGTGAACCCCCTCACACCATGTGTACAAATCATAATACCCCTCAATCCCCTTCTTCCACCCTCCACACCCACGCTTCCCAATCCCTCCCCTTTGGTAACCGCTAGTCCCTTTTTGAAGTCTGTGAGTCTGCTGCTATTTTGTTCCTTCAGTTTTGCTTCATCATTATACTCCACAAATGAGGAAATTATTTGGTATTTATCTTTCTCTGACTGACTTATTTTACTGAGCATAATACCCTCTAGCTCCACCCATGTTGTTGCAAATGGTAGGATTTATTTCTTTCTTATGGCTAAATACTATTCCGTTGTGTATATGCACCATCTCTTCTTTATATATTCATCTACTGAAGGACACTTAGGTTGCTTCCATATCCTGGCCATTGTAAATAGTGCTGCAATAAACATAGGGGTGCAAATGTCTTTTTAAATCTGAGAAGTTGTATTCTTTGAGTAAATTCCTAGAAGTGGAATTCCTGGGTCAAATGGTATTTCTATTTTGAGTTTTTTGAGGAACCTCCAAATCGCTTTCCACAATGGTTGAACTAGTTTACATTCCCACCATAGTGTAGGAGGGTTCCCCTTTCCCTGCATCCTCGCCAACATTTGTTGTTCCTAGTCTTCTTGATGTTGGCCATACTTACTGGTATGAGGTGATATATCCTTGTGTTTTAATTTGCATTTCCCTGATAATTAGCGATGCGGAGCATCTTTTTATTTGGAGTTCTTCTTTGGAGAATTGTCTATTCATATCTTCTGTCCATTTTTTAACCAGGTTATTTGCTTTTTGAGTGGTGAGGCATGTGAGTTCTTTATATATTTTGAATGTTAGCACCTTGTTGGATATTTTGTTTACAAATATATTCTCCCATACTGTAGGATTCCTTTTTGTTCTGTGGATGGTGTCCTTTGCCGTACAGAACCTTTTAGTTTGATGTAGTCCCATGTGTTCATTTTTGCTTCTGTTTCTCTTGCTTGAGGAGATATGTTAAGGAAGAAGTTGCTCATGTTTATATTCTGGAGATTTTGCCTATGTATTCTTCTAAGAGTTTTATGGTTACATGACTTACATTCAGGTCTTTGGTCCATTTTGAGTTGACTTTTGTGTATTGTGTTACAGAGTAATCCAGTTTCACTCTCTTTCATGTGGCTGTCCAGTTTTGCCAGTATCAGTTGTTGAAGAGGCTGTCATTTCCCCATTGTATGTCCATGGTTCCTTTATCATATGTTAATTGACAATATATGCTTGGATTCATATCTGGGCACTCTAGTCTGTTCCCTTGATCTATGTGTCTGTTCTTGTGTCAGTACCAAATTGTCTTGATTGCTATGGCTTTGTAGTAGAACTTGAAGTTGGGGAGCATAATCTGCCAGCTTTATTCTTCCTTCTCAGGATTGTTTTAGCTATTCAGGGTCTTTTGTGGTTCCATATGAATTTTAGAACTATTTTCTCTAGTTTATTGCCTAATGGTGTTGGTATTTTAATAGGGATTGCATTGAATCTGTAGATTGCTTTAGGCAGGATGGACATTTTGACAATATTAATTCTTCCTATCCATGGGTATGGGATGTGTTTCCATTTATTGGTATCTTTTTAAATTTCTCTTATGATGTCTTATAGTTTTCAGGATATAGGTGTTTCACTTCTTTCATTAGGTTTATTCCTAGGTATTTTATTCTTTTTGATGCAATTGTGAACGGAATTGTTTTACTGATTTCTCTTTCTGCTAATTCATCATTAGTGTATAGGAATGCCACAGATTTCTGTGTATTAATTTTGTATCCTGCAACTTTGCTGAATTCAGACATTAGATCTATTAGTTTTAGAGTAGATTCTTTAGGGTTTTTTATGTACAACATCATGTCATCTGCAAACAGTGACAGTTTAGCTTCTTCCTTACCAATCTGGATGCCTTTTATTTCATTGTGTTCTCTGATTGCCATGGCTGGGACCTCCAGTGCTATGTTGAATAAAAGTGGAGAGAGTGGGCATCCTTGTCTTGTTCCTGATCTTAAAGGAAAAGCTTTCAGATTCTTTCTGTTAAGTGTGATGTTGGCTGTGAGTTTGTCATATATGGCCTTTATTATGTTGAGGTACTTGCCCTCTGTACCCATTTTTTGTGAGTTTTAATCATGAATTGATTCATCTTGGATTTATTTATTCATTCCTCTTGAAATGTATATTTTTTATATTCCATCTAGAATATTAAAATGACTATAGTTTTAACTACTTGAATTAAGGAAAAATCTAAAAAATATAGCTTAATATAAAATAAGTGCACAAGTATTATTATTTCATTACATTATTACCAAGGACCTAGAAATTCAAAAGTGAAATATGCATTTTATAATAAGGATAAAACTATAATACATTTGGGAATAAATTTAAAAGATACACATTCTAAATATATAAACTATAAACTCTCACTAAAGAACATAATAAAAGATCTGAACTATAGAAAGATATGCTATGCTACTGGGCAGGAAGATTCAATGTTTTAAAGTACCTATTTTGTATATTAGTAGAGAGTGATATCAGCAAGAAGGTAGGATAAGAGTTTTCAGTTCCCATACCACAAGAGAAACACACATTATGACAATCACCATGGATGACAGTATCCTTGTGGGAATCCAGGAGACCAGGGGAGGGTCCTAGAACCCTGCTGTAATAAAAAATCTCAGAATAGACACTTTGAAGAAGGTAAGAACAATGGTAGCATTTTACCCCCATCACCTCTCCTGCAAGGCAGCACTGAGACCCCCAGGCCTATGATTTCTCCTCTGGGGAAAAATGAGAGCATAGTGAGTACTCAGATGAATGAACAAAGTTGTGGTATGTGTGTGTGTGTGTGTGTATGTATATATATATATTATATGTAAGTATGTATATATAAATTAACTATAATTCATACCCACACACATAATGGAATATTACTCAGTCTTAAAAAAGAAGGAAAATTGCCATTTGTGACACTGTGGATAAACCTGGAAGATATTATGCTAAGTGAAATAAACCAGACACACACAAATACTGCATGATATCATTTATATGTGAAACTAAAAATGTTGACTTCATAAAAGTGTAGAAGAGAGTGGGATTACCACAGGCTGGGGATGGGGGAAATGGGGAGATATTGGTCAAATGGTACAAAATTTCAGTTGTGTAGGATGAATACTGTGAATGGTTTCAAACTTTTGAAAACGTTGAGGATCATATTAAAATCAGAAATACATATATACATTTTTACCTATCAGTTATAGTCTGTGATTCTATCCCTTGAAACTAAATTCACTTTTATTTGAGGCTTTATGTGTAATGATGTTTATTGCTGCATTTTTCATAATGACCAGAAAAAGGAAGAAGAAAAAAGTACAAATACAGTCAATAGCTAATGTAAAATATCAAGGAGTGGCTAAATGTTTCATCTGCTTCATGGGATAATATGTCAATGTGTGATCATCAATGCGTTTTCTTCCTTTTGACTTTAAAAATTTTCTGTTTTTTCCCCTATGTTTTTAATCTTAGAAAAAAATATAGACTGAACTTTAACTTTCACAGATCCACTTTTTAACAACCTTCTCCAGAATACTGCTTCATTATTGTTACCATTTGTTGCTTTTTAAATTTTTTCCCACAAAGGCTACCCACTATGGCTATTTACCATAGTTTCCCCCAAATTTATTTTTCTTATATTCTAAAAAAATCAAAACAGTAAATAGAAAATAAAACTTCCCTCCAATATTTTGCCACATCAAGCTGATCCTCTCATCATCTTACAGCTATGTTGGTTCTCTTAAAATGCTCATCTATTGTTAATAAATTTCCAGAGATTCTCCTTGGTTTTGTTACAATTAGTCTCTCATAGATGCACAGAGGTGTCCATGGTACCCAATCCAGTAACTGTGCCAATCATCATGATCTTTAACCTCTATGCATACGATGCAAGTGACCATATAAACCTTTTAGAAATAGGGCATATGGACCAGGGCTGTGCCAGTAGGATTAGAAGAGAAGAAATACATTTTAGATATATTTAAGTGGTAAAGCATGATTAATTGATTGCTCAGACGAAGGAACTGGATTACTGCTTGTATATTAGACATTGGAGAGAAGAGTTAAGTATATCTGCTCTTGTGGCTTAGGTGGAGAATGGTATCAACAACAGAATTAAATCTCAGTAGGATAATATTTACAAAGAAATGATGAGACATTTAGAAAGCTAACTTTGCAATAACTATGGGTTATTTAATTAGTAGGACTGTGTCTGAAAATTATTACAAAATATTCTAACACCTGCAAAATGTGTAACTCTTCAAAAAGAGACATAGAGTTAGGTGACAAGTTAGGCACACAGAGATCTATAGGAATACCAAATTTTGGGAATACGTATATGAAAAGAAACACTTGAAGAAGGGGGAGATGAATGGAAAAGTTGAACTGAAGATTTTCTATTTGTTCCTCAATATTTACTTTTCACCCAAGTCCATGCTGCCTTATTCTAGGATCAAAGTATGAGGACCAGTTTATACTAGCTGTCCCATTTAACATTTAATAGCACACACTTTCATTCTCAAAAATGTCGTTCTTTGGACAATAATATAAACTAGGACTCCTTTGTCCTCTGGCTTCCCTTTGGTTTCAACCAATGGAGATCAGATGGAAGCAGGAGAATGAAGTCAGGGAGTCAATTTTTGTGACACCCTTCCTCACTTGTCTCAGTGGATTGATTGTTATTAATCTCATTGCACCAAGCTGGCAATAATCACTGGTGGGGGTTGGGGGACAGCTAAGTTTCCTTACCATTGTCATCCTTTGAAAGGTAACTTCATTAAATTATTCTCAGTTATCCATGTGCCATGCATTTTGCCATGACTCTGATCAGTGCAGGGAAATGGGCAGAACCAATATCATGGTTTTATGAAAGGCAAGAAAAGATTTTTGAGGTTTGTGTAAGGTAAAGGAGTGTGGGGGACTGGTGATAGAAAGAATGCACAACAGTGACCCATTAAGATTGGGGGAAAAAGTAAAAATCATGAGAAGGGTGCAAATTATGAAATTTGTGCTGAGTAGACAAAAATAAACATGTTAGACAAAAAAGAGAAAAAATTATATTTATCCTCTAATTTAGTTCAAAAATCATTAATAACTTATTTTATGAGCAGGGACATCATCTAAAGGCTACTTGGGAGAGAAAGGAGAGACTAGGGAAGTCACAATAAATTGATACCATAATTTGCTTGAACCTATCTCTGTACTTAATCATGTTTGGAAAAATAGAAACGGAATTTTTATTGATAAATTCTAAACAATCATGCTTTTGTTCAGCTTATGAGCCCTTCACTTTCATCAAACTATACAAATATTTTAGCATAGACTGACTATTAATGGGCATGGGAGAAAATTAATTGACTGGCTATTTTAAAAATCCTGCCCTTCATGCACTCATTGACACTTAAAAACTGAGGATGCAAATATCCAAAGTGAAATGGATTTTGTATGATTACTGGAAACAATACTAATAACTCTTAGAGAGCAAAGAGACGTGAACAAATATCTAAGAACATGGCAAATTCCTGGTGGATGATGATTGTAGAGAAAAGTCAAATAAGAGTGTGTTATAAGCTTGGCATTCTAAGGAATTTAGAAGACAAAATATTGAGCCAGTCAGAGAAAGAGTCAGTTCCTGCCACTGCTCCCCAAGTTCTCACCATTTTTCAAGGGCTTGGTACATTTGTGGATTCTGATAGGTGAGCTCTGTATCCAATTTAGAAAGCACATCCCTTATGTTAGCTGAAGGCAGTGGAGTAGAAATTTATCACTAAGGAATGGAATGCATGTCTTTTGGCTGAAAGCTGCTTAGAGGAATGCAATTTGTGCAGTGTAAAAGTGCATGGAAATCCCAGTTGTATTTTTCTTTAAATCTGCAAAAAACTTTCTGTGCCTCTAGGTACACAAACCCTAAGCAATTCTTAGGAAAATAGGAGCCGTTTTAAAGAACAAACATTTCACAGTAACACCTACAAAAGTGCTCACTCTTCTGTTTCCTATTTGTTAGGCTAGACCTCTTGGGATTTTGTAATCCAGCAAAACTTCAGGCTCCCTGTATTTCCAACCACGTTCCATCCAACTGGACGACATGTTCTTGCTAACATTCAAATCTAGAAATATCTACTGTGTAGAGGCTATTCTGCTTGGAAAATGAACAGAATCAAGGACTATAAATAGGACTGTATCATTCCCAAAATACACTTAATGTGATTTTGAAGAAAACTCTATACCACTCAGTCTTCCAGGTTTGAATCTGAGGCCATAGTCAATGAATGGAGGGAGGAAGAAGGGAGAGAGAACAATGTCTGGCATCTGTAAGACCCAGGCAAGTACTCAAGTGCTTTACTTTCTAAATAAAATGAGTTATTTTCAAATTAGAAAACTAGTTTAAAAAAAATACACATTCACTGTGCCGAAATGAAAATTTTATCCCTTGATTAACAAATGTGGTTAGTGGCTATCTGGCTTAACTCTTCTGTATCCTTGAGAGAAGAAAGTAGTATGTAGGCAATGGTTAAAATATAATAGGATGATGATGATGAGACTTCTGGTAAACCCTCCTATGTTGTAAAGGTGAAGAGACTTGTAGATGTCTCTAAAGTTACCGATGTGCACAGCAAATGTTCTTCATTTTCTTGGGGGAGGTGAGCACGCCATTGTGGTCTACTCCTCAGGAGGGAAAAATAAGAGAATAGTTGCATGCTCTGTTCACACCTCACTCACTCACCACACACCATTTCCTAAAGGACTTTTCCTTTTATCTGGGAAAGGGAACTGAACATGCAGTACCCAATCCAGTGCAGAATGCCCTGTGCACAGAGCATGCCAGGGCTCAAATGTGGGGGCCCTTAAGGGGTCCAGATTCTCCTGTTACTCAGAGAATGAGTAAAATTTGGAGAGAGGAGCAGGGGAAGTCATTTTGGAACCCAATAGGCCTCAAATTTAAATTAGGTTCTATAGTATTTCATTAGTAATGAATCTGATATTTAATCTCCATCCGAATCCCAAATTTTACTGTCAGTTTGTTTGAAAGTTGTAACAGATTTTAGGGTCTGAATAATTATCACTCCTAAAAGTCAAACACTTCCCAAATAGTTCAATCATGGTTCTTTCTTCCCTATAATTTCTAAAAGATTTATGTCATTTGCCTAATTTAATAGTAAGTGAAAATGTGATACACATAGGAAGTGGTTAATAATATATTAGGGAAAGAATAATGTATCAGTATTCCCAGGAGGAAATCTGACACAAGGATTTGTGTGTGTACAACTTTTTAAGATGAAAGGCTCTTTGAAAAAATGACATTTGCTATTCAGTGTAGATTTCATGAAAGAATCTAGGTTTACCAAAGTTGTTTCAGTGGAAAAACAGTAGCAATCATGCTCCCACACCCTTATTTATCTAAAACACACACACACACACACAGATGTACAGCCTTTTTTCTCTAGGTGTTATGGACTGTGGCTCGATCTCTGGTTACTGAAGTGATGGGAGACCCATGGGCTCTTGTCCACCGAGAGGATCTGACAGCCAATTTGAGGAGAATTTCATTCATACAAATAATCAAGTAGCAGAAATAAATTTTTTGTGGCAGTTATATTTTATATTCCAATGTAAATCACTTATCCTTCACTTATTCCCTAGGGAGATATAAATTTGTATTGAAAATTCCCAGAGGCCTGACACAGAACAGCTCACACATGCTTGCAAACAATGGTTTTCATATGACCATTGGGAAATAAAGTCTCTACTTCCATGTCTCTCTCTATCCTTACTTTCATTTCACTCTTTCTTTCTGAAAATGCCTTTTCATATTCTAGATCTTGATTCATCTCTTGATATTTTTCTATTACATTCTTGCCAAAATCCATGTTACAGTAACAAAGAATACTTCATTTACAGAAATGTGCAGTGCTTCCTCCCACTGGAGTCCATCTACCTAGATATGCTTGTTTTTTTTTTTTTACCTGCCCTTCCTTGGTTCCTAATTTATACTTTCTATTTCACTTTAAATAATAATGTCTTTGGGAAGCCATCTCTTAAAGTGCCACATTCTGGGTTCAGTGTAGAGTTGCCAGATAAAATACAATATTCATAGTTAATTTTGTATTTCAGACAAAGAATGAATAATTTTTTAGCATAAATATATTTCACACATTGCACAGGTATGTTCTTTGTGAATAAACGTTCAGTGGCTGGGGGGATGGTGGAGAGATAAAGAGCCTCACAAGGTATGTGAACTTGTGAGCAGGATAAGGGCTAAGGAAGAGTATTAAATTGGTTTGATGTGAAGTAATTTTTAATTACAATACAATGGCTTAAAACTTTGGCTTAAAAGTGGCTTTGTTTTCCTTGACCTTGAAAGACCATGTACTTAAGCCATCATTTTTTAGAAAAATCCACCCATTCCCCTTCCTTCTGAATAATTTCTGAACTATATTTGTGAACTATCTGACCACATTATATCATTTTCTAATACAAAAGACTAGATTCTTGTAGGGTGACTAGTACCTGAAGAATGGCATTTTAAATGCCATGACTATTAAGCACCTGTAGCGAAACTTTACTCCTGCCATGTATACAGAACGAGTACAGGGTCATTCAAAGAGTAAAGTGGTATCCACTCACTCAGAGGTTGATAAAATGTTCACATTTTTTGGGAGAAAATGTAATTTCACTCAAACTGACATGTGTAACTGAAAAATCACAGGACATAAAACATTTTTTTTAATTTAACCATGGTTAAATTTAAGTGTTTGGCATCCACTAATAGAACAGCATATAATCACTAAGTCTAGACAAAATAAAACCTAATATGAGCTTCAGCTTATTTTATATAATGAATATTTTCAATATTTCCTTAAAGATGCTAAATATAGTGATAAATCAGGTGACAAAATTGTGCATTCCTTATGATATCCTTATAAGGAATTCAGGTTTCACATATGCATATATATTACACACATATACACATAGGAAAGATGTTAAAATAGAGAAAAATGTAGAAATAATTGGATGCGAACCCAATAAAATATCATCAATTATTTTGGTGGTAACCTCTGGTTGGTGGCATGGGACACAGATATTTTCTTCCTTACTAAGCAACATTTTCTAAATATTCTTTAATATTTGCCAGTGGCACAAGTAAATTTGGCTTTATTGAGCTGTACATGCTTAGAAAACCTAATGTGAACCCAGCTGGATGATAAAATAGCATAGAAGGCAATCATTTGCTTCCTAATAAGCTACATATAAGTCACTTCTTGAGTGAAGAATTGCTCAAATGTATCATGCTAGCTCTTGTTATTTGTATTTTCAAATGAATATGTTTAACATTTTCTCCAGGGTCCCTCTGCAGTTACTAATGATTTCAACCATTCGTTGGCATGCTCTTACGTGCTGAACTAAAATATAACTGGGATGAATCTCTCACTTTTAAAAAGGAGTAGATTTGTTCAAGAACACACAGCCTTAAGCCTCTGTGCTGAGAAATTCATCTTTACAACATAGAGAAATCCCCACTGTGCAAACTAGTTCTCGGGGCACAAAACATGGAAAATAGCCTGAACTTCATCATCGCCACTCAAATATTTCCCCATGTTTATCTATTGAAAATTACATGGCATGTCTAATAGAGCACTTTTTAAATCTATAAAATAACCATGCAGTTTTAAGTGAAGTCACTTTTACTGAGACGAACTGCTACACAGCAAAGCAAGGAACATAAAAATCCATCCGAAAGGCTTTATGAAATAAATGTACCAAAAAACATATTAGTAAGGGACAAACCAGGCAAACATAAAGTTTGAAATATAACTAAAATTGTTATTGTGTAGTTCTATTAAATTGTAAAATACTCAACAAATACAATATTCATATACACAAGTATTTTAATAACTATTATATGTTCTCACATTTTAACACTCCCACATGCTTTAGTGTGATAATGAATAGAGCCACCTCGAGTCCATTTGTTTCTTCCAAACCAATCGTTTAAGCTAAAATGAGTTGCAAAATAAATGGTTGTTATAAAAGTATTGAAATCTGCTTTATATCCATTACAAACTGTCCTCCTTGTTCTCACCTGAGTTCTACAAATAATTCAGGACTGAAAAAACTTTGCCTGTTAGAAATCTGTCCTCAAGTAAGAGCTCTCTGACATATAATCCAAGAAAGGACAAAATTCCCTTTTATTTTGAAAATGATCATTTTGAATGAAATTCTATGTACCCTGTCACCATTTATTTATTTTTCATTTTCAACCACTCACGTCCTGTCATTCCATGGAGACCACTTCTCCCAAGACTGAGAATTAATTTCATGTTAGAAAAGTTTATAGACCTGTTGGAACCATGCTCAAATGCTAGAACTTCTGAAACATCCTCTCCTTTGACATACTCTAACCTCTGCATTTTTTATTTGCATCCGAACTGTTTGACCTTTCTCGTTCGGCTTTGAGGCTTCTCTCCCTGCCTTATCCTCTGGTCTCCTCAAAGCTCCCTCTCATCCACTCTTCTTTCCAGTGTATATGCTCTTCCTTGGCAATTGTATCTAGTTCAATTGCTTCACTCTCCAAGGTCCACTGTGGACCTTGATGAGGTCTGTATTTATGTCTCACTATGAATCATTGCCCCCTCCATTTCTGGAGGTTTAACTTTTTTCTGGATATTTGCACAAGGAGGTTTCATGAGGCGCCTCATACTCCACATATTAAAAAAGGGGCATCTCTTTTTCTTTATTCACAATCTAACTCAGTCTATGACTAGTCAACCTAGTAGCATAAACCAATATTCTGGGAGTAATCTTTCACTTTTCATTTTCTCATACCAGAGATGGTCAACTACTAAGTCTCTCGAGTTGACCTTCTGAATATTTCCTGGCTTGTATAGTTCTCTAGCCCACTGCCACGTGGCATCTTAGTCCAGGTCAGCAAAATTTTTGCCTGGACTGTCTAGAGAATCTCCCTTCAACCTACCATTCGCAAAGCAGTGGAATGCATAGCTGATCATGGTATTCCACAATTCAAAACTTTTAAAGAAGCTTCTCAAAAAAATCTCTCTGTGATCTGGTACATGACAATCTCTAAGTGTCTCCTCACAATAGATGACCTGCAACAAATCAGCATAACTTTTAAAATCTAAGATGGCAAACATGTTTCAGTTTTTACATATTTTAAGTACCTCTCCTCTTAGGGAAGTTACCAGACACTAATAGTTCTAGTTATATTATTATTGTTCCTGGACCAGGAGTAAACAATGTGAAATTCTTTGGGTTCAAAAGCTTAAACCTTTAACTGGCTCTTGCTGTGCTCACTACTTTTAAAATCTTTTCTATTCCTCTTTCTTGGTATGTCCTTTTTTGCAAAGCATTTTTAGGATTTTCTTTCTTTGTTTAAGCAGGAACCTTATGAGAGGCTGTTTTCAATTCAACTGCATGCATAAGATAAAATTTCACTGGTGCTGTCAGCATCTTCCATGATTCATTTCCACATTTGAATAAAAGGCTGGCCTATCAGTCTTGTTTTCTTGATAAATCAGTTACTAATTATCCTTTCCATTTTTCATTTTCAATTAAAGCAATATTCTCTTATTACTTTTACATTTTGCTCAAAATATTTATTTTGTTGACTTGTTTGGAATATTAAAAGTATAACATATGGATAGCAGGTTTTACTCTTGCCTTCCTGTGTTATTGCAATCCCTTTCACACATACACAACATGGAGAATGAATAGGGGACTTCACAAAATAATACAAATAAATAACTATGTATCACCACTTACTTTGAATGTAAAATACTAACAATTCCTTTGAAACATTTCCATGATCACATCCCATAACTAACCCCCAGAGTTATCCATATGTCTAAATCCTTATTTAATATTATCTTGATTTCCACTGTATTTTTGCAAACAGATTGATTTGCTTGTTTTTGCATATTCAATAAATAGTATTACACTGTATGAATCCTTACAGAACTTCCTTGCTTTTGCTCAATATTATGTTGTAGGCTTACCTATGTTTATGTATGTAGTTATGGTCCAATCACTGTATAGTATTTGGTTGCATGAATAACCAAATTTATTTATTTATTCTACTCTTGATCAAAAATTGTTATTCACAAATTTTTGCATTTACGAACAATTCTGCTATGACTCATGGTGATATTGAATTTTATTCCATGTTACAAAAATGCCAAATTGTTTCTAACAACAAACTCTTTCATTATGAGAATATGATCTCTAGGGACTCCAGATCATCATAAACTCTCATTATTATTCTACTCTTACATTAGTTACCAATCTGTTAAAGGCCAAATTGTGTATACTTATAATTTCAATTTTTATTTTCCTGGTAGCTAAGGAGTATGAGCATCTTTATGATTTATATAAGGAATTTATTTGTAAAGTGCTTGCCAATATCTTTTACCCATTTTTCTATTACTTTGTCTAATTTCTATTAATTGTTAATTATGTGTTTTGGTTACTAATTATTTATGGGTTGATGGTGTTCAAAGCAGCTTTCCTAGTTTGTAGCTTTTGCTTCCTTTATACTTAAAAAACCCTATTTCTAATAAACTTTTTGTTTATGATTAATGCTAGATTCACAGATACAAAGATAGACATATCCCTCGGAGTTTTCCCATTTGCTAAAACCATAACTATTCTACATTTGTAACAAATAAGAAATAAATGTTGATACATTATTATTAGCCAAACTTCCATGTATTTTTAGGATTTCACTAGTTTTTCCACTGATGTTCTTCTTCCTGTCCAGAATCCAATCTAGGTAACATGCTGTATTTTGCTATCATGCTCACTTAACTTCCTCTGGTCTGTGACATTTTCATAGTCTTTTTTGGTTCTGATGATCATGACAGTTCTGAATACTGGGCAGGTGTTTTTTAGAGTGTTTTTCAATTTGGATCTTCTGAAGTTTTTCTCATAATTAGTCTAGGATTATGAGTTTTGGAGAAGAATAACGTAGAGGTAAAATGCCTTCTCATTACATTGTATCGGCAGATATATGATATCAACATTATTTGTCACTGATGATGTTCATCCTGACCACATGGTAAAATAGTGCTTGACAGCCCTCTCAACTATAAATTTTCACCCCATTCCATCCTATGTTTAGCAGCAGTCACTAAGTCCAGCCCACATTCAAGGAGGAGGGTGCTATGCTCCACCTACTAGAGGGGGAAGTATTTACATAAATCATTTAAACTTCTTTTGTAAAAAGATTTGTTTCTTCTTAGCTTTTCATTCATTTGTTCACTTCTGATATATA